>NC_052626.1:151033845-151653845 GCF_016161935.1 Mauremys reevesii | reverse complement strand
TCCACCCCGGCGCCAGCAGCCAACGCCTCTCGGCCTCGCTCCGCCTCACCCCGGCGTGCGTGGGACGCTCCCTGCACAGCGCTCTGGGCAGCGGCCCGACGCCCCTGCCACGTGCCTCAATTCCCCTCCTGTCAGTTAACGAGGACCACCAACGTGAGAGCACACGCAGGGCGACAGCAGTAACCATCCAATAGCGCTTTTAGGGGACAAGAGGATCAGCTGGCTGATCCCCACTGTTCCCCCAGTCTCGGCATGATGCCTGTCTCGCGCAGTCCTAATCTGGCCACTGGGTGTCAGTGCTGCTTCAAGTGAAACACTGGCTTTACATTACCACCAACTGGCCACCAGGTGTCACTGCTGTCCAACTGAACCACAATCTTTGTATTACCTAATCTGGCCACCAGGTGTCACTGCTGCTCGAAGGGAAATATCCTCGCTGTATGACCCTGACTGGCCACCAGGTGTCACTGCTGCTCCAAGGGGAACATACTCTGTGCATTACTCTGACTGGCCACCGGTGTGGGTGTGCACATGCGCTTTGGGGGGTGTTGGGGGTCTGTGTGTATTCGGTGTTGGGGGCGGGTTCTCTGTGTTGGTTGTGTGTGAGATGGGAGGTTTGTGTGCGTTGGGGGTGTGTGCTTTGGATGCTTGTATGGGGGGTTGTGTGTTGGGGGGGTGTTGAGAGTGTTTGGGATGTGAGTGTTGCTTGAGTGTTGTGGGGGGGTGTTCAAGGTGTTAGGTGTGCAAGTGTTGGGATTTGGGGTTTTGTGTGTGTGTATATGGTGTGGGGTGTGTGTTGAGGGGTGAGTATGTTGTGTCTATTGGGGTATGTGTGTGTTTTCGGGGGTGTTGGTTATGTTTGGCTGTGTGTGTGTGTTGGGGCATGGATGTGTATGTGTGTGTTGTGGTGAGTGTGTGTGTTGTTCTCTGTGTGTGATGGGGTGTGTTTGTGTATGTTTGTTGGTTGTGTGTTTGTGTAGATGTGTGCATTTGTGTTGGAGTGTGAGGGTGTGTGTGAGAGAGAATTGGGGTGTGTTTGTGTGTGTGTGTCTTGGTTGTGTTTGTGTGTGTTGGGGTATGTGTTTTGGGGTGTGTATGTGTGCTGGGAATGTGTGTGTGTGTGTGTGTATTGGGAGTGGGTGGATGTTGGGATATGTGTGTGTGTTGGGGGTTGTTTGTGTCTTGGTGTGTGTGTGTGTGTGTGTGGTTGTACTAGTATTGGGGGCTGTAGTAGTATTGGAGTGGTTGTAGGAGTAGTGGGGCTGTAGTAGAAGTTGGGTGTTTTAGTAGTAATTGGGGGGTGTAGTTGTAGCTGTGGAGGTTGGAGAAGTATTGTGGGTTTGTAGTAGTGGGTGGTTGAAGTAGTAGTTGGGGGCTTGTAGTAGCATTGGGGAGGTTGTAGTAGTAGTGGGGGTGAGGTTATAGTAGTAGTGGGGGTGGGGTTATAGTAGTAGTTGGGAGGGTTGGCATTGTAGAGGGGGGATTCTCTTAGTAGTGGGCATTCTAGTAGTAGGGATATAGTAGAAGTTGGGGGTTGCGTTAGGAGCTGGGATATTGTAATATGAGTTGGTGGTTGTAACTGTAGTTGCGGGGGTCATAGTAGTTGTTGGGGGGTTGTAGTAGTAACAGACGGTTAGTAGTAGTGGGAGGGTTGTAGTAGCAGTTGGGGGTAGTAGTAGTAACTGAATGGTTGCAGTAATAGTTGGCAGTTCGTAATAGTACTTAGAGGGTTGTAGTAGTAGTTGGGGGCTGTAGTATCATTTGGCGTAGTAGTAGTAGTTGGTAGGAGTTGAGGGGTTGTAGTAGTGGGGGGTTGCACTATAAGTTGGGGGTTAGTAGTAGTTGAATGGTTGCAGTAATAGTTAGCAGTTTGTAATAGTACTTAGAGGGTTGTAGTAGTAGTTGGGGGGCTGTAGTATCAGTTGGGGTAGTAGTTGGTAGGAGTTGAGGGGTTGTAGTAGTGGGGGGTTGCACTATAAGTTGGGGTTAGTAGTAGTTTTACGCTCATAGTAGTAGTTTGAGGGGTGTAGTAGTAGTTGGGGGGGTTGTAATAGAAGTGGAATGGTTGTACTAGCAGTTGGGGGGATGTAGTAGTACTTGGGGTGTTGTAGAAGTAGTTTGTTTTTTTATTATATTTGGGGGGTCATAGTAGTAGTTGGAGGGTTGTAGTAGCTGTTGGGGGGTAGTATGAATAGTCAGGGGATTGTAGTAGTATTTGGGGAAGTTGTAGTAGCGATTGGGGTGTAGCTGGTTCTGGGAGCCCCCCCCGGTTCTACTACCCCTACTACTACTACCAGGACCCCCACCTACTACTATAACCCCCCACTACTACTACTAGATACCCCCAATTACTACTACTACACCCCCACTACTACTCCTATTACTATTACTACACCCCCACTACAACAACTACTAGTAGTAGTACAACTCCTCACTACTATTACTACTACTACTACCACTACAACACCCCACCACTACTACTACCACGACAACTGCCTTATTACTACAATTATTTGGGCAAATTCAACTATTTATTTCTGAAAAAAAATTGTTGCGGGAAAAATCAAACAAAACTTAATAAAATGTTTAGCCCAATAAATCTATTTTTTAATAAAAAAGACAAACAATATTTTGGCCAAAAAGAACCACCCAAGTCCTTTTTCCATCAAGAAATTCATTACAACGTATTTTCTGCCAAAACATTTTTTTTCATTTGGAAAGCTTTTAGTAAAAAATAATCTTTTTGTTCAAAAGTGTCAAAATATATTTTGGCAAGAAAACATTTTTTTCATTGAAATGTGGACTACAATTTATTCTTGAAAAAAGTGATTTTTTCAATGGAAAAAATTAAAAATAGATAAAATATTTAGCCAAAAACATCTATTTTTTTCATTGAAAATGTCAAGCATATATTTTGGGGAAATTTGGGGGAAATTTTGGAAAAAATAAAAAAATAAATATTTGCCAAAAAATCCATTTTTGATTGAAAATTTCACATAAATATATTGGCAAAAAATAAATTTATCTTTGAAAAATCAATTACAACTTATTTCTGGAAAATGGATTTTTATTTGGGAAAAAATCAAATAAAATTTGTAGGTGAAAATATGCATTTTTGATTGATCAAAACAAATTTGACAAAATAATTTTTAATTAAAAAATCCTAAAATTTTATTCTGAAAAAAATATTTTTATGTGGAAAAAATAAAAAAAAATTACCAAAAAAAATCTATTTTTGATCGAAAATGTAAAGCAAATATTTTCGCAAGCAAACATTAACTTTGAATCGAGATATTGATTACAATTTATTCCTAAAAATAACTGATTTTTCTTTGGAAAACAAAAATTAAATAAAGATTTTAGCCAAAAAATCTATTTTTTGATCGAAAAGGTCAAACAAATATTTTGGAAAAAAATCACATTTTTATGGAAAAACTGATTACAACTTACTTCTAAAGAAACAGATTTTTCTGTCGAAAAAATCAAATAAAATTTGTAGGCCAAAAAGAGCAATTTTTTTATCAAAACGTCTGTGGTGCAAGTAGCATTTATTTCTTACCAGTCTGCTGAGCATATGTGACTCATGGGAGGGACACGGGGCACCAGCTAAAGGGGGGGCACGTGACCTCCCCACATGACCCCCCCACTTGACTCCTCCTTGCCCCCAGTTTGGGGCCCCTGAACTCCCCCTGTCCCCTCCCCATCCCACATTACCTGGGGGGAAGGGAGGGCTCTGTCCTGCTGCTATGCCAGATACAGACTTCTGAGCTACAGGACTCTCTGGAGCCGCAGCAGAGAAAGGAGCAGAACGTGGGTCCTGGCCTGGGGGCGGGGCTGGGGGGTGGTGGTCTAGCATCGCCAGAGGAGCTGCTGGCATGCCCCACGTTCTGCTCCTTTCACCGCTGTGGTTCCCAGGAGAGCCCCATGGTTCAGGGCTCTCCCAGGAACTGCAGCAGCGAAAGGAGCAGAATGTGTGGCTGCTCTGGTGTGTGGCTGTATTGTGCCCAGCCCGCTCCCAGCCCTGTCCTCTGGCAGGGCTGTACAGACCCCAGATAGGAGATGCAGCTGCATGGAAGGGCTGGGGGCAGGACTGGGGATGGTACAGCTGTACCGGAGGAGCAGCCGGCATGGGGGCCGTTCACGCTGTGCTCCTGTGTCTATCCAGTACAGCCTACCGGCAATAAATACCATAATGGTACCATGAACCAGACGCCCCCCTACTTGCACCACTGTCCATGGGGCACAATTAGAACTCAGTCCGAATCCTAGTGAAAGCAGGTGCTGTAGAAACCCCCACACCCTGCTCTGGGTGGGGGAATCCTAGGGTTGGGGAAGGGGTCCCAGTTCCCAGCCCCGTATCTGCACAAACACCAGCCCTCCCTCCTAAGTGGGGTCAGAGTTAACCCTGGCCAGGAACAGCCCCAGGTCAGGGTCTGGCAGGCGTTCCCGACTCCCTTCCCCTGATACAGCACCTGCCTAGATACAGACACCCTACCTCCCACAGGTGCAAACCCCTGTAGCAGCCCCATGTTCTTGCAAGCTGTGAGCTCAGAGATCTGAGCTGCTTCTTCTTCTCCTGGTCTGCCTTTATTCCCCTCCCTTTACCAAATCTTCCCCTGGGCTTGTCCCCCATTCTCCTCCCACCACCCCACTCTGCTCAAGCCCTCCCTGGTGGGCCATAGTTAAGCGTGTGTCCTTGCTTGGAGTGGCATCCTCCCCCTGCCTCCAGCCAATCAGGTATGGGGAAAGAAGCAAGGCTGGGGAAACACACCTGTCCCGAGGTAGCAGGCATGCCTCATGAATCATAGAATCTCAGGGTTGGAAGGGGCCTCAGGAGGTATCTAGTCCAACCCCCTGCTCAAAGCAGGACCAGTCCCCAGACAGATTTTTGCCCCAGATCCCTAAATGGCCCCCCTCAAGGACTGAACTCACAACCCTGGGTTTAGCAGGCCAAAGCTCAAACCACTGAGCTATCCCTCCCCACCAAAGGTCTCGCTCTCCCTGTTGTGGAATCGAACCCCAGTCTCCCTCATGACACATGGGGATCCTCTCCACTATACTAATGAGGAAAGGGGCATGGCTAGGCCACACTCAGCACACCTGTTTCGTTCAAGTAGGGGGTGCCGACCCCCCCCCCCATTTGACCTCTGAGAATGTTGGGTTGCTCCTGCCTCATTGCTCTGTTCTCTTCACCACAGACCCCTGCTAGCCCAGCCCTTGCCCCCGCTGACCTCTTCCGGTGCCTGGCAAACCCCACCCGCAGCCCCCTGCTGGCCCGGCATTTGCCCCCTCAACCTCTTCCGGTGCCTGGCAAACCCCACCCGCAGCCCCCTGCTGGCCCGGCATTTGCCCCCTCAACCTCTTCCAGTGCCCGGCAAACCCAACCCGCAGCCCCCTGCTGGCCCGGCATTTGCCCCCTCAACCTCTTCCGGTGCCCGGCAAACCCGACCCGCAGCCCCCTGCTGGCCCGGCCCTTATCCCCCCCGACCTCTTCCGGTGCCCAGCAAACCCGACCCGCAGCCCCCTGCTGGCCCGGCCCTTGCCCCCTCAACCTCTTCCAGTGCCTGGCAAACCCAACCCGCAGCCCCCTGCTAGCCCGGCATTTGCCCCCTCAACCTCTTCCGGTGCCTGGCAAACCCAACCCGCAGCCCCCTGCTAGCCCAGCCCTTATCCCCCCCGACCTCTTCCAGTGCCCAGCAAACCCGACCCGCAGCCCCCTGCTGGCCCGGCCCTTATCCCCCCCGACCTCTTCCAGTGCCCAGCAAACCCAACCCGCAGCCCCCTGCTGGCCCGGCCCTTATCCCCCCCGACCTCTTCCAGTGCCCAGCAAACCCGACCCGCAGCCCCCTGCTAGCCCGGCCCTTATCCTCACCGACCTCTTCCAGTGCCTGGCAAACCTGACCCACAGCCCCCTGCTGGCCCGGCCCTTATCCTCCCCGACCTCTTCCAGTGCCTGGCAAACCCCACCCGCAGCCCCCTACTAGTCCAGCCCTTGCCCCCGCTGACCTCTTCCAGTGCCCAGCAAACCCGACCCGCAGCCCCCTGCTGGCCCGGCCCTTATCCTCCCCGACCTCTTCCAGTTCCCAGCAAACCTGACCCACAGCCACATTCGTTGTCTTTGCTTAAATGAATAGCCATAAACTTTAAGGTCAGAAGGGACAATTATGATCATCTGGTCTGACCCCCTGCACAACACAGGCCACAGAATCTCACCCACCCACTCCTGTAACAAACCCATAACCTATGTCTGAGTTATTGAAGTCCTCAAATCGTGGTTTAAAGACCTCAAGGTGCAGAGAATCCCGTGCCCCACACTGCAGAGGAAGGCAAAAAACCTCCAGGGACTCTGCTAATCTGCCCTGGAGGAAAATTCCTTCCCGACCCCAAATATGACGATCAGTTAAACCCTGAGCATGTGGGCAAGACTCACCAGCCAGCACCCAGGAAAGAATTCTCTGTAGTAACTCAGATCCCAACCCATCTAACATCCCATCACAGACCACTGGGCATATTTACCTGCTAATAATCAAAGATCAATTAATTGCCAGAATTAGGCTATCCCATCATACCATCCCCTCCATAAACTTATCAAGCTTAGTCTTGAAGCCAGATATGACTTTTTCCCCCACTACTCCCTTTGGAAGGCTGTTCCAGAACTTCACATGGTTAGAAATCTTTGTCTAATTTCAAGTCTAAACTTCCTAGTGACCAGTTTATACCCATTTGCTCTTGTGTCCACATTGGTACTAACCTTAATTAATTCCTCTCCCTCCCTGATATTTATCCCTCTGATATAAAGAACAACCATATCTCCCCTCAGCCTTCTTTTGGTGAGGCTAAACAAGTCAAGCTCTTCGAGTCTCCTTTCATAAGACAGGTTTTCCATTCCTCGGATCATCCTAGTAGCCCTTCTCTGTACTTGTCCGTTTGTATTCATCCTTCTTAAACATGGGAGATCAGAACTGCACACAGTATTCCAGATGAGGTCTCACCAGTGCCTTGTATAACGGTATTAACACCTCCTTATCTTTACTGGAAATACCTCACCTGATGCATCCCAAGACCGCATTAGCTTTTTTAATGGCCATATCACATTGGCGGCTCATAGTCATCCTGTGATCAACCAATATTCCGAGGTCCTTCTCCTCCTCTGTTACTTCCAACTGCCCCACTGACCTCTTCCAGTGCCCGGCAAACCCAGCCCCCTGCTAGCCCTGCCTGTGCCCCCACTGACCTCATCCAGTGCCCAGCAAACCTTACCCACAGACCCCTGCTAGCCCAGCCCTTGCCCCTGCTGACCTCTTCCAGTGCCTGGCAAACCCCACCAGCAGCCCTCTGCTAGCCCCGCATTTGCCCCCCCACCCCTGATCTCTTCCAGCTCTGCAAGTGCCACTCTACCCAGGCCACCAGGGGTCACTGCCCCCAATGGAGAAGAGGTTATTCTAGTGTCCTCACGTCTCTCTCTCACTGTGTGGTCAGCACCTCCTATTGGAAGCACGAGTGTCTCCTGCTCCTCCAACCTTTGCCTAAGGGTGGCACTGCCCGTTCAGGGTGCAGCCTGTCATGGTGTTCTCTGCTGCCAGCCTGCTGCCTTACAGGATGCAGCCCAGGACCTAGCAATCATTTGCCCGAGTATATGCTGTAATAGGGTCTCAAGCAGTAACCCCAACCCTCCCCTTCTTATCACCTTCTGCACCAGCAGCTGCTCAGCTGCATCTGCTCTGGTTGGGGGCTCACCCTGCCCCTGCCTTTCACACCCCACACACCTACACCCCCCCACCCTCACACACACACCCTCCACACAGACCTGCACTCCCCCACACCCTGTATATGCACACACCCCACACACCCCACACACACCTACAGCCCCCTCACACACATACTCCCCAAACACACCTGCACATGCACACACACTGCCCACACACATACACCCCACACATACATATACACCCCCACACCCCTACACCACCTCACACCCCACACACCTACACCCCCCCACCCTCACACACATACGCTCCCACACACACCTGCACTCACCTGCACATACACCCCTACCTGCACATGCACCTCCCACACACATACACCCCACACCCATCTACACCCCCACCTCACACACATACCCCACACACATATACACCCCACACACACCTACACCCCTCACACCCCACATGCACACATACACCCTTCCACCTCACACACATACCCCCACGTACACCTGCACCCCAACACACATATACACCACACACAGAGACCTGCACATGCACACACCCACACCCACACATACCCCACACACACCTACACCCTCTCACACACCTCTACCCCCGCACACCCAACATGCACACATACACCCATCCACCTCACACACATACCCCCACACACACACCTGCACCCACCTGCACCCCCACACACCCCTACCTGCACATGCACCCCCACCCTCCCACACACACACACACTCCCCACACACCTACACCCCCCACCCTCACACACATACCCCCCACATACATATACACCCCACACACACCTACACCCCCCTCACACCGCACATGCAGACATACAACCCTCCACCCTCACACACATACACCCACACACACACCTCCACCCCCACACACACATACCCCACACACATATACACCCCACACCTACACCTCACACACATACCCCCACAGACCTGCACATGCACACACACCCCACACACATACCCCTACACATATACCCCCCAACACACACACATATACACCCACACACACCTACACCCTCTCATACACCTACACCCCCCACCCTCACACACATACCTCCCATGCATACCTGCACCCAGCTGCACATGCACACCCACACATACACCCCCCCAAACACACATATACACCACACACACCTACACCCCCTCACCCCCCACACACATACACACAAGCACAGTGCTGTTTTGGTTTCACCAGCTCTCCCTTTTCCAGCATTAGTTCCATTAAAAGTTCTCGCTTGCTTTTCTATGGAAACATAACCAGGATTTAAAAGGCAGTCATGACAATTCAGCAAAGCACCCCAGTATTCATCAAGATCGCAGGCTGCACCATGCTGATCACTCCAGTTAGTGCCTTGTGACTCCAATGGAGCAATGGGGGGTGGGGGGGCCTCACATACCAACCTCAGGTGCAGTCAGTGGGGTTACAGAATGAGCATCAAAAGAAAATTCCAGACCATATTCCAACAGATGCTGGGCTTTGGAGCCCTCTGGCAGAAGCCACACCCCACTGCAGCCATTGACCTTTTCCAGGTGGGGCTGGGAGTGTCTGTAATACCACCCAGGGCCAGCAGGGGGCACTCTTCAGGGGACATATCTCGGCCTTTTCCCGACCTCTCCTCCAATTGTGGTACTTTTCAAAAGAGCAGCTATTGTGGCTCCTGCGCCGTTCCCCCCTCCCAGGAGGCGAAGGAAGAGGCTGGAGCGCAGGCAGCGTTAGGAGTTTATCTTTTAATGTCAATAAATAAGCAGCTAGAACAGTCTCTTCATTTCCTCCTCTGGGAGCTGCACTTTGGCCTGACAAAATGTTTCCGTCTGTTCAGTTATTTTTTGCATTAAAAAAAACCCACCCGATGAGTGAGGAGGTCACTGGGTGTGAGCTGGTAACACAGTGAACGGGCTGGGTGCCCAGCAAGGAAATGGGGGGAAGGTGGGATGGGCAGGGGCCGCTAGGACAGACTAGCAGCTCAAAATGTACAGAAGCAAAGTAGCTAGAAGGCTGGGAGGAGGGCAGGGCTTTTGCAAGGGGGAGCTTTCCCCCATTCTCCAAACGCAGCATGCAAACCCCCATGATGTCCACCCCACCCGGCTGGGGGAGGTGAGAGAGGGCTGCTTGCAGCCTTTGGTGGAGGGGAGCAGCTGTTAAATAAGAGGGGGTGGCTGAGGTTCATGGGGACGCGAAGGGGCACCGAGGGGTTCTTCACTGTTGGGGTGAAGATGCAGTTTTTCTAGTGGCCAGAGGTGTCACTTCTTCCTCCTCTTCGGGTCTTCTAAACCCACTGTGGGGAGAGATGGTACACATGAGACAAGGCCAGTACCCAGCCCCGGGTTTGTGCCCCAATGGCAGGATGGCACCAAGGTCTGGTCTCCAGCCCTTGTCCCACCAGTCGAAAAGGCCCAGCATGACCTGCAGTCTGGCTCTCAGCACCGCCCTCTCGTGGCTCGCTGCCCACACTCCCAGGCAGCACTCGAGCAGAGCAGTCTCTCTCTGGGACAGGACAGGGACTGACTGGTGCTAACACCCAGGGAGGCACTAAGTGGGGGAAAACACATCCACTAACCAGCAGCTGCTCGGCAGAGATCTAAGCAGTGCCAGAAGATGCTGTCTCCAGGCCCTACCCTCGCCCCCGCAGAGCAGCTAGGGTGACCAGACGTCCCAATATTTAACTCTTTGTCCCATGTCCTGACCGATGTCCCTATACTGTAGGGTTGCCAGGCCTCCGGTTGGTGTGGAGCTGGCAGGCTCCCTTTCTGTCTCCACGCAGCTCCCCAGAAGCGGCGGAATCTCCCTCTGGCTCCTAGGCACAGGGACAGCCAGAGGGGCTCTGTGTCCTGCCCCCACCATAAGCACTGGATCCTCAGTTCCCACTGGCCAGGAACCATGAGCAATGGGAGCTGCGGAGCGGCGCCTGCAGGCGGAAGCAGTGCGCAGAGCCGCCTGGTCGCGCCTCTGCCTGGGACCCTAAGGGAGATATCACCACTTCCCCAGAGCCGCCTGAGGTCCGTGCTGCTGCGTGCCCGTACCTGTACCCACTCCTGAACCCCAACCCCCTGCCCCAGCTCTGAGCTCCCTCCTGCACCCAAACTCCCTCCTGGAGTCAGCACCCTGAACCCCTTCCCTCACCCCAACCCCCTGCCCTGAGCTCCCTCCTGCACCCAAACTCCCTCCTGGAGTCAGCACCCCAACCTCCCTCCCGCACCCCAACCCCCTGCCCCAGCCCTGAGCCCCGCCCTTGCAGCAGGGGCTGGAGCCAGAACCATGCGCTCCTGAACCACAGCTTGTGGCGGGGGCTGCAGCAGGGGACGTATGCCCCCTTCGCAGCTTCCTAGGGCTGTGTGCCCCCCTCCCCCATGGCTCCGGTGGGGGCTGTGAGCCTGTGGCTGCCCCCCTCCATGTGTCTCAATAATTTACTCTTGAGATCTGGTCACCCTAAGAGCAGAAGCCAGTGCAACAGCAACTGGCTCCTTTGGTGGCAGCTGGAGAATGATGGACCGTGGGGGAAGAGCCCCCTAGCGCAGCAGCAGCATGTGTGACACCCCGTTGGGTCCCCACAGCCAGGGAGCGAGTGGAAGGGAATGAAGAGGCACAGCCGGGGGCAGGGGAGGCAACGGGGGAACCCGGCCCAACCAGAGAGCGGTGCTAAGGCTCAAATGGCCAACACCATCCGGCCCCAGACCCCAACTGCCAAACTGCATTGGGACCCAGCCAGGAGTAGCTGGTAAAGCAATGAGATTTCACATGCACCTCCCCACACACACACTGCAGCGCCGCTGGGGACAGATAGACATGGGGCAGGCAAGGCATGCAGCAAAGGATCGTGGGATACCTGAGACACAGGATCAAGGAGATGGAGGGAAAGGAGATTACGCTACAAGGGGAAAGGATAAAAGAAACCAGCGTTAACAGAACGCGGGGAAGGAGGTTGTGCGGGAGAGAGGGTTAGTCCAGATCTGCACATGGGATGGATGGAAGGTGAAACCCATCGAGGGCATGGGGCTCAAACCCACACCAGAGCAGCACAGAGCAGGGGGTGGGGCTCAGCAGCAGTCTGGCCCAGCCCCTTGGGGAGACTGGAAACAGATACTCCCAGAAGGTAAAGGGCACAGATTATAACAGGTGGCAGGGACAGATGGGGTAAAAAACAACAGTCCTGACTCTGGTCCTATTGCTCTAACCACTGTACTCCATTCCCCTCCCAAAGCCAGGCTAGAACCCAGGAGTCCTGTCTCCCAGCCCCTCCTGCTCTAACCCACCAGGCCCCACTTCCCTCCCAGAGCCGGGGAGAGAACCCAGGAGTCCTGGCTCCCAGCACCCCCCAGCTCTAACCCACCAGCCCCCACTCCCCTCCCAGAGCCGGGGAGAGAACCCAGGAGTCCTGGCTCCCAGCACCCCCTGCTCTGACCCACCAGCCCCCGCTTCCCTCCCAGAGCCGGGGAGAGAACCCAGGAGTCCTGGCTCCCAGCCCCCCCTGCTCTAACCCACCAGGCCCCACTTCCCTCCCAGAGCCGGGGAGAGAACCCAGGAGCCCTGGCTCCCAGCACCCCCCTGCTCTAACCCACCAGCCCCCACTCCTCTCCCAGAGCCGGGGAGAGAACCCAGGAGTCCTGGCTCCCAGCCCCTCCTGCTCTAACCCACCAGGCCCCACTCCCCTCCCAAAGCCAGGTTAGAACCCAGAAGTCCTCACTCCTATCCTGCCATCCTAACCACTAGACCCACTCCCCTCCCAGATCTTGGATGGAACCCAGGAGTCCTGGCTCCCAGACCCCCTGCTCTAACCACTGGAACCCACTCCTCTCCCAGAGCTGGGAGAGAACCCAGGTGTCCTGGCTCCCAGCACCACCTCCTGCTCTAACCACTGCACCCCACTCCACTCCCAAAGCTGGGATAGACCCCAGGCATCCTAGTTCCCAGCCCCCCTGCTGTAGCCCCCAGGGCAGTAAGCAGCTGGCTCTGTGCAGCTTGCTCTCTGTGGTGCTGGGGCTGTTCTGGGCCCGTCTGAGCTGCCCTCATGGGTCTGTTACATGGCAGGTGATGCTGATGGTTCATGGTTAGCAGTATGGAAGGGATGGAGGACAGAGAAGGGGGTGGCACCCTGGTGCCAGCTGGAGCTCGGTGCCCCATTGGGCGGGACTGGCATCTGCACAAATTCATGTCCCGGCTCCTGCTGGGAGGCTCCAGGATACCCAGGCCTGCTCCATGGCAGGGATGCATCCTTACCTTCCAGGTAGTCCCGGGCGATAAATTTCAGCACTTCATCCAGGAGGATGACGGGGAACGAGATCTTCAGCACCACGAGCCAGTGGCTCAGGTCCAGCGGTGTCAGTTTGAAGATCATCTAGGGGCAGGGAAGCAAAGGGTTAGGGGAGGTCATGGGGAGAACAAGGCAGGGGCACACGAGCCTGGGCAAGGGGAATGACACAGCCCTGGGGAGCAGGGCTCAGGGTGGGGAAGGAGCAGATGGGACCTTCTACCACTAGTGGGTGAGAGTAACCCTGCCCCCCCCCCACCTGCGCATGGCACTGCACAGCCACCTCGGCAGGGCCACACTTACGGGCAGGGGATCGACGTAGAGGATGACGAAGTGCAGGGACATGGACAGGCAGATGGAGCTCAGCAGCCAGATGTTCACCCAGGGCGGCATGCGCACCAGGGACTGGTTCTCAGACAGGCTGTGCAGAGAGAGCGGCAGAGAGTGAGCGGGTGGCGGGCTGGGCCGGGGGAAGGGGGCGCGGGGAGGGGTCCTTGCCTGTTGAGGGCGTTGCACATCTCTATGGTGACCAGCACAGACAGGGCCATGGTCATGGGCACAGGCGACTCAAACACTTCACAATCCAGCCCCTCGAAGTCCACGTTTTCCTCTGTGCACTGCATGAAATGGGACTGGGGGGAAGGTGGGTGTCAAAATGCAGCCAGCACAGTGCTGCCAGCCAAACTCCTTCCCCGCACAGCCCCTCGCAAGGGACGCAGAATCCCCTTCCCCCCAAGCACATGCCCCCCCCCAGCTCTGCGCTGGGGCCAGCACCGACGGCTGGGGAGAGCATCCAGCTGAGCCCTCCCACCACACACAGAGAAAAGGCCCCCCAGCTCTGTGCTGGGGCATTGGGGCCAGCACTGACGGCTGGGGAGAGCGTCCAGCTGAGCCCTCCCCCCCCTACACACAGAAAAGGCCCCCCAGCTCTGTGCTGGGGCATTGGGGCCAGCACTGACAGCTGGGGAGAGCGTTCAGCTGAGCTCCCCCTCCCCAGCACAGGCCCCCCAGCTCTGTGCTGGGGCACTGGGGCCAGCTCTGACGGTTGGGGAGAGCGTCCAGCTGAGCCCGCCCCACACACTCAGCACAGGCCCCCCAGCTCTGTGCTGGGGCATTGGGGCCAGCACTGACGGCTGGGGAGAGCGTGCAGCTGAGCCCACTCCACACACACACACACAGCACAGGGCCCCCCAGCTCTGCGCTGGGGCCAGCTCTCACCAGCTGGTGATAGGAGACGCCAGGACCATCCTCTGCATAGAGGAACCACCAGGCAGCGGCACCCACTGTAGCAGCTCCAACGTAGCCTGTGAGCAGAGCAGAGGGGGAAGTGTGAGTGCAGGCAGAATGGGATGGGGTTTTGTGGGAGAGGGTGGGAGGACTTTACCGCCAATGGCCATGTAGCGGAAGAAGAGCCAGCCACTGATTAGGGGCTCCTTGGGGCTGCGGGGCGGCTTGTCCATGATGTCCAGGTCTGGGGGGTTGAAGCCCAGGGCAGTGGCCGGGAGCCCATCAGTCACCAGGTTCACCCACAGCAGCTGCACGGGGATCAAGGCTTCTGGAAGGCCCAGGGCGGCTGTGAGAAAGATACTGTGGGGAGAGAGGGGGGTGATAGACAGAAGAGTATCATAGAATCATAGAATCATAGAACTTAAGATCAGAAGGGACCATTATGATCATCTAGTCTGACCTCCCGCAAAATGCAGGCCACAAAAGCTGACCCACCCACTCTTGAAATAATTCTCTCCCTTGACTCAGCTGTTGAAGTCCCCAAATCCTGGTTTAAAGACTTCAAGTAGCAGGTAATCCTCCAGCAAGCGACCCCTGCCCCATGCTGCGGAGGAAGGCGAAAAACCTCCAGGGCCACTGCCAATCTACCCTGGAGGAAAATTCCTTCCCGACCCCAAATATGGCGATCAGCTGAACCCCGAGCATGCGGGCAAGACTCTCCAGCCAGACACTCAGGAAAAAGACTTTCAATATCCCAACATTGACTCTCGGTACTAATTACCAGTGGCAGCACGTTATTGACCTATTGACTGCCTGTTGGTATGCATACTTCCACCTTTTCATGTTCTCTGTATGTATAAATATCCCCTGTCTGTGTGTTCCATTCTATGCATCCGAAGAAGTGAGCTGTAGCTCACGAAAGCTCATGCTTAAATAAATTTGTTAGTCTTTAAGGTGCCACAAGTACTCCTGTTTTTTTTTTGACTAAACAGTGTTATCCTATCAAACCATTCCCTCCATAAACTTATCAAGCTTAATCTTAAAGCCAGAGAGGTCCTTCGCCCCCACTGTTTCCCTCGGTAGGCTGTTCCAGAATTTCACTCCCCTGATGGTTAGAAACCTTAGTCTAATTTCAAGCCTAAACTTCCTGACTGCCAATTTATATCCATTTGTTCTCGTGTCCACATTAGTACTGAGCTGAAATAATTCCTCTCCCTCCCTGGTATTTATCCCTCTGATATATTTAAAGAGAGCAATCATATCTCCTCTCAACCTTCTTTTGGTTAAGGAAAACAAACCGAGCTCCTCAAGTCTCTTTTCATACGACAGGCTTTCCATTCCTCGGATCATTCTAGTGGCTCTTCTTTGTACCCGTTCCAGTTTGAATTCATCCTTCTTAAACATGGGAGACCAAAACTGCACACAGTACTCCAAATGAGGTCTCACCAACGCCTTGTATAACGGGACTAGCACCTCCTTATCTCTACTAGAAATACCTCGCCTAATGCATCGCAAGACCACATTAGCTTTTTTAACGGCCACATCACATTGCCGACTCATAGTCATCCTGCGATCAACCAGGACTCCGAGATCCTTCTCCTCTTCCGTTACTTCCAACTGGTGCGTCCCCAGCTTATAACTAAAATTCCTGTTAGTCATCCCTAAATGCATAACCTTACACTTCTCACTATTGAATTTCATCCTATTACTAATACTCCAGTTTACAAGGTCATCCAAATCTCCCTGGAGGATATCCCGATCCTTCTCCGAATTGGCAATACCTCCCAACTTCGTGTCATCCGCAAACTTTATCAGCCCACTCCTACTTTTGGTTCCGAGGTCAGTGATAAATAGATTGAATAAGATCGGACCCAAAACCGAACCTTGAGGAACTCCACTGGTAACCTCGCTCCAACCCGACAGATCACCTTTCAATACACCGCTGCAGTCTCCTTTAACCAGTTCCTTATCCACCTCTGGATTTTCATTTCTATCCCCATCTTTTCCAATTTAACCAGTAATTCTTCATGCGGTACCGTATCAAACGCCTTACTGAAATCAAGATATATTAGATCCACCGCATTTCCCTTGTCTAAAAAATCTGTTACTTTCTCAAAGAAGGAGATCAGGTTGGTTTGGCACGATCTACCTTTCGTAAAACCATGTTGTAATTTGTCCCAATTGCCATTGACCTCAAGGTCCGTAACTACTCTCTCCTTTAATATTTTTTCCATGACTTTGCATACTACAGATGTTAAACTAACAGGCCTGTAGTTACCCGGGTCACTTTTTTTCCCCTTCTTGAAAATAGGAACTATATTAGCTAATCTCCAGTCAAACGGTACAACCCCCGAGTTCAGAGATTCATTAAAAATTATCGCTAACGGGCTTGCAATTTCATTCGCCAATTCCTTTAATATTCTAGGATGAAGATTATCCGGGCCACCTGATTTACTACCGTTAAGCTGTTCAAGTTTGGCTTCTACCTCGGATACTATAATTTCCAACCCCGTACCTTTATTCCCATCAGTCACTCTGTCACTATTCCAGTAGGCAGAGCTGGTGTGTTCGGTGGGGGAGGGGGCAAGGTGTCCCAGATCCCCAGGATCAGTGTGACGCCCCCAGCTTTGCAGCAGTCTCTAGGGGGCCCCCTTCAGTGTGACAACCCCCTGGGGTCTCCCTGTCCCTCCAGGGTCGGCCACGCGGCCTCACCACCTCCTTGGCCTGAACCTCCGGGCTGCAGCCTCTTGCTTTCCCCATGAGCTCTGCCCAGCGAGTCCCATTGAGCCAGAGCCTGGCAGAGACATGCCCACACTGCCAGGACAGTGCCCCTCGCCCAGCGTGGCAGGGACAGTCCCACAGCGCTGGCATGCAGCGGGGCGTGTTAGTCAGCTGGCCACAGCACAGGGAGCCCTTAGGGTAGCGCAGAGGGGTTCAGGTTCCAGCCCAGTCCATTCTGCTCAGCCCAGAGCCCCGCCAGGCTGTGGGGAGCCCCTTGGGGCAGGCTCTGTCTGGGAAGGCTGGCATGGCTGGGGGAGGGGAAGGCTGGCATGGCTTGAGGAGGGAAAGGGAAGGCTGGCATGGCTGAGAGAAGGGAGGGGAAGGGCTGGCATGGCTGAGAGAGGGGAGGGGAAGGGTGGTGTGGCTGGGGGAGGGGAGGAAAGGCTGGCGTGACTGGGGAGGGCGGGAGGGGAAGGGAAGGCTGGCATGGCTGGGGGCGGGGAGACTGGTGTGGCTGGGGAGAGGGGAGGTCCCAGGCTAGTGTGGCTGGGGGAGAGGAAGGGTGGCATGGCTGGGGGAGGGGAAGGGTGGCATGGCTGGGGGAGGGGAGGCTGGCGTGGCTGGGGGAGGGGAGACTGGTGTGGCTGGGGGAGGGGAGGGCAAGGGAAGGCTGGTGTGGCTGGGAAGAGGGGAAGTCCCAGGCTGGCATGGCTGGGGGAAGGGAGGGGAAGGGTGGCATGGCTTGAGGAGGAAAGGGGAAGGATGGCATGGCTGGGGGAGGGGAGGGAAAGGCTGGCGTGGCTGGGGGTGGGTTGATGGGAGAGGATGGTCGCAGTTGGGGGCGGGGCACTCACCAGACAACCTCGCCCACATTGGAGGAAATGAGGTAGCGGATGAACTGCTTCATGTTGTTGTAGATGGCCCTGCCCTCCTCCACGGCGGACACAATGGTGGAGAAGTTGTCATCAGCCAAGACCATCTCGGAGGCCGTCTTGGCCACGGCCGTGCCAGAGCCCATGGCGATGCCAATCTCGGCCTTCTTCAGTGCAGGGGCGTCATTCACCCCATCGCCTGTCTGTGTGTGAGTGTATGGTAAGCCACTGAGTGTGGGATCCCCAAACCCCGCTGACCCCCGCATCCCCAAGCACACAGACCCTTAGCACAGCCTCTCTCCCCCCGCCATGGCAGGGACCCTCTTACCTTCCCCTGCTCTCTGCCCCCACCCTAGTGATCCTCTCCTCACCCCCCTGGAGTCCCCCCTCACCATGGCTGTGATCTCATCAAAGGACTGCAGGAACTCCACGATCTTGGACTTGTGGGCGGGCTCGACACGGGCGAAGCAGCAGGCCCGCTTACAGGCCTCACGCTGCTCGGCGGGGGGCAGGTCATCAAACTCACGGCCTGTGTAGGCCCTGCCCGTCACCTCCTCGTCCTCGGTGAAGATCCCGATGCGGCGGCAGATGGCAATGGCTGTGCCCTTGTTGTCTCCAGTGATCATGATGACACGGATGCCGGCATCACGGCACAGCTGGATGGAGCCCATCACCTCCTTCCGGGGTGGGTCCAGCATCCCCACGCAGCCCACAAAGGTCAGGTCCATCTTTGGGGGGGGGCATTAGCACATGGTGGACCCATAGCAACCTCCAACCAGGCCCCAGCCAACCCCCACCCCCCAACCAGCCCCAATCCCCCCCCCACACCCCAACCAACCACGTTCCCATCCCCCAAACCACCCCAACCAACCCCACCCCCCACCCCATCCCCCAACCGTGCCCCAATGCCCCCACCAACCACTGCCCCATCCCCCAATCCATTCCCAACCAACCCCCATCCCCCAACCATGCCCCAACCAGTCCTCCAGCCCTCAACCATGCTCTAACCAACCTCCACCCTCTCCCCATCCATGCCCTTAACCATACTCCCATCCCCTCAGCCACACCCCTACTCTCCCAACCAACCCTCACCCCCCATCTCCCAAACACACTCCAACCCATTCCCGCAACCATGCCCCCCATCCTCATCCCCAATTATCCCCAGTCTAATCCCTCCAACCAACCCCTGCCCCATCCCCTAACCACACCCCCACCACCCCTGCCCTATTCCCCAACCACACCCCCACACTCACCCCCAAACCATGCCCCAACCACCCCTCCCCCATTTCCCAAACTACTCTCCAAACAACCCCCAGTCACCCCACTTCCAGTCCCCAACCAACCCCTGCTTCCATCTCCCCAAACCCTCCCCCAACCAAACCCCACCTGACCCCCCCCACCACTGCCCCACCAGACCCTGTGGGGGAGGCCTGAACCTGACCTCATACTCAACAAACTTGGTGGCGTCCTCCAGCACCATGTCCTCTCTCCTGGGGGGGGTGTCACGCGTGGCCAGGGCCAGGCAGCGCAGTGTGTCCCGCCCCGTCCCCCACTCCTTGATGACGGTCAAGAGCTTGTCTTTCACCAGGGGTGTGAGGGGGACACGGGTGGTGCCCACTCGGACATAGTTACAACGGTCGATAACCCCCTCAGGGGCACCCTTTGGGAGCAAGAACAAGAGCGAGAGAGAGAGAGAGATGGACAGATGGACGGACAGACGGAAGGATGGATGGACAGAGTGAGATGGGGACAGAGCGAGAGACGAACGGACATAGAGAGAGGTGGATGGACAGAGCGCAGTGGGGACAGAGCAAGAGACGGCTGGACAGAGCAAGAGATGGCCGGACAGAGCAAGAACAGGACAGGCCCTGACAGATGGAGTTTTGGGAACGGGCTGCACTGGACAACTCAGTTCTCCACTGGCAGGAGCTCACCGGGAGACACAGGGAAGCTGGTGCTCAGAGGCCCCTTCTCAGAATTGTGGGGCCACGTGGCTCCCCCTGCTGACAAGCTAGGCCTAGCCTAGTAAATAACAGGGGCATTCCAAACGGGTTTGGATAAAAGACAGAGCATCCAACCCACCATAGCTCTGTGACACTGGGCATCCTGGTTAACATGGGAATGAGAGGAGGTGTCTGGGGAGATAGCCGGGGATGAAAGGAGGCGGCTGGGGTTACCCAGGCACCCAGGTTACCATGGTAACGAGAAGAGGCAGCTGGGGGATACCCAGGGTATAAGAGCGCCTGGCACTGACCTTGATGAACATCTTGTTGCTGACAGCTGCGCGGGAGGCCTTGGCGGGGGAGCAGTATACGGACATGGACTTCCTGTCACGGGAGAACTCCAGGGTGAACTCCTTCTTCATCAGCTGCTTAATCACCTGGAGGAGCAGAACAGGGGCTAATGGGGGAGCAGTGACCTCCCAAAAAGCACTGGACATGGAGCTCAGGGCAGCTCCTCCTCCCTGACTCAGGGACCACAGGGAAAATGAGACCAGACCAGGAGAGTGTGTCCCCCTGGGGAGCCCAGCACAACACGTCTCCTGCTGGGCCAGGCAGGGGGGCAGAGTGGGTGGGCATGGGTAGTAGGGGGGCAAATGCTCAGAGTTGCAGGCATTGGCATGGTGGGGAGGGGGCATTGGGGGGTCTTGGAGGGGGCAGTGGGGTGGTATCTGGGGCAAAGGTCCTAGTGGATGAGCACTTACAGAGTTGCAGGCATTGGCGCGCTCCACCTTGGACACGCTCCGCACATCTGTGTTGAAAACATTCATCTTCTCCACCAGGCAGGTCAACGCCGTCTCGGTGGCTTCCCCCACCTTCTCATAGGCACCCTTGGCCTGGAAGTACATGCAGCAGGTCAGGGACGGGCATGCGGGATCTGGGTAATACTGGCAGGTGGGCAGCGATATGGGGGATGCAGGTGGCCCTGGAAGGGATGGCACTAGACCAAATGTTACCACAGGAGAGGAGCATCTTCAGCCCCCCGCCCCCCCCGCCCCCCCACATTTGTTAAACTTCTGAATACCTTATATTTTATTGCATTTGTAGACCATTTCACAACTTTGAGGCACAATGGGGATGCAGGACTTATCCCCGTCATATAAGACAATAAATTTGCACACTAGGACCTGTAAAATCTGTACATATTCATGTGATATATAGGCAAATAAACAAAATTGTTTCCTCTAAACTTACAGAAACTTTTTAATTTTAAGAATAACTGAAATGTACTAACATCAAGAAATTGAACTGTGCACTGATATTGGGTGGACCTGTATTAAATAGTGTTACAGTAGTTGACAGGGTTAGAATGTTAACCCTCGTATCAGAGGGGTAGCCGTGTTAGTCTGGATCTGTAAAAAGTGATGAAGAGTCTTATGGCATGCGTCTGACGAAGTGGGTATTCACCCACGAAAGCTTATGGTCCAATACGTCTGTTAGTCTATAAGGTGCCACAGGACTCTTTGTCAATGTTAACCCTAGTTCTTTGGTTCAAACAGTTGCTTTTCTCGCTTTTGCCCTTGCAAACTGAAGCACAGCGTCAGAGAGATCCAAAGACTGGCCAATGCTATTTTCAAGGGGTAAAACAGCAAGCGATGTCAATCTCTCATTGGCCATCATCAATCGAAGATATGTTTTAATGAGCCTGAGCTTTGAAAAGCTGCACTCACCACTCACGACTGTGACCGGCAGCATGAGCAGACTCCTCAAAGCTATCCACACGTTAGGAAAAGAGTCTTTTAGCTCTACATCATGAATGAATTGGAGAAGTTGGAGTGGAGAGCACTTCCCAAGTGGTAAAATATTATGGATGTTGTCCAATTTGACATAGAGGTCTTTGTCATTGATGTCCGAGTATTCCCCATGTGTCAGTGAATGGTGAAGGTCCGTACGATTGTTCAAGAGTATTTTCCTGTCCGCCAGCAGGTTATTAAGGTCATACAACCCCCCTACCCCCAGATCTTTTTGTGGTTCTTCATTTGTCCAAACCTTTCTTCGTTGGACACTCGAGCAGTGTCAATGAGTGAGTAAAAAACTCCCTCTTGAATTTTTCTTCTGAGCATCCCATCACTTCAGCTCTTCCCTCGTAACCAAACTGTCTCTTCTTCCAGTGAATCCGAGTTTCCTTTAAGACAAGCTCAACTCCTAAGTTTTCTGCCATTTCTTAGGCAGCAGTGATGGCATCTTCAAATCCTTGGTCTCTTTAGGCCACAGCGAAATCAAGGCAGCTTCTTATCAAAGTAGTAGCGATTGCAATGTCCATTGATTGAGTTTCTAATGCTGTGCAATGTTTGCTTGGAACAGGATATCGTGCCAAACCACAACTGAGACCAGACCATTGAAGTCAGTGATCTGGTTTGCCAGGCTTTGTACCTCATGCTGCATTCTGGTCTTGGCTTTACTCGACTGTGCCAGTTCCATGAGGCATTGTAAACCTTAGTCACTTGGTACCTCACTGGCCTCACGCTGTCAATGCGACTCTCCCAGCGAGTGTCACTTAGCGGCTTCACCATCAGATTCATAACATTGTCCTTGAGGATCTTCCACCTGATAGTTGATGCTGAAAACCAGATGTATATCCTTTGCAGTACTCCAAAGAGAGATACTAAATGTAAAGATGACAACGCTGCGTCTGACATAACCAGGCTGAGGGAATGGCAGCCACAAAGCATGAAGAAAGCCCTTGGATTCAGTGCAAGGATCCTTTCGTGGACACCATTTTTTTTCTTCCCTTCATGTTCATGCCATTGTCATAGCTGTGGCCACAGCAGTCCTGAAGCTTTCATAGAATCATAGAAGATTAGGGTTGGAAGAGACCTCAGGAGGTCATCTAGTCCAATCCCCTGCTCAAAGCAGGACCAACACCAACTAAATCATCCCAGCCAGGGCTTTGTCAAGCCGGGCCTTAAAAACCTTTAAGGATGGAGATTCCACCACTTCCCTAGGTAACCCATTCCAGTGCTTCACCACCCTTCTAGTGAAATAGTGTTTCCTAATATTCAACGTATACTTCCCCCACTGCAACTTGAGACCATTGCTCCTTTTTCTGTCATCTTCTACCACTGAGAACAGTCTAGATCCATCCTCTTTGGAACCCCCTTTCAGGTAGTTGAAAGCAGCTATCAAATCCCCCCTCATTCTTCTCTTCTGCAGACTAAACAATCTCAGTTCCCTCAGCCTCTTCTCATAAGTCATGTGCTCCAGCCCCCTAATCATTTTTGTTGCCCTCCGCTGGACTCTTTCCAATTTTTCCACATCCTTCTTGTAGTGTGGGGCCCAAAACTGGACACAGTACTCCAGATGAGGCCTCACCAACGTCGAATAGAGGGGAATGATCACGTCCCTTGATCTGCTGGCAATGCCCCTACTTATACAGCCCAAAATGTCGTTAGCCTTCTTGGCAACAAAGGCTCACTGTTGACTCATATCCAGCTTCTCGTCCACTGTAACCCCTAGGTCCTTTTCTGCAGAACTGCCACTTAGCCAGTCGGTCCACGGACTGTAGCAGTGCATGGGATTCTTCCATCCTAAGTGCAAGACTCTGCACTTGTCTTTGTCATCAGGTTTCTTTTGGCCCAATCCTCCAATTTGTCTAGGTCACTCTGGACCCTATCCCTACCCTCCAGCATATCTACCTCTCCCCCCAGCTTAGTGTCATCCACAAACTTGCTGAGGGTGCAATCTCATCTTATTTTATTCTCATTCAAAACATTCATAAATAGTTCTCTTAGGCTTTTTCCAGTAGAGTCAGCCACAGACCGGAAATAGATGCGGTGTTCCTTTACTTGGATACAGCCACCATCGTCGTCAACAAATCTTACTGTAAATGGCATCTTTCACTGTGACCGCTGGGAGTGCAGTCCATTACTACAGCATAGAACTTTGCTTTGCTGAGCTGCATCAATATGGTATGAAGCAGCTTCCTTGCCATAAAGTTAATCAAGTCACTTTGAATTGTTTTGCTACAGTAATGGTCCATTGCTTCTTTACAAACTACTCCTCGTAGGTGCTCATGCATGACATCGTCGTATTACCCAAGGAGCCCTACCAAACCAAGGAGATTACCGTTATGTTCAGTGAACAACTTATCCGAGGAGCCCCGGAAAGACAAATTATTCTTTGCAAGGAAGAGCATCGGTGGGGGGGGTGGTGGTAGGGAGGGCATTGCCCCCCCAAAAGAGGCGAGGTGGGGAGAGTTACATGGGGTCATGTGTCATTTCATGCCCCCATTTCTGCAAGCACGGCGCTGCCCTAGGAGGGCAGGGAAAAGGGGGCTCTGTCCTTCCCACACTGTGCCTCCCTCTCCCACCCGCTGCACATGGAGCAGCTGCTCTCCAGGTCTCTGCCTTGGCAGCTGCATGCTGCCTCCTGGGTCCTAGTGCCTGCCTGTTTCCTGTACAAGCGTAAGTGCCTGCAGGGACAGGGGCAGGGCAAGAGGTGGGGTGGGAGGAAAGAGACAGTGGGGAAGGGGGTGAGATCGGGCAGGGGAAGAGAAGGGGAGGAATATGGGACATGGGACAGTGGGGAGTGGAAGTGGGAGGGGATGGGGAAGAGAAGGGGATACGGGAATGGGCGGGGTGGGGGGAGCAGGAGCCTGGCATGTAGCGTCCCCAGGAAAGCAGCAGCAGCCCCAGCAGGGAGCAGCGACATGGAGTGCCGGAGTGGCTCCCAGCAGCAGCTGGAGCTCCCCTTTTAAGCTGTCCCGTCCCCCAAGCCAATGAGCCAAGGGAACTGGCTTCAGTGTGTGTGTATGTGGTTCCCCCCCCCCAATATAACAGTCAATCTACACCTATGAGGAAGAGGGTAATTGAGATCAGATGCTCGAGCATGTTCCTCCAATGCTGTGTTGCTACACTACTAATGCGCTGGTTTTCTGCACCTGTGCATTTATTTAGCTTGAGCCTGGCCTCGACCTCCATCCATTTGGAGTAGGCTGTAAAATGGCTGAGTGATTTTTCATGTTGCTTCAGAACATCAGCTAAGTTATGCCAGTAACTGTACCCAGAAAATGCAAGCAATGATTTGGCATTCTTGTCAAATGTTTTGCAACAAAACCAGAACACTTTGTCAGTTGCTTTCAAGTAAACTAGCCAATGCCGATTCAGTTTCTCACCATTCTCAAGCACTCTATCGCAGCATGACTTTGAAAAGTGTTGCTTCTGCTCATTTACTGGAAATATCATATCCTCGATTTTCCCTGCCCCGTTGAAAATTGTACGATCCATATTGGCAAAGTTTAGGATTGCCAGCCATAAAGCAAGATCTGATGTATCGAGTTGTGGTGTGCAATTTTTCTCACTGCTGCTTCATCATGGGAGGCTGATTCTTCTTTATCGTTTCGCTCCTTTTAATATAAACCAGATTTTTCTTTGTCATTACTTTCCTTCCTTTTCATGTGAGCCACATTCTTCTTTATCTTCACTCGCCTTTATGCCGACAGGAAAACTGGATGACTGTCCACCACTTTCCTCACATTTCCATTGCTTATCTTCCGGTAAATCCACTAATTCCTTAGCAATAGACCCTCCATCATTTCTTGTTACTAACAACAAAAACAGTACCCTGAGCCCAGTGCCCCACAAGCCCGAAACCCCAGGGGGTCGCCTGGGCTGCCTACCTCTAAATCTGGCCCTGGGTCCAGGTAGGAGTGAGAAGGATGGGGGGTGAGGTTGACCCAAGAGGAGGAAAGCCAAGGTGATCCAGGTGGGATAGGGAATGCAGGGTGCAAGGTGACCTGGGGGGTGCAGGGTGACCAAGGCAGGTCAGGAATGGAGGGTGCAGGGTGACCCAGCCAGGGTGGAGAATGGGGGTTGCAGGGTGACCTGGTGGGTGCAGGGTGACTCAGGCAGGGCAGGGAATGGAAGGATGCAAGGTGATCTGGGGGGGGGTGCACGGTGACCGAGGCAGGGTGGGGAATGGGGGCTTGAGGGTGACCCAGGCAGGTTGGGGAATGGGGGGTGCAGCGTGGTCCAGGCAGGATGCGGGGCATTCACCTCATTGTAATCCAGGGAGGAGTCATTGCAGAGGGCACAGATAGTGGCCAGTTCAACCAGCCCATCGTACTGCCCAGCCTTCACATGCTTGTCATTCTTCAGCCTGCAGAGACACAGGGAAGGGGAGTGAGGGGGAGATGAGATGTGGGGAAGAAAGGGGGGTGCACAGAGATGGGGAGGGGGAGGCAGGGACACACAGAGATGGGGAGAGAGGGGTGCATAGAGATGAGGGAGAGAGGGGACACCAGCTGGCAGCAACAGAAGGATGATGACAAGTTTTCACAGCGGGATGGTCAAAGGCAGAGTGGAGTCATGGGGATGCTGGGAGTGTGGGGGTTGCACATTGGCTGAGGATACTGGGGGTCAGGGTCATGAGAGATGCTGGAGTTAGGGATGTCGGGGTCATGAGCGAAGCTGGGGCTGGGAGTGTCAGGGTTGGACATCCTGTACCCCCATGTTCAACACTTTTATATGGTTATGATATATTTAGTACAAAGTATACCTTGTGAGGTATCATTTGAAAACTCATAATCTACTGAACACCGTTGTCCTGTTAAAATGTATGTAAAAGCACTCCATGTAAAATGATCGATTTTACTATATGTGTGTTGCTAAAATATGCTGTAATTCTGGAGAACACCCACAGACTAGCTCCCCAGAAAAAAATAACAAAAAAGAATGAACACAAGTGCTAGAGAGCCATTACCTGTTTAATTGGGCATTCAAAAGATGGGGGGAGGGGGGAAGGTATAGGCAAAAGAATTTACAATTCATATGAAGGACAGTTTGCAGACTAAATATGCAGTGGAACTGCCTAACCCCATGACCTAGCAAGGATTTTTCCAGCACAAGGGGTTGGGGTATAAGAATAGAGAACACACAAATTACCACTCCTCCCCCACCTCCACTCATGGCCATAAGATTGCTTGAAAGACAATAGGAGAACTGGCTGGGGCAGGGGGGGTCCTGATTGGGAGGCTTTCCAGTTAGCACAGTCTGCTGGAAGTTTTTGGGTGAGAGAAACCTTTTTGGTTTAAACTATTAGCCTGGGTAAAATTTAGGAAATAGTTGTGTGTTTATCTTGTATTTCTTCTGTAACCTATTCTGACCTTTGTGCCTTAACACTTATAATCACTTAAACTCTCCCGTTCTCTGGTTAATAAACTGGTTTTATTGTTCTGTCTAAACCAGTGGACGTGTTTGGGGAATCTCTAGTCAGGTTAACAAAAGCTGATGCACGATCTTTCCTTTTGATGGAACGATGGACTGTTCATGAGTGTACACTGTTCAGGGTGGGGGTCCGGAGCAGTGTAACATGCACATTTCTGGGGTGCAAGGCTGGGGCTAAGGATTTGCAGGTCGTAGTTCAGGAGTGATTGGGAGCACATTCATGTAACTTTGCTGGGAGTGACTGTACATGCTCATGGCTGCGTGTGTGCAGAGCCTAGAGAGGCTGCTTGTCACTAGCAAGGCTGTGTAAGAGGCACCGTGGGCTGGAGAGTTAAGGGGGCACAACAGTTTAGTGGTTCAGGTTGTACCCTGGGGTGTGTCACATAGGGGTCAAGGGAATGTCAGGAGTTATGGGGCATGCTGGGGTTGGAGTATGTCAGGGATCAGGGGGTGCTGGGGTTGGGGATGTCAAGGGCCATGGTGGATGTTGGGGTCAGAAGAATGCTGGGGGTCCGGAGATATTGGGGATGGCAGGGATCATGGGGGATGCTGAGGTTGGGAGTGTCAGGGAACGTGGGATGTCAGGGGGATATTGGGGATCACTCACACTTCTCCCTCAGGGGCATAGGTGGAGCCAGTGATGCTGAATTCATTCAGGGAACAGACATCTCCCTCCACCTTCTCAACGACAAACATCTGCCAAGAGACAGAGAGAGACAGGTCAGGGTGGGTGGCCCAAGGGCCTGTGGGGCGGGGACACAGGGGGCTGCCCAGGGAGGGGGGGCGCCCCTTACCTTGCACACGGACATCTGGTTGGTGGTGAGGGTGCCGGTCTTGTCAGAGCAGATGACTGAGGTGCAGCCCAGCGTCTCCACAGATGGCAGGCTCCGGACAATGGCGTTCTTCTTGGCCATGCGGCGGGTGCCCAGGGCCAGGCAGGTGGTGATGACAGCGGGGAGACCTGCAGGGGAGGGGAGCAGAGGTTAACACCCAGCGTGTTACCATGGAGTCACTGCCAGCCCCTGCTCTGGACCGGGAAGGAGCAGGGCCGGGAACGGCTGGAATCTGTTCACCTCCAGAGGGCTGCAGCAAGGGCTGCTGGGACTCAGAAGGAGCCCAGACACACAGCCCCTGGAATGGCTCCGAAGGGCGGGCAGACACCAGGCCCCGCAGCCGCACAGACTGACCTTCAGGAATGGCGGCCACGGCCAGGGCCACGGCAATCTTGAAGTAGTAGATGGCACCGCGGATCCAGGAGCCACCGTGGACAGGGTCGTTGAAGTGGCCAATATTGATGAGCCAGACGGCCACGCAGATGAGCGAGATGACCTTGGAGAGCTGCTCCCCGAACTCATCCAGTTTCTGCTGCAGCGGCGTCTTCTCCTGCTCTGTGGCTGCCATTTCATCCCGGATCTTCCCGATCTCAGTGCCCACCCCTGTGGCAATGACGATGCCCACAGCCTTGCCAGCTGCCACGTTGGTGCCCTGCAGGGGGAGGCAGCAAAGGGTGTTGGCAGGGGAGGAGAAGCAGCGGCACCAACAGGGGGTGTGCATGGAGACCCCGTGGAGCCCAGGACAGGGGACCGGGGCAAAGCTCTGTCTGGCCTGCAGGGCTGGAGGCACTGGTGTCCCCCAGGGGCAGATCTCTAGTCTGGGGGTGACCCTGGGCTGTAGCTTTTGGTTGTGGGGGTGCAGGGTGGGGTGACCGTGGGGGTAGCTCTCTGGCTGGGTGCAGGGTGGGGGTGACCGTGGGGGTAGCTCTCTGGCTGGGTGCAGGGTGGGGGTGACCTGGGGTAGCTCTCTGGCTGGGTGCAGGGTGGGGTGACCTGGGGTAGCTCTCTGGCTGGGTGCAGGGTGGGGTGACCGTGGGGTAGCTCTCTGGCTGGGTGCAGGGTGGGGGTGACCGTGGGGGTAGCTCTCTGGCTGGGTGCAGGGTTGGGGTGACCGTGGGGGTAGCTCTCTGGCTGGGTGCAGGGTGGGGGTGACTGTGGGGTAGCTCTCTGGCTGGGTGCAGGGTGGGGTGACCGTGGGGTAGCTCTCTGGCTGGGTGCAGGGTTGGGGTGACCGTGGGGTAGCTCTCTGGCTGGGTGCAGGGTGGGGTGACCTGGGGTAGCTCTCTGGCTGGGTGCAGGGTTGGGGTGACCGTGGGGGTAGCTCTCTGGCTGGGTGCAGGGTGGGGGTGACCGTGGGGGTAGTTCTCTGGCTGGGTGCAGGGTGGGGTGACCGTGGGGGTAGCTCTCTGGCTGGGTGCAGGGTGGGGGTGACCTGGGGGTAGCTCTCTGGGTGGGTGCAGGGTGGGGGTGACCGTGGGGGTAGCTCTCTGGCTGGGTGCAGGGTGGGGGGTGACCTGGGGGTAGCTCTCTGGCTGGGTGCAGGGTGGGAGGTGACCTGGGGGTAGCTCTCTGGCTGGGTGCAAGGTGGGGGTGACTCCAGTTGAGGTGCAGGGTGGGGATAACATGAAGCAGGGGATTTTCTTAATGGTTTTCATGAACACTGTGAGTGCCTCAGTTTCCCTGCATGCTGCATGTGTAACAGGGGAGTGGGTGAGGGGGGTTGTTGTTGCAGAAGACCAGGTGTGACCTTGCCTAGCAGCCTGGACCCCAGACAATGGCCTGGAGCTTGGGTACCCTAGCAACTGGTGACTGTGAAGTGGCCCCCAAGCTTGGAAGTCAGGCAGTTCAGGCCACTGGGAGGACAATGGGCTGCGGAGAGAGGACCCCGGTGACCTGACCAGCTGGTTCCAGCCAGAGGGGAACAAAGGATGGAAGAGAGTAGGTCCCACGTGACCTGTTTGCCCAGGACCGAACACAAAGGACAAGGAGGGGCCGAGCAGGGCGGTGATATAGGAGGCTCGGCTGGAAGGAGGGGGCTGCTGGACTTGGGAGAGAGAGAACAGCCAGAGTCCACCTGGATGGGGACAGACCCAGCTGGGCCCTGAGAACTGCCTGGGCTAGGTTCAGACGCTCAATAAATCTCCTGTGTGACGCTGGCTGAGAGTCGCTGCAGGCTACAGATTGGGGGGCATTGCTCCCTCTGGGAATGGAGGCCCCGGGGGTCCAGAGAGAGGGGACTCCCTGAGGGGGCCCAGCGGCAGACACAGTGGTGCTGAAGGCTCAGAAAGGTATGGCTCCAGGAGGTGCTGGAGCCCAGGGCTTAACACCTGAGATAGAGTGGACCCCCGAGAAGGGCTGTCACACTGAAGGGGTGTCCTCCCAGGAGCCGTATGGAGCCAAGAGAGCACAGGGCCTGGGAGTCCATGTCAGAGGGTGATCTGGGGGGCAACTCTCTGGCTGGGAGGGCAGAGGGGCAGCCCTCAGCATGGGGGGAGTGATATTCAAGCCCTTGTGCAACATTCACCGAGAAGAGCATGTTCTTCTTGTCCTGGTTGACAGCGCGAGGGTCCGGGACAGGGTCCGTGTGCTTGATAACAGAGACAGACTCACCTGGCAGGAGGAGCAGAGAGGGCTGAGCACATGGTACGAGGGCACCAGGAGTCCTGCCAGACAGACACCCAGACATCCCCACCACATGGACAGATGGGCACCCACAGACGCAAACAGGCCCAGACTCATGGACACACAGGGAGCAGAACAGGAACTTAGAGATGGCCTCCTCCCTCCACCCCAGCGAGACCCACTCACCCACCAACCGACACACAGACACAGTCAGAGAGGCAAAGTCACCCAGAGAAACACCCCTACCCACACACACAAACACCTCCCAGACACCCCCCAATGTACACCCCCCTAGACACACACACACCAGCTGCAGTGGCTACAGACTCACAATCACAAGCTTGTATTTCTCATGGCTGCCCCGCAGTTCTGTCCCTTCCAGCCCAGTTTTGCTGCTCTTAGGCCCTCAGCCCAGTTCTTTCCCACCCCAGACCAGCCCCCACCCCAGTTCTTTTCCCCTCAGCCCAGCTCCCCAGGCTGGTTCTGCCCCCCCCCCCCCGGCCAGGCCCTGTACCTGTCAGGATGGACTGGTCCACACGCAGGGTGGTGGATTTGATGGAGATGATCCGGATGTCAGCTGGCACCTTGTCACCCACTGCAGGAAGAGGCACAGGACATGCTGTGATGGATGGATGGGGGGAAGGGGTGTCCCCACTACCAGAGTCTGGAGGGCAGACCCTGCACCCCACTCCCTCTCAGCAGGGCTGCAGGGGATGCTCAGGGCCAGGGGCGGCTCTAGAAATCAGGCTGCCCCAAGCAGCGCGGTGCGCTGCACCTCCCTTCCCCGGTCCCGCGGCGGGTCCCCACTTCCCGCGGCTCCGGTTCAGGCATGACTGCGGCGGGTGCCGTGGTCCCGCGGCCCCGGTTGACCTGCCGCAGTCATGCCTGCGGGAGCTCAAGCGGAGCCGCGGGAAGAGGGGACCCGCCGCTGTCATGCCTGCGGCAGGTCCGCTCCTCCCGGGCTCCGGTGGACCTGCCGCAGGTCCACCGGAGCCAAATGCCTCCCCCCCGGGAAAGGGCCGCCCCACGCGCCTGCTTGGCGCGCTGGGGTCTAGAGCCGCCCCTGCTCAGGGCAAAAGGGTGAGGGGGCTGTGTGACTTTGGGTTGAGAGTGTTGGAGCAGCAGCTCTGGGGACATGGCCCCTGGGTGTCAGCAACACACAACACTGGGAGAATGCATGGCGGGAGGGAGCCAGACAGCCAGGGGTGTGGAGGAGGTTATACAGGGAGAGAAAATGCTGGATCTTCTCTCCCTGTCCACCCCTAGCCGGGGCACAAGTCCCTCTATTCCAGCTGGGGATCAGCTCCCCCCCCCCCCCCGCAGTGTAACACTAGCCACCCCCCTGTGCTGGGACCCTTCCTGTCAGCTCAGTAAGTGTCTCCCTCCTCCCCCTCCCCGGCGGTGCCCTCTATGTCCTGCCGGCCCTGTCCTCGTAAACCTGGCTCATCACATTCCTGCCGCCCTGGCCGCTTGGCACTGCCATAGAAGGAGCGCCCGGCGCCTCAGTCCCCCCCCCCCTTTGCCCAGGGGGCTCTCAAGGAGATGGCGAGGTCAGGGCTCCCGGCTGGCTGGCTGGCATGGCTGGGGGGCACTGGGAAGGGGGATATAAGGTCATCTCCACAGCCTGCAGGGAGGGGCGGAGACGGGGTTGGTGCGGGGGATACAGGGTCTCTCCCCCAGGCTGGGGGGGCAGTGGCATGATAGAAGCGTTGGCTGCAGCCCAGGCCCAGGAACACCTGTCACTGAACAAGTGCAGTGCGAAGGGGATTCCACGGGGCTCCGCTTTCAGCTGAGGCCAGGGACTGTCTGTTCCCAAACACCCGCCTCCCAGCACAGGGAGAATGAGGCTGCGTCTGCCCCATGAGCTGGGGTCAGGGCAGGCCGGGGCCAGGCAGTAAACAAGGCTGAGAGCTGCTAGGAGGCCCTGCTTAGCCAGCCCCCACAGCCCCTGACACCCTCGCAGAGGGGAAGGGTGAGGAGCGTTGGCGATCCTCCAAGGGCATTGTGGGTAGTCATGGCACCAGCATGATTGGGACGTCACCCCTGACCCTTCAACTCTCAGCACACAGGGTGTGTTTAACCGTTGCCCTGAGAATGCCCCCTGCCCTTTGCCCCATGGTGCCTTCAGCACCTTGAACCCCATGTGAACCCCATGTGCTCATGGCCGCACACTCACCAGCCACCTCGGCAATGTCGCCGGGGACCATGTCCCGGGCCTTGATTCTCTGCACAGATTTCCTGTCTGCACGGTACACCTTGCCCATCTCGGGTTCATACTCCTTCAGGGCCTCGATGGCGTTTTCAGCGTTCCTCTCCTGCCAGGGCAGCACAAACAGTCACGCCCACCTGCCCACAGCCCCCCAGGGGCTGGGTGCACAGAGACCAGCACTGAGATATGGATTGGGATGCAGGGGGCTGTTTATACAGCAATCCGTCGCTTGGTGTTGAGGTGCAGCCACCTCTGGGGTGGGGCCCTGGGGCTGTTTACACAGGGGCCCATGGCCGGTGCCAAGACGCAGCCCCCTTCTGGGATGAGACATTGACATCAGTGACCCCTTCTAAGTCGCCTGCCCTATCTCCTGGGCCACTTCAGCACTCTCCCATCCAGGTACTGATCTGGCCTGACCCTGCTTAGCACATAGAGGGGTGGTCGCTGACCCCTGGTTACCTGCCAGACTCCTACAATGGCATTGGCGATGAGGATCAGCAGAATGACAAATGGCTCCACAAATGCAGTGACTGTCTCCTCGCCTTCCTCAAACCAGGCCAGCACCTGTGAGGGGCAGAGCCACAGCCAGGGTCACACCTGTGTGAGCTACAGCACAGCACAAGTCACCCTTCCCACCCCATGGCCAGGGAGTTACAGCTCTCCGTTCCCCTCCTCCACAGAGCTACACCCTCCCACACACACCCTTGAATGCTACTCCCCTTCCACCCACAGCCATAGCCCCAAAGCTTCACCATCACCCTCCCTCCCGCAGAGTTCTACACCCCTCCCATACACATGGCCAGGGAGCTACAGTTCTTACTTCCTCTCCCCCTCCACAGAGCCACACCCTTCTCACCCACATGGCCAGAGAGATACATCACCCCCCTGCATTATACGCTTCCACATGCACACACAGAATTACACTCACACAGTGCTGCACCCCTCCCCTGTCCTCCACAGAGCTATGCCCACTTAGACACACAGCCAGAGCGCTACACCCTTCACACCACATAGCAAAAGTGCTACACCCCTCCACAACTCTACACCCTCCCCCAGGCACACAGACAGTTCTACACCTTCTCTGTCTCTCACACCACACATACATAGTGCTACACCCCTCTCCATGGGTGGCAAGTTTGTAAAAATTTTGGTGGGGCCCAGAACCCGCCCCCCCAACTCCGCCCCCCACCTGCCTAAGGCTCTGGGAGGGGGCTCGGCGGGGGAGGTCTGGGGTGCAGATCCTGGGCTGGGGATTAGGGTGCAGGAAGGGTGCTGGGTGCAGGCTCTGGGCTGGGGCAGGGGGTGGGTGTGCAGGAGGAGGTGAAGGGTGCAGGCTTTGGGATGGAGTTTGGGGTTGGGAAGGGGTGTGTGGGAAGTGGGAGGGAGTTTGGGGATAGGAGGGAGTGCAGGGTGAGGACTGTGGGGCTGAGGATGAGGGGTTCATGATGCAGGAGGAGGCTCAGGGCTAGGGCAGAGGTTTGGAGTGTGGGGTGAGGGCTGTGGGGCTGGGGATGAGGGTTCATGATGTGGGGCGCTCAGGGCTGGGGCTGAAGATTAGGGTGCAGGGATGAGGGGTTCATGCTGTGGAGGTGCTCAGGGCTGGGGCTGAGGATTAGTGCTCAGGGCTGGGGCTGAGGATTAGGGTGTGGGGAATGAGGGCTCTGGCTGGGGCTGAGGGTTTGGGGTTGGAGAGGCTCAGGGTAAGGGCAGCCTGCCTTGCCAGTAGTGGTGAAGGGCAGGCACTAGGACCCTGCGGCAGCAGACAGCAAATCTGCTGGGAGCCCTCCGGGCAGCAGGCAGGGGAGAGGGGCGCTGTGTTCTGTCAGGCAGGGACGCAACACAACACGGCGGGGGAACACGCGGAGGGGGTGGCAGGCGGGGCGGGGACCTGCCCCAGGCCGGGTCGCGGCGGCAGGGGGAGACCTGCGGTGACCGGGGCCGATCCAGGCAGGACAGGGGGGCGGGAAGAGACCCAGCTCCAACTAATGCTGGAGCAGGGCGCCCAGCCCTGAATATTGCTGGGGCCCGGGCCCCACACACATATATAACCTGCCGCCCATGCCCCTCTCCTTCCCCCACCTAGCTACACACTCACACACCTCCCACAGATGCTCAGAGCGCTACAGCTTCTTAGACACACAGCCAGAGCACTACACCCTGCTCTACTCCTCAAGAACTGCATGCCTCGCTCTCACATACATCCCACACAGAACTCCACTACACCCCAGCCCATGCACTCAGAGCATTATAGTCCTTCCCATTTGCACACACACTGCACAACACCCTGCCTCATACTCCCTCAGGTAGTACCTAGCTCCCAACACTCATTACTCTCTTGGGTATTTCGATTATAATGGAGTCTTGTCCCAGGTGCTACACAGACCTCAACTGAGATCAGGAGTCCCCTTAAGCCAGGAGTTTTCAAACTGGGGGTTGGGACCCCTTGGGGGGTCATGAGGTTATTACATGGGGGGGTTGTGAGCTGTCAGCTTCCACCCCAAACCCCACTTTGCCTCCAGCATTTATAATGGTGTTAAATATATTTAAAATGTTTTTAATTTATTGGGGGGGTCACACTCAGAGGATTGTGATGTGAAAGGGGTCACCAGTACAAAAGTTTGAGAACCACTTCCTTAAGCCAAGTGCTACACAGACCCTGCTTAAGATCCAGGAGTGTATGGGGGTGGATGGATGGATGGATGGATAGCTAGATATATAGCTAGATAGCAGTAGGGATACTACCAACCACCTGACCCAGATGGTGACTTTGAAATGCTCAGGGAAATTAGAGAGGCTATAAAAATAAAAAACTCAATAACAATGGGGGAATTCAACTACCCCCATACGGGGTACGTGTCACCTCAGGACAGGATGCAGAGATAAAGCTTCTTGACACCTTAAATGACTGATTCTTACAGCAGCTGGTCCTGGAACCCACAAGGGGAGGGGCAATGCTTGATTTAGTCCTAAGTGGAGCACAGGATCAGGTCCAAGAGGTGAATGTAGCTGGACCGTTTGGTAATAGTGACCATAATATAATGAAATTTAACATCCCTGTGGCAGCGAAAACACCACAACAACCCAACACGGTAGCATTTAATTTCAGAAAGGGCAGCTACACAAAAATGAGGATGTTAGTTAAACAGAAATTAAAAGGTTTGGTGCCAAAAGCGAAATCCCTGCAAGCGGCATGGAAACTTTTTAAAGACACCATAATAGAGGCTCAACTTAAATGTATATCCCATATTAAAAAAACATAGTAAAAGAACCCCCAAAAGAGCCACCGTGCCTAAACAACAAAGTAAAAGAAGCAGTGAGAGACAAAAAGGCATCCTTTAAAAAGTGGAAGTTAAATCCTAGTGAGGAAAATAGAAAAGAGCATGAACTCTGGCAAGTGAATTGTAAAAATATAGTTAGGAAGGCCAAAAAAGAATTTGAAGAACAGCTAGCCAAAGATTAAAAAAGTAATAGCAAAAACATTTTTAAGTACAACAGGAGCAGGAAGCCTGCTAAACAACCAGTGGGTCCACTGGATGATCAAGATGCTAAAGGAGCACTCAAGGATGATAAGGACATTGCGGAGAAACTAAATGAATTCTTTGCATCGGTCTTCACGATTGAGGATCTGAAGGAGATTCCTAAACCTGAGCCATTCTTTTTAGGTGACAAATCTGAGGAACTGTCCCAGATTGAGGTGTCATTAGAGGAGGTTTTTGGAACAAATGGATAAACTAAACAGTAATAAGTCACCAGGACCAGATGGTATTCACCCAAGAGGTCTGAAGGAACTCAAATGAGAAATTGCAGAACTACTAACTGTGGTTTGTAACCTCTGATTTAAATCAGCTTCTGTACCAAATGACTGGAGGACAGCTAATGTGACACCAATTTTTAAAAAGGGCTCCAGAGGAGACCCTGGCACTCACAGGCTGGTAAGTCTGTCTTCAGTACTGGACAAACTGATTGAAACTGTAGTAAAGAACAAAATTGTCAGACACATATATGAACATAATTTGTTGTGGAAGAGTCAACATGGTTTTTGTAAGGGGAAATTATGCCTCACCAATCTACTAGAATTCTTTGAGGGGGTCAACAAGCATGCGGATAAGGGGGATCCAGTGGATATACTGTACTTAGATTTTCAGAAAGCCTTTGACAAGGTCCCTCACCAAAGGCTCTTACGTAAGCTGTCATGGGATAAGAGAGAAGGTCCTCTCATGGATCGGTAACTGGTTAAAAGATAGGAAACAAAGGGTAGGAATAAATGGTCAGTTCTCAGAATGGAGAGAGGTAAATAGTGGTGTCCCCTGCGGGTCTGTACTGGGCCCAGTCCTATTTAACATATTCATAAACGATCTGGAAAAAGGGGTAAATAATGTGGTGGCAAAATTGGAAGATGATACAAAACTACTCAAGATAGTTAAGTCCCAGGCAGACTGCGAAGAGCTACAAAAGGATCTCACAAAACTGGGTGACTGGGCAACAAAATGGCATATGAAATTCAGTGTTGATAAATGCAAAGTAATGCACATTGGAAAACATAATCCCAACTATACATATAAAATGATGGGGTCTAAATTAACTGTTACCACTCAAGAAGGAGATCTTGGAGTCATCCTGGATGGTTCTCTGAAAACATCCACTCAATGTACAGCAGCAGTCAAAAAAAGTGAACAGAATGTTGGGAATAATTAAGAAAGCGATAGATAATAGGACAGAAAATATTATATTGCCTCTATATAAATCCATTGTATGCCCGCAACTTGAATACTGCGTGCAGATGTGGTCGCCCCATCTCAAAAAAGATATATTGGAATTGGAAAAGGTTCAGAAAAGGGCAACAAAAATGGTTAGGGGTATGGAACAGCTTCCGGGTAAGGAGAGATTAATAGTATTGGGACTTTTCAGCTTGGAAAAGAGATGACTAAGGGGGGATAGGATAGAGGTCTATAAATTCATGACTGTTGTAGATAAAGTAGATAAGGAAGTGTTATTTACTCCTTCTCATAACACAAGAACTAGGGGTCACCCAATGGAATTAATAGGCAGCAGGTTTAAAACAAACAAAAGAAAATATTTCTTCATGCAACACACAGTCAGTCTGTGGGACTCTTTGCCAGAGGATGCTGTGAAGGCCAAGACCATAACAGTGTTCAAAAAAGAACTAGATACGTTCATGGAGGATAGGTCCATCAATGGCTATTAGCCAGGATGGGCAGTGATGGTGTCCCTAGCCTCTCTTTGCCAGAAGCTGGGAATAGGCGACAGGGAATGGATCATTTGATGATTCCCCATTCTGTTCATCCTTCTTGGGCACCTGGCAGTGGTCACTGTTGGAAGACAGGATATTGGGCTAAATGAACCTTTGTTCTGACCCAGTCTGGCCATTCTTATAAGATAGATAGATAGATAGATAGATAGATAGATAGATAGATAGATAGATAGATAGATAGATAGATAGATAGATAGAGTATATGACGAGATCCCTGGGGTGCAACATGGCACTGTGGGACTGCTGTGTCCCCTTAACTCACTAAGCTGGGTTGTCTCTCACAATGCCTCACTGGTGACAAGCAGCAAACCCCTCCTAGTGCTGTTTCCACTCAGTACAGCCACATGTGGAGCCCACACCCAGCTAGATTGCATGAATGCTCCCAGAGTCATTCACGAATCACACAGACCAAGGCACCCACCAAATCCCCCCAGCTCCCAGCCTTGTACCACTGGAATATACCATCTTGCACCGCTCAAGACCTTTTCTTGAGCAATGCAAGTTTATTTATTGTTTCACCACTTCCTCAATGGAAAGTGGGCATACACCAGCCTTTGTGACCTGGGCAGGTTTACCGAGCACTTCAGTCAAACTCACTGGTAAGGAAAAACATTAGAGAAAGTGTATTGATTACAAAAGTTGGATTTTAAGTGATTATAAGTGATAGGCAAAAAGTCAGAGTGGTTACCTCTCCTTCCATCTATCTATCTATCTCCATACACACTCATCAATCTATCTTATCCCAAAATAGCTTCCATTTCTGGCTCATCCCCTCTACCTGGTCACAGTCAGCTTGGTAAGCTGCAGGTTTACTGTCCCAGGGCTCCTGAGGTGCTGGAGTGTCACCTCCTGCTGCTCTGACTCTGGGGATGGCTGGATTTCACCCACACATCCTGCACAGCTAGGTGCAGAGACACATCCCGCACCTACAGCAATGCACTCCACCCCTACTGAGCGAAGCACTCCGCACAGACACACCCTCAGGCATGCACACATGTACAGCACAATGCACACCTCCCCAGACACAGGGGCCAGCCCTCTGACTCACCCCTGCAGCAATGCAGCCACAGGTGTGTGCACACACTTACACAGAAACCCGCCCCCCCCCCCCCAGTGTTTCCCACTTTTGCACAGACACCAGCTCTCCCCCGCCCCTAGTTATACAACAGGGATGCTGCAGCCTTGCCCAGGCTGGGCCCAACTGTGCCCACTCAGGTTTCATCCAAGGCCCAGTGAGATTGAGATCAGTTTACAGGCCTCTTGCACTCACGCAAGGGGAGAGGGGGGCCCAGCTGTCGCCACCCCGCCCCCCAGTACATATCAAGACCAAGGGGACATGGGAGGAAGGCTGATGGAGACACATGAGGGGAGAATCACTGGGGGGGAGGGAGTTCCTCCTCCCTCCACTGCCTACCCAGGCAGGGTCTCCCATCCTTTAACACCTGCCAGACGCAGCCCTGGGCCTCCCTCTTTCCACCCCCTAGCCCTGGCTCCCTCCTTCCACCCACAGCCCTGGCCCAGCTGCCGACACTTGAGATGCTGCCTCTTCGGGAGCCGACACTGAATCCTTCAAGACTGAATTCCAGGCGGGTCTGGGCCAGGCCTCCGCACAGCAAGGTCATGGTGAAGGACGATGCAAGATGCCGCGCAGTGCCTGCTCCCCTCCTGGCCTGAGGAGCCCCAGGCCCCCGCACCCCTGCCAGAGACACAGCGTGGGGACTGTACCCCTGGCCCTTGCCCAGGGACACCTGTCCCCCGGCACCTCCCAGTACTTTGCACATAGGAATGATCCAGACTTCACCCCGCCCCACTCAAAAGGGGGAAACCGAGGCACAGAGCCTGTGGCAGGGTCAGGAATAGAATCCAGGAATCCTGACTCCCAGCCCCCCCCCCTGCTCTAACCACTAGACCCCACTCCCATCCCAGAGCCAGGGATAGAACCCAGGAGTCCTGGCTCCCAAGCTCTACCCGCATGGGTTTCCCAGGCCATACCAGCCTCTAACACTAAAATCTACTCCTCAGTTCCCATGTTATCCACAGAGAGCTCCCCTCCCAGCACTGCCCCACCCCTAGCCTCTGGGACCCCCCCCAGCGCCCCCCATTACTCTTGACAAAGATGCAGCCTCTGCCTAGCCGCCTGGGACTCCCCAGCTCTCTGGGACCCCCAGCCCCACCCCATGAAGGAGATGCAGCCCCTCCCACACCCTAGGACCCCAGCCCCCCATCACTCACGAAGGAGATGCAGCCCCTCCCACACCCTAGGACCCCAGCCCCCCGTCACTCACGAAGGAGATGCAGCCCCTCCCACACCCTGGGACCCCAGCCCCCCGTCACTCACGGAGGAGTTGCAGCCCCTCCCACACCCTAGGACCCCACCCCATCACTCACGAAGGAGATGCAGCCCCTCCACACCCTGGGACCCCAGCCCCCGTCACTCACGAAGGAGATGCAGCCCCTCCCACACCCTGGGACCCCAGCCCCCCCTCACTCACGAAGGAGCTGCAGCCCCTCCCACACCCTAGGACCCCAGCCCCCCGTCACTCACGAAGGAGATGCAGCCCCTCCCACACCCTGGGACCCCAGCCCCCCGTCACTCACGAAGGAGATGCAGCCCCTCACACACCCTGGGACCCCCACCCTCCCCGTCACTCACGAAGGAGATGCAGCCCCTCCCACACCCTGGGACCCCAGCCCCCCGTCACTCACGAAGGAGATGCAGCCCCCTCCCACACCCTAGGACCCCAGCCCCCCGTCACTCACGAAGGAGATGCAGCCCCTCCCACGCCCTGGGACCCCAGCCCCCCGTCACTCACGAAGGAGATGCAGCCCCTCCCCCACCCGACGACCCCAGCCCCCCGTCACTCACGAAGGAGATGCAGCCCCTCCCACACCCTGGGACCCCAGCCCCCCGTCACTCACGAAGGAGATGCAGCCCCTCCCACGCCCTGGGACCCCAGCCCCCCGTCACTCACGAAGGAGATGCAGCCCCTCCCCGGCCCAGGGGCCCCAGCCCCCGGTCACTCACGAAGGAGATGCAGCCCCTCCCACACCCTAGGACCCCAGCCCCCCATCACTCACTAAGGAGATGCAGCCCCTCCCACTCCCTTGGACCCCAGCCCCCCGTCACTCACGAAGGAGATGCAGCCCCTCCCACACCCTAGGACCCCAGCCCCCCGTCACTCACGAAGGAGATGCAGCCCCTCCCATGCCCTGGGACCTCAGCCCCCCGTCACTCACGAAGGAGATGCAGCCCCTCCCATGCCCTGGGACCCCAGCCCCCCGTCACTCACGAAGGAGATGCAGCCCCTCCCACACCCTAGGACCCCAGCCCCCCGTCACTCACGAAGGAGATGCAGCCCCTCCCACACCCTGGGACCCCAGCCCCCGGTCACTCACGAAGGAGATGCAGGCTGCCAGCAGCAGGATTCGCACCAGCAGGTCCTCAAATTGCTCCACCACCAGCTCCCAGATGGACTTGCCTGGGGAGTGGGGCAGGGTCAAGGAGCAGCAGGGATACCCCCCCCAGGGATCCCATCCCTATTTTCCTTGGGTGTGGGGGCACAGGGGGTCAGAGGGAGGAACACCAAGTCACTAGGGTGCCAGCCCTCCAGGACTGTGCTGGAGTCACCAGGAATTAAAGATTCTGTCAGGTGATGAAAGCTCCAGGAATCCGTGCAACCAAAACGGGCAGCCCTGCAAGTCCCAGGGGCTGAAGCCAGAATGGAGAATGGGGCTCAGAGCTGGGGAGTGGGTTGTGGGCCAAGGGAGGGCCTTGGGGGCAGTGGGTTGAGGGCGCTGGCCACAGGGGTAAAGCTATAGGGCAATGGAGGCACTGGGCTATCAGAGGGGCCGTGGGCCCTGGGAGCAGTGGGTTATGGACAGGGGGCTGGCCACAGGGGTTGGGTTATGGGGTGATAGAGGGCACTGGGCTATAGGAGGGGCCGTGGGGAGTTATGGGGTGGGGGTTGGCCCCAGGGTTTGGGTTAGAGAGAGGTTGGGGCTGGCCTGAGGATGTGGCCGGCGGTGGCTGCTGTGGGCTCTGGCACTTTGCGGTTTTGGGGCCACCAGTGGCTGGAACTCACCTTCCTCTGCTGGGAGCTCTGCCCATGGAGCCGCCACCGCCGCAGAAGTAAAGGAAGAGAGGAGAAGAGGCTGGTTAGCACCGTGAGCAGGGAACCCCCAGGGCAGGGCGCAGGCTGCACACGGGGAAGACAGGAATGAGGGGACATGGCACACAAACAGGGCAGATGGATGCATTGGCCTGGGGCACAATATCCCAGCCCAGGGTCGCACAGGGCATGGAGCCTTGAGCCCTGGCGCCTTTGGCAGGCTAAGGGGAGAGTGTGTGCGCACGACACACTGAAACACATGCTGGGCTGACAGGAGGAGGAAAAGAGGGGGCAGGGCCCCCAAAAATTAATGGGGTGAAATGGGAGCAGGATAGGCCCAGCTGAAATGAGGTACCAGGGCCCTATATTTCCCTAGCTGGGGCTGCACAGACATGCAGAGAATGGGGTGCGCACATGCCCACTGGTGTAAACGCCCTGTAAACATGCCCTCACATACATGAACACACCTGCACACACACACATGTAAACACACCCACACCCATGTGAACGCACCTTCATACATACAGCAACGCCCATACACACCTACACACCCTCACACACACACGTGACCAAGCCCTCACACACATAGATGCAGACAAACATAGTCATTCACACACAAGTTCTCACGCACAAACTCTCCTGCAGTGACCTGAGCTGGGCTGAGTATTCCTGAGCTCCTTGGCCTGCTGCTCTGGGACCTGCACCAAGCCCAGAGGGGCTGGGGGTGGCAGGAAGCCGGAGGATATGGGGTTAGGAGAGGCACCACGGTGCGCTTGTGATCATGCCCATCCTCAGTTGCAGTCTGAGCCACCCATCACTTCCACACATGCTGGCCCAGCACAGGCCTTTCCTGCCCCACCGGCATTAGGAGCTCCCCTTAACCCTGTGCCAGGACAGGAGGCACAGAGTGAAGGATGCCCTCCTCCCCATGCAGCATCTCTGGTGTCCGATCCATTCCAGAGGGAATTACAGGCAGGTTATTCTTAGCCAAGGAGCAGCTGCCTTGTCCCCAGGACAGCCGGGCCTTGCCTGTGTGTGCATCTTTGGCTTCTCTGTGATAGGCTCTGACCCTGTTTCTGATACGCGGCTCCCCAGTCTGCGATACATGGTCCCCAAGGCTCTGATATGCAGCTCCCTGGCTCTGATACACGGCTACCCTGGCTGCGATACTCTGCTCCCCGGGCTGCGATACGTGGCTTCATGGGCTCCAATAGGCAGGTCCCAGGGTTCTGATACGTAGCCCACCCGGGCTCTGATACGCAGCTGCCCGGGGTTCTGATATGTGGCTCCCCAGGCGCTCATACGCAGCTTCCTGGGCTCTCATACGTGGCTCCCCGGGCTCTCATATGCGGGTCCCCGGGCTGTGATATGTGGCTCCCGGGGTCCGATACACGGTCCCCTGGGCTCTGATACGCAGCTGCCCGGGGTTCTGATATGTGGCTCCCCAGGCGCTCATACGCAGCTCCCTGGGCTCTCATATGCGGGTCCCCGGGCTGTGATATGTGGCTCCCGGGGTCCGATACGCGGTCCCCCGGGCTCTGATACGCAGCTCCCCGAGATGCAATACATGGATCTCCAGGCTCCAATATGTGGCTCTGGGAGCCCTGCTGATTCTTGCGCTGACACCCGGCTCCTTTCATGCTGCTACACCCCTCCCAGGGCCCAGTGGCTGTTGCCAGCCTCGCTCAGTGTCTCTCGCTCCATCCGTACCTCTCTGTGTCCAGCCAACCCCATGCACCCTTAGCCACCTGTTCCATTCTCTCCTTCTCTGTCTGCCTGTTTGTCTCCTTTCTCGCCCCCCAGCCCCAGACATTCCCCTTTCCCCGACGTAAGCAAACTCTCTGTTCCTCATTCTCCATCCTTCTTCCTTGCTCGGTCTCTTTCTCCCTCCACCTCTCGCCACTGCGGCTCTCCCCGCCCCGGTGGCCGGTCCAGCCAGGTGTGTGACGATGAGGGCGTTGCCAGCACTTACCATTGGGGCCATATTTGTCCAGGTTCTTCTTCACCTGTTCAGGTGTCAGGCCAGAGTTCTCGCTCACCCCAAAGTAGGCCAGACACTCCTCCACGGTCTTTGCGTGGGAGTTCTCCATGGCTGCCCCACAGAGCTGTAAGCCCCGTTCCCCCTGGGCTCAGCCTGTCTCTGCCCCTCACAAGCCCTGGCTGGTCAGCTGGTCTCAGAGCGTCTCCCACCTCTTGTCCCCTGCCACTCAGCAGACCATGGCCCTCCTCGGCGCCCAGTATCCGACAGGGGAGCCCACGCAACCCGTCCCGGTGTAGACACCCTCAGTGGGGACTGGGGCTGTCCCTGGTCCTTATGAGGGAGCCCACGGGGCAGACTCCTGGGTCCTGTCCCTGCCCTCCCATTGGGCAGCTCCCCTGACATCACGCAGGCACCGGCACACATATGGCATTCTGCGCAGGGAAGTATTTTTGCTGACTTGAGGCAGCAGGAGGGAGGCCGAGAGGTGACTTAGGAGAGAGGCTGAGGCAGCCGCACACCGAGATGTCAATCAACATCCGCCAGCTCCTTGCAAGAAACCTCCCCCACCCCCCATCCTGCTCCTTGGCTCCTTGCGGGTTATTTCTGTCCCTTGGCCATAATGGACATGCGGCTCAGGGCTTGTCTCACTCACATTTCCTTGTCCTCACCCCCTTCCCTCGTCCAGTCCGCCGCTCCTCTGCCTACCCCCTAGCCAGCTGAGCTGCACCCACTGGTCAGATCCCATGTGCCCCCCACCAGCTACCAGCCAGCTGTGCCCACAATCACTAACCAGCAACCCACCTAGATCGACCCACCTGAGGGACGTCAGGTAGCCCATGGGCTTGGGGGGGGGCTATGAGCCAGGGGGATCCCCTCTGTGGGGGAAGGGCCAGCAGCCCCAGGGCTGGCAGGGGGCTGTGAGCCAGGGGGATCCCCTCCATGGGGGAAGGGCCAGCAGCCCCAGGGCTGGCAGGGGGCTGTGAGCCAGGGGGATCCCCTCTGTGGGGGAAGGGCCAGCAGCCCCAGGGCTGGCAGGGGGCTGTGAGCCAGGGGATCCTCTGTGGGAAGGGCCAGCAGCCCCAGGGCTGGGGAGTGATCCGGGGTCCTCTATGGGGAAGGGCCAGCAGCTCCAGGGCTGTGTCGGGGGGGCTGTGAGCCAGGGGATCCTCTGTGGGGAAGGGCCAGCAGCCCTAGGGATCAGTGGGGCTGGGGTGGGATGGGGTTAGGGCAATGGACCTGGGGCTGGAGGATCAGTGGGGCTTGGGGTGGGATGGGGTTAGGGCAATGGACCTGGGGGCTGGAGGAACAGTGGGGCTTGGGGTGGGATGGGGTTAGGGCAATGGACCTGGGGGCTGGAGGCTCAGTGGGGCAGGGGTGGGATGGGGTTAGGGCAATGGACCTGGGGCTGGAGGAACAGTGGGGCAGGGGTGGGATGGGATTAGGGCAATGGACCTGGGGCTGGAGGATCAGTGGGGCAGGGGGTGGGATGGGGTTAGGGCAATGGACCTGGGGGCTGGAGGATCGGTGCGGCTGGGGGTGGGAGGGGGTTAGGGCAATGGACCTGGGGGCTGGAGGCTCAGTGGGGCTTGGGGTGGGATGGGGTTAGGGCAATGGACCTGGGGCTGGAGGATCAGTGGGGCTGGGGTGGGATGGGGTTAGGGCAATGGACCTGGGGCTGGAGGATCAGTGGGGCTGGGGTGGGATGGGTTTTGGGCAATGGACCTGGGGGCTGGAGGATCAGGGGGGCAGAGGGTGGGATGGGGTTAGGGCAATGGACCTGGGGCTGGAGGATCAGTGGGGCTTGGGGGTGGGATGGGGTTAGGGCAATGGACCTGGGGGCTGGAGGATCAGTGGGGCTGGGGGTGGGATGGGGTTAGGGCAATGGACCTGGGGGCTGGAGGATCAGTGGGGCTGGGGGTGGGATGGCAGCAGGGTAATGGGGCTGAGGGATGGAGGCTCAGTGGGGCTGGAGGCTGGGATAGGAGCAGGGCAGTGGGGCTGAGGGCTGGAGGCAGTGGTGGATTAGCCACTGGGCCAATGGGGAAATGGGCCAATTGGGGGGCCCTGGGAAAATGGGTGCCCCCCGCACCCCGACCCCATTTCCCCGCTTGGAGCGCCGGGCCGGAGGGCGGGCGAATGGGGGCCCCACTGAAGGGTGAAACCTGCCTCTGGCTGGAGAAGGCGGCCCAGCCAGCAGCAGTAACGCGATCAGTCCGTAGCCAGCTCAGCCCCTTGGTGCATAGACAGGGCTCGGCCCGGGAGGCTCCGGGAATCGTGTGTGGGGCAGGGGGACCCGGCAGCAGGGAATGAGGACACGGGCTGGCGGGGATCCATGGGATGGAGGAGTCCTGGCCTGTGGTCTTGGGCCGGCCCGGTGGGATCCCTGTGTCTGGGCCCAGGTTGTTAATGGGACATTTATCTGCCCCTGGGAGGGGTAGGGGGATGCAGCATATTCCATGGTGCCCCATTGCACCCAGACTCCTCTCCAGCAGCAGCCTGGAGGCTGGGCAGCCAGTGAGTCATAGGGCCCTGCTCCCCACCCCCATGGATCCCTGCTGAGCCAGTCTCATTGCCCCCAGCCCCCCACGTCCCTGACCCCAAGAGAACTGCAATCCCAGCCTGCCCCGCCCCCATGGCACCCTGACTGGCTGCTCCCTATCCTGTCCTGAGGTGACTGGCCCCAGCTGGGATATTCGGGGGGAGGGTGGCGATGGAAGCTGATTTATTGGGTGCTGGCAGGAAAGTTAATTTATGGCTTCTGCTCCAAGGGGATTGGGGTGGCTTGGCCCCACCACAGATCCACGTCCTCAGTGACTAGGGTGGCACAGTTGCTGAGGGTCTCATCTCAGCACCTGCCCCTCCAGAGCAAGGGATAGAACCCAGGCGTCCTGCCTCCCAGCCCCTCCCGACTAGACCCCACTCCCATCTCAGCGCTGGGGATAGAACCCAGGCGTCCTGACTCCCAGAGGAGTTGAAGGGGAACATTAATCTTCCAGCCTAGTGAGACATTTCCATCTCTGACTCCATTTTCAAAGCCTCTGAGCCTTCCCAGAGACCGTGCAGAAGCACAGATTGTGTGTCTGCCCCCCACAATCCCCTGCCCCCCATGCAGCCCTGTCTGGCTCTGGCAGTGCACCTTGCTGTGAATGGAAGGGCAGATTCTGGTCTCAATCACACCAGTTGAATCCAGAGTCAAGCCTGAGTCTGCTGATCTCACTGAAACTGGGGAGCTGCTCTGAGTGACCAATGCAGCGACGCTGCCAGAGTCTGCAGAGAGCCTGAGCCCCCATACTCCCCCACCCCACCCCCGAGGCCAGGCAGAGAAGTGTAACTCGAGCAGCAGCTGCTGCCTGTCCTGGCTCCAGTTACCCACACAACCTTTGCTGTTTGGCCACGTCAGCACCCACAGGGGAACAGGCTGGGGGCAGGGGGCAGAAAGGGTAAGGAGGGATGGGGGGAATTGTGCTGGGGGGTGGTCACAGTGGGGCCGGTGACCCCCAGCTCTGCAGGGTTGGGGGGTGGGGTGGCTCCCCACAGCTGTTTCTCTTTCTCGCTCATGCGCGCACATGCATACCATCAAACTCCAGGCTCTCTTGGTGCTGGGGGTCTCTGAAGTGGACGGGTTGCCCCCACCCCGGCTGCTGCAGCTGGGACCACAGCCCCATGGGCCAGGTGCTGGAGAGAATGACAGACAGCTGGGTGGGGCAGGGGGAAGCCCTGAGTAAAAGGAAACTGAGGCACAGAGCTGTGACGGGGCTGATCACACAAAGACCTGGGGCACAGCAGGGAATAGAACCCAGGATCCTTTCTCCCAGTCCCCCACTCCCCTCCCAGAGCTGGTGGGAGAACCCAGGCGTCCTGGCTGCTGAGGTGCACCTCTGGCTGACTTTGAACCAGGGTGTCTGGTTTAAAGGAGCCAGTCTCTCCCCCTCCCCAAAATGAGGTCGGGGGGGGGGGAACGGACAGTTCTCAGATTGTACTCTCACCCCTTACGCTGGGGGCTGCAGCTGACCTGGTCTGCTCCCTGCCCCGCCCCCAGGGGTGTGTGATATGAGGCTGCTCCAGGCCTCAGGGACAGGGAATCCCAGCAAGGAGGGAGGGGAGAGGGGGAAGGACAAGAGGGGATTCCCTGACGCGGGAGAGGGAATGGCACTTGGAGGAGCAGTCTATGGAGCACGAGGTTCCAACACATGAGGGCATCCGGGTCCTGCATGTGATTGTGCTGGAGGGAGAGCTGGGGCTGAGGTGAGGTGAGGGGACTGGGGCCAGAGCACTTTGAGGCGGGGGATGGAGGAGCTGGGTGTGCTGGGGTGGGTGCATAGTGGGAACTGGGTGAATAGGGGGGTTGGGTGAATCGAGGAGCTGGGTGAATCATAGAATCTCATTGGGTGCCGGGTGTATGGGACAGCTGAGTTTGTTGGGAGCTGGGTGCATAGGGGAGCTAGGTGTGTTGGGGGCTGGGTGTATGGGGGGAGCTGGATGAGTGAGGGGCTGGGTGCATTGGGGCAGTGTGATGGATCCCCCCTTGGGTGCAACCTGGAACTGGGGTACCACTGAGCCCTCTGACTCACGAGGCTCCCCCATGCCAGGCTGGGCTCCCTATCAGCACTGTGCTGGTGTGACAAGCTTTTCACTGCTCCCAATCCTACATTCCAACCAGCATTTGTACAGGCAGGGACACACCCAACTGCAGGTGCCACTTTGGACAGCCACTGCATGAGCCAACAATCGAGAGGCTACAGCCAAGATAACCCTCAGCTTCCCAGACTAGGACCCCAGAGCTGAACCATCCTGCCCTGGTCAAAACCCCACCAGTATGAATGTATCACCCGGTTCAACACTTCTACAAAGGAAAGTGGACGTGCACCAACTCTTGTTCATGAGCTGAGATTTAGCCCCTTTGCACTTCAAACAACACACAGTGTCTTAGGTAAAATCCAAAATAGATTTATTAACTACAGAAAATAGATTTTAAGTGATTGTAAGTGCTAGCAAGCGGATCAAAGGAGATTATCTAGCAAATAAACAAAACTGCCAACTAAGCCTAAAATATGAGAAAGATTGGGTTTGAATTAGTAATTTCTCACCCTGGCTGACGATACAAACAGTCCAGCAGGTTTCCATACACAGGCTAGAAATCCTCTTAACCTGGGATCAGCACTTCCCCCAGTTCAGTCTTTTTCCTCTGGTACTTTCAGGTGTGTGGTTGTATGGAGAGTGAGGTGTAGTCACGACGTTATTTCTCCCTTTTATATCTTCTCCCCACTCGCTGGAAAGCTCTTTTGCTATGATCTGGGTCAGACAGTTCCCACTGTGCAGTGCGATCTCTGAGAAGTTTCTATTGCACACAGTCCCTGGGGTGATCCTGGTGCTTGTGTGCATTTCCTCAATAAGCCATTAACATTGTTTGGCCTGTTTACTGTCGCACCGGAAAGGCTGCTTGTGGGTGTTTTCAACCTCACAACATGTTTCAGTAACAAATACACAGCCAAACTTCATAACTTCACATACAACAATAGCAAATCCAATCCAATGAAATATTTAATGCCTAGCAGATCAAGACTTTGAGAATGATGCCTCACAAGGCAGACTTTCTACAAAACATATCCTAATTGTTATTATATGACAGTGGTGAATATGGGGGTGCCAGCGTGTCACAGGGAGCTGTGTGTGTTGGGTGCTGGGTGTACAGGGGGAGCTGGGTGCACAGAGGGAGCTGGGTGCATTGGGGGCTGGGTGTATGGTGGAATCTGGGTGCACTGGGACGGTGTATTGAGGTGGGGGGCTGGGTGCACAGGGGGAGCTGGGTGCATTGGGGATTGGGTGGATTGGAAGGAGCTGGGTGCATTGGGGCTGTGTATTGAGGTGGGGGGATGGGTGCACAGGGGGAGCTGGGTGCAGTGGGGGTTGAGTGCATGGAGGATCCGGGTGCATTGGATGGAGTATTTTGGTGGGGGCTGGGTGCATTGGGGGTTGGGTGGATTGTAAGGAGCTGGGTGCATTGGGGCGGTGTATTTGAGGTGGGGGGATGGGTGCACAGGGGGAGCTGGGTGCATTGGGGGTTGGGAGGATTGGAAGGAGCTGGGTGCATTGGTGCAGTGTATTGAGGTGGGGGACTGGGTGCACAGAGGGAGCTGGGTGAATTGGGGGTTGGATGGATTGGAAGGAGCTGGGTGCATTGGGGCTGTGTATTGAGGTGGGGACGGGTGCACAGGGGAGCAGGGTGCATTGGGGTTGAGTGCATGGAGGATCCGGGTGCATTGGATGGAGTATTTTGGTGGGGGGCTGGGTGCATTGGGGGTTGGGTGGATTGGAAGGAGTTGGGTGCATTGGGGCGGTGTATTGAGGTGAGGGAGCTGGGTGCATTGGGGGTTGGGTGTATGGGGGAGCTGGGTGTGTTGGAAGCTGTGTACATGGGGGGAGTTGTGTGCCTTGGGGCCTGGGTGGATGTGGGGTATGTTGGGAGCTTGGTGTATGGAGGGTCTGGGGGCGTTGGAGAGGTGTATTGCGGTGAAGGGAGTTGGGTGCATTGGGGAATGGATGAGTGCAGGGAGCTGGGTGCATGGGGGCTAGGTGGAATGGAGGGAGCTGGGTGTGTTTGGGGTGTATTGAGGTGGGGGGAGCTGGGTGCATGCGGGGAGTGGGGTACGTTGGGTGATTGGTGTATTGGGGCATCCTGGGGGTGCTGGGGAGGTGTATTGAGGTGAAGGGAGCTGGGTGTATTGGGGGCTGGGTGGATTGGAGGGAGCTGGGTGTGTTTGGGTGCATGGTGGTGCTTGGTGCGTGGTGGGGCTGGTGCATCGGAGGGAGCTGGGTGCATTGGGGGCTGGGTGCGTGCAGGGAACTGGGTGAGTGTGGGGAGCTGGGTGCTTTGGGGGCTGGGTGGGTTGGAGGGAGCTGGGTGCATTGGGGGTGTATTGAGGTGGGGGAAGCTGGGTGCGATGGGGGAACTGGATGAGTGGGGGGAGCTGAGTGCATTGGGGGTTTATTGAGGTGGGGGGGGGAGCTGGGAACTCTAATCCCCCATCATCGCTGTGTCTGAGGAGAGGTTGTGTATGGTGCAGAGGAGGCTGCATTGTGTGCCCCATCCCATGTCAATGTCGGTGGTGAGTTCACACCCATGGAAGGGGCTGGTAGTGCCGGGGGGCAACATGTCAGTGTCACTAGTGCAAGCACTGACCCCTGACACATGGGTGTGCACAGGGGCTGCTCAGGGACCTTGCCCCCCCAATCCATATTGAAGGAGCTGTGGGGCTGGGCCATGCTCCGTTACCCTATAAGGGACCTGCTGGGCTGCATGTGCTGAAAATAAACAGCCCAGCCGTGGGAGGGGGAGCAGCTGCTGCCCCCGGATTAGGGATCCTAGTGCAGAGATTTCCACCACCCCAGCCCTGGCCACAGCTGCCAGCGCTGCCCCGGGGAGCAGTCCTCAGGCACTGAACCCCCCAGCACCAACCCCCACCTCACACCATGGCACTGCCCCCCATGGTACTACTGCTCCATGGCTCCATCCCCCCCATGCTCCTGGGGACTGGCCCCAGGGCACCACCCATGCCCCCATCCCATGCAGCCCTGTCTGCCTGCTGGGACACTGCCCCATGTGGGCCTGCATCCGCTAAGGAGCCAGTTACAGCCCCTGTGTCCTGCACATAGGGCACTGACCCCTTGTGGTCCCCATGGCCTGTATATGGGGCACTGACCCTCCTGTGGTCCCCATGGCCTGTATATGGGGTACAGCCATGGGGCACTAACTGTGATGGTTCTGGGGTATCAGGACTCTGAGACCCCTCGGTAACCCTGCCCAGCAGGACAGAGCCTGGTGGCTGCTGGGCGGCTCCTTGGCCCCACCAGCCTGCCAGCTGCTCACGTGCTCTATCTGGGCTCCATCAGCCCTGAGCTCGCCTCGCAGGGTAACGGTAGGTGCTCCCCCAGTTCCCACATTGCTCTGCATCGCTCCCCTGTGCCATGCAGCCCAACACTGGCTGCTCGCAGCCATCCCAGAGCCTCTGCCCCACAGGAGCCATGGGCCCTCGTGTTCCCTCAAACCGCACCCCAGGAACCAGGCAGCACCTGGGCGCTCTTGTAACAAACCATATGCAGGTTTATGGGAATGATGAGAAGTGATGGGAAGACCTGGTTACAACCCAGAGCAAAGCATGAGCCACAGCCCGGGCTCCGCCCGTCTCTGCAGTACCCTGGTCTAGCTAACAGAGCCGGGTTCCCTGCCACGCCCAAGGCCCAGGAGCCAGATGTTCAAGGAAGCCCCCCCCTCCAGGGGTTCCCTCAATGACTGTGCACCAAAAGCCTCTGCTATCCTGAGACGCGACTGTCTTTACTTCCCACCAGGGCGCTCTCCGACGGGCTGGGTCACCTCCCACTGGCTGTGCTCATCGGCAGTTGTCTTTGCTGGTTGTCCAGCGACTGGCTGGGCTGCGGCCAGGGCAGACTAGAACCGGCATTACCAGGCTAATGAGGGAGGGGGGTCGATGACTGGGACACACCCCTCCCAGTGGCTGAGTCACACCCCGAGCCCCCCACGCACCCTGGCAGTAGCAACAGTCTTTGTTAGCTCTTTGGGGGACACGGTGCACAAGGACTGTGAATCTTGACAAGTCAGGCGCCTCCTGCAGATGCCTCTCATGTTCTTCCTTCTGGAAAATCAGCCTGTATGGCCTGTTTGGAGCAGTGAGTTTGTCAGGTCTGCAGTGACAGCTGTTTGCAAAGACCAGTGGGCCCTTTGGCAAGGAGCCTCTGGGCACGCTAACCCCGCCCCATCTCCCACATGTGAGGCGCCAGCCACAACCCCACAGCCCATCCGTGGGCCAGGGGTGCTGTGTTCCAGACCCAGTGAGGGGCCCAGGGCCCTGTGAGCGGAGCCCCTTTGTGTTCCAGCTGGAGGAGACGAAGTCCCCTCTGTGGTGGAGGGTGGCTATGTCTGACTCTCTCCCCAGCCCTGACACAGAGCTCCCCCTCCCTCCCAGGCAGAGGGGTTATGAGACGCCAAAGTCCTGGGCTGCAATTCAGCCCCCAGTCCCCGCCCAGCCTTCTCCCATGGCCAGAAGAAAACCCCAGGAGCCTTCTAGCCTCAACCTGGCTGACGGGGCCCTGGGAAGCTGCTTCCCCATTGACATCCACCCAGCTGCCAAGGATGCAAGCTCATCCCCAATCGCCCTGATGCCTGCATGGGGTGAAGAGGTCCCAGGAACCTGGGTGCAGCCATTGGCCATGCCCCCACCCAAGCATGCTGGCTCCATGCCCCATCCCTGCAGTGCTGCCAGCTCTCATCCTGTTTGAGGGTTTCCACTGAGCCCCAGCTCCTGGAGTCTTGTGATTGCAGCAGGATCTTGGCATCCCTAAGTCAGATCCTTGCCCTTTGTAGTCAGCGAGACAAGTTGGGAGGACGCAACCCCCCAAAAGCTGCACAGACAGCAGGCAAATACATAGCCTCTGGCATTTTGCATGGTGGGAAACCTGGTTTTGAAGCTGATCTCTCAACTGATGAACACTTGAGATGGGGTGGCTGTGCTGATGTCACACCCACTAAGAAGGGGACTCTGAGGCAGTCTGCACACCTGGCAGCAGGCACTCATGCACATGGCTATGGGGCAGAGGGTGAGCGAGTGAGCAGGAGCTTCCCCAGTTGCTCAAACTGTTTATTTGGTTCCAAAACCAACCCAACGTGCTGCTGTATTTGTACAGCACCTGGCACGCCAGGCTTCTGCCCCAGGACTGCAGCTCCAGGGTGCTCCCGTAAGACACACAAACACATACCACTAATTTGAAGCCCAAATGAAAAAGCGCTCTGGCTTCCTATCAGCGTTTCCTGTGGGACAGGCTGTTTTAATTGGGTTACTTTTTCCTGTGAAAAAAATCCATGAGGCAAAAGTCCCATTTTCCCAACTCCTCTAGGAACTGACCTTTGGGCCACTGTGGCTTTGGGGAGTGGACTCTTCACCGTTCAAGGCACTGCTCACTCTAAATGCTCAGCACCGATCACAGGGCTCCCTGCAGGAGTCCCTCTGGGCTGGGCCCTTCCCGCCCTAGCTGGGCTGCTGCAGGGGCCGCCAGACTGGTCTTATTTGGGGGTCCAGCCCAGGGGCCCCTCCTCCTCCTTCACCCACCCCATTAACAAGGTGACCAGTTTTCCAAGGGATCCCTGATGAGGCTGGTTGGTTCCTGCTCCCCCCCACCCTCCACCCACAGCTGGCCCTGTCTGTCTGCACAGGGCCAGGTGGCTGCTGGGAAGAAGGTCACACAGAGCCCCGGGGGGTTCTGGAGCTCTTGGGGCAAGAGTGCTCGGCCCAAGGGGCGCTCTGGGGAGGGCAGCTGGGCTGGGGCTTCCACAGCCCCCCACGCATGTGGGGGAGGGGCAGGAGCTGGCTGCCCCACAGAACCAGACTGACCCTCCCCCGGTGGATCCAGCTGGGGACCAAGGGCTTTGACTCAGTCTCCCCAGGCAGTAAGTCCCCCAGGGGAGCCCCAGCAATTCCGTACCAGACCCAGGAGGGATCAGGACCCATCGGCCCCTGTGCCAGGCCACTGCTCCAACCTGGAGCTGAGGAGCGGAAGGGGGGGGGCTATGGGACACACACCAGCTCCTGCCCAATTCCAGCCGCCATCCCCTCCCTGCATCACTGCTCTCCCCTCAGATCCCACAAATCCCTCCCCTCCACAGCCCCCTGCACCCAGAGAAGGGCAGCTGCTGTCTCACCCGGGCACAGAAGCCCAAGGAGGCTGCCACACACTCTACTGATGCCCCTCAACTCCCCTACTAGCCCAGTCCTGGACTCTTGCCCCCTCCCCTGATAAGCTGGTGCCCCTCACTCCCAACCCACAGCCCCTGCTAGCCCAGCCCTGGGTTCCCCCACCCCATGCCCCTCCTGATCTCCCATCTGCAGCGATTCTGGTTTATTCACTCTCAGCTCCGTGTCCCCAGGAAGGGTGGGTTGGGGGAGCAGCTCCCAGGGGCTCCGCAGGAAACCACAGGGACCAGCAGCTCCCCCTGGTGTCTCGATCCGCTCCCAGCACCCACCTCCCAGGCCGGCCTGGTCCTCCCTGGTCCCGGCTGGGGGGACCCAGGTCTTGTCCCTGGAGCCAGGGCAGGGCACAGAGGGGCTGCAGCTGGGAGCCAGCAGGGGCCTGCCCCCGTGTGAGCTGCGCAGCCCAGGGGTGCGGGGGGAAGGGGGTATCCTTCACCCCACCATGCCATTACTCACCCCCAGCAGCGCCAGGGGGCAGGCCCCACTGCTCCAGTCTGGGGCAGGCGGTATCCCATGCTGTGCCCCCAGGGGTCCCAGCTGTGGCCAGGGGTCAGTGCCACACGTTTGCACTGAGCGTGCAGCACCCACTGCAGGCACCTCCACAGCCAGGCTGCGGGGCTGAGCGGGAGGGATGAGGCCAGGACCTGGGCCTGGGCTGAGGGGACTGCACGCCCTCAGCAGCACCACGGGCTCTGGAGGCCATGGGGGGCAGCTGAGGGGCTTACCCTCCCCACTTGCCTGTGCTGCCACCATCCCCAGCGTGGCCCCTGCACCCTAGCGGCTGGGGCTTGGCCAGTGTCTGTCCTGTACCCTCACGGTCAGCGTGCCGGGGACTCCAGCCTGGGGGAGAGGTCTTAGCTCCCTCCCTTCCCAGCACTGGCCCAGCTCCCTGCGGCCTCTGCCCTGGGAGGCACAGGGGAGTATTTATCCCCCAGGGGCCTGCTCCCACACTGGCTGCAGGGGTGTCCCTTTAGCCCCCCCATGCCCACGACTCCCCCAGCAGAGGGGGACATTTACTCCTCCATAGTCACCCCACTCCTTTGTGAGCACCGTCCCCAGGCCCTTGGGGGAGGGGGGGGAGGCGTCTCACACTCCCTTGGCGCTGGGGCAGCCATGCGTGGGGGTGAGGCCAGTGCAGGGTGTGTGACTTTCCAGCCCCCAGGGCACAGAAGAGACAGAGCCACTGCTGCTGCAGTCGAGCTTTTCTTTCCCTCTTTTTCTTTAAAAGGTGAACGAGGTTCGTACAAACGCCAAAAAAATTAACAAAAACCAACTAACGGACCCCGGCCAACTAAACAGCAGACAGGGCGGAGTCAGGGGGCTGGGGTGGGTCAGGGGGGAGAAAGTCTAACTACGCCACAGTAGAAAAATAATTTTGAAAGGGGGTGAGGAGGGTGCGCCGTGGGGGGCGGTGGCACTGCTGTGCAGGGTGAGATGGGGCGGGGAGGAGAGAACAGATGGGGGCAGCGCACAGGTTGGGGGACATACGAGGGGACAGACATATATAGTATCTTCTCTTTAATTTACTGGGGGGTCCGTAAGGTGCGGCCAGTCGAACGTGGGGTGTCGGGGTCTGGCCCGTAGCCCTAGGCTGGCTCCGGGAGGTGTATAAATATGTTGCTTTGGGGTGGGAGAAGAACAGGGCCAGAAGGGGGCTGAACGCCCTGGGGTCAGAGGTCACACTGGGGGATGCATGAGGATACATTCGGAGACTCGATACATTCAGTGACAGCGTGCGGAGCCATGGGGGGAGGGACAGGCCCCCCTGGCCGGGGGAAGACCAGCCCCTTACTCCTCGTAGCGCTCTAGAGGCCCTGCCCTGTAGTGTTTCGGTGCCCAGCCCCTCTGCCAATGGGGGGGCGACGTACCTTCCTGCCCCCGCTGAGGGGAGAGGCTCAATGATCACATGTAAGGTGGGAGGTTGGGAAGCTGCATTCAAGGGGGCTGCCCCCTCTCTCACGGGGCCCGGGGGCGTCCAGTGGGGCTGGGGCTCCCTTGTCGCAGGGCCCCGGGGTGCTCAGTGGGGCTGCCCCACCCCCAACGTGGCTCAGACGAAGGAGTACTGGTTGTTGATGGCCCGGGCATGCCCCGTGTCTCCCTCTGGCTCCTCAACCTGGAGCTGCAGGAGCCTCCCCGTGGCCCCGTCCTCCGGGTCCCCTGTGGTGCCCCCTTCCTCCTCCTCCTCCAGCAGGGAGGGGTTGCTGGGGGCTGGGGCTTCGGGGTTGAGCCAAGGGGGCTGCAGGGGCCCCCCCTCCGGAGCTGCGTGCCAGGATGGGGGCGGGGGGGGCAGGCTATGGGAGGTGCTCGGCTCTGTGGAGACAGACAGACAGACAGAGACGGGGTCAGGTGTTAACTGATGCACTTGACACTGAAACCCCAGCCCCCACCCCCTGATCAATAACAGGTGACAGCTCCCCACCCCCCCGACATCGGGGCAGGGTCACACAGGAGGCCGTGAGGGCCAGCCTGGCAGACCTGAGACCCCTCTCCCCCCGCAGCTGCTGCCCCCCACGTCTAACGGCCCCCTGCCCGCGGGAGCAGCAAGAGCTCACAGACACGCCCTCCCCCGATGGATGGCATGATGGGCCATGGCGCACACAACAGACACTCACGCCCCCCGGCGCGGCTCACACTTACAAACAGTCATTCGCGCCGATGGAGACCAGGCCGGGCGAGTCAGGGCTGCGCTGGGTCGGCTGACAGGCGGCGGCTCGGCTGCCCGCCCTGTCCCTGCCTGCAGGGGTGGGGGGCATGAGGGGGGGGAGACAGAGACGCCCGTCAGGTACGGGGACAGACAGATGGACGTGGGGGGGGGGACGACAGACGGGGACAGCCGCCTGGCCTGGGGAGACAGTCAAAGCACGGACGGATGGACAGACACAGGACAGGACAATGCCAGATAGGGCCTGGACGACCCCCTCTCCTAACACATCTGCCCCCTCCCTCCCCCGCGCCCCCGACGGACCCATGCCCACCTTCTCCTTGCACCTCCCTCCCGGACCATACACGCACTGCGCCCACCTCCTTCCCCCTCGAGCCGTATGCACGCCACCCCCAGCTGGACCCATGCACTCCCACCTCACTCCCAAGCCAGACGCGTGAGCCCACCTCCCTCTGCCCCCCCCCAGACACGTGCACACGCCTCCCAGAGCCTGACACAGGTGGTGCCCATCTCCTCCAGCTGAGCCAGAGGCATGCCACACGCCCCCTCCCCGCTGAGTACCTCCCTCCACACATTCCCCCAGCCCCAGATAGACACAAGCCCTCCCCCCAACCACACGCATGCTTCCTCTCCCAGGCAGCAAGACACAAACACCTTTCCCCCCAGCCAGATGGGGAACCACCAGCCTGGGGCTTGGAAATGCCCCTCCCCTGACAGACACTCTCCAGACAGCCGGATGGGAACCCCCATGGCATGGAGACCCAGCCACGCAGACAGACAGACGGACAGAGAGGGAACAGCCAGCCCCATGGCTCCCCTCCCCGCAGATCCCACAGGGGAGCAGGCAGACAGGGAGCCTCCAGCCACGCCTCCTCCAGCCAGTTATGAATGAACTGTGAGCCGCCGATGGAACTGCAGCTGATGTGCCCTCCCGGGCGCCCGGCACACCCACCCCACTGTGCCCTGGGGCTGCCGCCCCGCACCCCCAGTGCAGCAAGGGCCCCCCCCCACTCTCACCATGCAGCCGCTGCGAGGCCACCACATAGCTAACCAGGGTGACGTCGCTGGAGCCGCCCGACTCCAGCGGGATGGGGTGCACTCGGAAGTGCTCCAGCATGTCGAAGATGGTCTGGAACCAGAGGTGCTGCACGCGGCACTGCCCGTCCTCATTCAGCGACAGGCGCAGGTGCTGGTGGGGGGAAGGGGAGAAGCGGGTCAGACCATGGCCACAGGCTCTGCGGCCCCAGGACTCCTGGCCCTTCTCTGGGGATGGGGCCACGGGCTCGGGCACTCACCTTGGCCTTGCCCTGGAAATTGAAGGTCAGCACGTACTCCCCACGCCGGGTCTCGCTCTGTCGCACCAGGAAGACACCATGGCTGCTGGGGCCGCCAGCCAGGACCAGCTGGGCAGCCTTCAGCCGGGACAAGGTGCCGTGGAACCAGGGGTACTCGGAGAGAGGATGCTCTGGGTCGCCCCCGCCGGGGTCCGGCTCTCCCTGGAACAGGAACGAGCCTGACACGGGAAAGGGGAGTGAAACAGCACACAGGGGGCATGCCTCTAGCACACCCCCCCACCAACCTGCTTCCCGCTCAGCCCCTGCCCCTGGCATATCCCCGCGACCCGCTCCCCCCTCGGCCCTTGTCCCCGGCACGTCCCCGCAACCCGCTCCCCCCTTGGCCCTTGTCCCCGGCACGTCCCCTCGACCAACTCCCCGCTCAGCCCCCACCCCCGGCACGTCCCCCCGCCCTGCGCCCCCCGCGGCCCCCGCCCCGGCACGCCCCGCGACCCGCTCCCCCTCGGCCCCCGCCCCGGCACGTCCGCGACCCGCTCCCCCTCGGCCCCGCCCCGGCACGTCCCGCGACCCGCTCCCCCTCGGCCCCGCCCCGGCACGTCCCGCGACCCGCTCCCCCTCGGCCCCGCCCGGCACGCTCCCGCGACCGGCTCCCCCTCGGCCCCCGCCCCGGCACGCCCCGCGACCTGCTCCCCACTCGGCCCCGTCCCTTCCCCCCAACCTGCTCCCCCCTCAGCTCTTGTCCCCGGCACATCCCCTTGACCTGCTCCCCATTCAGCCCCACACCCCAGCACATCCCCTTGACCTGCTCCCCCCTCAGCCCTTGTCCCCGGCACGTCCCCGCGACGTGCTCCCCACTCAGCCCCCGTCCCTTCTCCCTGACCTGCTCCCCCTCAGCCCTTGTCCCCGGCACGTCCCCATGACCGTCACCCCACTCGGCCCCCGTCCCTTCTCCCTGACCTGCTCCCCCCTCAGCCCTTGTCCCCGGCACGTCCCCTTGACCTGCTCCCCACTCGGCCCCCGTCCCTTCTCCCCGACCTGCTCCCCCCTCAGCCCGTGTCCCCGGCACGTCCCCGTGACCTGCTCCCCACTCGGCACTTGTCCCTTCTCTCTAACCTCCTCCTCTCAGCCCCATACCTGTCACATCCCCCCAACCTGCTCTCCACTCAGCCCCCGTCCCGTTTCCACCTCCCTGAACACACCCCCGCCAGACCCAGTACACCCCCACTAGCATGTCCCTCCTGCAGACCTGGTATCCCCAGTCCCCCAAGCACCCCCTCACCAGAGACCTCCCCCTCATCCCCTTCCCAATTACACCTTTGCTTCCCACAAAATCTCTTTTCCACTTTGGGTCCTGCTCCCGACACACACCTCCTGGAAACACCCCCATCTCTGGCTACATGGTCCCCCCCCGAACTCCCCATTACTCATTACTCCTCCCCCAACCCCCGCATGGACTCCTCTGCTCCATACCTGTGGCGTCAGGAGTGTCGGGGAAGGGCGTGTGCAGTAGGCCAGGCGGGTAGGGACCCTGCAGCCGCTCAGCTGCCTCATCGATGGGGATGCGGGGGGGCAGCTCCGGAGGCAGCAGCTCCATGGAGTTGAAGTGGGAAGCAGCAATGGAGATGGAGCTGGGGGAGATGGAAGCTGAGGGGCGCTCAGACAGACCCCCATATGCACCTGGGGGGACAGATGCAGATGAAGTTACCAATCCCCACCGAGCTGAGGGCATTGGGACAGACCCAGTTCAGGGTTGGCTCATGCTGAGGCCATCCCATGTGGTGTGGCTCATGCTCCCTCCTCAACAGGTCCAGCTGGTCTAGTTTTCTCTGAAAGCACCCAATTCCTGAACACAGTGTGATCCAGTGGCAGGCAGTTCCACTGGCCCAGGGCAGCACATTCTCTGGATCCACCACTCCCCATATACCCATCTCAGCTTCCTCTTCTCTCCAACTGTTATTGTCTAACGTGTCTCCTCTCTATAGTCACTGCCACCCCTGCAGACCCTGCCCCTGAATAAGACACCATCAGCCCATGGCTGCTTCGAGATCCCCTGGGCCCAGGGGGGTAACTCCTCCTGCACTGCCCCTCAGCTACAGGGAAGCCCATGCCAGCTTTGGCTGTGCTGGGATCACTGCACCCAGCAAAACATCTGTAAACAAGAGAAGCAGTGGATGGAAGAAGAGTCAGGAGCCAAGTGTGAAAAGGAGGAACCAGGCTCGGGGAGAAGGGAGCTGGGTATGGAGAGACAGGCTAGGTATCTAGTGTGGCAGGTGTAGGGGAGAAGACAGCTGAAGGAGCTGGTCTAGAGGAAGGAGTGGGGGGGACCAGCTATGGCGTGCTGGTACCTGGACGGGAAGCAGGGTTGGGGGGCCAGCAATGGGGTGCTGGTACCTGGGGGAGGGGAAGCGGGGTTTGGGGACCAGCTCTGTAGTTAGGGTGCTGGTATGGCTGGTTGTCACAAAGTGACAATGTTTTGTAACATTTTTATACAGGCTGGTGTGTGTGTGCACCAGAGTTTCCCTCCTGTGCTGCACTGTTGCTCAGAGGGGAGAACAGGTGTGTGTGCTCTTGCTAGGCTAGGACACAGGTGTGGGTGTCGCCTAGTTGTCTGGACCCTTAGGTCCCATATCAGTGGAGCTCTTCAGAAGATAATGACAAATCCAATACCTAGTGACCAATGACCCAGAGACATACCAACTTCCCTGCTGTGACACCCTGCACCCCATGGTCACCACTTTTATATGGCTACGATATATTTGGTACAAATGTGCCTTGTAAGGTATCATTTGAAAACTCATACTCTGCTGAACATCACTGCCCCCTTGAAATGTGTGTAACACCACTTCATATCAAATGATGAGGTTTTACTGTATGATTGTTAGTGAAATAGGGTGTGATTCTGCATAACACCATAAGCCAATTTCTCAGAGACAAAGGCATGTCAGCTAGGGATTAAAAGATCACTGCCTGCTTAATCAGAGATCCACCAGCAGGGTACTTGTAAACAGGAAATTTACAATTCATCTGAGCTGACGTACGCCATGGAACCGTCGGCCCCTATGACCCTGCAAGGTTTGTCCAGCACAGAAGGGTTGGGGTATCAAAGAGGGGGAAACGCCTCTAGCCACCTCTCCTCTCCTACTTACAGCTCTCTCCTCATAACATCAGTGAAGAGCTGCGGGGTACTGAACTAAGGGGAGAGGTCCCAGGCTGAAAGGAGAGACAGCCTATGAACTGAGAATTGCCTGCAGCGTCTGGTGTGGAGAGAATGATGTTTGCTTCAAATCTTATTGAGCTTGGTAAAGTGTAGGAATTAGCTAGTGGTTTTATCTTTTTTTCTTTTGTAACCAATTCTGACTTTTATACCTTTTCCCTTATCGTCACTTAACTGGGTCTTTCTCCAGTTAATAAACTTGGTTTATTGTTTTCTCTAAACCAGCTGGTTCAATTGAAGTGTTTAAGAAACCTCTACTTGAGACAACAAAGGCTGGTGCATAAACGTTACCCTTTGTTGCGATGTTCAACCATCTATGAGCTTGTATTGTCCAGCGGGCTACTGAGCAGTGTAAGACGCACATTGGGGGGGGGGGGGCAGAGCTGGGACAGGGGATATGCGGGTGCCACCCTGTATCGACTCATGGCTGGCTAGGAAAGCATTCATGTAAACATCTGGGAGTGGCCTTCCATGCTAGTGGCTGCACGTGAGCAGCCTGGTGCGACAGTACAGCAGTGTCCAAGGCACCCCAGGCTGGAGAGCTAAGGGGACATGGCAGTCCGGTCCAGAGAATGCCACACCCACCGCTTAGCAGGAGGCTGAGCTGCATCTCCCCAGCTTGGGAACAAAGGACTGGGGGGAGGGGGAAGGGAGGGTAAGTACCCTGACTGCCTCCAGCAGACCACACCCTGGGAGCCTGACAAAGAAGATCAGACAGATGAGGAGAGAGCCTGCCCCAAGGGGCTCCCCACAGCCTGGCGGGGCTCTGGGCTGAGCAGAATGGACTGGGCTGGAACCTGAACCCCTCTGCGCTACCCTAAGGGCTCCCTGTGCTGTGGCCAGCTGACTAACACACTCCACTGCACGCCAGCGCTGTGGGACTGTCCCTGCCACGCTGGGCGAGGGGCACCATCCCGGCAGCATGGGCATGTCTCTGCCAGAGACTGGCTCAGCGGGACTCGCTGGGCAGAGCTCACAGGGGAAGCTGGAGGCTGCAGCCCAGAGGTCCATCTAAGCAGGCAGTGAAGCCACATGGCTTGTCCAGGAAGAAGAGAGACCCCAGGGGGTCTGGCTCACTGAAGAGGTCCTCCGAGAGACTGTTCCAAAGCTGGGGCCATAGCACCGATCCTGTGGACCTGTGACAGAGCCAGAGAGGGCTGGGAGCATGCCATCCACCTATGGTATGGGAGGAGGCAGGGCTTGGGAGGGCATGGAGGAGACACGTGTTGGGGGGCTGGCTACAGGCCCCTGGTAAAGGGGGATGCAGGGCAGGAGGGCCAGCTATGGGGTGCTGGTTCAGGGGGAGAAGAGGCAGGGCTGGGGAGGGTATGGGACAGAGAGGTTGAGGATTTGGTTATGGGGGAAGATGGCTTATGGGGGGGGCTGGCAGGACCGGTGGTCTCTGCTGACACTCACCCTGGGAGAGTTGCTCGTTGCTCTCGCTGGGCACCAGGGGCAGCTCACGGCTTGGCATGCTCTCCGAGTGGTTGAGGCAGGGCAGGTCCGTGCTGCCCACGTTCTCCCTGCAGGGACACTGGCATGATTCACAGGTAAAGGACACCCCCACCCCCGGGGATGCTGCCTGGCTCCCCCGCCTAGGAACGGGGATCTGGACCCTGCACTGAGCACAGGCCCAGGGCAGGACGCCAGGGCAACGCAGGGGGTGGAGGAGCTGGTGGCGCAGGGCGTCCCAGAGCAAGGCGAAGGGGACCTGGAGCCCTGTTGCCGTGATGGGGAGATGTCAGAGCTGCGGTCGGGGCCAGACGCTGGCTCACTCACCCCGGGCTCATGCAGTCCTGGATGTCGGCCAGCCACGACCTCATCTGCAGCGAATCGACCGTCTCCAGGATGTACTCGAGAGAGTTCTCCATCTGCCAGGTACACCGGGTCAGCACCAGTGCCCCGGGCACACCCTTCCCAACCCCTCATGGTGCTCAGCCCTCTAGCATCCCAATCCCCCAGCCCTTCGGCACCCCTTTTCTGCCACTCCAGCCTCAGGTGCTCCCACCCCGCTCCTCCCCTCCCCGACCGGTACGGCAGGACATCTTCCAGAACTCCTTCTGCACACGCCTGTGGGGCCACCCCCAACCTCCCAGAACCCTCTTACACCCCTCCCCCACAGAACATCTCCACAGCCTGGCCCCACAGCTGGGGCTTCCTGCTCAGACCCTCAGCACTGGGGGATGGTCCCCTCCTCCCTGCTCCCCCACGGAGCGGGGGGTGTCACAGCCCTCAGATGGCTCCACCCGCTTGGTCCCAGCCCTGTGCCTAACCCACGAGAGCAGCAGCGGTGCAAGGAAGGGGTGTGCGCCGATTCTCTCCCCCCCCCCCCCATGAGCAATTCCCCCCACAGCCCCTCCCAGTCCCCCACACCCACCTTTAAGACAAAGGTGTTTTCCTTGTCAGGCATCTCCAGCGGCGTGGTAGTGCGCACATCTGTCACCGCCGAGCAGAGGATGCTGACCCGGGCCTTGGTGGACTGAGGGCAGGTGAAGACAGCAAGGTGAGACGGGACCCACAATCAACCCAGCCCTGGGCTGGGCCATTCATCCCCCTCCCCACACAGGACTGCGTCAGGCCAAGATGGGACAGGGGTCATTACTGACCTATTACACTGAGGGTGCAGCCCAGGGAAGGGACTTTGTCAAGAGTGCACAGCCAATTCAGGAATTCAGGAGTCCAACCTGACTCTCCTACCCCTGCGGTTTTCAAACAGGGGTATGTGTACCTCTGGGGATAGGCAGAAGTCTTCCAGGGGGTACATCAACTCATCTAGGCACCTGCCTAGTTTTACAACAGGCTACATAAAAAGCACTAGCAAAGTCAGTACAAACTAGGGCTGTCAATGAATTGCAGTTAATTCAAGCGATTAACTCAAAACAAATTCATTAAAAAAATCAATTGTGATTAATCACAGTTTTAATTGCACTGTTAAAGAATAAGAGAATACCAATTTACATTTATTATAAATATTTTTTGGATGTTTTTCTATCTTTTCAAATAAATTGATTTCAGTTACAACACAGAACACAAAGCATACACTGCTCACTTTATATATTTAATTACAAATATTTGCACTGTAAAAAAACAAAATAGTATTTTTAATTCATCTCAAAGTGCAACTGATAAATGTAGATTGTTACATAACTTCATTCAAAAACAAAACAATGTAAAACTTTAGAGCCTACAAGTTCACTACTTCTTGTTCAGCCAATCGCTAAGACAAACAAGTTTGTTTACATTTACAGGAGATGCTGCCCGCTTAGTTACGTCGCCAGACAGTGAGAACAGGCGTTCAGATGGTACTTTTGTAGCTGGCATTGCAAAGTATTTACGTACCACATATGCTAAACGTTCATATGCCCCTTCATGTTTTGGCCACCATTCCAGAATACGTGCTTCCATACTGACGATGCTCATTCAAAAAATAACACATTAATTAAATTTGTGACTGAACTCCTTGGGGGAGAATTGTATGTCTCTTGCTCTGTGGTTTTACCTGTGTTCTGCCATATATTTAATGTTATCGCAGTCTTGGATGATGACCCAGCACGTTGTTTGTTTTAAGAACACTTTCACTGAAGATTTGACAAAATGCAAAGAAGGTACCAATGTGAGATTTCTAAAGACAGCTGCAGCACTTGACACCAGGTTTAAGAGCCTGAAGTGCCTTCCAAAATCTGAGAGGGACGAGGTGTGGAACATGCTTTCAGACGTCTTAAAAGAGCAAAACTCCGATTTGGAAACTACAGAACCTGAACCACCCGCCCAAAAAAATCATCCTTCTGTTGGTGGCATTTGACTCAGATGATGAAAATGAACGCGTGTTGGTCTGCATTGCTTTGGATTGTTATACCACAAAACCCACCATCAGCATGGAACCGTTCTCTGGAATGGTGGCCGAAGCATGAAGGGGCATATGAATGTTTAGCATACTTAACACATAAATACCTTGCAACGCCAGCAACAACAGTGCCATGAGAACGCCTGTTTTCACTTTCACGTGACATTGTAAATAAGAAGTGGGCAGCAGTATCTTCTGTAAATGTAAACAAACTTGTTTCTCTTAGCAATTGGCTGAACAAGAAGTAGTGAACTTGTAGGCTCTAAAGTTTTACATTGCTTTATTTTTGAGTGCAGTTCTGTAAAAAAAAAAAAAAAAAAAAACTATTCTACATTCATAAGTTGCCCTTTCACGATAAAGAGATTGCACTACAGGACTTGTATGAGCTGAATTGAAAAATATTCTCTTATCTTTTTTACAGTGCAAATATTTGTAATAAAAAATAATAATAAAGTGAGCACTGTACACTTTGTATTCTCTGTTGTAATTGAAATCAATATATTTGAAAATGTAGAAAACATCCAAAAATATTTAAATGGTATTCTATGATTGTTTATCAGTGCGATTAAAATGGCAATTAACCACGATGAATTTTTAATCTCATGATTAATTGCAATTTTTAAAATCATTTGACAGCCCTAGTACAAACTAAAATTTCATACAGCCAATGATGTGTTTATACTGCTCTATGACTATACATTGAAATATAAGTACAATTTTTATATTCCAACTGATTTATTTTATAATTACATGGTAAAAATGAGAAAATCAGCCATTGTTCATAACTGATGTGCTGGGAGACACTTGTATTCTTAGGTCTGATTTTAGAGCCTAGTAGTTTTTAAGACAGATAGAACTTGGGGTACACAAGACAAATCAGACTCCTGAAAGGGGTACAGTAGTCTGGAAAGGTTAAGATCCACCTCTGTACCCTGATAAACCCCCACTCTCCTCCCAAAGCTAGGCAAGGTGCCCAGAAGCCCTGTCTCCAGAACACCTTTCGTCCCACCTCGCCTGTCACAACCTGCGCAGCTCTAGCGATGCTCCTCAACCATGAACCTCAGCTCTCTGCCACTCCAGACTTGAGGCTCCCCCCGGCCAATCCCTATAGCAGCCCCCCACGAGGAATCCCATCAGGTGGGTGGCTGCCCCCCAGGATGGGGCACGACTCCCACTGCCCCTCACCTTGGGGGGGATGTAGAACTCCAGCAGGTAGCCCTCGCCCTCTCCCTTGCCTGCCTTCCGCAGCAGCAGCCGGCATTTCTGCCATCGGGCCCGGCTGCCACCCCCCCCTCCGCTGTCATCAGCCACGATATAATTGAGCAGCCCCTCCCGGCGCACACTGGACAGTTCCACTTTGGGGGCAGGTGCCTTGCTGAGCCGCAGCCGCTCGAACTTGTGTGTCCAGCGCTCGGTGGGCAGGGAGTCTGCGGCCCCGCCCCCCGAGGAGTTGGAATTGGTGTTGGCCCCGCCAGCCTCCTCCTCGGTGGGGGACTCGGCTGAGCTCTTCCACTGCAGGATGCCTCGCATGCTGCCCCGCACGCTGCGACTGACGTTGCGCAGGGAGAAGCGCTTCTTGAGCTTAGGCTTCGTGCTGGCAGTCGCGGCAGAGGCTGAGACATCCTCAGAGCTACGAGACTGGCTGCTGGACAACCCTGAGGCCAGGCCGGGCTGCGGCTCCACTGGAGAGGCCACCGAGGAGTCACTGCAGGTCTCGGAGAGGTCGCGGGTGGAGGAGGAGGAGGCGCCCCCGGGGCAATGATGGGCGCCAGTGAAGGGAGCGATGTCGCAGCGGGGGGGTGAGTCGCCGGCACAGGCCCGGCTCACCTCGGCCTCGAAGTGCTCCACGAAGTGCTCCGCGAAGCGGCGGGAGAAGGCAGCCTCGGCCCCCGGTGCTGCAAACTGGGGGTTCTCGCTCAGGAAGGCGCGGAAACGCCGTGCGAAGTCCAGGGCGGCTGCCCGGGCATGGGCCTCGCAGAAATCCCGCCAACCGGGTGAGGGCAGCGGTGCCACTGCCTCCACCACCCCTGGTGGCGCCACGCTGCCGTTCATGCTGCTGCCGCTGTCCAGAAGACAGGGGCCCCGGGAGGGGCTGGGCGCCAGGATCCTGACCACCAGGAGGCTGCTGCTGCTGCTACTGTCGTGCTCACCTGGGAGAGTGGGGGAAACAGAGAGTGAGAAGACACGCAGGGAATGCAGCACTGTGGGGTAAGCCCAGAGGCCAGGGGAGCACAGCTCCAGAGGGGGACTTTGGGGGTATGCCAGGAAGCGATGGGTAAAGGGGGCACAGCTCCAGAGAGAGAAAAGAAATAGCCCCAGGACACCCCACATGGCTGGGAAGCTGAGCAAAGGTGACAGAAGATCCTGTTGGGGGTGGAACTCTAGGGTGGGAAGAGGCACAGCGCAGAGACCTCAGGGTGGGGGATGGGAAGGGGCTGCGGAGAGCCCCTAGAGATACCCTGGGGAGCACGGTGCTGGGCTGTGGGAGTACGTGGGAGGGCACTGCACCCAGGGCACTGACCCAAGCGGGCACGAACCCCAGGAGGGGAAGATGGGCCGGGGGATTCCCCTGGGAAGAAGGAGAAGCCATGGGCAAGGAGGTGCCATGGGGAGTTGCTGGGGAGGTGCCCAGGTGGCAGGAGGGAGAAGGTGGCTCCAGGGTGTAACACTGGGAGGCACAGCACCATGGGAAGGAAAAGGGGGGGGCCACCCTGTCAGCCCGTTTCCCTTTACACCCAGGCTTAGCCTCCCTTTCAGCGCCCCTCAGTTGCCCCAAACCTTCTTCCTTCCTTCAAGCTCCTGCCCCAGCCAGGCCCCCACCCCCAGCCCCCCCAAAACCTCCTTCCTCTGGGCTCCTGCCCCAGCCAGGCCCCCAGCTCCAGTGTTTTCCCTGGGAATTGAAATTAAGTGGGGGTGTTCGAATTTATAGCGGAGTGAGGGCTGACAACAGGTTAGACCGTGTGGGTGAAGGTGGCTGTATGGCACCATAGTAAAAACTGAAAAATGTTTCACAACCATTTGATTAGATTTAACTTGTGTTTTAAAATCATCATACAAATTAAAATTGGCTATTCAAGCCTACTATGAAGAACAACTACATTCTTCTTGGTTTCTTCTTGTAATTTTGCACATCTCTGTTAATGAACTTCTCAAATGCACTGTGTTCATTTTTTGGTGGCTTCTCATGTGTCCGGTACTTCCAGTCCTTCAGGTATGCTCATGATCATGCAGAACGCAACTTCTTTCAGAACACAAAATTCTATTCAGTGAGGAAAAAGAACACTCAACTGTAGCTGTTGAGACTGGGAGTAGCAAGAGATGAATTCTTACTTCTTTCATCCCAGGAAACATAGCACAAAGATTGGGTCGAACCACTAGTGATGAAAAAGAAAAAGTTGAAGTCAAATCTTTGTTCGTTCATCGTATGATATTCCACTCTATGTTCAAATTCTCTGCTCTGTCCTGATCACTTGACAGCCCCATTTTTGGTAGTGTCTCACTTCACTCAATGATCGGTGTTTTATAAAACAGGCATCTGTAAAAGCTACATGGAGGTTGAGTACAATCCAGAAGTCGCTGTTGTAGATTTATAAGAATCAAGTCTGTGTACTTTTTCAGCTGTCTTAACAAACACTTCTTGTCTTCTTCACTTAAGGATTCAATACAAGTGCCTTCATTAGTCAACTTCTGGACTGAAGTCTTCGCTTCTTCCAGTACATTTTCAATGGCTCTCTCTTTGATTGATCCAAGTATAGCATCTATTGCTGGACAGAGATCTACTACTGTTGTAGCAGATGCCTGGATGGCATTGTTTAATGACCCAAGTGGTTTCAACAGTAGACTTAAAAGAGAGAGAATGGTGATAGTCTTCTGTAAACTTAGTAGCCTCACTATTTAGATCTGTCCTATCTCGGTAGATACTTTCCAAAGCCAGTAATAATGGTTGCAGTAATTTTAAGACAACGGCCAAAGATCGCGCATGAGAAAGCCAGCAGGTTTTCCCAGGTTGGATTAATTTGAACTTCAGTCACATTGTATCTTATATTTTTTCCAAGACATTCAGTCCTTCTGGACCCTTGCTGGAAAAAAAAAAAGGTATAATGAAGACATTAAATTGATGGCTTTTTAAATATCTTTTGAAGATTCTGCAGCTCATACTAGTGCTAGTTGGAGAAGATGGTCTCTGCAGTGTGTATAGGAGAGATTAGGGTTACACTTTTCTCTGAGCAAAGCTTATACTCCACTATGTCTTCCAGAGAAGTTTGCAGCTCCATCGAATGCACAAGCAGCCATCTCTTTGGGGTTCAATTTACAAGCAATTAACTCTTCTAAGACATGGGTTGTCAGAGATGCAGCTGATGTCTTCTATAACCTGAACATCTAGAAATGCAGCTGTTGGCCTGCTACTGACATGAAAATAATCACAATGACTTAATACTTGATGCCCATATACATCGATTCATTCATCGGCCATGTATGCACATTTTCTGAATGCAGTGAGAGTTCTTTACTTTTTCAACTGCTGAACCTTTCACTGCTGCACCACATGCTTCTAATCAGCCAGCTGAGATTCTTGCAGAAAGACAGCGAACATCTGCTGGTCTTGTTTGGAACCAGAGTCCAACTTCAGGATTAACAACGGAAAATGAACTTAACATTGGACTCCTGCTTGCAGGGTGTGGTATGATTGTTGCGACGGTCACATTTGTTCTCAAAACTGTGCTTTGTCTCCAGAATTCTTAACAGCCTCATTAAGGTCTTCAACAATTGGCTGTGACAGTGACTGGCTTACAAGGCTTTCTGCATGTCGATGCAGTCCAGAGGCCTGGTGTTTTGCAGCCTTTTCATGTAGGTTGTCAGCATTCGCTTTGCTGATCAGTTTGGCAAACCAAGATCCTCCACTTTTAATATATCAATCCACGGTATGCCCACATCTTGAATACTGCATGCAGTTCTGGTCGCCCCATGTCAGAAAAGATATATTGGAACTGGAGAAGGTACAGAGAAGAACTGAAATGATTAGGGGTATGGAATAGATTCCATATGAGGAGAGATTAATAAAACTGGGACTTTTCAGCTTGGAAAAGAGATGACTAAGTGTGGCTATGATAGAGGTCTATAAAATCTTGACTGGTGAGGAGAAAGTGAACAAGAAAGTGTTATTTACCCCTTCAAATAACACAAGACCTAGGGGTCACCCAATTACATTAATAGGCAGCAGGTTTAAAACAAACACACACAAGAAAGTATTTCCTCACACAATGCACAGTTAACCTTTCAAACTCTTTGCCAGAGGATGCTGTGAAGGCCAAAACTATAAGGATGTTCAAAAAAGAACTAGATAAGTTCCTGGAGGACAAGTCCATCAATAAAAGCAGCAAAGAGTCCTGTGGCACCTTATAGACTAACAGAAGTTCTGGAGCATGAGCTTTCGTGGGTGAATCCCCACTTCGTCGGATACATGCATCCAGCGAAGTGGGTATTCACCCACGAAAGCTCATGCTCCAATACGTCTGTTAGTCTATAAGGTGCCACAGGACTCTTTGCTGCTTTTCCAGATCCAGACTAACATGGCTACCCCTCTGATACTTAAGTCCATTAATGGCTATTAGCCAGGATGGGCGGGAATGCAACACCATTCTCTGAGCGTCCCTAATCTATGCGCGCCAGAAGCTGGGAGTGGATGACGGGATGGATCACTGGATGATTACTTGTTCAGTTCATTCCGTCTGGGGCACCGGGCATCGGTCACTGTCAGATGACAGGATACTGGGCTAGATGGACAATCGGTCTGACCGTTCTTATGTAAAAATGAATTATAATATAACAATACAAATGTTTAGTACTAAAATTCCCCAATATAGTGATCTCTCGAGATAGCAACAATGTGAGATAATTACCTTGGCAAATAATGCATTTTAAAAATCTTGGCCTACTAGGAAATGTATATTTATATTTGTTTCCCAGTCACAAATCTAGCATTTGGGAGCAAAGTCACTAAAATGTAGCCCAACAAACAAATGTTCCTTTAATGTGCCCCTCCCTTCTCCCTCCACCGCACCCCACTCATATTAGTAGTCGTTGGTCAGTGGAGAGACAGAGTTCAGAGGAGCTTTTGTGTGAGTTCACCTCCCTCCCTGCGGGGGGAAGGTTGGGGGGGAGAAGGCACCTTGCTCTTTCCTCCAGCCGCTCACCACTTGCTCCGGCTGCTCGCTCTGGACACTGTTCTTTGTCATGCCACCATTCACTCCATTGCCAATGGCCCAGCGCCATCACCTTCTGCTGCCACCGTGACCTCTGCAAGTTGGTCTCTTGAGGTTCCACCAGCTCTCAGTGGGGAACCTCACTGCTAGTGCAGCCTGGGCAGGGTCCTCCCCAGAAATGCTGTCCTGCAGCAAGTCTACGCCCTTAGATTATCAGTGATCACTTAAAACAAAAAAAAAAAAAACGACTCTATGGAGCCTAATCAGCTCTATCCTTAAATCAGGGAGGGGGCAGATCAAATGGCGCCTGTGACTCTTAGGCAGAGTTGATACCACCAAGCAAAACACCTGTCCCCCACCCTCTCTCTACACCGCGATCTGGCATCCAAACCCCCTGCTTACCGAGTGCAGTTCAGCTGACGGTGAGCAATGCTTAATTTGTAATGAAAGAGGTGCTGGGGTTCAACAATTAAGTGCCAGAGCTCCAGCAAGTTTTTTTACATTAATCATTGATGTGGCAAGCCCAGAGGTCCTGGGGCTATGAACTGCCAAGTCTAGAGGTGCCAGGGCACAAAATAAAGCACTGAGGGTAACCTCCGCAATCAGGACAGGCTAAGCACAGTTCTGCTGCCCTTTACTCCTACAATAACAACATTTAATGCCTCCTGCATTCAATAGTAAAGTGATTTGTAACCCAACACCAGACAAGCTTGATCACGTGGGCAGCACAGCTCTGTCTGCTGGATACCTAGGCAGGGTGGATGTGTTCATGTAAATACAATCTGGGCCTGAAGCCTTTTCCTCTTCCTAGCTCATCACCAGCTGTCAGAGGGGAGCTCGCTAACACCTTGTCTACAAGTCACAATTGGAAATTATTAGGTTGGCCAACATCGCAGAAACGGATGCGCCGACGCTGTGGTAACAAACTGCAGTCAGGTGAGGGAACTGCTCTTTGTCCCCGCATTCCCCACCTGTCAGTCTGGCTCAGGTCACAGGCTGTCACCCTGTGCACAGCTGTCACCTGGCATGTGGCTGTCACGGCTGTTACTGGTGTTGGCTGTAACAGGTGTCAAGCTGTCACCCCTGCGCGCAAGCATCAGGCTGTAGCTGGTGTCAGGCTATCACTGCTGTCACCCTGCACATGAGTATCAGGCTGTCACCCTGCGTGTGTCAGCCTGTAGCTGGTGTCAGGCTGTCACTGCTGTCACCCTATGCAGAGGTGTCGGGCTGTCACCCTGCGCGTGAGTGTCAGCCTGTAGCTGGTGTCAGGCTATCACTGCTGTCACCCTGCACATGAGTATCAGGCTGTCACCCTGCGCGTGTCAGCCTGTAGCTGGTGTCAGGCTGTCACTGCTGTCACCCTATGCAGAGGTGTCAGGCTGTCACCTTGCGTGTGGCTGTCAGCCTGTAGCTGGTGTCAGACTGTCACCCTGCGCGTGAGTGTCAGGCTGTAGCTGGTGTCAGGCTATCACTGCTGTCACCCTGCACATGAGTATCAGGCTGTCACCCTGCACGTGTCAGCCTGTAGCTGGTGTCAGGCTGTCACTGCTGTCACCCTATGCAGAGGTGTCGGGCTGTCACCCTGCGCGTGAGTGTCAGCCTGTAGCTGGTGTCAGGCTATCACTGCTGTCACCCTGCACATGAGTATCAGGCTGTCACCCTGCGCGTGTCAGCCTGTAGCTGGTGTCAGGCTGTCACTGCTGTCACCCTATGCAGAGGTGTCGGGCTGTCACCTTGCGTGTGGCTGTCAGCCTGTAGCTGGTGTCAGACTGTCACCCTGCGCGTGAGTGTCAGGCTGTAGCTGGTGTCAGGCTATCACTGCTGTCACCCTGCACATGAGTATCAGGCTGTCACCCTGCACGTGTCAGCCTGTAGCTGGTGTCAGGCTGTCACCCTGCGCATGGTTGTCAGCCTGTAGCTGGTGTCAGGCTGTCACTGCTGTCACCCTATGCAGAGGTGTCGGGCTGTCACCCTGCGCGTGGTTGTCAGGCTGTAGGTGGTGTCAGGCTGTCACTGCTGTCACCCTATGCAGAGGTGTCGGGCTGTCACCTTGCGTGTGGCTGTCAGCCTGTAGCTGGTGTCAGGCTGTCACCCTGCGCATGGTTGTCAGGCTGTAGCTGGTGTCAGGCTGTCACCCTGCGCATGGTTGTCAGGCTGTAGCTGGTGTCAGGCTGTCACCCTGCAAGCGGCTGTTCCCATTACAACCCAAAGCTCCAGCCAGTGACGGAACTGGCCGCGCGGCGGGGAAGGAGCTGAGTACGGGGGGGGGGGGGGACCCCTGCCCAGCTCCAGCCGCACCAGGCCGGGCGGAGGCCGGGGGCGGGGCCCAACGGGAGCCGGACCGAGTCTCACCATCCCGCCCGGCGGCTCTGGCTCCTCCCGGGTCTCGGCAGCGGCAGCGTCCGAGTCTGTCTCCGTTACAGCGAAGAAGGGACAAGGCCCTGGTCTCGTCACTTCCGCTTCCGGGTGCTCCGTCCCTACGTCGCACGCATAGGCTTCCGCTTCCGGGAAGTAACCGGAAACCCCGTCCCACGGGGAGCGGGACCAGAGCGGCTGCGCAACAGCACCATAGAGAGGAGGCGGTTACGGGCTAGAGCGACTCAGCTTCAGGCGTAAAACCATAGACGATAGTTAGGCTGAGGGTAGAGCGGCGCCCGCTAGTGGCGATGCCACAGCGGGGCCGAGTCCGCCTGCCTAGAACGACTCCTGCGGGGCAGAGTTACCATAGAGAGGCGACTCGTTCGCTAGAGCGACAACTGCGGGTGGCAAATATCATAGAGTGGTGGGGGCTACGCCAGAGCGCCTCCCACGGGCGATCCATACCATAGAATGAGTGGCTGGAGGGACGAGAACTGCCTACAACGCCACACTTGTACCATAGACTCGGGGAAGTCGGGCTAGAAGGAACAGCAAACACCATAGAGCGAACGGGCTAGAGCGACCGCTCCCCATAAACCTCAAGTGCTGGCGGATAGAGGGAATGGAACGGCACCTGCCATAGAGTCCGGCCCATGCGGGGACAGAGCGCCGCGCGCTGCTTGCGCGCCCCCTGCAGGAGCGACAGCCCGCCGGGCCATGGGGGGGGGAAAGGGAATGGGCCTTGTCCCAGCCCCGCCCCTTCCCGCCTCTGCCCCCTCCTCGCGACTGCCCCAGACCCCCGCAGCCCCCACTCCCCAAACCAGCCAGGGGCCGGTGGCACCTTAAAGCCAAACAGATTGATTTGGGCATCAGCTTCCGTGGGTACCTGACGATCTGGGTTTTACCCACAAAAGCCGATGCCCCAGTAAATCTGTTCGGCTTTAAGGTGCCACCGGCCCCCTCATTGTTTTGTGGATACAGACTAACACGGCTCCCCCCTGACACTTCAAACCCCAAAGGCCGCCCTGCCCCATTACAGCTGATGCACCGGCCTGGGGCAGGAGAGCTGAGGCTCCAATCAGATTAATACGGGCCAGGGGAGTTTGCGGCGCAGAGCGATGGGCTCAGGCTCTCTGCAGACTCAGGGCAAGGGTGCTGTTAGTCACACTTGTGGCAGCTCCTCCCTCTCCGAGGGATGGACTCAGGCAGCACTGGTTACCCTCAGGTCATTTTTCAGAGTAGCAGCCGTGTTAGTCTGTATCCGCAAAAAAAACAGGAGTACTTGTGGCACCTTAAAGACTAACAAATTTATTTTAGCATGAGCTTTCGTGAGCTAAAGCTCACTTCTTCGGATGCATAGAATGGAACACACAGACAGGAGATATTTATACATACAGAGAACATGAAAAGGTGGAAGTATGCATACCAACAGGCAGAGTCTAATCAATTGAGATGAGCTATCGTTAGCAGGAGGAAAAAAAACGTTTTGAAGTCATTTTTGGAAGGTTATGGCTACAGCCGTGAGGCTTAGCCACTTACTCTTTAAATGTAAGCTGAGGGTCAGGAGAATCTGAATACACCTGTGGGCCCCACCCAAATGCCTCCTGGGGCCTGCATGTTTGTCACACCTGTTGTCATTTTCAGCTGGGGAGGTGAGCTCAGTTGGCTTGCAGGTCCATGTTTCTAAAGCTTTGGATTGAGTTGGTGTTAGGGTGGCTGTCTTGATTTAGGTGGTGCCGGAAATGGAGTGTCCCTGATTTATGCCTTAATTGTAGCAGAAGCCATCCAGACTTGATTTAAATACTTCAAGGGATGGAGAATCCAGCCCATCCTTAAGTGAGTTGTTCCAATGATTAATTATAATCACCATTAAAAACTTGTGCCTTCCAGTATGAATGTGTCTCGCTCCAACGTCTAGGTGCTGGATTAAAGAGCCCTCTGCTACGAGAAACTGCCTCCCGATGTAGGCCCAACATGTCAGTAACAGCAGAGTGCAGGAGATCAGACTAGATGATCACAGTAGCCCCTTCTGACCTTAAAGGCTGAGTCTATGTCACCTCTCAACCTTCTCTTCTACAAGCTAAATAATCTGTGCTTTTTCAGTGTCTCTCTGTGAGGCAGGTTTTCCAGACCATGAGTTGATCTTGTGACTTTTTCTGAACCCTTTCCAATTTATCAACATCCTTTTTGAAGACTGGACACCCGAACTAGACACAATATTCAGTAATGATCTAACTGATGCTGTAACTCCCCTTCCCTGCTCCTACTTGATACTTCCCTGTTTATATATCGATGATCGTGTTTGCCCTGTTGGCCACCACATCAACTTGAAGATCCTCTTTGGTTCAGTGTACAGTAGGGTGGGCTGGATAAACCCAGAAAACCTCACTGTGATGATCTAGTCTGACCTCCTGTATAACACAGGTCATAGGATTTCTCTTGAGTTAATTCCTGTTTGAACTGGAATAGACCTTTTAGCAAAACATCCAATCTTGATTTAGAAATCGCTGTCACAGCCCTGGTAAATTGTTCCTTGGTAAAAACTTGCATCTTATTTCCAATCTGAATTTGTCTAATTTCAGTTTCCAGACACTGCATCATGTTACATCTCTGTCTGCTAGATTGAAGAGCCCTCTACTATTAAGTCTCTGTTCCCTATGTAGGTACTTATAGATCAGAGGTGGGCAAACTTTTTGGCCAGAGGGACACATCTGGGTGGGAAATTGCATGCAAGGCTGGGGTAAGGGGTTGGAATGCAGGAGGGAGTGCGGGAGGCAGTGTGGTGTGCAGGAAGGAGCTCAGGGCAGGGGGTTGGGGTGCAGAAGGGGGCTCAGGTCAGGGAGTTGGGGTGCAGAAGGGAGCTCAGGGCAGGAGTTGGAGTGCAGGAGGGGTGCGAGGTGCAGCAGGGCGCTCAGGGCAGGGAGTTGGAGTGCAGGAAGGGGGTTGCGGTGCAGGAGGGGTGTGGCAGGGGGTTGGGGTGCGGCAGGCAGTTGGAGTGAGGGAAGGGTTTCAGAATTCCAGATGTTAAACTGTTAGACATTTTAAAATTAGCAGGTCTAGAGAACTTGCAACCAAGAGTTTTAAAAGAGCTATCCAAGGAGCTAGTTGGGCCATTAATACTGATTTTTCAACTAATGATGTGCCAATATTTACAAAGGGTAAATGCCATGACCAGTGTAGTTACAGGCCTGTCAGCCTGACAATTGATGCAAGGCAAATAATGGAGCAGCTGACATAGGACTCTATTAATAAAGAATTAAAGGAGGTAACATAATTAATGGCAATCACCATGGGTTTATGGAAAACCAATCCTGTCAAACTAATGAATTGCTTTCTTTCATGAGATTACAAGTTTGATATAAGTCACTGTTGATTTAATATACTTAAACCTCTGTAAGGTATTTGACTAGGTATTGCAGGACATTTTGATTAAGAAACTAGAACAATACAAAATCAACATGGCACACATTAAATGGATTAAAAGTTTGCTTACTGATAGGCTTCAAAATATAATTGTATAGGGTGAAGGTGTGTTTCTAGTGGCCCCTGCAGGGATCGGTTCCTGGCCCTGCACTGTAACATTTTTATCAATGACCTCAAAGAGAACATAAAAGCATGACTTATAAAGTCTGCAGCTGATGAGGACAGGTCACCTGATACAGAGCTATCTGGATTGCTTGGTCAGCTGAGCACAAGCAAACAATATGCATTTTAATATGGCCAAATATAAACTCAGACATCTGGGAACAAATAACATAGGCTGTGCTTAGAGGATGGGGGACTCTATCTCGAGAAGCAGTGACCCCAAAAAGATTTGGGTGTCATCATTCAGACATGAACTCCCAGCGCAATGCTGTGACTAAAAGGGTTAATGTGATCCCTGAAATGTATAAATGGGCATATTGAATCAGAGTAGACTGGTTATATTACCTTTGTATTTGGCACTGATGCAACTGCTTCTGGAATCTTGTGTCCAGTTCTGGTGCCAACAATTGAGAAAGGATGTTGATAAATTAGCAAAGGTTCAGAGAAGAGCCACAAGAATGATAAAAGGATTAGAAAACATGCCTTATAGTAACAGACTCCAGGAACTAAATCTTGTGAGCTTAACAAAGAGGGTGACTTGAACACAGTCTATAAATACCTATGTGGGGAATAGACATTTAATAACAGAGAACTCTTCAGTTTAGCAGAGAAGAGGCATTAACATGAAACTGCAGTTAGGCCTTGTCTATACTGCAGAGTTTTTTTGTTTTTTGCCAAAAGGCAGCTTTGGTGATGACACAATACTGCAAGGCCAGTTTTGGTGACAAAACGCTTCAGTTTTGGTGATAAAATAAAACCACCTAAACGATCTTGGGCCTTTTATGCGAAACTATTGTCAACAAAGTGCCAGTATAGACACCATGCTTGATTTTTATCACCTGGCCTCCAGAAGGTGTCCCACAATGCCCATCCTGACCGCTCTGGTCAGCAATTCCAGTTCCACTACCTTGCAGCCAGGTAAGCAACTGTCCGCCGACCGCCCCTCCTCCTTTAAAGACCTGGGAAATTTTGAAATTTCACTTCCTGTTTGCTTGGTGTGGAGCGCTCACATCACCTCTTCCCAGCTGACCATGGCGGTTCCATGTGGCAAACGCTCTCCCGTTTGGACCAATGTGGATCTGCGGGATATGCCGAGTGTCTGGGGAGAGGAGGCTGTGCAGTCACAGCTGCACTCCAGCCATAGGAATTTTGATACCTACAGGCAGATTTCTCAAAGCTTGTGCGAAAAGGGTTATGATGGGGACATGCTGCAGTGCATGGCAAAGGTCAAGGAGCTGAGGCACGCGAGGCAAACTGTCACTCCAGTGCTGCCGTTTTGATAAGGAGTTGGATGCTATCCTCGGCAACGACCCCACTTCCACCACCAAGAGCCCCATGGATACTTTGACGTGGCTGGAGCTGGCAGAAAGTGGACCTAACCCAGCAGATGAAGTCATTGACGAAAAGGTTGAGGTAAATGATGATGTGGAGCCCACGGTAGTGTCACCTGGTGGTGTGTCCAGTCAGGAGCTGTTCAGAAGCAGGAGCAGAGACCCCTGATAACTGGTTTTGCTTTGTGAAGTGCTGAGGTGGGTTGAGGGCATAGAAATGGCTATGTTTCTGTGTGCTGGACATTTCCCTGTGCAGCTAAGCAGTACAGTGGAGCAGGGTGTTGATGCACATCATGATTTCACAGGAATCCTCCAGAGAGATCTCTAGGAAACTTTCCTGGAGATACTTGGCAATCCTCTGCTGAAGGTTTCTTGGCAGAGCTGCTTTGTTCCTTCCCCCATTGAAGGAAACTTTCCCGCCGTTCTGCAATCACTTGTGCAGGGACAAAGGGGCACCGAGGTAAGCAGCATAGGGATCAGGGCGGAAGCCACAAGCATGTAGTAGATACTCCCTTGCTTCCCTGCTTACCCTCAGGAGTGAGATATCTGGTATGACACACACACACACACACACACCACTGAAAAAGGTTGGGAACATTTAGAATATTGTCCCTAGTCAACTGTACCACGACCCTTTCATATTGATTTTCTCCCCATGTACAATGCCCCCCACCCCGGGGTACACTCACCATGCTCGGGGTGTTGGCTGGCATTTGGTTAGTGAGAAAGTGATTGGTATGTTACTAGAGGTGTATTTTAGTGTACTGTTTCAATGCTGTGTGCATATTTAATCATACTTCTGTGTATTGTTCCTTGTGCTTCTGCAGATGTGGCCTTCAGAGGCATCCCCTACACACCGGCAGAGCACCTCCGCCAGTTAAGAAAGCATCCAAGATGGAGCAAGGAAGACATGCACATGACTTATGAGGAGAGACTGAGGGAACTGGGATTGTTTAGTCTGCAGAAGAATGAGGGGGGATTTGATAGCTGCTTTCAACCAACTGAAGGGGGTTCCAAAGAGGATGGATCTAGACTGTTTTCAGTGGTAGCAGATGACAGAACAAGGCGTAATTGTCTCAAGTTGCAGTGGGGGAGGTTTAGGTTGGATATTTGGAAAAACTTTTTGGACTATATGACCTCCTGAGGTCCCTTCCAACCCTGATATTCTATAATTCTATGTTCCGGGAGGTGCTGCAATAATCAGATGCAGAAAAGAGGGAACGCAGGCAGTGAAGGAAAATGGAAAGGCTGGACAGAAAAGAAAATGAGGCTGTTGTTAGGGATGCAATGGAGAGGATGATTAAAGTTATGGAGAAGCAAACTGAGATGCTACGGTCCCTCATAATAGTCCAGACTGAGTAGATGCGTGCCTGCACTTCCCTTTAGCACATTCAGAACTCTTTCCCATGCCCTCCCCAAACTCCACTTGCAAATTCCTTTCCACTGTCTGGGACTTCTCGCTTTCCTGTTCACGCCATCCCCACGGGCACCTTTTCAAATGATAGCTGGACTTGCACACAGCTCTGAAAGTCAGCCCTCCCCAGTACCTCTTCTTCCCCCAAGCGCGTGTGTGTGCTGGTGGTTTTTTGTGCAATAAAAGCAGATTTTTTAATGATAAGCTGGCAGCAACAAGTAAACAAGCAGTTTAATCATCTGCTTACATTGAGTCCTAGCCCACGAAAATCACAAGTACTTCCTTGCAAAACTCGAAGGTGGGGAGCTGAACTGAGGGGTAGCTCCCCACAGTGCACTGCTTTGTTGCTGCTACTGCCACCAGTGTGGATGTGCTCCGCTGACAGAGGATGACAACATGAACATGAAAGAACAATTTTCTTTTAGCGCTTTTTGATCATTGACAAAACTTTAGTTGAAAAAACTCTGCCAGTGTAGCCATGGCCTTAGATTGACTAGAAATAAGGTGGGAACTTTTAAAGGTGAGGGTAATTATCAACTGGGACAATTTCCCAAGGATCCTGACGGATTCTACTCCACTGGCAGCTTTTAAATCAAGACTGGATATTTTCTTAAAGAACTGATTTAGTTCAAACAGGGATTAATTCAAGGCAGTCCCATGGCCTGTGATACAGGAGATCAGACAAGATAATTGCCATGCCAGAACAGACCCTGCAATCTGTAAACATCTCAAATGTCTCCTGGCCCCCACACGTGCACCTCTGCCCCCCTCTCCCATGTGCCCCCTGGCCCAGCTCCACCTCTTCCTGCCCCTCTGCCCCCCCACACCCAGCTCCACCCCCCCACATGTGCCCCTCTGCTGTCCCCCCCCCGGCCCAGCTCCACCCCTTCCTGCCCCCCCACCTGCCCCCGCACCCAGCTCCATCCCCCACATATGCCCCTCTGCTCCCCTCTCCCACCTGGCCCAGCACCACCCCCCCACCTGCCCCTCTCTACCACCTGCCCCCTGGCCCAGCCCCACCCCCACACGTGCCCCTCTGCTCCCCTCTCCCACCTGGCCCAGCACCACCCCCACACGTGCCCCTCTCTCCCACTTGTCCCATAGCCTAGCTCCATCCCACACACGTGCCCCTCTGCTGCCCCCGGCCCAGCTCCACCCCTTCCTGCCCCTCTGCCCCCACCTGCCCCCGCACCCAGCTCCACCCCACATATGCCCCTCTGCTCCCTCTCCCACCTGGCCCAGCCCCACCCCCACACGTGCCCCTCTGCTCCCCTCTCCCACCTGGCCCAGCCCCACCCCCACACGTGCCCCTCTGCTCCCCTCTCCCACCTTGCCCAGCCCCACCCCCACACCTGCCCCTCTCTACCACCTGCCCCCTGGCCCAGCCCCACCCCCACGTGCCCCTCTGCTCCCCTCTCCCACCTGGCCCAGCACCACCCCACACGTGCCCCTCTCTCCCACTTGTCCCATAGCCCAGCTCCATCCCACACACGTGCCCCTCTGCTGCCCCCGGCCCAGCTCCACCCCTTCCTGCCCCTCTGCCCCCACCTGCCCCGCACCCAGCTCCACCCCCCACATATGCCCCTCTGCTCCCCTCTCCCACCTGGCCCAGCCCCACCCCACACGTGCCCCTCTGCTCCCCTCTCCCACCTGGCCCAGCCCCACCCCCACACGTGCCCCTCTGCTCCTCTCCCACCTGGCCCAGCACCACCCCCACACCTGCCCGTCTCTACCACCTGCCCCCGGGCCCAGGCCCACCCCCACACGTGCCCCTCTGCTCCCCTCTCCCACCTGGCCCAGCACCACCCCCACACGTGCCCCTCTCTCCCACTTGTCCCATAGCCTAGCTCCATCCCACACACGTGCCCCTCTGCTGCCCCCCCCCCGGCCCAGCTCCACCCCTTCCTGCCCCTCTGCCCCCCCACCTGCCCCCGCACCCAGCTCCACCCCCCACATATGCCCCTCTGCTCCCCTCTCCCACCTGGCCCAGCCCCACCCCCACACGTGCCCCTCTGCTCCCCTCTCCCACCTGGCCCAGCCCCACCCCACACGTGCCCCTCTGCTCCCTCTCCCACCTGGCCCAGCACCACCCCACACCTGCCCCTCTACCACCTGCCCCTGGCCCAGCCCCACCCCACACGTGCCCCTCTGCTCCCTCTCCCACCTGGCCCAGCACCACCCCACACGTGCCCCTCTCTCCCACTTGTCCCATAGCCCAGCTCCATCCCACACACGTGCCCCTCTGCTGCCCCGGCCCAGCTCCACCCCTTCCTGCCCCTCTGCCCCCACCTGCCCCCGCACCCAGCTCCACCCCACATATGCCCCTCTGCTCCCTCTCCCACCTGGCCCAGCCCCACCCCACACGTGCCCCTCTGCTCCCCTCTCCCACCTGGCCCAGCCCCACCCCCACACGTGCCCCTCTGCTCCCCTCTCCCACCTGGCCCAGCACCACCCCCACACCTGCCCCTCTCTACCACCTGCCCCCTGGCCCAGCCCCACCCCCACACGTGCCCCTCTGCTCCTCTCCCACCTGGCCCAGCACCACCCCACACGTGCCCTCTCTCCCACGTGTCCCATAGCCCAGCTCCATCCCCCACACCTGCCCCTCTCCTGCCCCCCCCCGGCCCAGCTCCACCCCTTCCTGCCCCTCTGCCCCCACCTGCCCCCGCACTCCAGCTCCACCCCCACATATGCCCCTCTGCTCCTCTCCCACCTGGCCCAGCCCCACCCCACACGTGCCCCTCTGCTCCCCTCTCCCACCTGGCCCAGCCCCACCCCCACACGTGCCCCTCTGCTCCCTCTCCCACCTGGCCCAGCACCACCCCACACCTGCCCCTCTACCACCTGCCCCTGGCCCAGCCCCACCCCACACCCACACGTGCCCCTCTGCTCCCTCTCCCACCTGGCCCAGCACCACCCCCACACGTGCCCCTCTCTCCCACTTGTCCCATAGCCCACCTCCCTCCCCCACACGTGCCCCTCTGCTGCCCCCGGCCCAGCTCCACCCCTTCCTGCCCCTCTGCCCCCACCTGCCCCCGCACTCCAGCTCCACCCCACATATGCCCCTCTGCTCCCCTCCCACCTGGCCCAGCACCACCCCCACACCTGCCCCTCTGCTCCCTCTCTCCCACCTGGCCCAGCCCCACCCCCACACGTGCCCCTCTGCTCCCCTCCCACCTGGCCCAGCACCACCCCACACCTGCCCCTCTCTACCACCTGCCCCTGGCCCAGCCCCACCCACACGTGCCCCTCTGCTCCCTCTCCCACCTGGCCCAGCACCACCCCCACGTGCCCCTCTCTCCCACTTGTCCCATAGCCCAGCTCCATCCCACACACGTGCCCCTCTGCTGCCCCCGGCCCAGCTCCACCCCTTCCTGCCCCTCTGCCCCCACCTGCCCCCGCACCCAGCTCCACCCCACATATGCCCCTCTGCTCCCCTCTCCCACCTGGCCCAGCCCCACCCCACACCTTCCCCTCGGCTCCCCTCTCCCACGTGGCCCAGCCCCACCCCCACACGTGCCCCTCTGCTCCCCTCTCCCACCTGGCCCAGCACCACCCCCACACGTGCCCCTCTCTCCCACTTGTCCCATAGCCCAGCTCCATCCCACACACGTGCCCCTCTGCTGCCCCCGGCCCAGCTCCACCCCTTCCTGCCCCTCTGCCCCCACCTGCCCCCGCACCCAGCTCCACCCCACATATGCCCCTCTGCTCCCCTCTCCCACCTGGCCCAGCCCCACCCCACACGTGCCCCTCTGCTCCTCTCCCACCTGGCCCAGCCCCACCCCCACACGTGCCCCTCTGCTCCCTCTCCCACCTGGCCCAGCACCACCCCACACCTGCCCCTCTCTCTACCACCTGCCCCCTGGCCCAGCCCCACCCACACACGTGCCCCTCTGCTCCCCTCTCCCACCTGGCCCAGCACCACCCCCACACGTGCCCCTCTCTCCCACTTGTCCCATAGCCCAGCTCCATCCCACACACGTGCCCCTCTGCTGCCCCCGGCCCAGCTCCACCCCTTCCTGCCCCTCTGCCCCCACCTGCCCCCGCACCCAGCTCCACCCCCCACATTTGGCCCTCTGCTCCCCTCTCCCACCTGGCCCAGCACCACCCCCACACGTGCCCCTCTGCTCCCCTCTCCCACCTGGCCCAGCCCCACCCCCACACGTGCCCCTCTGCTCCCCTCGCCCCCCTGGCCCAGCACCACCCCCACCCGTGCCCCTCAGCTCCCCTCTCCCACCTGGCCCAGCCCCACCCCCACACGTGCCCCTCTCTCCCACTTGTCCCATAGCCCAGCTCCATCCCACACACGTGCCCCTCTGCTGCTCCACCCCTTCCTGCCCCCCCCCGGGCCCCTCCGAGAGTACTGGGTGTGTCTGTAACCAGGGTTACATGTACAAGTCACAGGACAGGGGGTGTCCAGGTTGCGCGGACAGAAGCCGGGACTCATTCTCCCGTCCCCGCTGTGAGGCGGTCCTGGCGGAGGGATCCCTCTGCGCCTGCGCTCTCAGCTTCACCTGCCCCCACCTCCGGCAAGTTCCCTCCCAAGGAGGCACATGCGCAGCGTGGGGCGGAAAGATCGATGGGAGGGACGCGCACGCGCAGAGGGAGTGGTGCTTGCTCCCTACCTCGGCTACGTGACTGTGCACGCATGCGCAGAAGCCGAGGGCCGCCGGCAGGTTCCCTCAAACGCCTAGCGTGCCCGGAGACCCTTTCACACCTCGCGCATGCGTACCGAGGCAGCGCCCTTCCGTCCTGTGGTGCGGCGCGTGCGCAACGGCCGCGAATGGGCTTCTTACCCCGGCGGAAGGATCAAAAAGTTCCCCCTTTTGGATCACGTGGTGCGACTCATCACCGCGGTGCGGATGTGCCCGGCTGGCGGGGCAGGCCGCGCAGGCGCAGTGAGTTGGTTTCTCCGCCGCGCTGCCCCTTCTCCGCTCCGTCCACACGGGCTCATTGTGCGGAGGGAGCCCTCGAGGAGACCGAGCCGAACGCCCCTCCCCCGCGGCCCGCGCGCGCCGCCCGCCAACGGCCGCCCGACCGCCTCGCGCCGCCCCGCCTCTCTCTCTCTCTCTCTCGCGCGCGCGCGCCGGGTGGCTGATTCGCTCGCGCCCGCCCCGCCGGGGTTGACTGGGGCCGCGCCGGCGCCGCCATGTTGAAGCAGCCGCAACCGCTGCCCCCGCAGCCCCCCCCGGGCGGCCCCGTGCCCCAGGCCGGGCCCCCGCCCGCCCGCAAGGCCCCCCCGCCGGGGACTGCCCCCAGCCCCAACGGCAGCCTCAGCCCCAGCGGCGGCGCGGGGCGGGCCGCGACGGCGGCCCCGGGCGGGGGAGGCGGTGGCGGCCCCGGAGGAAGCGGCGGCGGCACCAGGTAACAGCCGGGTCGGGAGGGGGGGGGTCCCGGCCCGGGGGGCGCCGGGAGGGTCCCGTGACTGCGCGCGCGCCGTGGGGTGGGGGGAGCAGCGCGAGCTTGGTGCTGATTGGCCGGTTCTGTAGCCAATCCCCGCCCGGCGCGAGGGAGAGGGAGACCCCCCCCCGTCGAGTTCTGGGAGTGCGGGCTCGCAGCGCCCCCCCCTTCCCCCCACTAGAACACGCTCCCCGCCAGGCAGGGGGCCCGGGGAGCCCCGCCGCGAGGGGCGCAGCCCGTGGGGGCCTGGCGAGGACCCTCCCGGGGGCGGGGTGGGTGTGTGTGGGGGGGGTGTCAGGGCCCCTGTAACTGGCTCTACCTGTGATTTGTTTTCAGGGGGCAGAGCACAGGCAAGGGGCCTCCCCAGTCTCCAGTAAGTACCTGCGGCTCTGTCTAAAGGGGAGAGAGGGGAACGGATGCTGGTCTCCCAGGAGAGCCAGGCTGCCTGTTGTACTGACTTCCTGATCGAGAGCCTCTTTTCCTCCGCAGCAGCCGCCGCGGGTGGCTGGGCAGGCCCTTCCTCTTTCTTGAGAACATGGCATGGGTGGGGATGGCTTGCCTTGGCCTCCCTTAACTCCACAGACAATAGCGCCTCCAAACTGCTCTTCCCACAGGCGTCTGCTGGACTTGCCTGGCATTTCCTACTTTCTGCATTGTAGTGCCAGCGCAGGTTTAAATGTTTCCCAAAAACGTTCTAGAGAAGAGAGGGACCCGACCTGCCACCCAGCACTCTGACCTTTAAGTGCATCCCTGTGGCCCAGATCTTAATGAGTGTATCTCATAGTGTTTTGGTAGCACTAGCTTCCCTTTGATCTCAAGGGACACCAGTGTGATAGGAGTCCCCAGTGAGCCAGACAGTTCCCTTGGGGCCTGGAGCAAGACAGAGCCAAACGGGTGCCATTCCTCACCCCCTGAGCCAGTCAGTCCAGATTGGAGCTAGTGCCCTTTGGAGGGGAAAGTCTCATATCTCCTGAGCCAATTTATTCCTCCAACCTAGGGCCAGATTGGAACTCTAGAGATGAACGGTCCCATAATTGCTTTCTCAATCCTCAGGGTATCTGTGCTTTTAAGTTGGTCCCTCCCCTTCCCTCCAAGTATGCAGCTGAACACCTTCCCACTGGCTTCCCATCACTGGGGGAGGGGGTGCATGTTCTGCTCTGAAAAGCTGCTTTAGAAGGGATGTTCTGCTTCATGTTCATGCTCTTGTCCCAAGCCCAAAGATGTGTTCTCTGGTTCCCTGAAGTTGGATCCTCTGCCTTGTGTATCAGCAGTAACAAATGCAGCCAGAATTGACCCTCAGCAGAGCTGTTCACTCAGTCCCTGTAGCAGGATGGTGGGCGGAGGGGTGGCGCATGAGGCACAGCTGCACGGGAGTTGCAGTGCTAGTGGGAGTACAGAGTCACCAGTGGGACTCTGACATCCAGCTGTCTCTCTCTCAGATCCACCTTGGAGGAGGTTTCCCTGCAGTGCTGTCTCTTCCCTCTCACTGGGCCATGTGCTGGGGTTGCTGGGTGAGATTCTCTGGCTTGGGTTACCCAGGAGGCCAGACTTGATCATTCTGGCCTTAAGATCTGTGAATCCTTGGCTTGGCTCCTCCTGGAAAAGAGGGGGTAGGCTCACTCTGGGCCTGCTGGTGCCGATGGGGTTGGCATGAGCTCAGGGCTCCAAAGTTTGCGGGTTGTTCAGGACCCAAGCCTGCGTCTTCACACAGCAGCACGTGGCTGGCCCTGGAGTCGTACCCCAAGCATGCCCTGTAAGTGTAGCATCACAGAGGTGATTGCTGTTAGCACACCACTCATTCTGGTAACTGCCCTGGCTCTGAACCCGGGTGCTGAGGGCGGTGCATACAGGGGAAGCCTGGGGGATGAAGGTGGTATGTTCGCTGCTCCTTGTTGATGGGTTCATCTCACTATGTTTATGACAGGTGTTCGAAGGTGTCTATAACAATTCTCGAATGCTGCATTTCCTGACGGCTGTTGTGGTAAGTGCTGTCAGTTCCTGCTGCAATGCTGAGAGGGTTGCCTAGCATGGTCCATTCAGGAGCAGGCTGTTGCAAGGGTCTCGGGGGCAGGGAGGAGTTTCTGGCTTTTGGGGGGGACGGGACAGTCATACTATCCCCTCTCTCAGAAACTCTTTGTTCCCAGCATTGGACTTTGAGTTGGAAACCAGGAAGGGAGGTGGAGGGGTGTGTGTGTCACCCCGCAGGACATAGCCATGGGAGTCTGGGCAGGGGGGAATAGGTGGGTGGGGGGGAATCTGGAGAGAGAGGGGCGATCTGGGGTATTTTCTGCTGGGGAGTGGACCTGGGCCTGTGGGAAGAGAGGAAAGGAGCAGTAGCTGTGTTGGTGGCAGGGGCCGGAGGGATAAGGAGCTGAAGGCCAGGCTGGCACTGCAGATTGGGAGGTAATGCTGTTCCCCCCTGTGCCTGCGCTCATCACCAGAGCATCGAAGCGCAGCATACAGTATCCAAAAATGGGTGCCTGTGCAGGAGGCCTGAATTCCCTCCACCTATGTGCCACTGTCCTCAGCGAGACTGGGGAGAGGTCACCGACTGCTGTGTGTGTCTTGCTGTAGAAAGAGACGTTCTTGGGGGTGGTCTGGGAGTTTCACAGCCAAAGGTCTCACCCCATCCCAGTCTGCAAGCTGCCCCTGGGCTCTGGCAGCTCTTGCCCTCACAGTGGGTCACAGTGGTGGGCTCCCAGCTGAGTGGTGCTGCCTGGGCTAGGATAGTACGAGCCTCCTGAGTGCTGGGCATTCGGGAGCAGCCGTGAGTCTAGTAGGACCCTGTGTAACAGGTGCCAATGAGACTGTTCTGCTTCCCAGAGTGATTCCCTCTCTTCTCCCAGTTCTGGGGGGTGGGTCGGGAGACCCTGGGAGCTGCAGTGGGGGTGGGGATGGTGTGAAGGAGAGACAGATTTTGCTCTACTGGAGGGGACCTTGGACCCTGTGGTATGTGCTTCCCCAGCCAGCACTAATCTCTGGCTCTGTCCCTAGGGCTCCACGTGTGATGTGAAGGTGAAAAATGGCAGCACCTTTGAGGGGATTTTTAAAACCCTCAGCTCTAAGGTAAGTGTCTGGGGGGATAGTGAAATGCTGGGATCCCCATGGCTGGCCAGTCCTCTGGGAAGCAGGAGGCTAGCTCTTGGGACAGGGCACACAGTGTCTGAGTTCCGTGGTGAACATCTGGGGTCCCCCCTGGGCAGTGGCAGGCCTGGCTCTTGGGACATGGCACAGAGAATCTAAGCTCAGTGGTTAATATGTTACTCATGGGGGAATTCTGCGCCAAAAAAAATAAAAAATTCTGCGCACAATATTTTATTTGTCAAAATAACACAATATAATCAAAATACCTTGCCTGTCAGCAATACAGACAACAGCAAAAAAAATTCTCCCCAGGAGTAAAGAGTTAAATAAATCCCTACAACAACTCAGTTCCAGATTGGGGGGCTGGAGGGAGCTGTCGGGCCCCCAGAGCCCAGACACCCACACCTCCTTCCCCTCAGAGCTGAGCCACGGGGCAACCCCCAGCCCAGACAGCAGTCCCTCTAGAGCCTTTACTCCCCCCAACTTCTTTACTGTCCCACCAGGGCACATGGTGTGGTGCAGCTGTGTCCTTCCTCACCCTTTGCCAGAACTGGCTGGGTTGTCCCAGGCACTCTCCAGTCCCTGCAAGAATGAGGATCAAAAAGTGTGCAGCCTCCAACCCAGCCAAGCTGGGCGCTCCGCTCACTGCAATCTGGGCTCTGCAGAGTCCAGTGGCCTGAAATTCTGCGGGGAATACAGGAAATTCTGCATTCGACCAGAATTCCCCCAGGAGTAACCATGAGGTTTTCCATGGCAGCGGGAGGCTGGCTTCTGGGACAGGGCGCAGAGCGTCTGAGCTCTGTGGTGAACATGTGGGGTCCCCCATGGCAGCGGGAGGCTGGTTCTTGGGGCAGGGTGCAGCATGCAGTAACGGTGGCTGTTTGCAGTTCGAGCTTGCTGTGGATGCGGTGCACAGGAAGACCCCAGATCAGCTGGTGGGACCTAAGCGGGAGGACATTGTGGACACCATGGTCTTCAAGCCCACTGATGTCATGCTGGTGCATTTCCGTAATGTCGATTTCAATTACGCCACCAAAGGTAATGCTGGCCCTCTGGATGGGGTCTGTCCCCGCTTGGGATGGGGGGTCGTCCAGAGAGGGTGGCAGACCTTATGGCCCATTGTCTGCTCCTAGACAAGTTCACGGACTCTGCCATTGCCATGAACTCCAAGGTTAACGGGGAGCACAAAGAGAAGGTGCTGCAGCGCTGGGAAGGAGGGGACAGTAACAGTGATGACTATGACCTGGAATCTGACATGGTAAGAACCTCGCTCGTCCTTGCATTCAGGGCCTGGGGTGAGGTGGGCAGGGGTTAGCTCGGGGAGAGGGCTCTTGGGTACCCAGATCCCTTCTGCTGCTTGGTGCTCAGCGCTGGGGTCTCTAACTGTCCTGTATCTAACACTTGTCCTTGTTGCAGTCAAACGGCTGGGATCCCAATGAGATGTTCAAGTTTAATGAAGAGAACTATGGCGTGAAGACAACGTACGACAGCAGTTTGTCCTCCTACACGTGAGTGTGGGCCTGGACTCTGCGTGGGAGGGAGCTGTCACTCTTGGAGAAGAGTGTGATTCTTTGGTCAGTGCCTTCATATCAGGCTACAGAGGCGAAAGGGCTGCCCCTTTCGAGAAGGACTTCAGTACCACGCATGGCTCCATTGAAAGGACAAGGGTGTCGCTCTCAGCAGTGAGGGAATAGCCAAGCTCAAGCTGCCCAGGCTGGCTTTCATTTAAAGTCACACCTCCATCAGCAGGATTTTGTTCACTCTTGTTCCATGCAAAAAATGATCCTTTTCCAGCTCGTTTCCTTTGGGGATTTGTCTAGTTTATCTTTCTGTTTTCCTGAGCCAATGGTTCTCAACTTATTTACCATTGTGGGCTGTATATGCAGCTGTATGTGTGTTGTGGGCAGCATCCACACTGCCTATATGGCCCTGAGGATGTGAGATGGGCTGTATACCGATTGGGCTGCATGTGGCTTGCAAGCCAGGGGTTGAGAACCACTGCCTTGGGGAGTCAGATACTGTTTCCTTTGTCCTTGTGGGCCTTTCACATAGCGGAAGGAGGGGAGAGAGAGATTAGAAAATGAACAGGTGGTTCTAAACCCACAAAAATGGATAGGAGCTTCAGGGGCAGGTGCATGTGTGTGGTGGGAGGGGGTGGCTCAGGTCGGAGGACCTTGAATAGGTGCGTAGGGCAGGCTGGGTGCAAATAGAGGTAGTTCCAACTTCTCTAACTCCTTTTCTTTAACTGCCTTCATCTGGAGTTGATGTCCTTTTCATGTAGATTTTTTTGGTATAGAATTTCCTAAGAAAACATCATTAAAAACTGTTTGGTAAGAAAATGTATCTGGATGCATCTGAACCACAAAAGTGACCCAGAGTTTGTGTGCATGTCCCTGCAGAGTCCAGCCTTGCTCCCTGTGCACCTGCGTGTGGTGGGAGTGCGGCTCTCCAGCATCCCACACAGACAAGTGCTGTGTAGCTCTTGGTTCTGGAATTGCTCAGTGTGGTTCTGGGTGAAAGCAGCTCCTTGCTCATCCTTGCTTTTCATTGTTTAAAACCTGTCAATCTTCAGATCCAAATTTCCCCTGGGGCTGGCGTCTGCTCCCAAGTATCGGCTTGCTCCCCTGACCGGCTGCACCACTGCTACTCGTGCCAAGCCAGGAAGTTGCTTTTTCCACTTTGGCAGCGTGCAGGGTGATTTTCCATCCTCCTTGTGCTCAGAAGAGCAAACGAATCCAGAAACAGCCTCCCTCCAGTGGAGACCAGAGCAGCAATTGCCACCCAAAATGGGGGGCTTCAGACCGCTCTGAGCCAGTGTCATCCTGCACTGGTCTTGGCAGGGTCAGCTGGCACTGAGGCCTGTCTCTGTCTGTCCCTGTCCTAGCGTTCCTCTAGAGAAAGATAACTCGGAGGAGTTCCGGCAGCGGGAAGCCCGGGCGGCCCAGTTGGCCCGGGAGATTGAGTCGAGCCCCCAGTACCGCCTGCGCATTGCCATGGAGAATGATGATGGCCGGACGGAGGAGGAGAAGCACAGCTCTGTGCAGAGACAGGTGTCTGGCAGGGATAGCCCCAGCTTGGCCTCCAGGTGAGAGAGGTGCATGCACACATGTGAGGTGGGGGGGCATGGGAGCTGGTGTAACTCCTCTCCCGTCTGTGTCTGCAGGGAGGGCAAGTATGTCCCGCTACCACAGCGCGTCAGAGAGGGCTCGCGAGGAGGCATCCGGTGCAGCAGCTCCCGGGGTGGGAGGCCAGGGGTGGGGTCCATGCCTCCCCGGGGCAGTGCGCACCATCCAGACAGCAACTCTAGTCCCGCCCCGGAGCAGCGAGGGATCAATGGAGGTGAGCTCCAGGGATCTACATGAGAGGCTTCCTGGTGTGGGCACTAGCAATGCCTGAGGCTGCTCTCCAGTGCCCTCCAGCCCAGAGTTCGCACACTGCTCTCTGGGAAGGCCAGGAACTGTGTCCAAGCTGCTGCACCAACCCTGTAACCCCCTCCTATGCTCGCTTGCTTTCCAGGACCCTCCCGAATGTCTCCGAAGTCCCAGCGTCCCATCCGGGGTGCCAAGACCATGTCTTCCCCGTCAAGCCGCCCTGTGGAGGTCTCGGCAGCTCCCCCTGCAGGTAGGCAGGGTGGGGATCTTTCTGCTCTGATGGCTAGAGAGGGGTCTGCCCCAGGAGGAGCGGCTGAAGGTTAACCCGCAGGGCCCTGCTGGAGACAAGGGTGGTGGTTTATAGATTCTGAGAGACCTAGTCTGTGTGGTTTTCTCTGTGTCTCTTGCTGTGTATGGGAGGGATCAGGACCTATGTTCTCACCCTGTCTCTAACGTTTCTCCCTGCAGTGGGCCGCATGTACCCTCCTCGCTCTCCCAAGTCTGCTTCAGCCACTCCAGCCTCTTCCCAGGATTCTCCGGCGGGCTCTGCCGTGTCAGCAGCACCCGCATCCCCGTCGGAGGCCAGAACTGGCCTGGAGTCAAGTGTTTCCCCAACCCCCTCTTCTCCCAAAGTAGCCGCTCCCGTGCTGGCCACTGCTATTGAGGGTAAGGCCCAGGGAGCAAGGTGGGGCTTCTGGGGACTCTTGTGGCAGCTGTGAGGAGATGGGCCTGGGGAGCTGTGCCTTGGAGCAGGGGTCGGGGCAGGGCAGGGCAGTGTAATGTGTTACGGGATTTCCATTTTCCCCTCCCAGGGAAAGAGGCTCCCACATCTGTGGCTAAAGATCCTGGCAGAACCTTGGAAGCGACAGGGTCATGTGAGCTCAACAAGGCAGCTAACAAAGGTGTGTGTGTCTAGGAGTCAGCACTGACAGGCCGGGCCCCCAGCCACCCTGTGAAGCCTCAGAACCTGGTGTGTGCCCCCAAGGGAGACTGCTCCAAGCGTCGCTTCCCAAGCGAAGGGGATCGTATCCTCCTGTCGGGGGTCTTTTGTGACCTGTCCCACCCATGGAAGCATAACCCGTTGGCGGAGCTGGGGGGTTGGGAGTAGGGGTTCCCTATGGCGGGGGGGCACTCTGAGGCTGCAGCAGCCCCTCAGCTCACTCTGTGCTGTTCTCCACAGCAGGGCTGCAGAATGAGCAGAAGCGGACCCAGCTGGAGGAGCTGCGCAAGTTTGGGGCCCAGTTCAAGGTAAGGCCTGGTGACCGCAAGGAGGGGGGGGGGGGGGAGTAGGCGTGTCTGGGCTGGGCTCACCATGAGTATCTGGCTCCCCCACAGCTCCAGCCAAGCAGTTCCCCAGAGACCAGCCTGGAGTCCTTCAGTGCCAGGCCCAAAGAGCCTCTGGAGGGCAAGGAGAAGTCCCTTGAGCCAGGCATCTGCGAGGGGCCCGAGGAGGCCCCCCCTGTGAGCATGGTGCCAAAGCCCAATGGGACCAGCCTGGAGCTGCTGCCGGAGAGTGGCAAAGAGGAGAAGGGGCTGTGTGAGGTGGCCGAGCAGCAGGCGGCCAGCCCCCCATGCAAGGGCGAGCCCGAGGACAAAGAGGAGGGGCCTGTGTCTGAGTGAGTCTGCAGCAGAGGGCCTGGGGTTCTTACAGGGGAGCAGGTGGGGGAGGGCGTGGCAGGTTGCACTGGGTGGGGGAGGGCATGGCAGGGGCGAGTGGTGGGGAGTGGGTCGGGCAGGGCACGGCAGGGTGCACTGCGTGGGGCAGGGCATTGCACAGGGGGCGGGAGCGGGTGGGGCAGGGTGCACTGGGTGGGGAGCGGGTGGGGCAGGGTGAACTGCGTGGGGCAGGGCATGGCAGGCTGCATGGGGGGGAGCGGGTGGGGCAGGGCATGGCAGGCTGCACAGGGTGAGGGGGAGCGGGTTGGAGGGGGACGCTGGGCTCTCCAGGGTTTTTAACCCTGATTCGTCCTGCGTTGGTTTCAGGCAAGTGAAGAAATCAACTCTGAATCCCAACGCCAAGGAGTTCAACCCCTCAAAAACGCTGCTTTCCGTGGTGAGTCATCTGGCTGTGGGAGCCCCATTGGCTCCAGCGGCTGCTGGTCCTCCCCATCACTGGTGAGGATCTGGCTGGGCCCCATGCTCACCTGCTCTGTCTCTGCTTCCAGAACAAGTCGACGAGCACCCCCACGTCACCGGGCCCTCGCACCCATTCCACTCCCTCCATCCCAGTGATCACGGCCGGCCAGACAGGCATGTACAGCCCCCAGTACATTTCCTACATACCTCAGATCCACATGAGCCCTGCCGTCCAGGTGAGCCCACCCCATCGCTCTACTGGGGGGAGGACGGGCCGCACTGGCAGCAGGAGATGAGGAAGCTGCTGGGGGGTTGGGGAAGCAGGGCCTGTCCACAGTGGTGGGGGCACACTGGGAAAGTGTGGGGAGAGGAGCTGCAGGGATTGGGGGAGCAGGGCCTGTCGGGGGAAGGATGTGGGGGATGGGGAGCAGGGCCTGTCCAGAGGGGTTGGGGCACATTGGGAAGAGTGGAGGGGGAATGGGGAAGCTGCAGGGGTTGGGTAAATGTGTTTGGGGCTGGGGGTCCCTGTCCTTTGAGGGGAGCTGGGGTCTGAGGGGGCAGGGGAGCTCTCCTTGTTCTCAGGTAACTACCCTGCTGCCGCTCTCTCGTTGCAGGCGCCCCAGATGTACCCCTACCCTGTCTCCAGCTCTGTGCCTGGCCAGCAGGGCAAGTACCGAGGGGCCAAAGGTGAGCCTGTCGTTTCCCAGTGTGACACCAGCTGCACTGATGGGAGTGGGGCTGGCTAAAGCATGGGCAGAGCTCCCCTCCCTGGTGGCTGGGCCAAAGGGGCAAGATTGGAATGGGTGGGGCTAACCTGGAGCCCCTCCCAGGGCAGCAGAAGCTGATCTGCTGGAGTGATGGGATGTCTGGGGAGAGGTGGCAGCAGGGACCATTGTGTGGGGCTGGAACGGAGGGTCCCTCACCATGGGATTGAGGCAACCATACGGCCTAGGGGCTTCTGGGGTCCGTTTTGAGCAGCTGGCTCCTTTTCCCACAGGTACCCTCCCGCCCCAGCGCTCGGACCAACATCAGCCAACATCCGCACCCCCCATTATGCAGGCGGCAGCGGCGGCAGGGCCCCCCCTGGTAGCAGCTACACCCTACTCCTCCTACATTTCCTATAACCCCCAGCAGTTCACGGGGCAGCCCACCATGATGCAGCCTATGGCGCACTACCCTTCTCAGGTAAAGGCCACGGGCAGGGGAGGGAGGAGCATGGGGATGAGGCGCGAAGGGCCCTTCTGTCCCCTTGCAGCCTCGGTGGGGCCATCTGGGGGCAGAGGGGTGAGTGTGTGGGGCTGGTCTGTCTAACAGCCATGGGGCTTGGCCCCTGCAGCCTTTGGGGGCAGAGGGGTGTGCTGGGGGCGGTGAGGGTTGAGCACGCAGGGATGGTCTCTCTAACAGCCGTGAGGCCTGGTTCTTCCCTTGCAGCCTGTATTCGCCCCGATGCTCCAGAGCAATCCCCGCATGATGACATCTGGCAGCCACCCCCAGGCCATTGTGTCGTCTTCCACGCCCCAGTACCCCCCCTCGGAGCAGCCCACGCCCCAGACGCTCTATGGTGAGTCTCCAGGCTGGGGCTGGGGAGTCCCAGGGCCTGGGGCCAGTTCTGCTTTGGCTCTGACTGGGTGTCTCTCTCCAGCTACAGTTCATCAGTCCTATCCCCACCATGCAACACAGCTGCACCCCCACCAGCCTCAGCCAGCCACCACCCCGACAGGGAACCAACAGCAGGCCCAGCACGCTGCCCCCAGCCCTGTACAGGTGAGGGGGGGCCTCCCCCAAGGCTGAGGGGGAGGGTAGTGGGTGAGGAGGTGCTTGACTCCCTGACCCTGCTCACTATATTCCTGTGTCCTGGCGCAGCACCAGGGTGGGCAGCCGCCCCACCTGGCCAGTGCCCAGCAGCAGCAGAACCTGTACCACACAGCCACGCTGACGGCCACGCCGCCCTCCATCACGCCAGGGCCCAGCGCCCAGTCCCCCCAGAGCAGCTTCCCACAGCAGGCTGTCTACGCCATCCACGCCCACCAGCAGCTGCAGCACAGCTACACCAACATGGCCCATGTCACCCAGGTAGGTGGTAGGGACAGCAGGGCTGCGGGCACTGCGCGGGCCCCACCCACCAACGCTCATCCCCCTGCTCTCGCCTCCCACAGGCCCATGTCCAGACTGGAATAACAGCAGCACCGCCCCCCCACCCCGGGGCGCCTCATCCCCCTCAGGTCATGCTGCTCCACCCCTCGCAGACCCATGGGGGGCCCCCCCAAGGCGGTGTGCCACAGAGTGGGGTGCCCACCCTCTCAGCCTCCACACCATCTCCATACACCTATATAGGACACCATCAAGGTCAGTGCTGGGGGTGGGGGGATGTCTCAGAGGCTCAGGACTGGTGGGTGGGTGTGATGGGCCAGGCTGGTACCAGAGTAACCCCCCACCCCCCATGCTGGCAAGCTGTTGAGGGGCTGCCCTTCCTTCCTGAGCTGGGGGGGGGCCTGTGGCAACTCTGAGAGATGGAGGGTCTGGCCCCTAATGTGAAGGCAATGTCTAGGCTTCAGTCAGTGTGACAGCCTGTGGTGCTCATTGCCCCAGGAGATGGGCATGGTGAGGGGCACAGATGTAGCAGTGTGAGGGGAGAGGGCAGGGTGTGTTCTCTCCTCCCCTCCTGCAGCAGGTGCTGAGGACTTGTTTTTCCCCATCTCCCTAGTCCTGGAGGGGGGCTCAGGGAGGAGTGGGAGGCCTCTGTGCAGTGGGGTGGATAGGCCACCTGGCTCCAGGCCCGGGGTGGGTGGACAGGCTGCAGCCCTGTCTCCCTGCTGTGGGGGTCCAGTGCTCGGTGTCCTGTCCTGCCTTGCTCACTAACAATCTCTGCTCTCTTTCTAGTTCAGTCTCACCCATCCCAGCAGCTCCCATTCCACCCCCCTGGAAATTGAAGCCTCGATTCCTGACTGTGAACTGAACTCCCAGCGCCGGCCCCTGCCCGGGATCCGGTTTGCTCCTTCTGCCCCCTTGCGTGTGCCCTGGCCTGGCAGCTGGGCCCTGAGGTGGAACCCCCAGCCTGCCCCTTACAGTGCCACAGCAGGGGGCAGGGCTTTACCAAGCACCTTTTTTGTTGGCTTGCGGAGCACGCAGCGGCAAGAGCCACCTGCCCCTGGCTCCTGGAGCCACCAAGGTTTTATTTTCTATTATTTATAACTCCAATCGGGCTGTTAAACAGAGTGTTGGGCTCCCCTCCCCTAGTAACGCGAACACAGGAGCAGACCAGACTGATGAACACCGACTTTTTATTACATAAAAATATTTAAAAAGTGGAAAAAAAATAAAATAAAATTTTAAACTAACTCCATGGTGGGTGTTGGGGTGAGTTTCTGGGGGCTTGTGAGGAAGGAGAATAGCAATGGCGGGGTTGGAGTCCTGGCTTCTTTTCTGTTCTGTGTGGGTGGGGGGCCCTGGTGAGGGGAAGGGGCTTCCCCAGCAGGGGCTGTACACTAGGCAGAGCCTGGCACTTGCTGCTAAAGATCCCTGTAATGGCGTGACTAAAACTAGTGTAGGGGGAGTAAGCGCTGCAGCTGCTGCCCTCTATTCCTACCCCTCAGCAGCCTGCTCCCCCTGCTTGGGGGCTAGGCCCCAGCTGCTACTGGAAGGGGTGAAGGAGCCTGCTGCTCTGCACCAACTAGGGTCCTGCTCTTTACTCTGGGGGGAGGCTGTTCCACCCCCTCCCATTGCTACCCTGACTTCAGGCAGAGTAGTTTGTCTCTATTTGCCCTTCTGCCAACATTCTCCGTCAGCTTTATTAGCCCCCAGCTGTGCTCCCTGGGAGCTAATCCCACCCCCTTCTCCCCCAAAGCAGGGTGCTGCCCCCATGCCCTGGACAAGAGCTGAGAGCAGCCCCCTGCAAGGAATTGGAGCTGCCTGCTCCCTACAGGGCTAGTATCACTGTCACAGCCCAACCCATTGGGGGGACATGAGCCCCTGGCACCAGCTGCTCCCATACCAGGAACCCCCTTCATCCAACAGTCACCTCCAGCACCCCCCAAGAAGCAGGAAGGACCCAGCCATGATTCGCACCTTTATTAACAAAAGAAACCAAACAGCAGGAAGCTGTATAAGCCCCTTCTAGCCCCCTACTGGAGGGGCTCTGGGCAGGAGAACCACCACAGAAGGGCAGTTCAATTTCTGATGCCCCACAGCTGAGCAGTTCATACAACAGGCAGCTTGCACCCCACTCTGGGTGACCATGATGCTGCCAGGGGCAGCAGCGATAAACAAGTTCTTAGGGCACCCCCCCATCACAGAGGGGGACACCAGACAGAACTAGCCCCTCCCCCACTATTTGCAGAGACAGGCCTGGAGGCAGAGCCCACCCAGTCTTTAAGCCCCCCACTTATCATCATCTGGCCCCATCTCCAGCGTCTTGGTGACCACACCGGTGCCAATGGTGCGGTTGCCATCGCGCAGGGTGAAGCGCTGACCTTCCTCCAGCACCATGGGCTGCCGCAGGGTGAGGGTCAGGGCTGTGTCCTCGCCGGGCATCACCATCTCCTGCAGGGGGGAAGAGTGGGAGTAGGTCAGAGCAGGTGGTACAGGCTGGCCGCCAGCCACCACTGACTGGGCTGGGGAAGTTTGGGTAAGCTGGTTCCTGTCCCCATGGTGAGCCCACAGCTAGTGCTGGGGGCGGGGCGGGGCAGGGGGGTTCTGTACCTTTCCAGGGGGCAGGATGGTCCGACAGGCCATGTCCCAGGTAAGGGAGAACATGACAGGCATGTAGTTAGTGACGAAAGGCTTGTGCCGCCCGCCCTCCTCCTTGCTGAGGATGTACACCTGGGGGGCAGAGGAAAAGACTATTACAGCCCAGCAGCCCACCTTCTCCCCCCCGCCCCAGCCCACTGCCCCAGCACAGGCCCCACCTGGGCCTCAATCTTCTGATGGGGCTTGATGGAGCCCGGCTTGCACATCACCATGCCACGCCGCACGTCCTCCCGCTTCAGGCCCCGCACCAGCGCCCCAAGGTTGTCTCCGGCCTCGGCCCGCTCCAGGTTCTGATGGAACATCTCGATGCCTGCAGGGGAGGGATGGGGTAAGCCTGGGTTCCCCAGCCTGGGCAGGGGGGTTCCCCCACCTCTGGGAGGGGACAGCAGGTGAGGGGTTCTGTTAGCTGTGCCCCCTACCTGTCACCACGGAGCGCAGGTTCCGGTTGTGCCCCACGAACTCGCACTCCTCCCCCTTCCTGACGATGCCACGCTCCAGCGTCCCTGTCACCACCGTCCCACGCCCTGCAAGGGCAGAGGGGTCAGTGCCATGGGGCCTGGAGGGTGCCTGGAAAGGCACAGGGCTCAGCATGGGGACTGGGCAGGGGGGCAGCAGGCGTTACCTGGGATGGAGTAGATCGACTCGATGGGCAGTAGGAATGGCTTGTCCAGCTCCCGCGCGGGCAGCGGGATGTGCGTGTCGACCGCGTCCAGCAGCTTCAGGATGGAGTTCAGTCCCAGCTCAGGGCTGCGGTGCTGGGGGAAGGGAGGGCATTAGCATGGGCAGTGGGCGGGTGAGGCGCTGCCGGGGAGGAGAAGGGGGCACTCACCTCCAGGGCGCAGAGGGCAGAACCCACAACCACAGGCGTCTTCTCCCCATCGTAGCCAAACTCAGAGAGCAGCTCCCGGATCTCCAGCTCCACCAGCTCCAGCATCTCCTGGTCCTCCACCGCATCCGCCTTGTTGATGTACACCACGATGTGCCGCACCCCGATCTGAGGGGGCCACAGGGTGAGGGGCAGCCCAACCAGCCCATGCCCAGGGCTTCTGGCAAAGATGCCCTGTGACACACTGTACCCCCACAATAGCACCCTGACACCCCCATATTCACCACTGGAATAGGATTATGGCTTGTTCAGTACAAAGTCTGCCTTGTGAGGTACATAAGAACGGCCCTACTGGGTCAGACCAAAGGTCCATTTAGCCCAGTATCCTGTCTACTGACAGTGGCCAGTGCCAGGTGCCCCAGAGGGAATGAACAGAACAGGGAATCACCGAGTGATCTACCCCGTCGCCCATTCCCAGCTTCTAGCAAACAGGCTACGGCCACCATCCCTGCCCATCCTGGCTAATAGCCATTGATGGACCTATCCTCCATGAATGTATCTAGTTGTTTTTTGAACTCTGTTATGGACTTGGCCTTCATAACATCCTCTGGCAAGGAGTTCCACAGGATGGCTGCGTGTGTGTGTGAAGAAATACTTCCTTTTATTTGTTTTAAGCCTGCTGCCCATTAATTTCATTGGGTGACCCCTAGTTCTTGTGTTATGAGAAGCAGTAAACAACACTTCCTTACCTACTTTCTCAACACCAGTTATGATTTTATAGACCTCAATCATGTCTCCCCTTAGCCATCTCTTTTCCAAGATGAAAAGTCCCAGTCTTATTAATCTCTCCTCATACAGAAGCTGTTCCATACCCCTAACCATTTTTGTTGCCCTTTTCTAACCTTTTCCAATTCCAATACATCTTTTTTGAGATGGGGCGACCACATCTGCACACAGTACTCAAGATGTGGGCGTACCAGGGATTTATATAGAGGCAACATGATATTTTCTGTCCTATTATCTATCCCTTTCTTAATTATTACCAGCATTCTGTTCGCTTTTTTGACTGCCGCTGCACAGAGTGGATGTTTTCAGAGAACTATCCACTATGATTCCAAGATCTCTTTCTTGCGTGATAACAGCTAATTTAGACCCCACCATTTTATATGTATAATTGGGATTACATTTTCCAATGTGCATTACTTTGCATTTATCAACATGGAATTTCATCTGCCATTTTGTTGCCCAGTTTTGAGGGATCCTTTTGTAGCTCTTCGCAGTCTGCCTGGGCCTGATCTATCTTTAGTAATTTGTATCGTCTGCAAATTTTGCCACCTCGGTGTTTACCCCTTTTTCCAGATCATTTATGAGTATGTTGAATAGGGCTGGGCCCAGTACAGACCCTTGGGGGACACCACTATTTACCTTGCTCCTGTCTGAAAACTGACCCTTTATTCCTACCCTTTGTTTCTTGTCTTTTAACCAGTTACCGACCCATGAGAGAACCTTCCCTCTTATCCTGTGGCAGCTTACTCTGCGTAACAGCCTTTGGTGAGGGACCTTGTCAAAGGCTTTCTGAAAATTTAAGTACATTATATCCCAGGGATTGGCAACCTTTCAGAAGTGCTGTGCTGAATCTTCATTTATTCACTCTGATTTAAGGTTTTGCATCCCAGTAATACATTTTAACGTTTTTAGAAGGTCTGTTTCTATAAGTCTATAATAAATAACTAAACTATTGTTGTATGTAAAGTAAATAAGGGTTTTAAAATGTTTAAGAAGCTTCATTTAAAATTAAATTAAAATGCAGAGCCCCCCGGACCGGTGGCCAGCACCCGGGCAGTGTGAGTGCCACTTAAAATCAGTTTGCGTGCCGCCTTCGGCATGTGTGCCATAGGTAGCCTACCCCTGCTGTATCCACTGGATCCCCTTAGTCCACATGCTTGTTGACCCCCTCAAAGAATTCTAGTAGATTGGTGAGGCGTGACTTCCCTTTACTAAAATCACGTTGACTCTTCCTCAACAAATTATGTTCATTTATATGTCTGACAATTCAACCAGTTTGCCCGGTACTGAAGTCAGGCTTATCGGCCTGTAATTGCCAGGATCACCCCTGGAGCCCTTTTTAAAAATTGGCGTCACATTAGCTCTCCTCCAGTCATCTGGTACTAGGGTGACCAGATGTCCCAATTTTATAAGGACAGTCCCGATATTCGGAGCTTTTTTTTATATGGGCTCCTATTACCCCCCACCCTGTCCCGATTTTTCACACGTGCTGTCTGGTCACCCTATCTGGTACAAACGCTGATTTAAATGATAGGTTAAAGACTACAGTGAGTAGTTCTGCAATTTCACATTTGAGTTCCTTCAGAACTCCTGGGTGAATCCCATCTGGTCTTGGTGACTTATTGCTGTTTAATTTATCAATTTGTTCCAAAAGCTCCTCTAATGACACCTCAATTATAGACAGTTCCTCAGATTGGTCACCTAAAAAGAATGGCTCAGGTTTGGGAATCTCCCTCACATCCTCAGCCGTGAAGACCGATGCAAAGAATTCATTTAGTTTTTCCACAATGGCCTTATCGTCCTTGAGTGCTCCATTAGCACCTCGATCATCCAGTGGCCCCACTGATTGTTTGGCAGGGTTCCTGCTTCTGATGTACATTAAAAAAAAAAGCTATTACTTTTCACATCTTTGGCTAACTATTCCTCATATTCTTTTTTGGCCTTCCCAACTGTATTTTTACACTTCCTTTGCCAGTGCTCCTTTCTATTTTCCTCACTAGGATGTAGCTTCCACTTTTTCACAGTGGCACTTTTTAGGTTCTCTTACTATGTTTTTTAATTTGGGTTATACATTTAAGTTGAGCCTCTATTACGGTGTCTTTAAAAAGTTTCCATGCAGCTTGCAGAGATTTTACTTTTGGTGCTGTACCTTTTTATTTCTGTTTAACTAAATCCTCATTTTTGTGTAGTTCCCCTTTCTGAAATTAATGCTAGTGTTGGGCTGTTGTAGTGTTTTCTCTGCTACAGGGATGTTAAATTTAATTATATTATGGTGACTATTACCGAGCGGTCCAGCTACATTCACCTCTTGGACCTGATCCTGTGCTTCACTTAGGACTAAATCAAGAATTGCCCCTCCTCCGGTGGATTCCAGGACCAGCTGCTCCAAGAAGCAGTCATTTAAGGTGCCAAGAAACTTTATCTCTGCATCTCTTTCTGAGGTGATATGTACCCAGTCAATATGGGGATAACTGAAATCCCCCATTATTATTTTTATTGATGTTTTTTATTTTAATAGCCCCTCTAATCTCCCTGAGCATTTCACAGTCACGATCACCATCCTGGTCAGGTGGTCGGTAATATATCCCCACCGCTATATTCTTATTATTAGAGCATGGAATTTCTATCCATAGAGATTCTATGATACAGTTTGATTAATTTAGATTTTTACTTCATTTGATTCTACGCTTTCTTTCACATAGAATGCCACGCCCCCACCAGCACGACCTGTTCTGTCCTTCCGATATATTTTGTACCCTGGTATTACTGTGTCCCATTGATTATCCTCATTCCACCAAGTTTCTGTGATGCCTGTTATATCAATATCCTCATTTAATACGAGGCACTCTAGTTCACCCAGCTTATTATTTAGACTCCTAGCATTGCTATATAATCACTTTAAAAACTTGTCTCCTTTTAGCTGTCTGCCATTACACTATGTAACTGAATGGACTCTTTTTTTATTTGACTGTTTCTGATCAGACCCTGCCTGTATTTTATCATTTTCCATCCTCTTGTCCTCACTAGGACAGAGATTCTCTATTAATAGATCCTCCCCTAAGGGATGTCCGAACCATGTGCTCCTCCGCACCTGTTGGCTTTCCCTCAGCCCTTAGTTTAAAAACATTAAAAAGGTTGTAGAGCATTAAGTGCCAGCAATCTGGTTCCATTTTGGTTTAAACTTTAGATGGAGCCCATCCTTCCTGTATAGGCTCCCCCCATCCCAAAAGTTTCCCCAGTTCCTAATAAATCTAAACCGCTCCTCCTTACACCATCGTCTCATCCATGCATTGAAACTCTGCAGTTCTGCCTGCCTACCTGGCCCTGCGCGCGGAACCGGGAGGTATCACGTTAAAAGTCGAGCTGTTGAACATTAATATCCTGTTGGATTGTAGGTGCCGTCATTGGATGGGAAGTTATGAAGTTTTGCGGTGTGTGTGTTAGTGAAATATATTGTGAGGTTGGGAGACACCCACAACCAGCCTTTCAGATACAACAATGGAAGGGCCAGACAGCGCTGATGGCCCATTAAGGGGAATCCATGCTCCCAGGGACTGTGTACAATGGAGACCTCTCAGAGAGAGCAGGTACACAATGGAGGCTGCTTGACTCAATCAGAGCAAAGGCTCTTTCCAGCCAATTGGAAGAAGCTATAAAAGGGGGAAGTGACATCATCACTGGTCCTCACCCCCCACAACTCAACACCTGGAAACCCGGCTGGGGGACACTGAACTGGGAAGGGGGTCTCAGGCTGGAAAGGAGAATCCCAGCCTGTGAATTAAGAAACTCTACCATCTCCCAGGGTGAGAGACGGCCTGATTCAAATCCTGTCTAGTTAAATAAATACATGGAGATATACCCATCTCACAGAACTGGAAGGGACCTTGGAAGGTCATTGAGTCCAGCCCCCTGCCTTCACCAGCAGGACCAAGTACTGATTTTTGCCCCAGATCCCTAAGCGGCCTCCTCAAGGACTGAGCTCCAACCCTGGGTTTAGCAGGCCAATGCTCAAACCACTGAACTATCCCTAACAGAACTCAGACTGCAAATGTGTTTTATTTCTTAGGTAACCAACTTTGAGCTGAACACCTATTACTGATAATCACTTACAATCCATCTGTCTGTTGCTACTACATCTGTTTGGTATTTTACCTACGCCGCCGCCTTTTGGCTGAAGTGCTTGGGCAATCTGCTCGGGGGCAAGGCCTGGTGCATGCCCGCTTTCCTTGGTAGAAGTGGAAGACTGGGTAATAAACTTACACCAGTCAGGCTTCTCACCAGGGCAGGACAGTCCAGGTCTGGGGTCCTAGGTTACGGAGCTGTGGGGGGATTGGCTGGAACCTCTCTAACGTTGGTTCAGGAGTGGCTAGGAGAAGCCTTCATGTAACTGCAGCTGGGTATGTCCCTGGCTGTGTGTGTGCAGGACCTGGAGGGGTTTACAGCTCGTCCCAGCATCACAGTGAGGGAGGAAGCCCAGGCTGGTAAGCTCAGTGGTACCCCAGTTCCAGGTTGCACCCTGGGGAACCCATCACCTCCCCTTACCTGTTTGGCCAGCAGCAAGTGCTCTCGGGTCTGTGGCATCTGCCCGTCTGTTGCTGCCACCACGAGGATGCAGCCGTCTAGGGGAGCGGTGCCAGTGATCATGTTCTGGAAGAGAGAGATGGAGGCGCTTAGATGCCGGGGCCAGCACAGCCTGGGGAGGGAACAGAACTGGGGGGCGGGAATGTGTTATTGTTGCACCGAGTTTGGCGGTGAAGTTGTTGGGGTGACACACACAGACCCAATCCCCAGGAGGAAGAGTGAAACCACCCACAGAACAGCCGATCCCTGCCCACGCCCTTTGCTGCTCCCCCGCCCACACCCTGCTCCTCCCCTGCCCTTCGCTGCTCCCCACCCACTGATCCTCCGGGGCCGGGAGGAGGAAATGGGGGGGAGGGGGTCTCAGGGGCAGGGAGGAGGAAGTGGAGGAGTAGAGGGGAGGGGTCTCGGGGCTGGAAGGAGGAACGGTGGTGAGGGTGGTGGTGTCTCGGGCTGGGTGGAGGAAGCAGGGGTGAGAGTGAGCGTGTCTCAGAGGCTGGGTGGAGGAACTGAGGGTGTGTGGGGCACAGAGGAAGGGATGGGAGGGGTCTATCTTTGGGAACAGAAGATGGAGGGTGGTGAGTGTGGGGACAGAGGGATGGACAAAGGGAGGGGCACAGAGGTGGACAAAGGTGAGTACATTTGGGAACAGAAGGAGGGGCAGGCTAGCGGGGGCGAGTTGCGGGGTACAGAGGTGCAGAGAGGCAAGCAGAATCTGTGTGGGGACAGAAGGAGAGACAGGCTAGGGACAGGCTAGAGGGGGTGAGTTTGGGGATAGAGGGAGCAGGTTTGGGGGTACGGAGGTGCAGTGAGGCAGGCAGAGGGCTGTGTGTGTGGGGACACACGGAGGGGCAGGTTAGAGGGGGAAGAATAGCTCAGTGGTTTGAGCATTGGCCTGCTAAACCCAGGGTTGTGAGTTCAATCCTTGAGGGGGGCCACTTAGGGATCTGGGGCAAAAATTGGTCCTGCTAGTGAAGGCAGGGGGCTGGACTTGATGACCTTTCAAGGTCCCTTCCAGTTCTAGGAGACTGGTATATCTCCAATTATTACCTTTTATTATTACCTTTTAGAGGCGGTGAGTTTCGAGGTGCAGAGAGGCAGGCAGAGGGCTGTGTGTGTGGAGACACACGGAGGGCAGGTTAGAGGTGGTGAGTTTCGGGGTACAGAGGTGCAGAGAGGCAGGCAGAGGGCTGGGGGGGACACACAGAGGGGCAGGTTAGAGGGGTGAGTTTCGGGGTACGGAAGTGCAGAGAGGCAGGCAGAGGGCTGTGTGTGTGGGACACACAGAGGGGCAGGTTAGAGGCGGTGAGTTTCGAGGTGCAGAGAGACAGGCAGAGGGTTGGGGGGACACACGGAGGGGCAAGTTAGAGGGGGTGAGTTTCGGGGTACAGAGGTGCAGAGAGGCAGGCAGAGGGCTGTGTGTGTGGGGACACACAGAGGGGCAGGTTAGAGGCGGTGAGTTTCGAGGTGCAGAGAGACAGGCAGAGGGCTGTGGGGTTAGGGATAGAGGCAGGAACCGGAGGGTGTGGGCAAGGACAGCGGGGCACTTGGAGGTGCGCGTGTGAGGACGGAGGATGAGATCAAGGGGGCGCGTTCGAGGACTGGAAGGCAAGGGGGGCTTCGCCCTTTCAGACAGCAGAATTCTGGGAAATGTGGGTACCACGACAACTCACCCACAGGCTGAAAGGGGCAGGACCCCCCCGCCCGCCCTCCCTCACCTTGACATAGTCGGCGTGGCCGGGGCAGTCAGTGTGGGCGTAGTGCCGGTTGGCCGTGGCATACTCCACATGGGAGGCGTTGATGGTGATGCCACGAGCCTTCTCCTCCGGCGCATTGTCGATCTCCTCGTACTTCTTGAACTTGGCACCTCCAGCCTCAGCTAGGACTGGGGGGGGGAGGGAGGGGCAGAAAAAGGGGGTGAGTAACCAGCTGGGGAGGAGAGGTGGGCTGGGAGCCAGGACTCCTGGGTTCAATTCCCATCTCTGCCAGTGACCTTCTCTATGACCCTGGGCCAGGCCTTCCTCCACGTGGCTCCTGTTTCCACTCTCACCCCTTTAGCCGGGGAGCGCTTGGGGGCAGCGCTTGGGGGCAGGGGTTGGTCCCGTGGGGGCTGTGCAGCACCCGGCACCAGGACTCCTGGTCAGGGGTTGTGGGCAGCGCCTGGGCTCAGCAGGGGTCTCTGGCAGCGACCATGACCCAATCAATGGGGCCAAGGGCTGAGGGAACCCCAGGACGCGCAACCCTCTGCTCCAGGCCCCCCACTCACTTTTGGTGATGGCAGCTGTCAGCGTGGTCTTGCCGTGGTCCACGTGCCCGATGGTGCCCACGTTGACATGGGGCTTGTCCCGCACGTAGGTTTTCTTGGCCTCGACAGCGAAGCTGCGCAGCAGGAGGGGGCAGAGGCGGGAGGCCGGGCTGGGCGGGGATACCTAGGGCACAGGGAGCCTTGGCATGAGTCTATCCCCCAAGACCTCCCCCCACAGCTCCCCTATCAACCTCACCCACCACAACTCCCCACATCCCCATCCCTCCACCGACCCTACCTGGGCTCCATCCCCCAACCCCCTCATCCTCCCCACCCAGATTCCACCCCCAAAGCTCCCACATCCCCATTCCCCTGCCAGCTCCATCCCCATCCCTCCCCACAGGGCTCCACCCCCACAGGGCTCCACCCCCATCCCCGCTGTCCATCCACGACATGCACCACAGCTCCCATAGCCACCCCCAACCTCACCAGCCACCCAACCCACCAGGGTTCTCCAAGACCCCTCCCCAAAAAACACACAGAGCTGGGTTCCCCACAATCCACTTTCCCAACCCCCACCTCATTTACGACCCCCCATCACAGCCTCCACACCCCATCCTATGGCCCCCTACCCACCAGGGGCGGCTCTACAAAGTAGGCTGCCCCAAGCAGCGCGGAGCGCTGCGCCGCCCTTCCCCAGTCCCGCGGCGGGTCCCCTATTCCCGCGGCTCCGGCATCCTGGGGAGGGCGGCATTTGGCTCCGGTGGCGCTCCCGCCGGCATGCCTGCGGCAGGTCCACCGGAGCCCGGGACGAGCGGCCCTGCCGCAGTCATGCCTGCGGGAGCTCAACCGGAGCCGCGGGAAGACGGGACCCGCCGCAGGCATGCCTGCGGCAGGTCCGCTCGTCCCGGGCTCCGGTGGACCTGCCGCAGGCATGCCGGCGGGAGCTCCACCGGAGCCAAATGACGCCCTCCCCAGGATGCCGCCCCAAGCGGGCGCTTGGCCCGCTGGTGCCTAGAGCCGCCCCTGCTACCCACATCCCTCCCACCTCCCTAACAACTCCAACCCACCCAACATAGCTCCCCCACTGCCCCTAACACCCCTCCTCACCCCCAGTTCCCCCCTTCTGTGGCCAAGGCCCCAAACACCCCAGTGCACTGGGGGAGTGCGTGTGTGTGGTCACTGCCATTACCCCCACAGCCCATCCCATCCAGGTAGCTCCTTACCGTCCCCAAGACGCCCAGCAGGTAGTTGGAGAGGCAGCCCCGGAGGCCTGTAAGAGGTACAGGGAAAAGCTGTGATCACCCGTCGCGCTGTTCAGCCACCATCCCCCGCGCCCATCTCCCTTCAGCTTGGAGGCTCCCCCCACAACCTGTCTGATCATTAGGAGTCCCTGGTGCTTCTCGACTTGTGCCTGGATCGGAAGCTCTTTGGGGCAGGGACTGTCTCTATTGTCTTTGCGCAGCACCCTGCTCACGAAGCAGAGTGGCCCTGGGCTGGACTCCTGGGTTCACGCCCCAGCTCTGGTGTTGAACAAGCCCCATCTCCTTTCTATACTTCACTTTCCCTCTACCTAGACTACACATTCTTTGGGATAGGCAGTCCTCAGCACACTAGGGGCCCGCTCTCCGCTGGGATCTAGCACCACCAGCATGGACAGCTAGTCATTATCCTCACAGCACAAAACCACCTCCAGAAAGAGGAGAGTTGGACTGAAATCAACAAGATGAAATTCAGTAAAGACAAGCCAAGGCGCAGCTACAAATCGGGGACTTGCTGGCCGGCAGTGGCACTGCTGGTCAGGATCTGTGGTTAGAGCAGGTCACACACTGAATGAGTCAGTGATGTGCCCAGGTGTGAAAAGGCAGATCTCAGTCTGGGGCATATTAATAGGTGTGTTGCATGTAAGATACAGGAGGTAGTTGTCGCCCTCAGCACCGGTGAAGCCTCAGCTGGAGTGCTGGGTGCAATGCAAGGTGCCAGAGTTTAGAAGAGATGGGGACAAACTGGAGAGTCGACAGAAGAGCAACAAAACTGATCAAAGGTTTAGAAAACCTGACCTGTGAAGAAAGGTTAAAAACCTGGGCCTGTTTAGTGTAGAGAAGAGAAGACGGAGGGGGGACTCTTCCGCTTGATTATGGGCTGTTATAGAGGATAAGAACATAAGAGCGGACATACTGGGTCAGACCAGAGATCCATCTACCCCAGTAGCTTGTCTTCCGACAGTGGCCAATGCCAGGTGCCCCAGCGGGAATGAACAGAACAGGTAATCATCAAGTGACCCATCCTTTGTCACCTATTCCCAGCTTCTGGCAAAGAGAGGCTAGGGATGCCACTAATGGACCTATCCTCCATGAACTTATCTAGTTTTTTTATGAATCATGTTATAGTCTTGGACTTCACAACATTCTCTGGCAAAGAGTTCCACAGGTTGACTGTGTGTTGTATGAAAAAATACTTCCTTTTGTTCGTTTTTAACCTGCTGCCTATTAATTTCATTTGGTGACCCCTAGTTCTTGTGTTATGAGAAGGGGTAAATAACACTGCCTTGTCTACTTTCTCCACACCAGTCATGATTTTATAGACCTCTATCCTAATCCCCCCTTAGACGTCTCTTTTCCAAGCTAAAAAGTCAGTCTTATTAATCTCTCCTCATACAGCAGCCGTTCCATAGCCCTAATAATTTTTGTTGACCATTTCTGTACCTTTTCCAATTCTAATATATCTTTTTTGAGATGGGGTGACCACATCTGCACGCAGTATTCAAGATATGAGCGTACCATGGATCAGAGGCAATATAATATTTTCTGTTCTATTATCTATCCCTTTCTTAATGATTCCCAACATTCTGTTTGCTTTTTTGAGTGCGGCTTCACATTGAGTGGATGTTTTCAGAGAACTATCCACTATGAGTCCAAGATCTCTCTCATGAGTGATAACAGCTAATTTAGAACCCATCGTTTTATATGTATAATTGGGATTACATTTTCCAATGTGCATTACTTTGCATTTATCAACATGGAATTTCATCTGCCATTTTGTTGCCCAGTCACCCAGTTTTGAGGGATCCTTTTGTAGCTCTTCGCAGTCTACATGGGACTTAACTATCTTGAGTAGTTTTGTATCACCTGCAAATGTTGCCACCTTGGTGTTTACCCGTTTTTCCAGATCATTTATGAATATGTTAAATAGGACTGGGCCCAGTACAGACCCCTGGCGGCACCACTATTTACCTCTCTCCGTTCTGAGAACTGACCATTTATTCCTACCCTTTGTTTCCTATCTTTTAACCAGTTACCGATCCATGACAGGACCTTCCCTCTTACCCCATTACAGCTTACTTTGCTTAAGCGCCTTTGGTGAGGGGCTTTCTGAAAATCTAAATACACTATATCCACTGGATCCCCCTTGTCCACGTGCTTGTTGACCCCCTCAAAGAATTCTAGTAGATTGGTGAGGCATGATTTCCCTTTACAAAAACCACGTTGACTCTTCCCTAACAAATTACGTTCATCTGTGTCTCTGACAATTTTATTCTTTACTATAGTTTCAACCAGTTTGCCCAGTACTGAAGTCCGGCTTACTGGCCAGTGATTGCTGGGATCATCTCTGGAACCCTTTTTAAAAATTGGCATCACATTAGCTATCCTCCAGTCATTTGGTACAGAAGCTGATTTAAATGATAGGTTACAAACTACAGTTAGTAGTTCTGCAATTTCACATTTGAGTTCCTTCAGAACTCTTGGGTGAATCCCATCTGGTCCTGGTGACTTATTACTGTTTAGTTTATCAATTTGTTCCAAAAACTTCCTCTAATGACACCTCAATCTGTGACAGTTCCTCAGATTTGTCACCTAAAAAGAATGGCTCAGGTTTGGGAATCTCCCTCACATCCTCAACTGTGAAGACCAATACAAAGAATTCATTTAGTTTCTCTGCAATGGCCTTATCATTCTTGAGTGCTCCTTTAGCATCTTGATCGTCTAGTGGCCGCACTCACTGGTTGTTTAGCAGGCTTCCTGCTTCTGATGTAATTAAAAAAAAATAATTTTTTTTTGCTATTACTTTTTGAATCTTTGGCTAACTGTTCTTCAGATTGTTTTTTGCCCTTCCTAACTATATTTTTACACTTCCTTTGCCAGAATTCATGCTCCTTTCTATTTTCCTCACTAGGATTTAACTTCCACTTTTTAAAGGATGCCTTTTTGTCTCTCACTGCTTCTTTTTACTTTATTAATTAGACACGGTGGCACTTTTTTGGTTCTCTTACTATGTTTTTCAATTTGGGGTATATGTGATGAAGTGGGACTGTTCTTAATGTTTTCTTAATGTTTAGGACAGTAATAGTGATGATGAAATGCTAAGGGAAATTAGAGAGGCTATCAAAATTAAGAACCCAATAATAGTGGGGGATTTCAATTATCCCCATATTGACTGGGAACATTTCACTTCAGGACGAAATGCAGAGATAAAATTTCTCGATACTTTAAATGACTGCTTCATGGAGCAGCTGGTACGGGAACCCACAAGGGGAGAGGCGACTCTAGATTTAATCCTGAGTGTAGTGCAGGAGCTGGTCCAAGAGGTAACCATAGCAGGACCGCTTGGAAATAGTGACCATAATACAATAGCACTCAACATCCCTGTGGTGGGAAGAACACCCCAACAGCCCAACACTGTGGCATTTAATTTCAAAAGGGGGAACTATACTAAAATGAGGGGGTTAGTTAGACAAAAGTTAAAAGGTACAGTGACTAAAGTGAAATCCCTGCAAGTTGCATGGGCCCTTTTTAAAGACACCATAATAGAGGCTCAACTTCAATGTATACCCCAAATTAAGAAAAACAGTAAAAGAACTAAAAAAGAGCCACTGTGGCTTAACAACCATGTAAAAGAAGCAGTGAGAGATAAAAAGACTTCCTTTAAAAAGTGGAAGTCAAATCCTAGTGAGGCAAATAGAAAGGAGCACAAACACTGCCAACTTAAGTGCAAGAGTGTAATAAGAAAAGCCAAAGAGGAGTTTGAAGAACGGCTAGCCAAAAACTCCAAAGGTAATAACAAAATGTTTTTTTAAGTACATCAGAAGCAGGAAGCCTGCTAAACAACCAGTGAGGCCCCTTGACGATCGAAATACAAAAGGAGCGCTTAAAGACGATAAAGTCATTGCGGAGAAACTAAATAAATGGATTCTTTGCTTCAGTCTTCACGGCTGAGGATGTTAAGGAGATTCCCAAACCTGAGATGGCTTTTGTAGGTGACAAATCTGAGGAACTGTCATAGATTGAAGTGTCACTAGAGGAGGTTTTGGAATTAATTGATAAACTCAACATTAACAAGTCACCGGGGCCAGATGGCATTCACCCAAGAGTTCTGAAAGAACTCAAATGTGAAGTTGCGGAACTATTAACTAAGGTTTGTAACCTGTCCTTTAAATCGGCTTCGGTACCCAATGACTGGAAGTTAGCTAATGTAACGCCAATATTTAAAAAGGGCTCTAGGGGTGATCCCGGCAATTACAGACCGGTAAGTCTAACATTGGTACCGGGCAAATTAGTCAAAACAATAGTTAAGAATAAAATTGTCAGACATAGAAAAACAAACTGTTGAGCAATAGTCAACATGGTTTCTGTAAAGGGAAATCGTGTCTTACTAATCTATTAGAGTTCTTTGAAGGGGTCAACAAACATGTGGACAAGGGGGATCCGGTGGACATAGTGTACTTAGATTTCCAGAAAGCCTTTGACAAGGTTCCTCACCAAAGACTCTTGCGTAAATTAAGCTGCCATGGGATAAAAGGGAAGGTCCTTTCATGGATTGAGAACCGGTTAAAGGACAGGGAACAAAGGGTAGGAATTAATGGTAAATTCTCAGAACGGAGAGGGGTAACTAGTGGTGTTCCCCAAGGGTCAGTCCTAGGACCAATCCTATTCAATTTATTCATAAATGATCTGGAGAAAGGGGTAAACAGTGAGGTGGCAAAGTTTGCAGATGATACTAAACTACTCAAGATAGTTAAGACCAAAGCAGATTGTGAAGAACTTCAAAAAGATCTCACAAAACTAAGTGATTGGGCAACAAAATGGCAAATGAAATTTAATGTGGATAAATGTAAAGTAATGCACATTGGAAAAAATAACCCCAACTATACATACAACACGATGGGGGCTAATTTAGCTACAACGAGTCAGGAAAAAGATCTTGAAGTCATCGTGGATAGTTCTCTGAAGATGTCCATGCAGTGTGCAGAGGCGGTCAAAAAAGCAAACAGGATGTTAGGAATCATTAAAAAGGGGATAGAGAATAAAACTGAGAATATATTATTGCCCTTATATAAATCCATGGTACGCCCACATCTCGAATACTGTGTACAGATGTGGTCTCCTCACCTCAAAAAAAGATATTCTAACACTAGAAAAGGTTCAGAAAAGGGCAACTAAAATTATTAGGGGTTTGGAGAGGGTCCCATACGAGGAAAGATTAAAGAGGCTAGGACTCTTCAGCTTGGAAAAGAGAAGACTAAGGGGGGGATATGATAGAGGTATATAAAATCATGAGTGATGTTGAGAAAGTGGATAAGGAAAAGTTATTTACTTATTCCCATAATACAAGAACTAGGGGTCACCAAATGAAATTAATAGGCAGCAGGTTTAAAACAAATCAAAGGAAGTTCTTCTTCACGCAGCGCACAGTCAACTTGTGGAACTCCTTACCTGAGGAGGTTGTGAAGGCTAGGACTATAACAATGTTTAAAAGGGGACTGGATAAATTCATGGTGGCTAAGTCCATAAATGGCTATTAGCCAGGATGGGTAAGAATGGTGTCCCTAGCCTCTGTTTGTCAGAGGATGGGATGGATGGCAGGAGAGAGATCACTTGATCATTGCCTGTTAGGTTCACTCCCTCTGCGGCACCTGGCATTGGCCACTGTCGGTAGACAGATACTGGGCTAGATGGACCTTTGGTCTGACCCGGTACGGCCGTTCTTATGTTTCTCTGAATGCTGTGTGGGTGCCTCAGTTCCTGGCCGACCCTCTGTCTCCTGGCAACTAATGGCCCGAGCTCTTCCCCCTGCAAGGGGATGCTAAAGGTGTGGGAAAACAAAGAGGTCAGGTGACCTCCTGGCCCAGGAAAGGAACTCAGCAGAGAAGGCGGGGGTTTCAGTCTGGAGCTGGCTGGGGATGGGGAGTGAGGGCAGACGTGGGGTTCTGCCTCGCTGCCCCCCAGGATGGACCCGGCCAAGGGGTCCGGTTCGCGGTACCTACAAGCTCTGTTTTAGACCCTGTTCCTGTCATCGAATAAACCTCTGTGTCACTGGCTGGCTGAGAGTCACGTCTGACTGTGCAGTAGGGGGGCAGGACCCTGTGGCCCCCCCAGGACCCCGCCTGGGGGACTCGCTGGGGGAAGCGCACGGAGGGGCAGAGGATGCTGAATGCTCCAAGGTCAGACCCAGGAGGTGAAGCCGTGTGAGCTTCTTGCCCTAAAGACAGCCTGCTCCAAGGGAGAGGAGGCTCCCCAGAGTCCTGACTGGCTTGGTGGGGAGCAGTTCCAGAGCATCGCCCGGGAACTCCATGACAGTATACATTTAAGTTGAGCCTCTATTACGGTGTCTTTAAAAAGTTTCCGTGCAGTTTGCAGGGATTTCACTTTTGGCACTGTACCTTTTAATTTGTTTAACTAAATCCTCATTTTTTAGTAGCCCCCCTTTTTTAAATTAAATGCTACAGTGTTGGGCTGCTGTGGTGTTTTCCCCACCACAGGGACATTAAATTTAATTATATTATAGTCACTATTACCAGGTGGTCCAGCTACATTCACCTCTTGGACCTTATCCCGTGCTCCACTTAGGACTAAATGAAGAACTGCCTCTCCTCTGGTGGGTTCCAGGACTAACTGCTCCAAGAAGCAGCCATTTAAGGTGTCAAGAAGCTTTATCTCTGCATCCCTTTTTGAGGTGATATGTACCCAGTCAATATGGCGATAGCTGAAATCCCCTGTTATTATTGAGGATTTTTATTTTAATAGCCTCTCTGATCTCCCTGAGCATTTCACAGTCACTATGACCATCCTGGTCAGGCGGTCAGTGATATATCCTTACTGCTATATCTTTATTATTAGAGCATGGAAATACTATCCATAGAGATTCTATGGTATAGTTTGGTTCATTTAGGATTTTACTTCATTTGATTCTACATTTTCTTTCATGGGGATCAATGATCCGTGTTCAGTGAAGGTAGGACAAGAAGTAAAAGGCTCAATCTTGGCAAAGGAGATTTTTACGTGATATAGTAGGAAAAACTTTCTAACTAGGAGGCTAGTTCAGCTCTGGAACAGGTTATCTAGGAATGCTGTAGGGTCTCCATCTCTGAAGGGTTTTGAGAACAGGCTGGACAAACCAATCTGATAGCTTTCTTTGATAGGATAACAAGTCTTGTGGATAAGGGAGAAGCGAAGGATGTGGTATACCTAGGCTTTAGTAAGGCATTTGATACGGTCTCGCATGATATTCTTATCAATAAACTAGGCAAATACAATTTAGATGGGGCTACTATAAGGTGGGTGCATAACTGGCTGGATAACCGTACTCAGAGAGTAGTGATTAATGGTTCCCAATCCTGCTGGAAAGGTATAACAAGTGGGGTTCCGCAGGGGTCTGTTTTAGGACCGGCTCTGTTCAATATCTTCATCAACGACTTAGATGTTGGCATAAAAAGTACGCCTATTAAGTTTGCACATGATACCAAACTGGGGGGGATTGCAACTGCTTTGGAGGACAGGGTCATAATTCAAAATGATCTGGACAAATTGGAGAAATGGTCTGAGGTAAACAGGATGAAGTTGAACAAAGACAAATGCAAAGTGCTCCACTTAGGAAGGAACAATCAGTTTCACACATACAGAATGGGAAGAGACTGTCTAGGAAGGAGTACGGCAGAAAGGGATCTAGGGGTTATAGTGGACCACAAGCTAAATGTGAGTCAACAGCGTGTTGCAAAAAAAGCAAGCGTGATTCTGGGAAGCATTAACAGGTGTGTTGTGAGCAAGACACAAGAAGTCATTCTCCCGCTCTACTCTGCGCTGGTTAGGCCTCAGCTGGAGTATTGTGTCCAGTTCTGGGCACCGCATTTCAAGAAAGATGTGGAGAAATTGGAGAGGGTCCAGAGAAGAGCAACAAGAATGATTAAGGTCTTGAGAACATGACCTACGAAGGAGGCTGAAAGAATTGGGTTTGTTTAGTCTGGAAAAGAGAAGACTGAGAGGGGACATGATAGCAGTTTTCAGGTATCTCAAAGGGTGTCATCAGGAGGAGGGAGAAAACTTGTTCACCTTAGAGGCTAAGGATAGAACAAGAAGCAATGGGCTTAAACCACAACATTAGGAAAAGGTTCCTAACTGTCAGGGTGGTTAAACACTGGAATAAATGGCCTAGGGAGGTTGTGGAATCTCCATCTCTGGAGATATTTAAGAGTAGGTTAGATAAATGTCTATCCGGGATGGTCTAGACAGTATTTGGTCCTGCCATGAGGGCAAGGGGACTGGACTTGATGACCTCTTGAGGTCCGTTCCAGTCCTAGAGTCTATGAACCCCAGTTGGGGTTGGGCTAGGGTTACTTGGCCCTGCCTCAGTGCCAGCGCTGGACTAGATGACCTCTTGAAGTCCCATCCAGCCTCACATCTCTATGATTCACATTTATTGTCTTGGGATACTTGTGGCTCACTGGCCCTAGCTCCAGTTGGGGCAGGGACTGCGCCCCTCCGTGGGGTGGAGCAGGGGGCACCCTTCCGGATCAGTGGGTGCTGGCACTGCTGGCCCAAATGCTCAGGGCTTATAGTGCTGGGGTGAAGGCAGGGCCAGGGTTATGAGGGATCTTGGTGAATGGGGCAAGAGACAGAGCGGATGGATTCAGACTCTCGGCTGTTCAGGCCAGAAGCACCCACTCTGTGACCAACCAATCCAACCTCCCACCCAGTCCCGGTGGAGAATCTCACCCAGTGTCTCCTGCTGACTGCGCTGGGGCAGCCCGCCCCCCAGAGCTGCAGCCCCCAGTAGTTTCTACCACAATCTCAGTCATTCTCCCACCAAAACCCTCATCACCCTACTGCACTCCATCCTGCAAAGCCTTGCCCCCTCTATTTCAGGCCCCACGCCATGCTCCTCAGGATCTCCTTCAATAGGGGTCATCACCCCTTAACCCCAACCACCCTGTTCTCCTCTCCCCCCTTCCTGCAACACCCTCCAGACTACTCTGCTCCCCATTCCCACAAACCAGACCCCGTCCCTGTCCTTTCAGAATCCGTGCTCCCCCTGCCATCACCACCCTGCCCCCACCAAAATTCTTCCTTCTCCTGCACCATCTACCAGATCACCCCATAACCCCCTCTTTTGTCCCACAATCTGACTCTTGCCACCCCCCAAATCCCTTCCCCCTCCTCCCACCACCAACCCCCTAAACCCAGATCCCTCCTCCTCTGCGTAACCGTGTAACCCCTCTCTACAACATAACCTGTGTGCTGCACCCCCTGCTCGCCACACAATCCCTCCTAGCCTGATCCAGAGCCATCCCTTCTCTCTCAGGATCCCAGCTCCCTGCTTAGCCCCCCTTCCACCGTCACTGAGCCCTCAAACACCCCACAACCCCCTTCACAGCCACCTGCTTTCCACAACTCACCTCCTACCTCCAGATCCTCCCTGTCCCAGACAACCTCTCCCTCGACCCCTGCTCCTCCCCAAAATCTCCATCCACCACATAACCTGCCCCTATATCCCCCCCCCGCCCCGCCTTCCCTCCCCTCCCAGGATCCCTTCTCCCCCCTCTCAGAACATCCAATTACCCAATGGTAATTAATGACTGGGACAATTTATCAAGGGTTCTGGTGGATTCAAACAGATCAGCTCTAAGATTATTGTGGGGCAGGTCCCTGGCCTGTGCCGCCCTTTCCAGCCCTAAACACTGTAAAAGCCAGACCTCCCCCCACCTCCCTGAGACACCCAACCTCCCGCTCCTGCCCACCCTACCCCCCACCACCCAGAGACCCCCAACCACCCCCTCCAGCCCAACCTACCCCCACCTCCCAGAGACCCCCAACCTCCCGCTCCTGCCCAACCTACCCCCCCACCTCCGTCCAGCCCCCCCTACCTACCCCCCACCTCCCAGAGACCCCCACATCCGTCCTGCCCCCACCTCCCAGAGACCCCCCCACCTCCTTCCTGCTCCCCAACCTACCCCCACCTCCCAGAGACCCCCACCTCCCGCTCCTGCTCAACCTACCCCCACCTCCCAGAGACCCCCAACCTCCCGCTCCTGCCCAACCTACCCCCACCTCCCAGAGACCCCAACCTCCCGCTCCTGCCCAACCTACCCCCACCTCCCAGAGACCCCCAACCTCCCGCTCCTGCCCAACCTACCCCCACATCCTTCCAACCCCACCTACCCCCACCTCCCAGAGACCCCACATCCTTCCTGCCCCCACCTCCCAGAGACCCCACCTCCTTCCTGCTCCCCAACCTACCCCCACCTCCCAGAGACCCCCAACCTCCGCTCCTGCCAAACCTACCCCCACCTCCCAGAGACCCCCATCTCCTTCCTGCCCCACCTACCCCCACCCCACCTCCCCAACCTACCCCCACCTCCCAGAGACCCCCACCTCCTTCCTGCCAACACCAAACCCCACCTCCCAGAGACCCCATCTCCTTCCTGCTCCCCAACCTACCCCCACCTCCCAGAGACCCCCAACCTCCCGCTCCTGCCCAACCTACCCCCACCCCAGGACCCCCAGCCTACCCCCGACACCCCAACTTCCTGCCCCCACCCCAGAGACCCCCAAACCCCTTCCTGCTCCCCAACCTACCCCACCCCGAGACCCCCAACCTCCTTCCGACCCCCCCCCGACTTCCTGTAACTTCCCCCAGGTCCTTCCTGCCCCCCGGTCACTGACCGGCAGCCCCGCTCCGTCCCCCGCGGACCAGCATCGCGTGCGCCGCCATCTTTCAACCTGACCGGAAGTGACGCACACGCGGCGGGCGCCAGAGCCAATGAATGAAGGGGGAACTAGCCGCTTCCGCCAGCGAATCGCGAGCACACCGGAAATGTGGCGCAGCCGCTCTAGCACCTCGTAAGAACTCTATGGTGTACCGGGAGCCGCTCTATCTACGACCAGGGGGAGATGCTATTGTACCGGAGGCGCCTCTCTAGCCCCCGGCTCAGGGAGACTCTATGGCGCTACTGGAGCCGCTCTATCCTCCGCCAAGCGTCACTCGGCACGGGAGCAGGGGCTCTATGGCGCCCGGGGAGGCGCCCCGCCCGCTGACGGTCTCTGCCGAGCCTCGCTAGCCAGTTGGAGACTCTATGGTTGCGGGGTCAGGGCTCGGGCAGAGCCGCTCTAGCTCCCCGCGGGGACTCTATGGCAAAGGTAGACGCTTCCCCTGCGGACTCGATGGAAAGGCGGCAGCTCTACCCCTACCCCAGGTTAGACTCTATGGCCCTGGAGGACTGAGGGGCCGCTCAGCTGGGGGCGGGGCCGGGGCCGGTCCCAGGTGCTGGGAGACCCTGGGCCTGAACCCACCCGCGTTTCCCTCCGTCCGGGGGGGGGGGGGGGGTCGCTCCCCTCGGCCCCAGGTGGCCCCGTCGCTCGGCGCCCAGCAGGGACCCACGGGGCCAGCACAGCCAGAGGGACCCTGGTGTGGGTCCCTGTGAGCCCCAGAACTGGGGGGCTGGTGTCACCGGGGCAGCCCCGGGCGGGGGCAGGGCCCCTACCACCAGCGAGGCTGGGGCTGTGAGCCCCAGAACTGGGGGGCTGGTGTCACCAGGGCAGCCCCGGGCGGGGGCGGGGGCAGAGCCCCTACCACCAGCGAGGCTGGGGCTGTGAGCAGGGGCGGCTCTAGGCACCAGCGGGCCAAGCGCCCGCTTGGGGCGGCATCCTGGGGAGGGCGTCATTTGGCTCCGCTGGACCTCCCGCCGGCATGCCTGCGGCGGGTCCCGTCTTCCCGCGGCTCCGGTTGAGCTCCCGCAGGCATGCCGGCGGGAGCTCAACCGGAGCCAAATGCCGCCCTCCCCAGGATGCCAGAGCCGCGGGAATAGGGGACCCGCCGCGGGACTGGGGAAGGGCGGCGCAGCGCTCCGCGCTGCTTGGGACAGCCTACTTTGTAGAGCCGCCCCTGGCTGTGAGCCCCAGAACTGGGGGGCTGGTGTCACCGGGGGCAGCCCCGGGCGGGGGCAGGGCCCCTATAACCAGCGAGGCTGGGGCTGTGAGCCCCAGAACTGGGGGGCTGGTGTCACCGGGGCAGCCCCGGGCGGGGGCAGGGCCCCTACAACCAGCGAGGCTGGGGCTGTGAGCCCCAGAACTGGGGGGCTGGTGTCACCTGGGGCAGCCCCGGGCGGGGGCAGGGCCCCTACCACCAGCGAGGCTGGGGCTGTGAGCCCCAGAACTGGGGGGCTGGTGTCACCTGGGGCAGCCCCGGGCGGGGGCAGGGCCCCTACCACCAGCGAGGCTGGGGCTGTGAGCCCCAGAACTGGGGGGCTGGTGTCACCAGGGCAGCCCCGGGCGGGGGCAGGGCCCCTACCACCAGCGAGGCTGGGGCTGTGAGCCCCAGAACTGGGGGGCTGGTGTCACCGGGGCAGCCCCGGGCGGGGGCAGGGCCCCTACAACCAGCGAGGCTGGGGCGGGGCTGGGGCTGTCCCCGGCTGAGCTCCCCAGGCCGGGAGCTGGACGCTCGCTGGACGTGGGGCAGGCTTGCCCAGCCGCAGGAACCAGACACCGCATGCAGCGGCGCAGCACTGTGCAAAGCTTCCCCTGCTCAGGGCACTAGTGCGTATCTTGAAGCCCTGGCTGCAGGAGGATCTCAGCTCTCATTTAAAACCCAGCACCTGGTTCCAGCTGAGGCAGCAGGGGAGAAAAGCTACAGCAAAGAAAAAGAACCAATGTCATTTTACAGGGTGGGACTCCTGATTTTAGAATAGGTGAGGCTGGCAGACGTGCGGGGGGTTCCAGGCCTTACATCTTCGCCTGTACTGCCTGGGACAGTCTCACACCATTGTCCCACTTAAGCCCCCTGTTGCCCAGGGCAGCTGACATGGAGAAAGCAGCAGCAGTTTAGCGTTAAAGCAGACAGACGCAGACGAGTATGGTCACAAAGTCACCTTTATTAACCCTGCCCCCTGTGGACCCTCCACACAAAGGCAGGCTGGTGGAGTGTTAGTGTCAGGGGGCGGGCCCTGCTTGGCCCAGCCCCTTCCCACCCATTGTGGGGGGAAGGATCCTGGGGGAGGGGGAATGGAGGATGGACACCAAGCCGGAGCTGGGAGCCCAAATCCCTCCTCAGTGTTAGTAACTGTCAGTAACAGACTGTTTCCTGTTGTGGGAGCCAGAGCTGGGGCCATGCCATGACTCCCTCCCCCATAGGCCTCGCTCTTGTGTGTGTGTGTGGAGGGGGGGGTGGACAGCAGCTGCATCTTTGGTTAGTGTGCAGGTGGGGGGCACCATCCCTGAGCGGCGGGCAGGGGGGCGCAGAGAGGGGCTGGGACCTGTCTCCCCAGGCTGACCCCAATCCCCCACAGGTGCCTGGGGAGGCGGGTTAGTAGAGGATGGCCACTCAGAGCCTGGCCAGTGTCCAAGGGCCCCCTGGTGGGGAGGGGAAGGGGGTTAGAGTCTGTGCCCGCACAGGGGGACGGCAGGCGGCATCCATGCCCCCCTGGGGGGGAGGGTCCCTTGCTGTCCCAGCCTCTCAGGGCTCCTTGAGCTCTGCTACATCCTTCAGCCGCGTCCCATCCACAATGCTGCGCACCTGCTCCAGAGAGGGGGCCTGGCGGATCCTCTCCAGCTGCACCTGAGGGACGAGAGAGGAGTGAGAGAGAGACCTCCCGAGATCCTGGGCCACAGAGACACCCCCCTCCACCCCCCATAGGGCGCAGCTCCCCCATGACAGACGGCACCTGCTCAAAGACACCCCCCAGCCGGTACCTGCAGTGTCTGTGAGAGGCGGACAAAGTCTCTCTGCACCTGCTCACTGGTGTCCAGCTCCGCCTGCAACCGCTGCAGCTTCCCCCGCTGCTCAGACAGCGCTGCCTCCAGCCTGGCCTGGGGGAGAGACTGTCACAGCCCTGGGACCAGCCCCCTCCCCAGACTCCTCTGCACCCCCCCCCTCCAGCCCAGCCTGGGGGAGTGTGTCACAGCCCTGGGACCAGCCCCCCCACATCTCCCCATTCCTCTGCAGCTCTCCTCCCTGCATCCCGGCCTGGGGGAGAGACTGTCACAGCCCAGGGATCAGCCCCCTCCTCTGCACCCCCTCTCCCCACTTCTGTGCACCCCTCCTCCAGCCCAGCCTGGGGGAGTGTGTCACAGCCCTGGGACCAGCCCACCCCTCCCCCACTCCTCTGCAACTCCCTTCCCCCCATCCTGGCCTGGGGGAGAGACTGTCACAGCCCTGAGACCAGCCCCTGACTCCTCTGCACCACCACCCCCTCCCAAGCCCAGCCTGGCAAAGAGAGACCATGAGAGCCCTGGGACCAGCACCAGCTGCAACCATGGTTGGGGTCCCTGCTTACATGCCCCACGGGGGTGGGGTGGTTGCAGAGCACTCAGGGGAGGTGTAGGGTAGAAGGAGGAACGTGGGAAATATTGTAAGACTTTTCTGATCCTGGGGTGGGGCTCAGTTTACACCCCCCCTTTGTCCTGGGGGCAGAAGGGTTCATCCCCCCAGGGGCACTGGTGGAGGGATTAAAGTGTAATTCGACTCCCCTTCAATCTCACACCCAGCTGCAAGTGGGTCATTGGGGCAGTCGCAGGCGGCTGGCTGTGAAACGTGTGCCTGGACCGCGCTGGCCCAGCGAGCCCCTGGCCTGGGGAAGCGCTGCGGAGCGGGTGCTGGAAGGCAGGGCAGGGGCCACGTGCCCATCGAGGACTGAGCGGGAAGGTCCCAGGCTTGGCGGGAGCGGGAAAGGCGGGAGCCAGCCACTGGGGCTCTCAGTGGGCCAGCGCAGAGCCAGAGGCTAAGCTGGCTCTCAGGCGAGATGCCCAGACTGGCCTAATAGCCAGTGCCCTGAACCCCAGAGAGCCATGCAGGGGCACCAAGGGTGTCTGAGCGGGGAGCCCACCCCAGGGCGGGGGGTGGTGCTGTGCAGGGGAGGGGCTGGCTCAGCTCACTCACCTTCTCCTGTTCCCAGGCCTGGCCCTGCTGCTCGCGCTGGGTCAGGTCCCCCCGGAGCCGCTGCACGTCCTGCTCCAGCCCCTGCGCCCGCTGCTCTGCCTTTGGGGGGACGGGAAGGGGAAACCAGTGTGACCCCACCGTCCCCAATGCTCTGCCTGGGCAGTGGGGGGGGGGGGAAGGGGGATCAGTGTCCCACCCCTCCCAAGGCATGTCCTGCCTGTGGGAAGAGTTCAGCATAGACCTCCCCACCAGACACACTTTCTGGGGGACACAGAACAGGCCCCTCCCCATTCCTGAGGTCCCCCCCCCACTTCCCCATAAAACCAGCCCCCTCACCTGCCCCAGCTGCTGCTGTAGCCGCTCCATCTCCGACCGGACGCTGCACAGGGAGGCTGAGGAGAGACAGACGGGGCAGGGGGTGAGTCACTTTGAGGGCCGGGGGTGAGCGACAGACACACCCGCCCCCCTCCCCTAGTCCCCACTTACCCTCCATGAGCTCTGTGGGCAGGAGCGATGGAGCCGCAGCCGGGGGGCGGGGAGAAGAGAGACAACTGTTACAGCAAGGGGGGGTGCTTTACTTGCCATGAGACCCCCAGCCCGACCCACTTCCCCAGCCCCCCACCAGCCCCTTTCCCCTCCCCCCACAGTCCCCACACCCCCAGCCTTACGGCTCTCCTCGCGCTGGGCCCCCAGCTGGGCCTCCAGAACCCCCTGCAGCTGGGCCCGGGCGGCCTCCTCCTCATCCAGCCGCTCACGCAGCGTGACGATCTCAATGCGCAGCCGCTCGCTATGGTGCTCGCTGGCTCGGCGCAGGGTCCCAGCCTCCTCCTGCAGCCGGCGCACCAGGGCCTGCAGCTCCTGGGGGGCGATGGTGGGAGAGAGCTGTACCCCAAAGCCAGGACCTGCTGCTGCTGGGGGCGATGGGGGAGACCCATACCCAGGGCCGGCGCTTCCATTAGGCGACCCTAGGCGGTTGCCTAGGGCGCCAGGATTCGGGGGGCGGCATTTTGTGTGCTCCCCACGGGGCGCACGGGAGCTCCCAGTTCCACTCCCGTCGCGCCGCCGGAGAAGGACCCTCAGCCGACGTGCGGCGGAAAACAGCGGCAGGCAATTGAGCAGCTCAATGACTGCCGCTGTCGCCTCCAGCATTTTGGCGGAGGGTCCTTCTCCGGCGGCGCGATGGGAGTGGAACTGGAAGCTCCCGCGCGCCCCGTGGGGAGCGCACAAAATGCTGCCCCCCGAATTCTGCCTAGGGCACCAGAAACCCTGGTGCTGCTCCTGCCTGGTTTGGACTGTGTTCCTGTAGTCTAAATAAACCATGTTCCTGTCACCGAATAAACCTCTGTGTCCCCGGCTGGCTGAGAGTCACGTCTGACTGCAAAGTGGGGGGGGGCAGGACCCTGTGGCCCCCCAGGACCCCGCTGGGGCGGACTCACTGTGGGAAGCACACGGAGGGGCAGAGGATGCTGGATGCTCCAAGGAGAGACCCAGGAGGTGAAGCCATGGGAGCTTCTTGCCCTGCAGACAGGCTGCTCCGAGGGAGAGGAGGCTCCCCAGAGTCCTGCCTGGCTTGGTGGGGAGCAGCTCCAGAGCATCGCCTGGGGACTCCGTGACAGGGGGTGAGACCCATACCTCGATATCCCCGCCCCCATGCCCACAGCTCCAGGGTGTGTGTGTGAGAGACCCACACCTCGTTATCCCCCCCACCTGCAACTACAGCTCCTGGGGGGGATGGGGGGAGACCCACACCTCGTTATTCCCCCCGCCTGCAACTACAGCTGGGGGGGGGATCCCACACCTTGAAATCCCCCCCACCCCCAGGTCCTACAGCTCCTGGGGAGAGGGCGAGACCCACACCTTGATATCCCACCCCCAGCTTGGGGGGGGGGGATGTGACCCACACCTCAATATTCCCACCAGTGCCCACAGGTCCTGGTAGGGACTGGAGGTTTGCATGGGAGCGTACCCCCTTCCCCACCCCACACACCTCTCCGAGGAGAGTCAGGGAGATGACCTAGAGCCCCCTCCCCCCCAAAGCCTTGTCTGGTCTCAGCCCCTGCGGTACCTGCACAGAGCTCGGCAGTGGCGGCTCCTCAGTGGGGGTCAGGGGGGGCCGCGAGCCCCGCAGCCCCTCATTTTCCTCGCTCAACCGCTGCACCTCGTAGCTGAGTCGCTTGTGAGATGACGCCAGGTCGGCCTGGGGGAAGGGGGAGGTGAGCAGAGGGATTGGACTCCCCCCCACGACCCTCACCAGTGACACCCCACCATGGATCCCAGCCCCTCCCAGCCGCCCACCCTCCATCCCCACACCCACCCTCAGCACTGTGTTTCTTCCACCCTGCCGGGCACCCCCCTGCTCTCTCCCCGCTCACTATCTGCTCCTGGGTCCGGTGCTGGGTCTGGGACACGGTCGCCTGCAGGTTCTGTAGCAGCTGCTCCGACTTCTGGATCTGATCCAGCAACACCAGCACCTGGGAGAGACTCAGCCGTCAGCACGAAGCAGCCTGGCCACAGGGAGAGGGGCTGCACGTCAGCACTGGGGGCACCGGCAGAGCTGGGGGCAGGGCTGGGCTGGCAGGGGGCTGCGGGTCGGGAGTGAGGGGCACTGGCAGAATTGTGGGGGGCAGGGCTGGGCTAGCAGGGGGCTGCGGGACGGGAGTGAGGGGCACCGGCAGAGCTGGTGGGGGGGCAGGGGGCTGCGGGTTGGGAGTGAGGGGCACCAGTGGAGCTGGGGGTGGCGGGGGGGCCAGGGCGGGGCTAGCAGGAGCTGCGGGGCACAGGCAGAACTTGAGGAGGGGGAGCTGCCCATGGTACCTGCTTGGCACAGTCCTCACTGCTCTGTCTCAGCGCCTCCTGCAGTCCCAGCTTCTCCTGCGTCGCCGCCTCCAGCTGCTCGCTCAGCTGCTGCAGGGACTCCTGGTGCCGCCTGGCCTGGGGGGGCCAAGGTCACAGGTCACCCTGTCCCGGCCACATCCCCCACCCCAGCTCCAGCAACCCTGCACAGCATCCTCCCATCTCCCACAACCCCAGCCTCCCTGCTCCCCCGCGAGCCCACTCCCACCTCCCGGCCCCACCCTGCCCACAGCTCCCCCACTCCCATCTCACCTCCTGCTGCAGTTGCGCCCACTCCCCATCAGGCACCAGCTGGAAGCCGGGGGGCGGCAGGTAGATGCTCTCGGGCACAAGGGTGCCGGTGGACAGCAGGGAGGCTGTGTCCTCGTGCTCCAGGCTGGGGCGGCGCCGGGGCCGGGGGGAACCAGCGCTGGAGCTGGCGATGGAGATGATGGAGACGCTGTCGCAGCCGCGGGCGAAGGCCAGGCCCCCTCCCGGCTCCTCCTCGCCCTCCAGTCCGGAGCCTTCATCCCCCTCTCCCCCAGGGTGGGCAGGGGGCATCCGGCTGGGAGCCTCCGCGTCAGACAGCAGAGACTCCGACGAGCCGACGAGCGAGCCCTGGGGGGGAAGGAGTCACAGGGCAGAGTGAGCCCCGCCACGCAGTCAGAACCGCCCCAGTCCATCCACATCGGGCATCCCTTCCCTCCCTCCTGCATGGCCCGGCTCTCCGCCACCCTGCTCCCCCCCACACGGTTCCCCTCCTCCGGGTCTCACCTCAGGCCCCCGCAGCCCCTGGATCAGCCCCTCGGCCCGGGAGAGTTTGCTCTTGAGCTGGGCGATCTCCTCCTCCATAGGCAGCACGATGCTGCGCAGCCGCTCGGAGTCCTCCTGCGCCTGGGCGGGGACAGGCTGAGCCAGGGACCCCCAGCACCCCCTGCCCCCCAGCACCTCCTCTGCACCCCTCAATGCCCAGCAACCCCCACCCTTCAGCCACAGCCGCTCGGAGTCCTCCTGCGCCTGGGCGGGGACAGGCTGACCCAGGGACCCCCAGTTCCCCCACCACAACCCCTGCCCCCGACCCATAGCACCCAATCACCCCACTCTGCATCCCCCAATGCCCAGCACCCCCCACCTTTCACCCACAGGCGCTCGGAGTCCTGAGGCATGAGAACATGGGAACGGCCACACTTGGGCAGAGACAAAGGTCCATCTAGCCCAGTGTCCTGTTTGCGGACAGTGGCCACTGCCAGGTGCCCCAGAGGGAGCGAACAGAAGAGGGCAATTATGGAGGGTCCATCCCCTGTTGTTCAGTCCCAGCTCCTGGCAGTCAGAGGTTTAGGAACACCCGGAGCATGGGGTTGCGTCCCTGCCCATCCTGGCTAATTGCCATCGATGGACCTACCCTCCAGGAACTCGGTTACAGCAGAACGGCAGAGTTACAAACCCCAGAGTTACAAACTAACCACACCCCTCCTTTGGAACCGGAAACACAGAGTCAGGCACAAGCAAATCCCGCACAGTGCGGTGTTAAACGTACACCGCTAAACACACAGGGAAAGTTTAAACCAAGGTCTGACCAGGTAGGGAAAATTCTGTGTTTGTTTCATTTAAATTAAGCTCCTTAAAGCAGCATTTTTCTTCTGCACAGTAAAGCTGCAAAGCTGTGTTAAGTCAAGGTTCAGTTGTAAATTCTGAAAGAACCATAACGTTTGGTTCAGAGTGACGACCAACCTCCACTCCCATAACTTGGAGGTTCTGCTATAATCCTTTTCTGAAGCCAGTAATATTTTTGACCTTCATGACATCCCCTGGCAACGAGTTCCACAGGCTGACTGCGTTATATGAAGAAATATTTCCTATTGTTTGATGTGAACCTGCTGCCGGTTAATGTCATTAGGTGACCCCTGCTCCTTGTGTCACATGCCCCCTCAGTTGTCTCTTCCAAGCTGAACAGTCCCCATCTTTGGAATCTCGCCTCGGACAGAAGCTGTCCCGTCCCCGTCTCTGTTCTGAGACGGGGCGACCACATCTGCACGCAGGAGTCGAGATGTGGGCGCACCATGGATTTATAGAGGGGCGATGGGATATTATCTAACATTTCCTAATGATGCCCAGTGTTCTGTTCGCTTTTTTGACGCCACTGCACACTGAGTGGATGTTTTCAGAGAACTATCCACAGTGACGCCAAGATCCCTTTCCTGAGTGATAACAGCTAATTCCCACTCACCAAAAAGATCTTGGACAGAGACAACATGTGCCAGGGACCCACAGACCTCCACCCACAGCCCCAACCCCCTCAGCCTCCAGCCCCTACTCTGCACCCACAGGGCCCTCCACCTACCCCCTCTGCATGCCCCGCCCCCCACCCTGCACCCACTCAGAGTCTTGCTTGGTCTGGGGAGCAGGGCTGGCAAGAGTTGGGGACCCCACAGCCCCCCATATCTATCTTCTCCAGCCCCCCCGTGCCCAGTGTCCCCCACCCAGGACGCACCCACCCCTCACCCTTAGCACCCACTCAGAGGTCTCCTGGGCCCGAGGACCAACCTGGGGTCCCCAACACCCCTCAAGGGCCCCTCCCACCCCCAGGGGCCCATCCTCCCCCTGTCTCACCTTCTCCATCTGCCGCTCCAGCGAGTCCAGGGGGTTTCCCTGCGTCTGCTGCTGCTGCAGGCGGCTCAGCTCCCGGCCCCCCCATGAGCCCCCACCGTGCTGCTCCTGCTGCAGGGCCTCCAGGCGTGCCTCATAGCTGCTGATGGTTTCTGGAGAAGCAGCAGAGGCCACCGTGAGGGGGACGAGAGCATCGGGTCCCACCCAGCAAACACCCCGGACCTCTGGGAGCAGAGACCCATCCCCAGGCTGGGGCAGCACAGACACTCGCAGACAGGAGGGCGTCTGGCTTCTCCGGACACTGGCAGCTCGCGTCCAGCTCATCTGGCATACATCCTCCGTGACGGGCACCGGGGAAGTGGGGCACACAGGGGGTGTAGGGTGGTGTCCTAGGATGTAAGGGGGCTGTGCGTGGGGTCTGTATCGGGCTGGTAGCAGATGGGGGATGGAGGTTGTGGGATGGGCGTGTGGGCAGACTGGGGATGGCAGTAGGAGTATGGCGGGCGTGTGGAATGGCGGTAGGCATATAGGGGTGCAGATGGGACAGTGGCAGGTGTACGAGGGTGCGTATGGGGCCATGGCGGGCAGCTGAGAGCCGTGGCAGACATACGAGGGTGCGTATGGGGCTGTGGCAGGCGTACAGAGGTGCGTATGGGGCGGTACCAGGTGGCTGGGGGCCGTGGTACCGGAACGGAAGCAGGTGGCCTGGGAAGACAACAGTAGGAGTACGGGGGTGTGTGGGGAGTGGCAGTAGGCATGGCGGGTGTATGTATGGGGCGGCGGGAAGCACGGGGGCTGCGTGGGGTGTCTGGGGGCACTGGGGATGCACAGGGGCTGCGTGGGGTGTCTGGGGCACTGGGGAAGCACAGGGGCTGCGTGGGGTGTCTGGGGCGGCGGGAAGCACGGGGGCTGCGTGGGGTGTCTGGGGCAGCGGGAAGCACGGGGCTGCGTGGGGTGTCTGGAGGCACTGGGGAAGCACGGGAGGTTGCGTGGGGTGTCTGGGGCACTGGGGATGCACAGGGGCTGCGTGGGGTGTCTGGGGGCACTGGGGATGCACGGGGCTGCGTGGGGTGTCTGGGGCAGCGGGAAGCACGGGGGTTGCGTGGGGTGTCTGGGGCACTGGGGATGCACAGGGGGCTGCGTGGGGTGTCTGGGGCAGCGGGAAGCACAGGGGCTGCGTGGGGTGTCTGGGGCACTGCGGATGCACAGGGGGCTGCGTGGGGTGTCTGGGGGCACTGGGGAAGCACAGGGGTTGCGTGGGGTGTCTGGGGGCACTGGGGATGCACAGGGGGGGCTGCGTGGGGTGTCTGGGGCAGCGGGAAGCACGGGGCTGCGTGGGGTGTCTGGGGCACTGGGGATGCACAGGGGGCTGCGTGGGGTGTCTGGGGGCAGCGGGGAAGCACGGGGGGCTGTGTGGGGTGTCTGGGGCAGCGGGAAGCACGGGGCTGTGTGGGGTGTCTGGGGGCACTGGGGATGCACAGGGGGCTGCGTGGGGTGTCTGGGGCACTGGGGATGCACAGGGGCTGCGTGGGGTGTCTGGGGCACTGGGGAAGCACAGGGGGTTGCGTGGGGTGTCTGGGGCACTGGGGATGCACAGGGGCTGCGTGGGGTGTCTGGGGCAGCGGGAAGCACGGGGGCTGTGTGGGGTGTCTGGGGGCACTGGGGATGCACAGGGGCTGCGTGGGGTGTCTGGGGCACTGGGGAAGCACAGGGGGCTGCGTGGGGTGTCTGGGGGCACTGGGGATGCACAGGGGGCTGCGTGGGGTGTCTGGGGGCACTGGGGATGCACAGGGGGGGCTGCGTGGGGTGTCTGGGGCACTGGGGATGCACAGGGGGCTGCGTGGGGTGTCTGGGGCACTGGGGAAGCACAGGGGCTGCGTGGGGTGTCTGGGGCACTGGGAAGCACAGGGGCTGCGTGGGGTGTCTGGGGGCACTGGGGATGCACAGGGGGCTGCGTGGGGTGTCTGGGGCACTGGGGAAGCACAGGGGGCTGCGTGGGGTGTCTGGGGCACTGGGGATGCACAGGGGCTGCGTGGGGTGTCTGGGGGCACTGGGGAAGCACAGGGGGCTGCGTGGGGTGTCTGGGGCACTGGGGATGCACAGGGGGGCTGCGTGGGGTGTCTGGGGGCACTGGGGATGCACAGGGGGGGCTGCGTGGGGTGTCTGGGGGCACTGGGGAAGCACAGGGGGCATCGGGGTAGCATGGGGGGGCTGCTGCGGGGTCTCACCTTTGAGGATGGCCTGCAGCGAGGCCACCTCCTCCTGGCACTGACGCCGCACGGCGGCCACAGCCTCCTGCTTGGTGCCCTCGCTCACGGTGGCCACAGCTCGCAGCGTCTCCACCTCGGCCAGCGCGGCCGCCAGCTCCTCCTGCAGCGCCTGGATCATCCCCCCGGGGTCCGGCTGCTCCGTGCCCATCGCCTCCACCGACACGCCGGGCTCCTGGGGGGCTGCGGCCCCCCCACCCAGCCCGTCCGCCCTGCACGGCTCTGGGGGCAGAGATGGGGGGTCACAGACCCAACCTGCCAGGTGTCACCCCCTCCCCCGGGGCACCAGAGCCCCTCCCCCAGGGGTCTCCCCTCCCCGCACCCTGTGCTCCTCCCCAGGGTCCTCCCCCGCACCCTGTGCCCCTCCCGAGGTCTTCCCCGCACCCTGTGCCCCTCCCTATGGGTCACCCCGTACCTCTTCCCCCGCACCCTGTGCTCCTCCCCAGGGTCACCCCCGTACCCTGTGCCTCTCCCCTCCCCGCACCCTGTGCCCCTCCCCCAGGGTCCTCCCCGCACCCTGTGCCCCTCCCCCAGGGTCCTCCCCCGCACCCTGTGCCCCTCCCCCGGGGTCCCCGCACCCTGTGCCCCTCCCCGGGGTCACTGCCCCCGCACCCTGTGCCCCTCCCAGGGTCACTGCCCCCGCACCCTGTGCCCCTCCCCTATGGGTCACCCCTGTACCTCTCCCCGCACCCTGTGCCCCTCCCCCGGGGGTCCCCCCCCCGTACCCGGGGCCCCTCCCCCGGGGGTCACTGCCCCCCCCGCACCCTGTGCCCCTCCCCTATGGGTCACCCCCCCTGTACCTCTCCCCCCCCGCACCCTGTGCCCCTCCCCCAGGGTCACTGCCCCCCGCACCCTCCATGCTCCGCTCGCGGCTCCCCCGCTGCAGGCTCCGCACTTCCGCGTTCGGGGCCAGCTGGGGGCGGGGCCACCCGGCGGTCCCGGAAAGAGCCGAGCGTATCCGGAGGGAGCCGAAAGCCCGAGCGAGGCCGAAGGGTCTCGGGAGGCAGCGGAGAGACCCGAAGGGGCGGGGCGGGGCGGGGCGGGGTCTGTCTGCGGGGCCGCCAGCCCAAGCGTAGGAGGACCGGGCAACCCCCCCGCCCCCCGGCAACCAGCCCTGGCAACGGCCTCTCCCTGGCAACCCCCCCTCCCCTGGCAACCAGCCTTGGCAACGGCCTCTCCCTGGCAACCCCCCCTCCCCTGGCAACCCCCCCGGCAACCCCCTTTCCCTGGCAACCCCCCCAGCAACTGCATCCCCCCGGCAACCAGCCCTGGCAATGGCCTCTCCCTGGTAACCCCTCTGGCAACCGCATTCCCCCTGGCAACTGCATCCCCCCAGCAACCAGCCCTGGCAATAGCTACCACCCTGGTAACCGCCTCTCCTGGAAACCCCAGCAACTGCATCCCCTGGCAACCCCTGACAACGGCCTCTCCTGGCAACCCCCTCCTGGCAACCAGCCTTGGCAACGGCCTCTCCTGGCAACCCCTCCTGGCAACTCCCCGGCAACCACCTTTCCCTGGCAACCCCCCAGCAACTGCATCCCCCCGGCAACCAGCCCTGCCAATGGCCTCTCCCTGGTAACCCCTCTGGCAACCGCATTCCCCCTGGCCACTGCCTCCCCCCCGCAACCAGCCCTGGCAATGGCCTCTCCCTGGCACCCACTCCAGCAACCGCCTCTCCCTAGCAACCACCCTGGTAACCGCCTCTCCCTGGAAACCCCCAGCAACTGCATCCCCCCTGGCAACCCCCCTGGCAACGGCCTCTCCCTGGCAACCCCCCGGCAACCACCTCTCCCTGGCAACCCCCCTGGGAACCACATCCCCCTGGCAACGAGCCCTGACCAGGGCTGCCTGGGGCGCGGGGGGGGGGGGAAATGGGGCAATTTGCCCCCTCCCTGGCAACCCCCCAGCAACTGCATCCCCCCGGCAACCAGTCCTGGCAATGGCCTCTCCCTGGCAACCACTCCAGCAACCGCCTCTCCCTAGCTACCACCCTGGCAACCGCCTCTCCCTGGCAACCCCCTGGCAACCACCTCTCCCTGGCGACCCCCCCCGCAACCAGCCCAGCCCTGGCAACAGCCTCTCCCTGGCAACCACCCCAGCAACCGCCTCTCCCTAGCTACCACCGTGGCAAATGCATCCCCCCAACAACCAGCCCTGGCAACAGCCTCTCCCTGGCAACCCCCCTGGCAACTGCCTCTCCCTCATAACCACAATTCCTCTCTGCAACCACACCAGTCAACTGCTTCTCCCTAGCTACCAACCCCAGCAACCACTTTGGACAACTAAATCTCCCTGGTAACCACCTCTGGCATCTGCCCTTGGCAACTGCATCCCCCTGGCAACTGAGTACAGAGTCACAGGACCAATGCTCTGGAACTGCTTCGAATGAAGCCAGTCAGGAGTCACCAGGGTAAGAAGCCTACATGGCTTTGGCTTCCTGGGTCTGACCTCGGCACATTCAGCATCCCCTTCCACACTATGCGCTTCCCACAGCGAGTCCACCCAGGCAGGGCTCCTGGGGAAGCCAGAGAGCCCTGCACCCCAACTCTGCAGCCAGTCAGGACTCTCAGACAGTGTGTGACATGAACGGGTTATTAGTTGACAGGAACACAGCATAGGACAGAGCTTGTTAGCACAAACATCAGGAACATTCAGTAAAGTCCATCATATAGGGAGGGGAGCCCAGAGCCAGGGTCCTGGACCTCCCCCTGAGCCCCAAGCCAGCAGAAAATGACTGACTTCCAGCTGCCTGGCCCCTGACACCCCCATTGCCCCTCCTCTGGTCTTTGTCTCGCTTCCCGGGCAAAGTGTCACCTGCTGGCATCCCCTCCTGGGTCTCAGGTTATGAAGAGCACTGTCCATCACTTATGTACAGGCAGCTGGAGCAACCTCACCTGCCCCCAAGGGTCTCAGCAAAAGTCACACACCCCTATTCCCACCACCGAGGTATTGGTGCAGCACACAGGGAAACTGAGGCACACACAGCATTCATGCAAAATAGTAAGACTCACATAGGCTCATGTATAACATAGGGAGGAAAAAGCCACTTTGTCACAACCACTCTTTGGTAATGAGCTCCTCCTTCCATTCACTGCCAGCAACCACATCCTCTTGGCAACTGCCCCCTAGCAATCACCCCCAGCAACCATATTCCTCTGGCAGCCACTGCTTTAGGGACCCTGACAACTACCCCCCACCCACACAGACCCTAGCATCTCCCCCCCTTTGTGGGGTTGGGCCCGAAAACCACAGGATCAGACCCAGGAATCACAGGCTGTTCTTACCCCGCCCCCCTTCACTAATGAACAATGTGCATTTGCTGCCTGGTCTCTGAACCTTCAGAGGCAGCATTTCCAGCCCCCCCCCCCCCCGCCCCATCTATGCCAGTGAGAGCTGGGATTCCCCTGCCAATCCTTGACTCCAGGAGATGAGGATTTAGGGAGAACTCGGGACATGGTGAGAACATCAGGCCTGATCACCCGGGCAGAAAGCAGCCCCCCTCCCTGCACCCCCCCCCCACTCCTAGTGCACCTGCAAGGGTGTTTACACCAACCCAGAGTTCCCCAGGGACGTGCCAGGAAATGTGGAGGCCGGATAGAGAGAGACACTCGCAGAGACAGGGCCTGCCCTGGGGCAGACAGGGAGCATGGTGGAGGTTCGATGGGGTGAAGGGGACACGCTGGGGAAGATGAGATGGAGCTACCCACGAGAGGGGACACAGGATGTGGGGCAGCAAGACAGGGTGGACGGTCATAAGGTGGGGGATATGGAGGGGGGAGATGGGGTCAGGGGATGTGGTCTGCCCCCATCTCCTGTCCCCTTCAGTCGATGCCTTGTCACAGGCAGGAAATCCCAGAGGCGTTCAGGCCTCGCCTCTCTGATCAGAGAACACCCCCCCAATCTATGGGGCTGCACCCCCCTCTGGGCACCCCTCCACCGTGGAGCCCCATGACCCTTCCCCACCAGCTGCAGGGCCCCAGCTACCCCCTGGGACCCTCTGCCGAGAACGTCATGGTCCAGGGCCCCACCCGCCCGCCAAACCACAAGGCCTTGCTGGAAATAGCAGCCGTGGGGCCCTCCCCTCGCCAGGCGCCGCGGGGCCATTGCACTGGGCAAGGGGATGGCGCCCGAGCTGCGCTGCCTCCTGCTGCTGACGCTGCTGGGCTGGGTGGCGGCGGCCGGGATCGGGGCCCCCCCGAGGCAGGGGGAGACGGCCAGACGGGTCACCGCCACAGGTGGGAGGTTCTGGGGGAAGCAGACCGTGGGGGGAGGCTGAGGCCCTGGGGCCTGGGAGGAGGCTAAGGGGGGAGCAGGGGAGCGTCTGGGCCAGGGCTGGGCCCGGTGATGTCTCAGGGCTGGGGGAGCCAGGGGGCGTGTGGGAGAGGCTGGCGAGCCAGCTGTGACAGGTGGAGGATGGGCCAGGCGGTGGCTGGACCGGGGGCCATGGTGAGGGGGATGGTCTGTGGATCAGGCCACGGTGTGGCTGGGGAAAGGTCGGGGGCTGTGACTGAAGTGGGAGGCTTGGGAGGCCATGGCTGCGGAGGAGGCTGGTTCCCCATTTATGTGTCTCTTTCCCCCCCCCACCAGAGTCGAAGGCTGCAGTCCTGCCCTGTGGGGGGACCGGAGCTCTGTATGGGGACCCCCCCACTCAGCTGTCACTCTCCTGGCTGTGGAGGGACCCACGGGGCCAGGAGCTGCTGAGCCTGAACGTGACCCTGGGGGAGCCGCCCCCCCACACCAGGATGGGCATCGGGGCCCAGGGGTCACTGGTGCTGCCCAGCGTCTCCACCTCGGACGCAGGCGTCTACAGCTGCCAGTGGGACGGGGACAGCGGGGGGAACGTGCTGCTCAACGTGCCAGGGAGCCGTGAGTCCGGGGGGGTGGTGGAGGGGCTGAGGTGGGGGGCATGGCAGTGGGGCAAGGTCTGGATGGAAGAGATGACTGGGGGGAAGGTGGTGGTTGGAGGGCAGGGTGGGGAGTTAGGGGGCAGGCACTGGAGGAGTGGGGCTGGCCCAGGGGACTAAGCCATGGCAGGCAGTGGGGTGTGGGGCGGAGTGCAGATGTGGGGGGCTGATCCAGGAGGCAGATAGTGTTTTGGGGAATGTTAGGGGGCTGATCCAGTGAGAGGAGGGGGGCAGATCCAGGGGGGCAGAGTCAGGGACTCAAAGGTCCCCTGTCCTCGGCTCTGTATGGCCCCTGGGAGTAGCCCCCCTTGGGTGTGACAGCCCCCCATGGAGGTCGCACTCACTCTCTCTCGGTGCCCCCGCCACCGCCTGGAAACGCACCGCTGAGCTTTCAGCACAGCTGTCTCTGCCGTGGGCCCCTCGGGGAGTCCACTCGCTCGGCACCCGCCAGGGCTCCCACCCCCAGAGGGAACGATGCCCCCTGATCTTTAGCCTGCAGTGACTCAGCCCGTGTAACACAGGAGGTTTATTGAGCGTCCGAACCCAGCGCAGGAAACTCTCCGGCCCCTCAGGCCTGGCCTCCCTCAGCCCAGCACATCTAGCTCTCTCCCCCATCCAGGTGGCTCCGGCTGCTCCCCCTCTCCAGCACAGCCACCCCCTCCTTCCAGCTGAGCCCCCAAGATCATCTCCCCTTTGGCCCCTCCTCATCCTTTGTCTTTGGTCCCAGGCAAACAGGTCACCGGGGTCCTCTCTCTTCCGTCCTTTGTTCCCCTCTGGCTGGAACTGGCTGGTCAGGTCACCAGGGTCCTCTCTCCTCAGCCATTTTCCTCCCACTGGCCAGAACCGGCTGACTGCCAAGGTGGGCTGAGCATCTTGGTCACCAGTCACTGGGTCCCCCATCTCCAGGCCATTGTCCGGGGTCCCGGCTGCCAGGCGAGGTCACACTTGTTCCTGTGCAACAACAAACCCCCTCCCACCGCCCGGTGCCATAGGAACCAGCAGGCTGTCCTACCAGCCCTTCCCTTGGGCCCTGGCTAGATTCTCCCTGGCCAAACCCATGAGCTCTGTGAGCCTTCCCCAGAATTTTCCTTTCATCTTCCCCTCCCAGTCGTCCCTCATCCAGCCGAAGGAACCCCTCGCTCTCTTTCCGGACACCAACTCGAAAGGGTGGACCCCTGTGCATTTCTTGGGCAGCCTTTGCCCGGTGTGCTGGCCCCATATCTCTAGAGAGAGGCACCTCGCAGCCAGGTACTACCACCGGTGGTACTTCTGGTGGACGACCAGCTGCCTCCTGAGCCCCCAAAGTTGTGTTTTCCCTCAGGGAGCCCTTTCCCGGTACCCGGTCCCTTCTCTCACATGGATCTTTCCCTCCGATCCTCCCCCAGGGCCTGCAAGGGCCCTCAGCTTCTTCCAGGCGGGACCCTTCTGCTGCTAGATCTGGAATTCAGCTGCTGGGGTCAGGGCCCAGCCCCTGTTGCTGTGTGTGTTTCTCCACCACGGGACAAAGCCTCGGTCTCAGCCCTGCTAAGCCCTGCCCCTGGTAACTCACACCCCATTGGAGGTGTTACATCCCCTGCCAGGTAGTTTGCTGGTGTCAGGCCAGGCGGGCGCTGTCTGGCCTGTTCTCCGACCCACCCTCCCGTCAGCACTGCCTCTGGAAGCGGATTGGGCACCCCAACCTCCTTGGGGACCCCATTTCAGATGTACCCTTCTTACAGGCACCTTAACCTGGAGGGTCCGACGACCCCCCTCAGGGTTGGGTTTGCACTGGGCACCACACAGCTGTGCCTGCATCACCTCAGCGCCCGTGTCCCAGTGCCCCCGGCCCCCCTCCCATCTACTTCTATGGGGATGAGGTGGCAACTGCCCCACTGGGCTCTGCCCTATGCTCCCCTGTGGAATGAGCCCTCTCCTGGCCCCCGTCTGGAGGACTGAGATCCGGGCTCTCTCGCTTTAGCTCTCCGGGGGTTACAGATACCAGGTCTGGATCTTGTCTCAGAGAGACATAGTCACTTTCCAAGAGTACATCAAAGCTGATGTGCTGAAGGACCCCAGCTACCAGTCCCCCCGGTCCCCCTCTGAGCCTTCCTGTGTTTGTGCGGGATCTGAGCTATCGGCAGGTGAATGGCTTCTGTTGGGGAGCCTTCCCCCCAAGTTACACAGCCCCTTGGGGGGTTGTTCCACACCAACAAGAGTCTCTTGGTCCCAGAATCTCTCCATCCCATGAATGCTCCCCATTGACCCCCACCTTCCACTCCCACTGGGAGATGTCTTCTTGTGCACCCCTGGGCTCAGGCATCAAGTGGGCTTGGAGTAGAAGCCCGTCTCTCTCCTCCCCTCCCCTGGCCAGCTCTGCCCCAGGAGCTGGCTGGTTGGGATAGACACAGCTGGCTCTCTGAGCCTGCATTACAGGCTGTCCTCCTGTGACAAACTGGGAATGTTCTGAATGTTTTCTCTGAATACGGTGTTGGTGCCTCAGTGTCCCCTCTGCAGTTCTTAAGTATCTAGGTGGTGGGATCAGGGGGTGTGATTGCTGCAGAGGAAGGGGCCAGTGCACCTAAATGCCTGACCCTCTGTCTCTTGGCAACTGATGGCCTGGGGCCCCCCTCGGCAAAGGTGCCAACTGAAGGTGTTGGAGACAAAGAGGTCAGGTGACCCCCTGGCCTGGGAAAGGGTCTGAGCAGAGGAGGGGCTGGGGGGGGTGTCAGTCTGGAGCTGGCTGGGGACGAGGAGTGAGGGCAGACGTGGGGGTCTGGCTCACTGCCCCCCCGAATGGACCCGGCTGAGGGGTCCCGTTAGCTGTACCTACAAGCTCTGTGTTAGACCCTGTTCCTGGCATCGAATAAACCTCTGTGTTACTGGCTGGCTGAGAGTCACGTCTGACTGCGAAGTGGGGGTGCAGGACCCTGTGGCCCCCCCCAGGACCCCGCTGGGTGGACTCGCTGGGGGAAGCGCACGGAGGGGCCGAGGAGGCTGAATGCTCCAAGGAGAGACCCAGGAGGCGAAGCCGTGGGAGCTTCTTGCCCTGCAGACAGTCTGCTCCAAGGGAGAGGAGGCTCCCCAAAGTCCTGCCTTGCTTTGTGGGGAACAGTTCCAGAGCATCACCCGGGGACTCCGTGACACCTCCCTCGCCACATTAGCCCTTTGCAGGCTCTCTTGGGCCAAGATTTCCTCTTGCTTTGGGCATTGCACCACCTGGTATCCTTTTGCACTGCAGTAATTACAGTTCAGGTCTCTCGGGACCCATGGAGGGGGGTCTGCCTGCTCCAGCATTCGTGGGCAGCCGTGCACTGGGCTTCCTGGAGTCCCACCTCTGAGAGGCCTCTGGGCGACTCCCCTTCCAAGTCACCGATGTGGGTTCCTCCCCGCTTTGCTGCTAGAGTACCTGCACTTCTCAGGTCTTTGTGCTTCTGAGGGCAGACGTTCATCAGCTGCTCCAATCCCACCCGATTATACCCATCCTCTGCAGGAGTGGCCCTGCACCCTTTCCCCCCTTTGTAAATGGGTTGGACTCACCCCCGCGGCGCCTCCTGCTGGTGACTCTGGGAATTAGCTCGTTCCAGCGCTGGAGCGCCCTCTGCAGGCTGGTGATCCACCTGTCTTCAGGCCCCCGTGTCCCTCCCTGGACCCGGTGCCCTTTCACATGGGGTGCTGCCCCCTGGCAGTAATCCCTTTCTCTCTGGGTCTCCCCTCCCCAGGGAACCCCACCCTCTATCCCCACCTTGCCTCAGTATTGGCCACTGCCAGTCATTGTCTAGCCCCACGCCCTGGGGCAGGCTGCAGTATCAGCCACTCATCACTGGCAAAGTTGGGGTTGGACCTGCTGCCTTGGCCGACCCCTGGGCTGCCCTCTGCAACCCCCAGTACCTGTTGGCCCTCTGATAGGCCGCAGCCTGGGGCTTTCCAGGCTGGAGCTCCCCAGCCTTTCCCCAGCCCTGCTTCACTCAGGTATCCAGTCTCACGCTCCCTGCAGCCAGGCCCTTCTCTCTCTGAAGGCAGAGAGAGACTGTCCTTGGGCTCCTGGCTCACAGCCTCTTATAGGGGCCAGCTGGACCTGATTGGGGTGTGGCCCAGCTGCAGCCACTGCCCCAATCAGCCCAGCTTTCAGAGCAGCCGCTCTCAAGCCCTGCCAGGCTGCTTTTAAACCCCTCCGGGCAGGAGCAGGGTCCACCCCGCTACACCCTTGCAGAGATATTCCCCCAGCAAGGTGGCAACCTCCTTGTACGTGACCCCTGGGGTTTCTCATACATGCCGGAACCTTTTCCTGTCTGCCTCAGGGGTCTATTCAAACTTAAGCAACAAAGCCTGTTTGAACCATTCATCGTCCCCGGACTGTACACCGGCCATTTGGCTGAGCACTCCAGTGGCCTTGGGACCAAGCAAGGGCCCCGGGGTGTAACGGGGTCAGCACCCACCTCTTGCGAGCGCCCCCTCTGGTTCAGCACATCTGTGTTCTTTAGTTCTGGTGACCCTTTTCGGTGGTTCTCAGCGACTCGGTCCTCTGGCTGAGTCACACACACTGTCTGCATGTGAACAGACCCCTTCTGATTTATACAGTCCACCGGGGCCTATCTCAGTGCCCCTCTGGTGGTGTCTCTCTAGCCCTCCCTGGGCTTTGGACTTTAAATAGTCCAGCCGTGGTATGGGGCCATATCCCCAGGGCTGCTTCTCTGGAGACACGATTTTCTTGCTCAGTCCCCACAGCCAACCAGGAGCTTCTTCTTTGCTCCCCTGGTCCCTGCTAGCAAACTGTCTTTGGCTCAGTCCTAGCCGTCAGCCAGGAGCCTCTCGCTCCCCCAGTCCCTGCCAGCAGATTGTCTTTGGTCCTGCCGCTCGTCCAGCCAGGCACACACTCCTTTCTGCTCCAGCTTCACAAAGCAACTAACGACAGCTGTCATCTGCAGCTCGTTTTCTAGGGCCCTCCTGGCCCCTGATTGGACGTTCCAGCAGCCCCTCTGATTAATTGCACCTGTGGCACCTTGTAGACTAACAGACGTATTGGAGCATGAGCTTTCGTGGGATGCATCCGACGCAGTGGGTGTTCACCCACGAAAGCTCATGCTCCAATCCGTCTGTTAGTCTATAAGGTGTGTGATACAGCATGGCCAGAGGGCAGCAGGAGAGTGTTAGCAGGGAGCCTTATTCCCTGCAAGGGGAGGAAGGTTTGCTATAGATTAACTAGAGCACCTGAAGCCAGTTAGAGCACCAGCAGTCAGTCACATGATATAAACCCCCTGCTTCAGCCAGACAGTGTGGGGGTTGGAGCAGGAAGGTTTGGTTGGAGCAGAGAGCGGTTTGAAGGAGTTGAAGCAGAGAACAGTTTTGAAGAGAGACAAAAAGGAAAGTTTGGAGAAGTGCTGCGGTGGGTGGAGAAGTCCAAGACCCTAGGTAAGGGGCACCTGGCTTGTGTAGAAGGAAGGCAAGAAGCCCCTCCACAAGCTGAAGGGCAGGAGAGGGAAGGAACCCAGGGGAAGGAACCACCAGTTCTAGCGGTTCACCACTAACCTCAGGGCCCCTGGGTTGGGACCTGGAGAAGAGGGCGGGCCCAGGTCCCTCCCTCTCCACTCCTCAAGGACACTAGTGGGGTAATTAAAAATACCGGTTCAGAGGCAAGCAATGGGGCCCTGAACCTTCCCCAAAGAAGAGAGAGCGTGAGACCCAGCATAACAGTATCGGCAATTTTCCACAGGTGCCACAGGACTCTTTGCTGCTCTTACAGATCCTGACTAACACGGCTCCCCCGATACTCTGATTAATTGCTTCCTCATCACTCTAAGCCACTTGGAGGACTTCTCCACTGCTCCTTTCCTGGGATGGGGGTGGCAGAATCCTGAGGCCTTGTTCACCCCATCACAGGGGGTTAGACAGCTGTGCCTGTCCATTGGGTCATCCTGATTCAAATCACAAGCCTCCTCACAGGCCGTGTGGGAGGAATTGATATCCTCCCTCCCGCTGCCCCATTACACTGGGGCATCTAGGCTTCCTGCAGAATTGGCACCTCGGGGTCCCTCCCCACTTACCCCGTGGCAGGTCCTCTTGCCCCGCCTCTCCTCCAGCTCATGTTTTCAGTTAGCCTCCACTCCTCCAGCTCCAGGAGGGGGCAGGCAGCAGGGGACCTGGGGGCTGATCCAGAGGGCAGAGACTGGGGTGGACACGGGGCTGGGCTGTGGTCTGAGCTCACTCTCACCCCTGCCAGGGGAGCTCTACATCTCTGGGACCCAGGGGGGGCAGGTCGTGCTCCTCTGCGCCGCGGGAAATGCCACTGCTGTGGACTGGTTCAGGGATGCAAACAACGGGACCCACCAGTTTGACCGCGCTGGCCCTCGGCATCGGCCCAACGGCAGCTCCCTGCTCATCGAGAGGCTGGAATCAGGGGATGCCGGGCAGTACCGGTGCCAGGCCGGGAGCCAGAACTGGACTGTGCACCTGCACCTGGGAGGTGAGGGACCCTGCTGTGCCCCCGGCTAGAGTTGCAGAAAACTGAACATCCTTGTCCCACCTCCTGCCCCTTCTCTGAAACCCCCAAACTCCTTCCTTCCCCCTCCCTCCATCGCTCGCTCTCCCTCACCCTCACCCACTCGCTCATTTTCACTGGTTGGGGTGAAGGGAGGGTGAGGGCTCTGGCTGGGGGTGCAGGCTTTGGGGTGGGGCCAGGGATGAGGGGTTTGGGGTGCAGGAGGGGGCTCCAGGCTGGGGGGTTGGGCTGAGGGATTTGGAATGGGAGGCAGCTCCAAACTGGGTCTGGGGTTGGGGTGAGGGCTCCAGCTGGGGTCAGGGATGAGGGGTTTGGGGTGCAGGTTGTGGGCTCTGGGAGGGAGATTGGGTGTGGGAGGGGCTCTGGGGTGGGGCAGATGGTTGGGGTTGGGGCTGAGGGCTCCATCTGGGGTCAGGGATGAGGGGTTTGGGGTGCAGGTTGTGGGCTCTGGGAGTGGGTGTGGGAGGCTCTGGGCTGGGGCTGCGGGTTTGGGTGTGGGCGGGGGTGTGGGCTCTGGGAAGGAGTTTGGGTATGGGAGGGGCTCAGGGCTGGGTCAGAGGGTTGGGGTGGGGGGGCTGAGGGCTCCATCTGGGGTCAGGGATGAGGGGTTTGGGGTGCAGGTTGTGGGCTCTGGGAGGGAGATTGGGTGTGGGAGGGGGCTCAGGGCTGGGGCAGAGGGTTGGGGTGCGGGAGGGGGTGTGGACTCTGGGGGATTTGGATGTGGGAGGGCTCTGGGCTGGGGCAGGGGTTGGGGTGTGGGCTCTGGGTTGGGATGTGGGAGGTTGGGGTGTGGGAGGGGTGTGGGCTCTGGGGGAGTTTGGGTGTGGAGGGGGCTCCAGGCTGGGGCAGAGGGTTGGCGTGTGGGCGGGGTGTGGGCTCTGGGGGAGTTTGGGTGCGGGAGGAGGATCCGGGCTGGGGCAGAGGGTTGGGGTGTGGGGGGTGTGGCTCTGGGTGGGAGTTTGGAGTGTGGGAGGGGGCTCAGGGCTGGGGCAGAGGGTTGGGGGGCGGAAGGGGTTATGCACTCCTGGAGGGAGTTTGGATGCAGGAGGGGGCTCAGGGCTGGGGCAGAGGGTTGGGGTGTGGGCTCTGGGGTTGGGATGTGGGAGGGCTCCGGGCTGGGGCAGGGGTGGCGTGTGGGAGGGTGTGGGCTCTGGGGGAGTTTGGGTGCGGGAGGAGGATCCGGGCTGGGGCAGAGGTTGGGGTGTGGGAGGGGTGGGCTCTGGGGGAGTTTGGGTGCGGGAGGAGGATCCGGGCTGGGGCAGAGGGGTGGCGTGTGGGAGGGGTGTGGGCTCTGGGGGAGTTTGGGTGTGAGGGGCTCTGGGCTGGGGCAGAGGGTTTGGGTGTGGGAGGGTGTGGGCTCTGGGGGAGTTTGGGTGTGGAGGGGGCTCAGGGCTGGGGCAGGGGTTGGGGTGTGGGAGGGGTGTGGGCTCTGGGGGTTGGGATGTGGGAGGAGGATCCGGGCTGGGGCAGAGGGGTGGCGTGTGGGAGGGGGTGTGGGCTCTGGGGGAGTTTGGGTGCGGGAGGAGGATCCGGGCTGGGGCAGAGGGTTTGGGTGTGGGAGGGGTGGGCTCTGGGGTTGGGATGTGGGAGGCTCAGGGTTGGGGCAGGGGTGGCGTGTGGGAGGGTGTGGGCTCTGGGGGAGTTTGGGTGCGGGAGGAGGATCCGGGCTGGGGCAGGGGGTTGGGGTGTGGGAGAGGGTTTGGGGTGCAGGCTCCGGGTGGTGCTGACACCAAACCGCTCTGGGGAAGCAGACAGCATGTCCCTCCGGCTCCTAGGTGTAGGGGACGGGGGGGTCCACGTGCTGCCCGTGCCCACAGGCACTGCCCGCACGGCTCCCATTGGCCGCAGTTCCCAGCCAATGGGAGCTGCAGAGTTGGTGCTTGGGGTGGAGGTATCGCATGGAGCCCCCTTGGCCACCCCTGCACCTTGGAGCCGAGGGACATTTTGCCGCTTCCCAGGAGCTGCGTTAAGCCGGGCAGGGAGCCTGCCAGCCCCGCACCAACCGGACTTTTAATGGCCAGGTCAGCGGTGCTGACCAGTGCCGCCAGGGTCCCTTTTCGACCGGGCGTTCCAGTCAAAAACCGGACACCTGGCAACTCTAGTTCCTCCGGCACCCCAATCGCCTCCTGCCCTCTGCTCCTGCCTTCCTGCCCTACAGCCCCCCAGGCCCTTCCCGTCCCACCCCTGAGTGTGCCTGTCCCCCGCAGGGGAGCCGTCATTCTCGGTGCTGGCGGGGGACACGGCCCGGCTCCCCTGCAATGGCTCCATGCCGAGCGGCTGGGTCCAAGGCTCCCTGGCCTGGAAGCGGCTGGGCCCGGGGGTCTCGTGGCAGCAGCTGGTGGAGCTGGCGGCTCGGCGCTACGGAGCCTCCAAGTTCCAGCTCACCCTGGACACCGGGGCAGCCCTGGTGCTGCCGGCAGTGACACTCGACCAGGCCGGGACCTACCACTGTGTCCGGGGCAACCACAGCCACGCCGTGGAGCTGGAGGTCACGGCCCGCACAGGTAGGGGGCAGAGTGACCCGGGGGAGGGGTCACGGCCCGCACAGGTAGGGGGCAGAGTGACCGGGGGGAGGGGTCACGGCCCGCACAGGTAGGGGGCAGAGTGACCTGGGGAGGGGTCACGGCCCGCACAGGTAGGGGCAGAGTGACCCGGGGAGGGGTCACGGCCCGCACAGGTAGGGGCAGAGTGACCCGGGAGGGGTCACGGCCCGCACAGGTAGGGGCAGAGTGACCCGGGGAGGGTCACGGCCCGCACAGGTAGGGGGCAGAGTGACCGGGGGGAGGGGTCACGGCCCGCACAGGTCGGGGGCAGAGTGACCCGGGGGGGAGGGGTCACGGCCCGCACAGGTGGGGGGCAGAGTGACCCGGGGAGGGGTCACGGCCCGCACGGGTAGGGGCAGAGTGACCGGGGAGGGGTCACGGCCCGCACAGGTAGGGGCAGAGTGACCCGGGAGGGGTCACGGCCCGCACAGGTAGGGGCAGAGTGACCCGGGGAGGGGTCACGGCCCGCACAGGTAGGGGGCAGAGTGACCGGGGGGGGGGGTCACGGCCCGCACAGGTAGGGGGCAGAGTGACCCGGGGGGGGAGGGGTCACGGCCCGCACAGGTAGGGGGCAGTGTGACCCAGGGGGAGGGGTCACGGCCCGCACAGGTAGGGGGCAGAGTGACCCGGGGGGGAGGGGTCACGGCCCGCACAGGTAGGGGCAGAGTGACCTGGGGAGGGGTCACGGCCCGCACAGGTAGGGGCAGAGTGACCCGGGGAGGGTCACGGCCCGCACAGGTAGGGGCAGAGTGACCCGGGAGGGGTCACGGCCCGCACAGGTAGGGGCAGAGTGACCCGGGGAGGGGTCACGGCCCGCACAGGTAGGGGCAGAGTGACCCGGGGAGGAGTCACGGCCCGCACAGGTAGGGGCAAAGTGACCCGGGGAGGGTCACGGCCCACACAGGTGGGGGCAGAGTGACCGGGGAGGGTCACGGCCCGCACAGGTAGGGGCAGAGCGACCGGGGGAGGGTCACGGCCCGCACAGGTAGGGGCAGAGTGACCCGGGGGAGGTCACGGCCCGCACAGGTAGGGGCAGAGTGACCCGGGGGAGGGTCACGGCCCGCACAGGTAGGGGCAGAGTGACCCGGGGAGGGGTCACGGCACAGGTAGGGGCAGAGTGACCCGGGGAGGAGTCACGGCCCGCACAGGTAGGGGGCAAAGTGACCCGGGGGAGGGTCACGGCCCACACAGGTGGGGGCAGAGTGACCGGGGAGGGTCACGGCCCGCACAGGTAGGGGCAGAGCGACCGGGGAGGGTCACGGCCCGCACAGGTAGGGGGCAGAGTGACCCGGGGGGGGAGGGGTCACGGCCCGCACAGGTGGGGGGCAGAGTGACCCGGCGGAGAGGGGTCACGGCCCGCACAGGTGGGGGGCAGAGTGACCCGGCGGAGAGGGGTCACGGCCCGCACAGGTGGGGGGCAGAGTGACCCGGGGGGAGGGGTCACGGCCCGCACAGGTAGGGGCAGAGTGACCCGGGGAGGGTCACGGCCCGCACAGGTAGGGGCAGAGTGACCCGGGGGAGGGTGGGTTGTGGGGCAGGATGGTGACAATGTCTCTACCCAGGGGTTGGGGGCGTTAGTGGGGGTGGGTACTGGGGGGCAGTAGCAGGGGGGAAATGGGGGTGAGCCAGGCCCGTAATGATGTCTCTGGCCAGGGGGTGGGGGTATTAGTGGGGGTGGGTACAGGGGGGCAGTAGTGGGGGAGATGTGGGGAGGACATGGGGGGGTGCGGTGAGGCCAGGCCCGTGACGATGTCTCTGCCCGGGAGGGTGAGGGCATTAGTGGGGGTGGGTACAGGGGGCAGTAGCAGGGGGGACTCAGGTGGGATATGGGGGGTGAGGCCAGGCCCGTGACGATGTCTCTGCCCAGGAGGGTGGCAGCCCTGGATCGTGGGGGCTGCGGCACTTGGATACGTTGCTATTGGCCTGGCCTCCTTGTTTGGATACTACCAGATCCGCCGAGGTGAGTGGGGGGGCTGGGACACCCCCAATCCTGACCCACATCTCAGTCCCTCCTTGCAGACCTTCCCCCAGCCCGCTCTGTGCTGTGGGGTGGGTGGGTGTGACTGGGCTCCAGGCTCCGGGGAGGGGGTCCCCACTGTGGGGGGCGCCTTCCCCCTCAGACGGTACCTTCAGTCCTGGGGTGATGACCCCGGCCATAGGGAGAAGAGGTCGGGTGGGGGCAGAGTGGAACAGATGCTGAGTGGGGCGGGGGCTGGCTGGGTGAGGAGGGGGCTGGCTGGGGGAGCACTGGGTGCTGGGAACTGGGGGTGGCTGAGGTTGGGGGCTGGCCTCTCTAAGCCCCCCTCACCATCCTGTGCTGTCTGGTTCCAGCCCTGCAGACCAGGAGGAGGAGGAAACGCCTGATGGATCCGGCCAGGAGGTGACCTGGGTGGGGAGAACCTGCTACCTGGGGTGGGGAGGGAGGGTCTGTGCCCCAGGCGGGATGGGGGTGTCTCTGGGAGCTGGAAGGGGGGTCTGTGTGGGCTGTGGGGAGGGGGCTGCTGGAAGCAGGAGGGTCCCTGGCTGGGCGGGAGGCTCTGGGGTGTCTGGCAGCCGGGCACAGGATGTCTCTGACCACGCGATGTCTGTGGGGTCTCTGGGAGTGGTGGGGGGCAGGGTGGGCCGGGGTTTCTGCCTGGTGGTGGCAGGGGTGTGTGTGTGGAGTTTGTGATTCTGATTTCCCGGTGATGATTACTCCATTTCCAGGTTTTTCAAGGTGACTGGGAACGGGGCTCACACCCCTTACGGGAATGTCCTGCCCCTTGCAGACATCGCTGGTGAGTGCCCCCTTCTACCCAGCCCCCCAGCCCCCCAACAGCCACTGCCCCCAACACCTTCTATCCAGCTCCCCCAGCCCCCCAACAGCCACTGCCCCCCAACACCTTCTATCCAGCTCCCCCAGCCCCCCAACAGCCACTGCCCCCCAACACCTTCTACTCAGCACCCCCAGCCCCCCAACAGCCACTGCCCCCCAACACCTTCTATCCAGCTCCCAGCCCCCAACAGCCACTGCCCCCAACCCCTTCTACTCAGCCCCCAACAGCCACTGCCCCCACAGGAACATCCTGCCCCAGCGGACACCCCCAGTGTGTGGCCCCTGCCTCCACTGGGTCCCCCAACACCCCGACGGCTCCTTTTGGCCCCCAACACACCCCCTGCCTGCCACAAGAACAGTCTGCCCCTATGAACACAGCTGGTGACTGTCCCCCACACCCCATTGCCCCCCTGCTTCCCCACCCTCTACAGGAGCACCCTGCCCCCCAGGTGATCAAGGCCCAAAGAGTCTATTGGATCAGCCTGACTCCCTGTGGTTCACAGCCCATTGTAACCCCCCCATATGGACCCATTGCACTGAAGTGGTTTAGTCCCAAGGAGGCTGAGCTGTTCTGGCCCCAGGCAGAGAATAGGGGAGCCTGGGGTGCCCCAACGCCTGCAGCAGCCCACGGCCCCCCCAGTGTCCCAGCCAATCTGACCTGGGGAAAGAATCCTTCCTGACCCTGCAAAGGGCCATGAGCGTGTCTCTGAGCACGGGAGCCAGCCCCACCAGCCAAGTGCCGGGAGGGCTCTCTGACCCCCCTCAGAGCCCGCCCGCCCGGTGTCCCCTCCCCAGCGCGGCCGGTCACTGGTGCTTCACAGGAAGGGGAAAATGAAACTGAGAATCCAGCCAGCCAAAGTTCCTTCCTGACCCTGCATGTGACAGGCCACAGCCCTGAAGCATGCGATTGGATCATAGGCATTGTCTTAATGCAGAGCCCCCCTTGCCTTGTGTACCCTCACGCCAGTCACCCAGGGGGCTGCGTCCCCACAGTCAGCCCAGGGAGGGACGTGCTGATGCCCTGCTTCTTTCCAGCTCCAGGGCTTGTGGGGCTCGACCCCAGGGATGGCTAGTTGCCACATCTGTCAGCACTGACCCCCTTTCCCCTGCTCCTGCCCAGGCCAGCTGGTGTGACGCCCCCCACCTGTGCCACCCTTCCCTCACTGTGCGTCTTCTGGGGGCCCCGCTCTGACCCTGCCCCTGTTCTCAGGTGTCGGGCAGACAAATGCAATGCCCTATGAGAACATGGCGCTGGATGCAAGAGGGCAGGGGAGGCCACTGCCTGCAGAGGGGCCCATCAGTACTGTCGAATCAGAGGGTGAGTATCAGAACCCCCCTGAGGTGACCCCAACCACGGCTCTCCAAGCACTGCAGAAGTGGGGTGCAGAGAGGGGGCAGGGGAACAGACTGGGAGGATGGGAGTGATGGGGGGCACATATTGGGGTGGGGTGTGTGACGGGATCCCCGGGGTCCTCTCCCCAGCCTGGGCCGTCTCTCGTGGTGCCTTGCTAGTGACCAGCAGCAAACCCCTCCCAGCGCTGGGATCACTCAGCACAGCCGCACGTGGAGCCCACACCCAGCTAGGTTGTGTGCCTGCTCCCAGAGCCACCCCTGAACGCTCCCAGAGAAAGGCACCAGCCAGATCCCCCCAGCTCCCAGCACGGTGCCTCTGGAATGTGCCCTCTTGCCCTGCTCAAGACGAGCAGTGCAAATTTATTAATTGGTTCCCCACTTCATCAATGGAAGGTGGACATACACCAGCCTTTGTAAACCGGAGCAGATTTACCAAACCCTTCACACAAACTGACTGGTAAAGAGAAACCGTTAAACACGTGTATTGATTACAGAAGGGAGATTTTAAGTGATATTAAGTGATAGGCAAAAAGTCAGAGTTAGTCACCGAAAGGAATAAACTATAAGCCTGCGGTCTAACCTCTCAACCCTATTAGACTGGGCTACCACTAGATGACGCCGTTTTTCTCACCCCCCGGGATATTGCAGTTCCTAGTACACAGATTTCACCCTGAAAACCTGGCCCAGTCCCCGCAGTTGGAGTCTTCTGAGCGCCCTTGTTGCTTGCAGTGTAGGTGGGGGGAGGAGAAAGGCCCAGCGTGGGGCCCCTGTGTCTGTTTTATACCCTCAGTCCCATGTGCTTGTGTCACGGGGTCCCCGGGCGCTGCTCTGGAGCTGCTCCCCACCAAGCCAGGCAGGACTCTGGGGAGCCTCCTCTCCCTCGGAGCAGCCTGTCTGCAGGGCAAGCAGCTCCCACGGCTTCACCTCCTGGGTCTCTCCTTGGAGCATTCAGCCTCCTCTGCCCCTCCGTGCGCTTCCCACAGCGAGTCCGTCCCAGCGGGGTCCTGGGGGGCCACAGGGTCCTGCCCCCCCACTGCGCAGTCAGACGTGACTCTCAGCCAGCCAGTGACACAGAGGTTTATTCAATGACAGGAACAGGGTCTAACACAGAGCTTGTAGGTACCGCGAACCGGACCACTCGGCGAGGTCCATTCTGGGGGGCAGTGAGCCAGATCCCCACGTCTGCCCTCACTTCCCGTCCCCAGCCAGCCCCAAACTGAAACCCCCTCCAGCCCCTCCTCCTCTGCTGAGCTCCTTTCCCGGGCCAGGAGGTCACCTGACCTCCTTGTTCTCCCCCAACTTTAGCATCCCCTTGCAGGGGGGAAGGGCCCTGGCCATTAGTTGCCAGGAGACAGAGTGTTGGCCAGAAACTGAGGAACCCACACAGGATTGGGGGGGTTGGACTAAATACCTCCTGAGGTCCCTTCCAACCCTGATATTCTATGAAATGTATTCAGAGGAAACATTAAGAACAGCCCCAGTTCATCACAGCTTGGGACACAGGAGTCCAGGCCTGTCTGGGGCGTTGCTGAGTCCCCGGCAGGCGGAGCAATTCCCCTGGTGAGGCCTCATGCAGGGGAGTCACTGCAGCCTGGCTCCCTTGCTGCACAACGGCTGGTGATGGTTGTTCGACACCCACCCGGGCGTCGGTTACTTTCCTTGCTGTTGCCTCTGGGGAGCTGATATCTGGCTGATTCCCCAACTTACAGCATGTTTCAGTGCCAGGCACACAACACAATCTCATAACTTCACATGCACTAACGACACACATCTATGGATAGAGAAATGACTCTCAGCAGATCATCACCTTTCCCCGATACCGCACAAGGCTGCTTTCTAGGTGAGATCACCAGTATATACAACTGAGGAGTATGGGGGTTACAGGATACTCCCCCAAGGTAGAGAATGTCACAGGGTGTGATGGGGATACAGCCAGATGATGGGTGGGGTGGGGTGGGGTACTGAGGGGCAGGGGCACAGAGTGGGGGACAGTGGGGGTAATGGGGGCCCAGATGGGATGGGGGGCAGCAATGGGGGCCAGCCACAGGCAGGAAGAGCCAGAAAGGGGGTGATGGCCAGACAGGGGGAGTGATTGGCATGGGGTGCAGTGGGTGGGAGGGGCAGGGGGATTACAGTGACAGATGCGGGAGGGGATACTTGCCCCCCCCCCCGAGGGCCCTATGGAGCGAGAGATGGCAGCTCAGCACAGGGAGGGACCAGAGTAAAGGGGACTGGGGGGCGCAAGACCCACATTGACACCCCCTCTCCCCATAGATGAGGAGGAGTATGAGCACCCAGAAAGTGAGGAAGAACAAGCACCCGAGGGTGAGTGGGGGGCAGGAGAGGTGGGGAGCTGGGGTTAGAGAAGGGTATTGGGGCATGACAGGGCAGTAATGGGGTGGAGGGGGTGCTGGGAGGGGACAGGATGGGGGGCATGGGGAGGGGTGATGGAAGGGGCCGGGCTGCCCCCCCCAGGGCCATTGCTTGGGGTCACTTGTTCTGTGTTTCTCTCCTGGCTCCAGATGGTGATGGCTACGAAAACACCAACGGGGACATGAAACTGTGCATGGGGGACAAGGAGTCCAGCGGTAACAGCCCCCCCAAACCACCCCCAGTTCCCCAACCCTTACCCTGCACCACCCACTGCACAGGGGATGAGACGGGACTGACCTCCCTGAGCCAGCCAGTCCCTGCCCTGGGGGCGGATGGGAGCTGGCACCCCTAGAGGGGACAGGCCCCAGGTCCCATTCCCCACCCCCCTGAGCCGGCCCGTCCCTGCCCTGGAGTGCATCGGGGCTGGCGACCCCTAGAGGGGAAAGGCCCCAGGTCCCATTCCCCACCCCCCTGAGCCGGCCCGTCCCTGCCCTGGAGTGCATCGGGGCTGGCGCCCCCTAGAGGGGAGAGGCCCAGGTCCCATTCCCCGCCCCCCTGAGCCGGCCCGTCCCTGCCCTGGGGGCGGATGGGAGCTGGCGACCCCTAGAGGGGAGAGGCCCCAGGTCCCATTCCCCACCCCCCTGAGCCGGCCCGTCCCTGGCCTGGGGCCAGATGGGAGCCGGCGCCCCCTAGAGGGGAAAGGCCCCATGTCCCATTCCCCGCCCCCCTGAGCCGGCCCGTCCCTGGCCTGGGGGCGGATGGGAGCCGGCGCCCCTAGAGGGGAGAGGCCCCAGGTCCCATTCCCCACCCCCCTGAGCCGGCCCGTCCCTGCCCTGGAGTGCATCGGGGCTGGCGCCCCCTAGAGGGGAGAGGCCCAGGTCCCATTCCCCACCCCCCTGAGCCGTCCCGTCCCTGCCCTGGAGTGCATCGGGGCTGGCGACCCCTAAAGGGGAGAGGCCCCAGGTCCCATTCCCTGAGCCGGCCCATCCCTGCCCTGGGGCCAGATGGGAGCCGGCGACCCCTAGAGGGGAGAGGCCCCAGGTCCCATTCCCCACCCCCCTGAGCCGGCCCGTCCCTGCCCTGGGGGCGGATGGGAGCCGGCGACCCCTAGAGGGGAGAGGCCCCAGGTCCCATTCCCCACCCCCCTGAGCCGGCCCGTCCCTGGCCTGGGGGCGGATGGGAGCTGGCGCCCCCACGCGGGGAGAGGCCCCCGGCCCCGTACCCCCCCCCTGAGCCGGCCCGTCCCTGCCCTGGGGCCAGATGGGAGCCGGCGCCCCTAGAGGGGACAGGCCCCAGGTCCCATTCCCCACCCCCCTGAGCTGTCCCGTCCCTGCCCTGGGGCCAGATGGGAGCCGGCGCCCCTAGAGGGGAAAGGCCCCATGTCCCATTCCCCACCCCCCTGAGCTGGCCCGTCCCTGGCCTGGGGCCAGATGGGAGCCGGCGCCCCTAGAGGGGAGAGGCCCCAGGCCCCATTCCCCACCCCCCTGAACTGGCCCGTCCCTGGCCTGGGGGCGGATGGGAGCCGGCGCCCCTAGAGGGGAGAGGCCCCAGGCCCCATTCCCCGCCCCCCTGAGCCGGCCCGTTCCTGGCCTGGGGGCGGATGGGAGCCAGTGCCCTCTAGAGAGAAAAGGCCCCGTATCCCATTCCCCAGGTCCTCAGTCTTTCTGGCCCTAGTCTGCACTGGGGCCTGCGGTCTCCACAGCGGGTGAAGCTCAGGGCCTGTTTAGGGGCATCCGCTCCCCTGACGCCCTCCTGTCCTTCCCCCAGACAGCGCCTGCTACGAGAACAGTCTGGAGGAGAACAGAGCAGGAGGCAACTGGGCTTCAGGTAATGGGGGACTTGGATGGGGGGCAGGGCTGAGAGCAGGGTCCTGTGTGGGGAATGGGGGGGGCAGGGCTGAGAGCGGGGTCCTGGCTGGGGAATGGGGCGGCAGGGCTGAGGGCGGGGTCCTGGCTGGGGAATGGGGCAGGGCTGAGGGCGGGTCCTGGCTGGGGAATGGGGAGGGCTGAGGGCGGGGTCCTGGCTGGGAATGGGGCAGGGCTGAGAGCGGGGTCCTGGCTGGGGAATGGGGGCAGGGCTGAGAGTGGGGTCCTGGCTGGGGAATGGGGGGGCAGGGCTGAGAGCGGGGTCCTGGCTGGGGAATGGGGGGGCAGGGCTGAGGGCGGGGTCCTGGCTGGGGAATGGGGGGGCGGCAGGGCTGAGGGCGGGGTCCTGGCTGGGGAATGGGGGGGGTCAGGGCTGAGAGCAGGATCTTGGGGTGCGGGGGGTGAGGCTGTGGTGTGGCGGGGGGCAGGGCTGAGTGTGGAGTTTCGGGGGGTCTCCCCTGGGCTGACAGAGCCCCCTGTCCTGCACCCCCAGTTCCACAGCTTCCCCCCGTATCTCTCACTTACTGGTCTCCCCCATCCCGGTCCCCAGACACTGCCCACTACACAAATGCTCGCCAGAGCCCCGGGGCCGAAGACCAGGTCTCTGAAGGTAACAGCGTGGGGTGCTGGCGGGGGGCTGCCCGGAGGCCACACCCCGCTCCCAGGCATCCCCCAGGGCGGGAGGGGCCCATCACCCCAGGGTTTGGGGGCGGTGAGGATCTGCGCGCTCAGGGCAATGGTTTCCCAGGTTTGTCCAGAGCATCACCCTGGTAACAGCACCCCTGCAACCATTCATCACCCCGGTAACGGCTCCCCTGGTAACACTGGCCTATGGCCCCGGTAACGGGATCCCTGGTAACTCCAGGCAGCCCAGGGGCTTGCCCCCTCCTGCCCCGGTAGGGTGCCCCAGCCCCACAGCCCATGGGAGGGGAGCAGGCGCAGGCTGCTGCTGACAGGGATCTGCCCCCCCTGTTGGCAGACAGCGAGTGTTACGAGAACACGGAGGAGGACAGCGCCCCGCTGAGCCCCGGAGCTGCGCGGCTCGTAACAGGTGATGGGCTCAGGGATGGTGGGGGTCCCTGGGTGGGGAGCTTGGGGTCAGTCTTCCCCCCCAGGATCTGCGTGTGTCTGGGATCCCAGGGTGCCTATAGGGGGCACTGTGTGTGTGTGAATCCCATGGAGCCTGTAGGGGGCGTATGGGGAGGGTGAGTCCCGGGGTGCCTGTAGGGGGCACTGTGTGTGTGTGAATCCCATGGAGCCTGTAGGGGGCATATGGGGAGGGTGAGTCCCGGGGTGCCTGTAGGGGGTACTGTGTGTGTGTGTGAATCCCATGGAGCCTGTAGGAGGTGTGTGTGAGGTGGTGAGTCCTGGGGTGCCTGTAGGGGGTGCTGTGTTTGGAGGGGGATCCTGAAGTGCCCATAGGGGGTGCCGTGTGTGTTTGTGCTTGTGGGGTAAATCCCAGGTGCCTGTAGGGGGCGCTGTGTGTGTGTATCCCGGGGTGCCTGTAGGGGGCACTGTGTTTGTGTGTGTGTGTGGATCCTGGGGTGCCTGTAGGGGGTGCTGTGTGTGTGTGTATCTCAGGGTGCCTATAGGGGGCGCTCTGTGTGTGTGTGTGGTGTGTGTGTGTGACGGAGTGTGGGGGAGTCAGGGCCTTGCACCCCTCTTCCTGAGATTGACCCTGACTCTCAGCCAGCCAGTAACACAGCAGGTTTATTAGATGACAGGAACACAGTCCCAAGCAGGGCTTGTAGGTACAACCAGGACCCCTCAATCAAGTCCTTCTGGGGGTTCAGAGAGCTTAGACCCCAGCTTGGGGTTCCCTGCATTGCACCCCCCAGTCCAAAACTGAAAACAAAACTTCCTCCAGCAGCTCTCTCCCCCCTCCCCATTGCTCCTCCTCCCTTTGTTCGGTCTCTGGGGCAGACGGTGTCACTTCTCCCCACCCCGCTCCTGGCTCCGGTTACAGCTCAGGGAGCTTCCTTCAAGGGAAGTCCCCCATCCCCAATGTAACCCCCCTGCAACCTTCCCACATCCACACACAGTGGATCCCGAGGTGCCTGTAGGAGGTGCTCTGTGTGTATGTATGGATCACGGGGTCCCTGTAGGGGGCACTGTGTTGTGTTTATCCTGGGGAGCCTGTAGGGGGGCACTGTGTGTGGGGGGAGGGGGATCCCAGGGTGCCTGTAGGGGGCGCTGTGTGTGTGTATCCTGGGGTGCCTGTAGGGAGCGCTGTGGGGGGGGAGGGGGATCCCAGGGTGCCTGTAGGGGGCGCTGTGTGTGTGTGAATCCCGGGGTGACTGTAGGGGGTGCTGTGTGTGTGGATCCTGGGGTGCCTGTAGGGGGCACTGTGTGTGGATCCCAGGATACCTGTAGGGGGGGCTGTGTGTGTGTATCCCGGGGTGCCTGTAGGGGCAGTGTGTGTGTGGGGATCCCAGGGTGCCTGTAGGGGCGCCTGTGTGTGTGTATCCCGGGGTGCCTGTAGGGGGGCGCTGTGTGTGTGTGTGTGTGTATCCCGGGGTGCCTGTAGGGGGCAGTGTGTGTGTGTGTGTGTGGGATCCCAGGGTGCCTGTAGGGGCGCCTGTCTGTGTGTGTGTGTGTATCCCGGGTGCCTGTAGGGGCACTGTGTGGGAGGGGATCCCAGGGTGCCTGTAGGGGGCACTGTGTGTGTGTGTATCCCGGGGTGCCTGTAGGGGGGCAGTGTGTGTGTGTATCCCGGGGTGCCTGTAGGGGGGCAGTGTGTGTGTGTGTGGAGGGGATCCCAGGGTGCCTGTAGGGGGGCAGTGTGTGTGTGTGTGGAGGGGATCCCAGGGTGCCTGTAGGGGGCGCTCTGTGTGTGTGTGTGTGTGTGTGTGTGTATCCCGGGGTGCCTGTACGGGGCACTGTATGTGGGGGGAGGGGGATCCCAGGGTGCCTGTAGGGGGCACTGTGTGTGTGTGGATCCCGGGGTGACTGTAGGGGGTGCTGTGTGTGTGGATCCTGGGGTGACTGAAGGGGGTGCTGTGTGTGGATCCCAGGATACCTGTAGGGGGGGCTGTGTGTGTGTATCCCGGGTGCCTGTAGGGGGGCAGTGTGTGTGTGGGGGGGGGATCCCAGGGTGCCTGTAGGGGGCGCTCTATGTGTGTGTATCCCGGGGTGCCTGTAGGGGGGCGCTGTGTGTGTGTGTGTGTGTATCCCGGGGTGCCTGTAGGGGGGCAGTGTGTGTGTGTGTGTGGGATCCCAGGGTGCCTGTAGGGGGCGCTCTGTGTGTGTGTGTATCCCGGGGTGCCTGTAGGGGCACTGTGTGGGAGGGGATCCCAGGGTGCCTGTAGGGGCGCTGTGTGTGTGTATCCCGGGTGCCTGTAGGGGTGCTGTGTGTGTGTGTATCCCGGGTGCCTGTAGGGGCAGTGTGTGTGTGTGTGGGGATCCCAGGGTGCCTGTAGGGGCAGTGTGTGTGTGTGGAGGATCCCGGGGTGCCTGTAGGGGGCGCTCTGTGTGTGTGTGTGTGTGTGTGTATCCCGGGGTGCCTGTAGGGGGCACTGTATGTGGGGGGAGGGGGATCCCAGGGTGCCTGTAGGGGGCACTGTGTGTGTGTGGATCCTGGGGTGACTGTAGGGGGTGCTGTGTGTGTGTGTGGATCCTGGGGTGACTGAAGGGGGTGCTGTGTGTGTGTGTGGATCCCAGGATACCTGTGGGGGGGCTGTGTGTGTATCCCGGGGTGCCTGTAGGGGGGCAGTGTGTGTGTGGGGGGGGATCCCAGGGTGCCTGTAGGGGGCGCTCTGTGTGTGTGTGTGTATCCTGGGGTGCCTGTAGGGGGGCGCTGTGTGTTGGGGGATCCCAGGGTGCCTGTAGGGGGCGCTCTGTGTGTGTGTGTGTGTGTATCCCGGGGTGCCTGTAGGGGGGCGCTGTGTGTTGGGGGATCCCAGGGTGCCTGTAGGGGGCGCTCTGTGTGTGTGTATCCCGGGGTGCCTGTAGGGGGGCGCTGTGTGTTGGGGGATCCCAGGGTGCCTGTAGGGGGCGCTCTGTGTGTGTGTGTGTTGGGGGATCCCGGGGTGCCTGTAGGGGCGCTGAGTGGCCTCACCCAGTGGCTGGTCTGTCCCCCCAGACCTGCGGATGCTGCTGCTGGGTGCGTGTGAGGAGCCGGAGCGGGATCGGCAGGACGGACACAGCGAGGGCTCTGCTGGTGAGGGGCTGGGAGCTCCCCCGGGGGGGTGAGGGGTCCCCAGACCTTTCCCTGATGCCCCCTTGTTCCCCACAGGCTCCCAGGCCTATGAGGAGATGGCCGGGGCCCTGTATGCAGCCCCTGTCCGGCGCCTCCGGGACCGCAGCCAGGAGGAAGGTGAGCTCCAGGAACGGGGCTGGGACCCCAATATCCCACTCAGGGTCACCCCCATATCCCAGCACCCCAAGTCCCCCTTTCTGGGGTCACCCCATATCCTAGTGCCCTGAGCCCCCATCCCACTATAGCCAGTGCCCCGATCCCCCTCCCTGGGTCACTCCCATACCCTAGTACCCTGACACCCCTGGGGTCACCCCATCTCCCAGTCCCCCTCCCTGGGGTGACCCCAGTATCCCAGCATGCAGGGACCATCCCTGGCCTTGGGGCCCCCACACCAGGCCCTCTCCCTGATGCACCCAAGATGTTTCTGCCCCTGCCCAGGGCCAGGGGTGCAGGGGGAGGCTCCCCAGGAGAAGGGCTGGGAGGGGCTCAGCCCTCCACCTCCCCCACCGGAGATGAGGTGTGTATGGGGGGTGGAGTGGGGGCAACAGCCCCCCCAGGCCCTGGCTCTGAGCCCGGCTCCCGTCCGCAGATGCCGATTCCTACGAGAACATGGAGGGGGGGCCGGGCTGCGTCCTGCCCTCCTGGGAGGGGAGCGTGGAGCTGCGAGGAGACGGTGAGTGATGGGTGGGTGGTGGTAAGATGGGCACTGGGGGGTACCCGGGGCGGGGCCTGGTGGCAGAGGTCAGTGGGGGGGCGCCCCTGGGCTCTCACCTGTTTTGCTCTCATTGCAGCTGCTGGGCTCAGGGCCCCAGGGCCCGTCGGAGCTGAACCCCCCAGGCGGGGGGTGCCCCGGAGCCTGACTCGGGACTAGGAAACGCCGCCCCTGGGCCGAGACAGGCAGCGAGTGTAGCTGAGCCCACGAGCACAGAGCTCCCGGGAGGGCCCTGCGCCCCCATGGATCCGCTCCCCATCCCGGCCCCACGTCCTGGGTCCCGCCGCCAGGGACAGCCCCAAGGCTGCGGGGGGGCTGTGGGCTCCGGGAGCTGCACCGCAGGGCTCCAGACACTGATCCCATGGCTCTGCAATGGCCAGCTGCCCACACCGTGCCCCCAGGTGCCTCTGGCCTGCCCCCCACCCAGGCTCAGCTGCCCCACACGGGCAGCTCCATCCAGCTGGGCCGAACCGCATTCCCGCGGCGTCTGACGCATGCATGTCCGGGCTGAGGACAGGCGCCCCCCCCCCCGTGTCTGTATCCCACCATGACAGGCTGGGGACAAGGATCCCCCCATGTCTGTACCCCCCCGATGACATGCTGGGGACAGGGATCCCCCCATGTCTGTACCCCCCCGATGACAGGCTGGGGACAGGCCCCCCCATGTCTGTACCCCCCAGTGACAGGCTGGGGACAGGGAGCCCCCAGGTCTGTATCCCCCCAATGACAGGCTGGGGACAGGACCCCCCCATGTCTGGACCCCCCCGATGACATGCTGGGGACAGGGATCCCCCCATGTCTGTACCCCCCCCGATGACAGGCTGGGGACAGGCCCCCCCATGTCTGTACCCCCCCAGTGACAGGCTGGGGACAGGGATCCCCCATGTCTGTATCCCCCCAATGACATGCTGGGGACAGGGATCCCCCCATGTCTGTACCCCCCCATGGCAAGCTGGGGACAGGGATCCCCCCATGTCTGTACCCCCCATGACAAGCTGGGGACAGGGATCCCCCCTTGTCTGTACCCCCCAGTGACAGGCTGGGGACAGGGATCCCCCCATGTCTGTACCCCCCATGACAAGCTGGGGACAGGCCCCCCAGCATTTGTCCCCACCATCCCATGACACGCTGGGGACACGCTGCCCACCCTCCTGAGCAGCAATCTCTCCCCACCCATTTCCACTGCCCCTTGGCCTGACATGTAGGAAGAGCAGGGGCCATGGCAGGCAACATGCCCCCCAAACCGCCCCCCCCCACCAGTGTGCCTCCATCCCCAATAAATCCTATTATCCTGGGCCTGAGTTTGTGTCACTGGGGTCACGTTACAGCCAGAAGTGGGAAGGGCCTGGGGTTGGGAGCCAGGACTCCTGGGTTCTCTCCCTGGCTCAGGGATGGGGGCTCTAGTGGTTAGAGCAGGGCTGGCTGGGAGCCAGGACTCCTGGGTTCTCTCCCCGGCTCTGGGAGGGGAGTGGGGGCTGGTGGGTTAGAGCAGGGCTGGCTGGGAGCCAGGACTCCTAGGTTCTCTCCCTGGCTCAGGGAGTGGGGGGTTGGGAGCCAGGACTCCTGGGTTCTTTCCCTGGCTCTGTGGGGGGGGTCTGGTGGTTAGAGCAGGGCTGGCTGGGAGCCAGGACTCCTGGGTTCTCTCCCTGGCTCTGGGGGGGGGTGTGTCTGGTGGTTAGAGCAGGGCTGGCTGGGAGCCAGGACTCCTGGGTTCTCTCCCTGGCTCAGGGAGCGGGGGGTTGGGAGCCAGGACTCCTGGGTTCTCTCCCTGGCTCTGTGGGGGCTGGTGGTTAGAGCAGGGGCTGGGAGCCAGGAGTCCTGGGTTCTCTCCCTGGCTCTGTGGGGGGGGGGTCTGGTGGTTAGAGCAGGGGGGCTGGGAGCCAGGACTCCTGGGTTCTCTCCCTGGCTCTGTGTGGGGGGGGGGTCTGGTGGTTAGAGCAGGGCTGGCTGGGAGCCAGGACTCCTGGGTTCTCTCCCCATCTCTGGGTGGGGAGTGCGACTTAGTGGGTTAGAATGGGGTTGGTGGTGGTGGGGGAGAGGCTGCGAGCCCGGACACCTGGGGTCTGAGAACAATGGAAAAACCTTGTTCCCTCCCGCCCCATTGAGAATAATGGAAGCTGAGTTCTCTGAACACGGCCCTGGTATGGCCCCCCTCAAAGAGGGGTCTGTGGGACACTGGCTCCGGGCAGGTGTGGGGGGGACCCTGCAGTGTGTGAGGGCTGGGCAGTGAAGCTGTGTGCGGAGGGCTGGGATCACCGTGGCTTTGAGCCACCCCTGGGCCCAGGCGTGGCTGTCTCAGCTCTGGCTGCGAGGGAGCCCTGCAGCCCCGATCCCGGCCTGGTTTCACTTCCATCTCTCTGACGCCCACAGACTCCGCTCCTCGGGGCTGGGTGGGAAATGACGCGGCCACTGGTGGTTGGGCGCGTGCTGCGCTCTGACCGAGGGGCCAGCCCGAGCCAGGCGCCGCTGAACGCGGGTCTCTGTAAGGTTGGCTCAGAGCCGCAGCTCCCGGGGGCTCGGCCCAGGGGAGGCAGCAGGATTTGGTGTCGTTCTGGCGAGTTGACCGAAGCCCCCACATGCGAAAGTTGGGTGTCCCGACTCCCGGGCGCTGCGAGGGGCTGCTGGAGAATCTGCGCCGGCTCTAGGTGAGCAGCTCTGTTGGTTAATTCCCCTCCCGGACAAACACTGGCACTTTCGGGGCTGTCACTCTGCCCTGCTCTGCTGGCCGCCGAGGGCTCTGCTCTCAGGAATCCCCTCCCCGGGCAGGTGCCCCTCACCGCTTCGTGTGGCTGACCTGAGTGGATCCAGCTCCGCCAGACAACCCTTTGCCAACCCCTTCCCGGCGTCTACCCGTCTGTGCGGTGCAGAGCCCAGCCCTGGACGCAGCAGCACCCAGTGATGGTCGCACCCGGCTCTCCCCAGCCGGGGGCTTGGCTCTGTAGGGCGGCTGCAGGACAGCTCTGTTACCTGGCACCCTTGGCATCAGGGCCGGGCCCTGCACCCCGGGTGGGCACCACAGGCTGGTCTCTCGCTGCTGGACCCAACCAGGTGTGAGTACAGAATCTGCCGGGGCGTCTCCCTGCCCTGAGAGAGCCCAGAGCCCTCGGAGACCCGGCGGCCGCCCCAGGGATTCACCGACCGAGGGTTTGTTACCGGCCCAGGATGTGTCGCATGCTGCCCATCTGGCTCGTCCTCCTCGGCTGCTTCCTGCTGCAAGGGTCAGGTACCATGGGGGCTGACTTCAGGGGATCCCGGGGGAGGTGGGTGGTGTGGGGAGAGCAGGCCAGGGACGGGGAGTGGGGGCGGTTCCTGGGGAACACACGCCAGGTGAGAAGGGGAGGGGTGCTCCTGGGAGGTTGGGGAGAGACCCTGGCAGCAGAGTTGGGGGAACTGGGGAAGGACAGGGTCAGGGAAGGTCCCCAGCAGCAGGGAGCCTGGGAAGGCGGGAGGGTTCCCAGCAGTGGGGATCCAGAGATTGCAGGGGGGCGGGTCGCAGCCTCTCCTGCTCTGCTCAATGTCTCTCCTCTCCCCCCCCACCCCGCAGAGGTCCGAGTGCACCAGCCACCGGAGCTGAGGGCCTCACCGGGGGGCTCCGTGCTCCTGAACTGCACCTTCTCCGCCACCCCAAAGGCCTCCAAGCTGGCGGTGACCTGGGTGCGGAGTGCACCCGGCGGCAGTGGGGAGGTGCAGATCTACCCCCCGTCCAGCCAGGTCACCGAGCTGCGCAGCCGCCTTGACCTGGACTCGGGGCGCTTTCGGCACCAGCGGGACGCGTCCCTGCACCTGGCCAACCTCAGCCAGCACGACGCCGGGCTCTACCGCTGCTTCATCTGGACCTCGGCCACCAGCAGCCACGCCGGGAACGGGACTGAACTCAGCATCCTGGGGGAGGGACCAGGTACCCCTCCACCCCGTCTGTGGAACCCCCTGGGGGACAGGGGAGCCGGGGCATGGAGGGAAGGGGGAAGGGCAGGGAGAGGAGGGGAGGATGGAGGGAAGGGGGAAGGGCAGGCAGAGGAGGGGGAGGATGGAGGGAAGGGGGAAGGGCAGGGAGAGGAGGGGGAGGATGGAGGGAAGGGGGAAGGGCAGGCAGAGGAGGGGAGGATGGAGGGAAGGGGGAAGGGCAGGCAGAGGAGGGAGATGGAGGAAAGGAGGAAGGGCAGGCAGAGAAGGGGGAGGATGGAGGAAAGGGGGAAGGGCAGGGAGAGGAGGGGGAGGAAGGGGGAAGGGCAGGCAGAGGAGGGGGATGGAGGGATGAGGGAAGGGGAGGGAGAGGATGGAAGGAAGGAGAGGGCAGAACAAAGGAGGGGGATGGATGGGGGGACCCCCAGCAGCCCCCTGTTGCCCCCCCTGCAGGGACCCACACATGCTCCCCTCTGTTCCCTCTCCAGGATCCGGGGTGCAGCGCTGGGCAGCCTGTGGCCCCCTGGGAGTCCTGGCGCCCATCCTGCTGGTCCTGCATGCCATGGTGTGCTGGGAGTGCCAGGGCCTGCGGCACCGTCGGAGGTACATGAGGTCTGGTGCCCAGGGACGGGATGTGGCTGGGGACCTGGGCTCACGGCCAACCCTTGGGCTGGCAGGGAAGGATGGAGCCCCCCGACCCCTCTGATGGCTGGTTGGCTGCAGGGCACCATCGCCTCCGCTCCGGGGTCCTCTTGTCCCCAGGGTCCCCTCCCTTGTTCCCATGCAGAGTCGGCTGGGGGACAGCAGCAGCCGGGGAGGGAACCCCCAGGGAGCCCCCCTGGCAACCTGCACCCCGGAAAGGAGAGGAGGTGCCCGATGTGAGGCGGCTGTGAGATGAAGGGCCCGGGGACGTGCAGAGGCTTTTTGGGAACCCAGGGGGCCCAGCAGCTCCCAGTCCCCCAGGAGGGCACCATCTGGGCCATATTGAGTAGATGGTGCACAGGATCCATGTGGGCGATGCCATCCCCGGCACAGCGACACAGCCCCGCCGCATGGTGCAGGGCCTGCAACCGGCAGCTCTCGTCCCCACAAGCCACAGCCCCAGAGCGCAGCCTGGCCTCCCCGCGTGGTCTGCAGCCTGCAGCTGAGCCTGTCTCTGCCGGGGGAACTGAAACAGGAGCCACATCTGCTCGCAGGGCCGGGAACACCCCAGGCTGCTCCGACCAGGCCCAGCTCAGGGCTGAGCTCTGCTCTGCCTCTGCAGCCGGGGGACGCAGCACGCCCCAGCTGCAGCTCCAGCGCTGCGGGACGGACCGGGGGTCTTTGCATCCTGTGCAGGGCTGGATTCCCAGTTCGGCACAGGAGGCACGTGCCTGGGGCGCTGGCAAAAGCTGCCAAGTATGTGCTTTGCTAGCCCAGCTGGGCAATGTTCAGCTGCCAGTTGCTGCGGTTTTTTAGCAGTTGTGCTGCGGCATTTTATTTTGCTGCCCTGTTGCCGCTGGCCACACTGCTCGGGACTTCTCGGGAGGGAGGGAGCCTCCGGGTCTGCCCCACCCCCTGTGCTGACACCCCACACGCCACTTGTCCCCATCGCGCCCCCTCCCCACAGCACGCGCAGGGTTCTTGTCCAGGGAGGCAGAATTTTTTTTCTGCAGAAAATATTCTGCAGTTCTGCCTTTTGCCCACCAGAGGCGCTGCTGAGGCGCCAGAGCAGCCTGGACTGGCAGGTGTGGGGGGTGGTTTCTCTGCCTGTAATTGTGAGGAAGTGGGGATTTTCCCTTGTTATGTTGTGAGAGTCTTACTGCTTGGCATGAGAGCTGTGTGTGCCTCAGTTTCCCTCTGTGCTGCACCAATGTCCAGGTGGTGGGAATAAGCGTGTGACTTTTGCGGGGGCTTCTCCAGCTGCCTGCACAGATGCTGTAGCCTCCCCTTCATAACCTGAGACCAGGAGGGGGATGCCACCAGGTGACTCTTGGCCCAGAAAGCAGGAAGTGAGACAAAGGCTGGAGGAGGAGCAATGGGCCAGGCAGGGGCCAGGCAGCTGGAAGCGAGTCAGTCCCAGCTGGCTTGAGGCTCAGGGGGAGGACGAGAGCCCTGGCTCTGGGCCCCCCTCCCCCCAAGTTGGACTTGGCTGAAGGTCACTGATTTCTGTGCTAATAAGCTCTGCCCTACGCGGCGTTCCTGTTGCCTAATAAACCTTCTGTTTTACTGGCTGGCTGAGGGTCACATCTGACTGCGGAGTTGGGGTGCAGGACCCTTTCCCTGCCCCAGAAGCCCCGCCCAGGCGGACTCGCTGCGGGAAGTGAACAGTGTGGAATAGGGTGACCAGATGAGAGGAAGAAAATATCGGGACACATTTCGGGGGGAGATCACTGTGGAGGGGGAAAAAAAAAAGCTGAGTGCCGTTGGTGGAGAAAAAACAAAAACAAAAAACGGAGTACCGTGAATTATCAGGACAAATTGCGCCCCAACCAAACATTGGTTGGGACGCGGGACAAACGCCTCAATATCGGGACAGTCCCAATTTTATCGGGACGTCTGGTCACCCTAGTGCGGAAGGGGATGCTGAATGCTCCGAGGTCAGACCCAGGAAGGTCGAAGCTGTGTGAGCTTCTTCAGTCTGCTCAGAGAGAGGAGGCATGATCTGTGTAGCAGGGTTTGGCCAGCGCTCGTCCCTCTCCGGGGTGGCGGGGAACCACACCACCTTCCTACTTCCTTCCTAATGGTCTCCAGTTGCAGTGGGGGAGGTCTAGGTGGGATATTAGGAAACACTATTTCCATAGGAGGGTGGTGAGGAACTGGTATGGGTTCCCTAGGGAGGTGGTCGAACCTCCTTCCTTAGAGGTTTTTAAGGCCCAGCTTGACAAAGTCTTGGCTGGGATGGTTGAGTTGGGTTGGGTCCTGCTCTGAGCAGGGGGTTGGACTAGATCCCTCCTGAGGCCCCTTCCAACCCTGAGATTCTATGAGTCTATGATTCCGGTCGTTGACGGGGAATTGGCCTGGCCACGGGAGTCTCTCGCTGCGGCAGCAGCAGAGGCAAACACAGGCAGTGATTCGCGCGGGCGGCAACGGTGAGTCACGGGCTCAGGTTCTCAGGCAGGGGCTGAAGAACAGACTATGCAATTAGCAGATCCAGGCGCTGGGTCAGGGCTGGGCTGCAGAGAGTCATTGGCTCAGGCAGCGGCTGAGCTAAGATGGGTTCACAACTAGCCCAGGCTCTTGGCTCAGAGGGGCCTGGAGAGGGGGAGACTGACACCCGCGGGGTGGGTGGCAGGGGGGCCGCAGGCCCACCCACTCCACGGCGTCCCAGCCCGGGGCCCTAGCACGGCAGAAGACCCGTCAGTGGGATCCTGACCGCACCGCGCTGACATGGGCTCTGGCAGTGTCACAGCCAGACTTGGGTCGGCTGCCCCCAGGCCACTTCCTACCTCCCCCTCTGGAGGAACCTGGGCCAGACGGTGTCCTCAGGGGGGTCCAGCACCATGGGCTCCTCTGGGTAACTGGCGAGGGGCAGGCTGGGCAGTTCCTCGGGCCGGCCGTAGGTCGCTGGGTCTCCCAACCGGGAGCTGGGCCGGAGGCATCTGGCCTCTGCGGCGGCTGCCTCTCGAGTGAGCTCTGGTTTGGGCTTTGATAGTTCCTCTCCTGCGCCTGGACCTGTGGGGGGCAGGCACGGGACTCGCTGGCTCTGCTCACTCTGGTGTCGGGAGGCGCTCGTCCCTCTCCGGCTGGCGGGGAACCACACGGCCTCGCTGCATCCCCCAGAGTCCTGCCTGGCTCCGTAGGGGGCCATCCCAGAGCATCGCCGCTGGCCCCGTGATGGTAATAAAATCCATTCGGAGCCCGAGGAGCCGTCTGGTCCTCACGCCCAGGGAGGCGGAGCCCCAAGAGCTGGGGGATAAAGTGTGTTGGGCCCCCGAGGGGACACAAGGACGGGACTTTAACCCTAACTCACATTCTGTGGGTGCTTCTGGCTGCCCATGGGCGGGCCTAAGACACCCCCCATAAAGCCCACGGGCGCAGGCAGGCCCCCAGGTGTGAACCCAGCTGCGCATCGTGGGGGCGGGGAGCCGCGGCACTGCGCGGAGCCGGGTGGATCACAGGTGTGCCCTGGCCGGCAGTGCAGGGCCTAGCGTCCCCGCTGCAGCCTGTGGGAGCTGGAGCGTGGCCCTGAGGGGACACAGCGAGACAGCGCTCCACGGGGCAGAAGAGGGACAAACGGGGAGGTTTCTGAGCTCGGCACTGCTGGCTGCTATGTGCAGGGCCACCCCGGCTCGTCCTTTGTCAGGAAAGAGGGTTGCACTGAAGAAACACCTGGCTCGGCGTCATGGAGTGTGGGGGAGTCAGGCCCTGCACCCCCGGCTTCCTGCGATTCCCCAGGACTCTCAGCCAGCCAGGAAAGCAGAAGGTTTATTTAGACGACAGGAACACAGTCCAGCACAGGTCTTGCAGGCACAGACAGCAGGACCCCCTTTAGTTAGATCCATCTGGGGCCCCCAGGGAGGCCACAGCCCCATTGGGAAGTCCCGTCAGGGCTCCCCTCCATTCCTCAGCCAGCTCCAAACTGAAACTCCCGCCAGCCTCTCACTCAGCCTCCCCCCGGCTCCTCCCCCAGCCTTTGTGTCCTTTGTTCAGCTTCCCCGGCAGGGGTGTCACCTGGCCTCCAACCCCCCTCCTGGGTTCTCATGTTACATGCCCCGGTATCCTCCCTTCCCCAAGGCAGCCAGTCCCAGCACAACTCCCCTGCAACCTTCCCAGGTCAATACTCCCCACTCGGCATTCACAGACCACAGCCAGAACATCCCCACTTCGGCACACTCGGATCAACCGTTTCCCCTTCTCCCGGGAGCCAGCCCCAGAGGTTGGCAACCCCCTCGGCCAACACTTCCCTGGACTAGCTTCAGTGTGGCAGCCCGTCAGTGTGAATCAGGGCCCAGGCTGTGTGCACACAGCAGGCCTGGGCACGGCTCTGTTTGCTCACTGCCTGGCTGTGCGCAGGGCGGAGACAAGGCAACCAGCTGTACGGGAAGGGAAAGTGAAAGCATCCGGTCACTGCTCCCTGCTCTAGGCCCACGGCTAGGGAGCAGCCAGGCAGCTGGAGCCCCTCCTGGCTGGGGCTATGGGGGCGCGAGTCGGGCTCCTCTCTCTGCTTCTCGGGGGCGTCTGTGAGTATATGGGCAAGGACCCAGCCCTCTCCCCAGCTCCCTGGTGCACCGGGGGCAAGGAGAGCGGGAGGGTTGCGTCAGTGGGACGACCCCGGTTGCTGCCAGGCAGGGGATCGGGGTCTGAGTCTCTCCCACGGCCGCGCGAGGTTTGCACAGGACCCGAGGGGAGGGTGCGGCTCTCAGGCAGCACTAAACGGCTCGTTGTTGTTCACGGTGTCACCTCCGCCATGAACCAGAGACTCGCCATCTACTGATATCGCTGCCTGTCATAAACAGATAGTTAAGGGTTAAGGTCTCTTTTACCTGTAAAGGGTTAACAAGCTCAGTGAACCTGACGGACACCTGACCAGAGGCCAATCAGGGGACAAGATACTTTCAAACCTTGGTGGAGGGAAGCCTTTGTTTGGGTTCTTTGTTTGGGGGGTTGTTCTCTCTTTGGATCTAAGAGGGGCCAGACGTACATCCAGGCTCTCCAAGCTTCCTGAACTAGTCTCTTCTATGCAGTATAGTGAGTAGTAGAAAGGCGGATCAGTCTTTTGATTGATTTCTGTATTTGCAAATGTGTGTTTGCTGGAACAATATTTTACCTTTTACCTCTTTGCTGTACTTATACTTATGCTAGAGTCCCTCTAGTTTTTATAAGCTGGACCCTGTAAACTTCCAGCCGGATTTTACAGAGATCGTTTTTATCTTTTTCTTTTTCTTTAATTAAAAGCTTTTCTTTTTAAGAACCGGATTGATTTTTCCCTTGTTTGAGACCCCAGGGGATTAGTCTGACTCACCAGGGATAGGTGGGGGGAAGAGAGGAGGGGGAAGGTGAATCCCTCTTTGTTTTAGATTCAAGGAGTTTGAATCAGGGTAGGTTTCAGAGTAGCAGCCGTGTTAGTCTGTATCCGCAAAAAGAACAGGAGCACTTGTGGCACCTTAGAGACTAACAAATTTATTTTAGCATGAGCTTTCGTGAGCTACAGCTCACTTCTTCGGATGCATCCGAAGAAGTGAGCTGTAGCTCACGAAAGCTCATGCTAAAATAAATTTGTTAGTCTCTAAGGTGCCACAAGGCCTCCTGTTCTTTTTGTGAATCAAGGTAGTCTTCCCTGACGACCAAGGGAGAGAAAGTCTGGGAGAGGGAATGGTTTATTTCCCTTTGTTAAGATCCCAGGAGTTTGGATCTGTGTTCCCCAGGGAAAGGTTGGGGGGACAGGGAGTGTGCCAAAACACTATATTTTTGGCTGGTGGCAGTGTTACCAGATCTAAGCTAGGATTTAAGCTTAGAAGGATCCATGCAGGTCCCCATCTTTTGGACACTAAAGTTCAAAGTGGGGAACAAACCTATGACACTGCCTTTGTCCATCACCCGTCCCCAGTGTCTCTCTCCCTCCGGGGTGCGTGGATCTGCTCCTGCCTCGCATCCGCCCCTCCCCCAGCCACTAGAACCACCCGTGACCAACAGTTCATGTCCACACTGACGCGTCATCCTGGGGAGGTACAGCTGAGGCTCCAATCAGACTAATAAGAGCCAGGGGAGTTTGCAGCTCAGAGCGATAGGCTCAGGCTCTCTACAGACCCAGGCAGCGTCATTGTGTCGGTCACATCCGGGGCAGCTCACCCCTCTCACAGCGATGGGCTCAGTCTCTCTGCAGACTCAGGCAGCATCATTACATATGTCACACGCAGAAGGTTCTCTCTGCAGCCATGAGGGGTAGAAACGTACTGTGTTTTAAATGAAAGCTGAAATTCTAGCGAATCTGTTGTGTGTGGCACATCTGGCCCCCGGGCTGGACATTTAACAGTCCCGATTTAGAGAATATTTAGTTGAACAAAAGTTATTTAATCCCCCTCCTCCCCCCCCCACCCCGCAACCTCTTCTCCTTCCTCTCCCGGCTCCACTTCTCTGCGTCCCTCTGTCTGGCTGCGAGCCGTTCTCTGGTGCAGGCTGGGGATGAACCGGGCTCCATTCCATGCAGGCGCCCAGCTGGAGGTGATGGTGGACTCCCCAGTGACGGCTCAGCTGGGCTCCCAGGCTCTCCTCCCATGCACCTTCACCGTGGCGGACGACCCCATCAGCCCAGAGTACCTGGCTGTGCACTGGTATTTCCAGGGCCAGGAGCTGGCGTCGTACGATGACTCCCTCAGCGTCTCCCGGCCGGGAGTGTCCATGGACACGGAGCAGCTCGCCAGGGGCAACGCCTCTCTGGTTCTGCACAATGTGACCGTGTCGGAGCAGGGAGCCTACCGGTGCCTGGTCATCCACAGCCCGGACAGAGGGGAGCAGAGCCTGCACCTGGCAGTGCTGGGTCAGTGCTGGCGAGGGAGCGGGGAGACAGGCGCGGGAACTGGCTCTGCAGCCGGCCCCTCTGCTCTGGGCACGGCCCACACGGCGCGTGTCGCTGGGGCTGGGCAGGGTGTTTCGGGGATAGTGGGCACAAAAGGGGGCAAGGGGTTTCCTTAAATTCCCAGCACGTGATTAGCCCCCCCCCCTGCCGCCAGCCAGGAGCGGGTGCCTCCAGGGGGCTGTTGGCCTCCCGCCCTGGCGTTCCGGCAGCTCTGGCTGTCCCGGGGGGAAGAACCACCCAGCCCAACAGGGGGATGCTTGGGAGGCCCCCAACCCCCCCGGGCTCTCCCTGATGATGCCCTCTGGTTCCCCGCAGCCATGCCCACCGTTGCTGTCCCCAGTAAAGCGGTGCTGAGGGGGGAGCCGAACTTGCTGAAATGCTCCGTGTCCGGCTTCCATCCGGCCGACATCGTGGTGACCTGGCTGAGGGCTGGGGAGGTCCTGCCGGCGTCCCCACTCCCCGTGCCCCAGAGGAACCCAGACGGCACCTTCAACATCAGCAGCTCTCTGACCTTCCAGCCCACGGAGCAGGACCAGGGCGTCACCTTCTCCTGCCAGGTCCAACACGCCGCTCTGCCGCGTGGCGCTCTGCAGACAGACTTCCAGCTCGTGTTCGGAGGTGACAGCGTGGGCGGGGAGCGGGGGGAAGTGCCCCTGGAGGCACTGACTGGCTGGCCCTGTATTCCTGGGGGAAGCATGGCCTGGTAGTTTGTGCGCTGGCCGGGTCTCAGGAAACCTGGGTTCAGATCCCAGCTCTGCTCCGGACTCCCCGAGCAACCCGGGGCCAGTCACTGACTCTGGGCATCTGGTGCTGGAGCTGCTGCTTCGCCAGATTCCTCCTCTTGCCAAAGCTGCGCCCCCACCCCGTCTCCTCGCTCCCAGGGTGCTGGCGCCGGCGTGCACATGCCCGGGCACAGCGGTGTGGCTAGTAACAGTGGCAGGGGTGCTGCGGCAGGCAGGCCTGGCCCTAGGGTTGCCAGGTGTCCAGTTTTTGACCGAAACGCCTGGTCGGAAAGGGACCCTGGTGCCTCTGGTCGGCACTGCTGACCGGGCCGTTAAAAGTCCAGTCAGTGGCGCAGCAAAGCTAAGGCAGGCTCCCTGCCTGCTGTGGCTCCGAGAGGCTCCCAGAAGCAGCGGCATGTCCCCCTCAGGTTCCTACATATAGGAGCAGCCAGGGGCCTCTGCACGCTGCCCCTGCCCCAAGCGCCAGTTCTGCAACTCCCATTGGCTGGGAACCGCGGTCAATGGGAGCCACAGGGGTGGCGCCTACAGACAGGGCAGCGTGCAGAGCCACCTGGCCGTGCTTCCATGTAGGAGCTGGAGATGGGACATGCCGCTGCTTAAGGGAGCTGTTTGAGGTAAGCACTGCCCGGAGCCTGCACCCCGACCCTCTCCTGCGCCCCAACCCCCTGCCCCAGCCCTTATTCCCCTTCCACACTCCGAACCCCTTGATCCCAGCCCAGAGCCTCCTCCTGCACCCCTGTCATAGAGTCACCGGGTGATACTCTGGAACTACTCCATGAGTCCAGTCAGGACTCTGGGGGAGTCTCCTCTCTGTGAGCAGACTGTCTGCGAGGCAAGAAGCTCACACGGCTTCACTTCCTGGGTCTGACCTTGGAGCATTCAGCATCCTCTGCCCCTCCGTGCGCTTCCCACAGCGAGTCTGCCCAGGCGGGGTCCTGGGGGGCCACAGGGTCCTGCACCCCCACTGCGCAGTCAGACGTGACTCTCAGCCAGAAATCTCGGGGAGTCCAGGGCCAGGTGGCCTTGACTCCCCCTCTTCCAGTCCCCCCAAGCAGACTGCCAGCTTCCAGCGACCCCACCTCAGACACCCCCTTTGCTCCCCTCCTTGTCTTTGTCTCACTTCCAGGGCAAAGGGTCACTTGATCTCCTCCCTTGGTTCATCCCGCTCCTGGGTCGACTCTCAGGTTACGAAGGGCACCAGTCACAGCACCTGTGCAGGCAGCTGGAGCAGCCTCACCTGCCCCAGAGGGTCTCAGACAAAGTCTCACACCCCTGTTCCCAGCACCGAGGTATTGGTGCAGCACACAGGGAAACTGAGGCACACACATTATTCATGCAAAACGGTAAAACTCACATAGGCTCAACAGTAAGAGTCACATAGAACATAACAAGGGAAACTCCCCACTTGTCACAACCCCAAACCCCTCATCCCTGGCCCCACACCGTATCCCACGCTCCCAGCAAGGGTGTTCGGTTCTGTGTGAGTAGCTGGTTGGTGACCTTACCTGGCCCGTACCCTGTGCTGCTTGTCCCGTGGGATCTGGATCCTGGCCTCGCCCCACGGGCTGTCCCGGGGTGGTGCTGTCTGTCTCTGAGCTGCTGTGTAACAACTCGCACGGCCCTGGTGTCGTTAACCCCCTCTGCAGTCTCCCCCGTGGTGAACATTCACGCCCCCACGTTTGTGCAAGGCAAGGCCCAGGTGTTAACGTGCGACGTGAAGGGGTTTTACCCAGAAGCCATCGCTGTTAACTGGCTCCTCAATGGCGTCCGGACAGAAGCCCCCCGCGTGAACCCCAATGGCACCTTCAACCTGGAGTCTTTCTACCAGTTCAAGCCTGCGGCGGAGTCGGAGGGTGCTGAGATCAGCTGCGAGGTGCAGCACGAGACGCTGAGCCGGCCCATTGTCCGGAGCGTGCGGGTGCACCTGGAGCGTGAGTGAGGACAGGGACGGAGAGCGGGGCTGGTGTCAGGCGCCTGCCGGCTGGAAGGGAGGCGGGGTCCTGTCCCAGAACCAGGGGGAAGGGACACTAGCCTCTCTCCCTGGAAGAACTGGCTGGGTCAGGGGGCGACATGGGGCCTTTCCCTGCTAGGGGGCACTGGCTCTGATCCGGCTCCAGGGCAGGGGACAGGCCAGCTTAGGGGGCAGGGAATGGGACACGGGGCCTCTCCCCTCTAGGAGTGCTGGCTCCCATCCAGCCCCAGGGCCGGGGACTGGCTGGCTCAGGGGGGCAGGGAATGGGGCAGGGGCCCGTCCCCTCTAGGGGGTGCCAGCTCCCACCTGGCCCCGGGGCAGGACTGGCTGGCTCAGGGGACGGGACATGGGGCCGTTCTGCAGAGATTGTCAGCTCCCACCCGGCCCAGGGCGGGGACTGGCTGGCTCTGGGGGTAAGGGAATGGCACACGGGGCCTATCCCCTGTAGGAGGCGCTGGCTCTGATCCGGCCCCAGGGCCGGGGACTGGCTGGCTCTGGGGGGTGGGGAATGGGACATGGGGCCTGTCCCCTCTAGGGGGTGCCAGCTCCTACCTGGCCCCGGGGCAGGGACTGGCTGGCTCAGGGGACGGGACATGGGGCCGTTCTGCAGAGATCCTCAGCTCCCATCCGGCCCCAGGGCCGGGGACTGGCTGTCTCAGGGGGGTGGGGAATGGGACATGGGGCCTGTCCCCTCTAGGGGGCGCCGGCTCCCATCCAGCCCCAGGGCCAGGGACTGGCTGGCTCTGGGGGTCAGGGAATGGGACATGGGGCCTGTCCCCTCTAGGGGGCGCCAGCTCCCATCCGTCCCCAGGGCAGGGACTGGCTGGGGGGAGCAGGGAATGGGGCAGGGGCCTGTCCCCTGTAGGGGGCGCCGGCTCCCATCCGTCCCCAGGGCAGGGACTGGCTGGGGGGAGCAGGGAATGGGGCAGGGGCCTGTCCCCTGTAGGGGGCGCCGGCTCCCATCCGTCCCCAGGGCAGGGACTGGCTGGGGGGAGCAGGGAATGGGGCAGGGGCCTATCCCCTGTAGGGCGCCGGCTCCCATCCGTCCCCAGGGCAGGGACTGGCTGGGGAGCAGGGAATGGGACATGGGGCCTATCCTGTAGGTGCCAGCTCCCATCCTGGCCCAGGGCAGGGACTGGCTGGCTGGGGAGCAGGGAATGGGGCAGGTGCCTATCCCCTGTAGAGGCGCAGCTCCCATCCGTCCCCAGGGCAGGGACTGGCTGGGGGGAGCAGGGAATGGGGCGGGGGCCTGTCCCCTGTAGGGGGCGCCGGCTCCCATCCGTCCCCAGGGCAGGGACTGGCTGGCTCTGGGGGTCAGGGAATGGGGCAGGGGCCTGTCCCCTGTAGGGGGCGCCGGCTCCCATCCGTCCCCAGGGCAGGGACTGGCTGGCTCTGGGGGTCAGGGAATGGGACATGGGGCCTGTCCCCTGTAGGGGGCGCCGGCTCCCATCCGTCCCCAGGGCAGGGACTGGCTGGGGGGAGCAGGGAATGGGGCAGGGGCCTGTCCCCTGTAGGGGGCGCCGGCTCCCATCCGGCCCCAGGGCAGGGACTGGCTGGCTCAGGGGGGTGGGGAATGGGGCAGGGGCCCGTCCCCTCTAGGGGGCGCCGGCTCCCATCCGTCCCCAGGGCAGGGACTGGCTGGGGGGAGCAGGGAATGGGGCAGGTGCCTATCCCCTGTAGGGGGCGCCGGCTCCCATCCGTCCCCAGGGCAGGGACTAGCTGGGGGGAGCAGGGAATGGGGCAGGGGCCCGTCCCCTCTAGGGGGCGCCGGCTCCCATCCGTCCCCAGGGCAGGGACTGGCTGGCTCAGGGGGTCAGGGAATGGGACATGGGGCCTATCCCCTGTAGGGGGCGCCGGCTCCCATCCGTCCCCAGGGCAGGGCCTGGCTGGCTCAGGAGGGCGGGGAATGGGGCAGGGGCCTGTCCCCTGTAGGGGGCGCCGGCTCCCATCCGGCCCCAGGGCAGGGACTGGCTGGGGGGAGCAGGGAATGGGGCAGGGGCCTGTCCCCTGTAGGGGGCGCCGGCTCCCATCCGTCCCCAGGGCAGGGCCTGGCTGGCTCAGGGGGCCAAACCCACGTTCCCTTTCTCCCCAGGTGAGGGGACTCAGGGCAGCGTCATAGTCCTGGTGGTGTCAGTGCTGGTCTCAGCGCTGGCGGTGGCTGGAGTCGCGTTCTGCCTGTACCAGAGAAGCAGAGGTAAGGGACGGCTCGGCCGGGTGCAGCTGCACGGGGCTCTCTCCTGCACCTCCCCACACGCCTGGTCCCAGGGGCTCCCGGCAGGGCAGGTCTGGGTTTACAGACCCGTGTGTGGTGCTGGCTGCCGCCCAGTAGTTCAGTGTGTCACCGGCGGCGGGTGCCAGGTCTAGTTTTTAACCATCACTTGCGCAAAGAAACGATTTTCATTGGCCATTAAAAGAGCCCGTCAGTGTCCCTGGGGCAGGGTCCCTGCTGCATTTCAAGGGTCTAACACCTACCCCACAGACACCAGAGGGGTTCACCCCCCAGTACAGTTGGTGACAAAGCTGTTTCCCCCCCTGTCCCTCCCCCCCAATTCCTTGCGTCTCTAATAATGGCTGAGCTGTTTGTGCTCTTTGCAAAGAACGGTACCCGGGAGAGCCGGGCCAGGCGTCAGCCCAGACGGGTGCCGGCCGACAGAGTCCTGGTGCCCGACACGGCCCTTTGGAACGGAAACGCGGGGGCAGCGTTCGCTGTACGTGCGGGTACCTGTGACCAGGCTTTCAAAAGAGCCGTAAATGTCTGTGAGGCCTCACGCCCGGCTCCCCCTTCACTTCCAAGCCGCGCAGGGATGCCCAGAGAGGCCCACTGCAGGCTAGCACTGTTCCCATCGTGTGGGGCTCAGCGCCCGCAGGCTGCACTGACCGGCCCTCGGTTAGGGTGACCAGATGTCCCGATTTTATAGGGACAGTCCCAATATTTGTTTGTTTGTTTTTCTTATATAGACTCTTATTCCCCACCACCCCCGTCTCCTGATTTTTCACACTTACTGTCTGGTCACCTTGCCCTCGGTCAATCCGCCAGGTCTCGGATTTGAGAGTCCTGAGCCAGTCGGTACATTTCTCTTGGTCTCCCTTTCTCTGGGTCCGCCTCTGCCCCCGTGAAGGGTGGGCCTGCGCCTCGAGGCCGAGGCGTGAGACTGGCTGCGCTAGCTCTGGTCGAGGGAGCAGGCAGCCGGGGAGCTGTGCCCACTGCACAGCCCAGGGTCAGAACGGTTCCCGTCATTTCCTGGGGCTCCCCCTCGCCTTTGTCGTGTCCCCGGCATCTCTCACCCTCACCTCCATTGCAGGCTCTCTGGGGCAGGGCCGCTTTTCGTTACGCCCCACGCAGCGTAGCCCTGGCCCCTGACGGGGACGCTGGTGCGGTATAAATAATCATAGAATCACAGACTCTCAGGGTTGGGAGGGACCTCGGGAGGCATCTAGTCCAACCCCCTGCTCAAAGCAGGACCAACCCCAACTAAATCATCTCAGCCAGGGCTTCGTCAAGCCTGACCTTAAAAACCTCTAAGGAAGGAGATTCCACCCCCTCCCTAGGGAACCCATCCCAGTGCTTCACCACCCTCCTAGGGAAATAGTGTTTCCTAATATCCAACCTAAACCTCCCCCTCTGCAACTTGAGACCATTGCTCCTTGTTCTGTCATCTGCCACCACTGAGAACAGTCTAGATCCATCCTCTTTGGAACCCCCTTTCAGGTAGTTGAAAGCAGCTATCAAATCCCCCCTCATTCTTCTCTTCTGCAGACTAAACAATCCCAGTTCCCTCAGCCTCTCCTCATAAGTCATGTGCTCCAGCCCCCTAATCATTTTTGTTGCCCTCCGCTGGACTCTCTCCATTTTTTCCACATCCTTCTTGTAGTGTGGGGCCCAAAACTGGACACAGTCTCCAGATGAGGCCTCACCAATGCCGAATAGAGGGGAATGATCACATCCCTCGATCTGCTGGCAATGCCCCTTTTTATACAGCCCACAATACCGTTAGCCTTCTTGGCAACAAGGGCACCTGCTGACTCATATCCAGCTTCTCGTCCACTGTAACCCCTAGGTCCTTTTCTGCAGAACTGCTGCCCAGCCACTCGGTCCCTAGTCTGTAGCAGTGCATGGGATTCTTGTCTCTACATGTGTCTCTACAATGCTCGCTCTCTTTAGCCGCCCGCCAGATGTTCACCGCCAGCGACATCGTGGGGCCTAAAGTCTGGGTCCCCGGGGAGTACGTTTCCCTCGTGTGCATTGGCTACCACTGCCCGGCGGGCACGGAGGCCAGGTGGGCAAAGTGCCAAAATGAAGAGCTAACGTCCATCGCCGGGGGTGACCCGGCTGGGAGCGACGGGGAGCAGCAGCCGCTTGTTCCCATCAACGCTCTGTACAAAGTCCAGACACAGATGCTGCCCTTGGACAAAGGCTCAGCCACTCTGGCCACGACGCTCATGTTTCGTGTCAGGAGCCCGGAGGACCTGGGAGCCCGGTACCAGTGCTGCTTCATCAGCAAGGACGGGAGAACGCTGAGCACCAAGGAGTTCGGAGACTACACCCTGCGCCGTGAGTCAGGGGTGCCGCTGGATCGCCGCGCAGGCCAGAGGGTCACGGGGTGTGGGGGAGGCTGGGAGTCAGGACTCCTGGGTTCTGTTCCCAGCTCTGTAATTGGTTTGCGTTAGTCACTTTTTCGCCTTGCCTCAGTTTCCCCCCTTGTGATGACACGGACCCCTTCGCGGGGGGGGGGGGGGTTTGTGGGGCTTCAGTAGCGTGTGGCGAGCTCTGTGCCGCGGGGACGCGCTAATCAGGAAGGGACGGCAGCAGCAGGGCCCCCAGCTGGCCAGCTAGGTCCATAGGCTCCAAGAAGGTGCATTGACGGGGGAGCGGCCTCGGGGGGGGGGGGTTCTGCTACGCTCCTTTGGCCCTTTGTGGTGGGAGTGACGCCGCCAGGGCTCCCGGGGACCCAGCAGAGCGGAGCTGAGGCAGGGGCGGGTGTAAAACACACCTCTGGCCCGAGGGCGGTGACCTGACCTGGGTGTAAGGTGAGGGCTGAGCCCGGGGGATGTTAGGCTCCCGCTGAGCCGGCCCGGGAGCTCCCGAACTGCTTTGCTTTGCAGCCTTTGCTCAGACTCAAGGACCGGCTGTGGACCCGGCAGCAGCCCGGCCTGCAGAGGAACAACGGGAACGGCCACCGGGCTGTGGGGGCCCAGGCAGTACGAAGCTCCTGGACAGTACTGAACGGAGCACCCCGAACCCAGGGCTTCCCGCTGGCGGTGTCGCACAGCAGGGCGGGGGAGGGACAGCGCGCTAAGCCCCCCTTCCCTTCACACACAAACCAGTCTGACACGGGTCAGCAGCACTCAGGGCCTGGGTCCCAGGACCCTGCCAGGGGGGTGGGTCAGAGCCCGAGTCCTGCTGTGACTCGGGTCCAAGCCCATCATTGTGCAGTGTGGACGCAGCTCAAGCCGCAGCCCCGAGTCAGGAGGGCTGCACGGCGCAGTACGGACGTGTTAGCCTGGCCGTGAGACCTGGGGCCGGCAACTTGTGATCTCAGGTTTACAATGCAGCGTCTATGCTCCAGCATGGGCTCGGAAACACCAAATCCACAAGCCCACTGTGAGTGCCTCAGTTTCCCTCAGACACTGCATTGCTACCGGTGGGGGACAGAGGATTACGTTTGCGCTCAGGGCCAGCTGAGAGCCCCAGCAGTGTGTGTGTCGCCCAGCTGTCTGAGCAGAGTGAATGGCTCATGGCCAGCTCAATGGAGAACTGAGAAGACAACGGAAAGCCCAGTCACCAGCACACTGACACCTGGATGGATTTCCCACCCCCCAGCAGGGAAGCTGGGCAGAGACCCCAGCTCGAGAACAAAGGGCTGGGAGGTGAGGGAGAAAGGGCTGGTTTCTGGATGGAGCCTGGGAACTGAGGAAGTCAGAGAGACAGAGCCTGAAAATGGAGTTTTACTCCGGAGGGAATTCAGCGCCGAACAATTAAAAATTCTGTGCACAGAGGTGGGAGATCACTGTGCAGCTCCCCCCACCCCGGGACACGGACTCTGTGGTGAGGCTGCACCCAACCCTGACACAACACAAGGGCTGGGCCTGCCCCTCCGCTCCAGATGACAGGAATAGGGTCTAAAACAGAGCTTGTAGGCAGGGGCGGCTCTAGGATTTGCGCCGCCCCAAGCAGGGCAGCACGCCGCGGGGGGGCGCTCTGGCGGTCACCGGTCCCGCGGCCCCGGTGGACCTCCTGCAGACGTGCCTGCGGATGCTCCACCGGAGCCGCGGGACCAGCGGCCCCTCCGCAGGCACGTCTGCGGGAGGTCCGCCGGAGCCGCCTGCTGCCCTCCCGCGGGACGCTGCCCCAAGCGCGCTTGGCGCGCTGGGGTCTGGAGCCGGCCCTGCTTATAGGTACAGAGAACTGGACCCCTCAGCTGGGTCCATTCTGGGGCCCATCTGCCCTCACTTCCCGTCCCCAGCCAGCTCCAAACTGAAACCCCCTCCAGCCCCTCCTTTCTGGCCTTTGTCTTTTTCCCAGGCCAGGAGGTCACCTGATCTCTTTGTTCACCTTTAACTATCCCCTTGCAGGGTGAAGGGCCCCAGCCATTTGTTGCCAGGAGACAAAATGTCAGCAATTTATGCACACTGGAGATTTAAGAAATGCACTGGGGAAACTGAGGCACCCACACAGTATTTAGAGGACACATTAAGAACAGTCCCACTTTGTCACAACTATGTACCTGTATTTCAAATGTTTGCTCATGTGGTTACACCAATAAGGTATTTAACCTGCACATCTCGAAGGGACCATTCACATTAAATGGCCCATCGAAGAACACTGAACTCCCAAGGGGAGATGCCTGTCTACACTAAATGGACTTTCCTGTGAACGTTCTAACTGGGGTGTGGATAATGGCCTCTGCTGTGACTAAGGGTACGTCCATACTACCCGCCGGAGTCGGCGGGTAGCAATCGACTTCTCGGAGTTCGATATATCGCGTCTCATCTAGACGCGATATATCGAACTCCGAACGCGCTCCCGTCGACTCCGGAACTCCACCACCGCGAACGGCGGTGGCGGACTCGACGGGGGAGCCGTGGACTTCGATCCCGCGGCGTCTGGACGAGTAAGTTGTTCGAACTAGGGTAGTTCGACTTCAGCTACGCGACTAGCGACTAGCGTAGCTGAAGTGGCGTACCTTAGTTCGACCCCCACCCCCTAGTGTAGACCAGGCCTAAGCGAAGCAGCAGGGACCTGTGACTTGCCCATGTGACTCCAAGCCCCATCTTATTATCTGTAACTTCCCACAGTGAGAACAAGGGGGGTTTCCCTTCGCTTGGCAGGAGCTACAAACAGCCCTGGACACATCTCCATTTGGCCTCTTTCCTGCTCAAACCTCGAGTCCCTCTAAGCTGCCAGCTGCCTACTAAGCCCCATGCGGGGGCTCAGGCCTGCGGCCAGTGGAGAGGCGTCTCCCCCAGCCCCGAGCTGCTGCAGCGAGAGAGGGCGGGGGGGGGGAGTCGTCTCTCCCCACTTCAGCCCCATGTCAGCCTGTGCCCCAAAACCCTCATCCCTGGCTCCACCTCAGAGCCTGAACCCCAACCCTCGGCCTCAGCCTTGAGCCCCCCCCTGTATCCCAAACCCCTCATCCTCAGCCCCACCCCAGAGCCTGCAAACCCAACCAGAGCCCCCCTGCACCCTACCCTGAGCTCCCTCCCACACCTCAAACCCCTCATCCCCACCCCAGACCCCACCAGCCCAGCCAGAGCCGTCAGCCCCCTGCACCCCACCCCCCTGCCCCAGCCCTGAGCCCCCTCCCACACCCCAAACCCCTCATCCCCAGCCCACCCCAGAGCCTGCACCCCCAGCCAGAGCCTTCATCCTCCCGCACCCCAACCCTCTCCCCCAGCCCTGAGCCCTCCACTACCCCAAACCCCTCATCCTTAGCCCTCCCCCAAGCCTGCACCCCAGCCGGAGCCCTCACCCCCCACACTCCTACCCCCTGCTCCAACCCTGAGCCCCCTCCCACATCCCAAACCCCTCAGTCCCAACCCAGAGCCTGCACCCCCAGCCAGAGCCCCCATCCCACCCATGCCCCAACCCCCTGCTCCAGCCCTGAGCCCACTCCCACCTTCCAAACCCCTCAGTCCCAACCCAGAGCCTCCTCTGCACCCCAAAACCCTCATCCCCAGACCCCCTCAGAGCCTGCACCCCAGCCAGAGCCCTCACCCCCCCAACACCCCTGCCCCAGCCCAGAGCCCCCTCACACACCCTGAACCCCTCATTTCTGGCCACACCCCCATCCCAGAGCCCGTATCTCCTCCCACATCTCAATCCCCTGCCTCAGCCCAGAGCCCCATCCCATACTCTGAATCCCTCAGCTCCACACCCCACAGCCTGGAGCCCCCTCCTACACCCCAAACCCCTCATCCCTGGCTCCACCCCCAGCCTGGAGCCCCTCCTACACCCCAAACCCCTCATCCCTGGCTCCACCCCCAGCCTGGAGCCCTCCTACACACCAAACCCCTCATCCCTGGCTCCACCCTCCCCCCAGCCTGGAGCCCCCTCCTACACACCAAACCCCTCATCCCTGGCTCCACCCCAGAGTCTGCACCCCCAGCCAGAGCCCTCACCCCCCGTGCACCCCAACCCCCTGAGCCAGGCCGGTGAAAATGAGTGAGTGCGTGAGGGTGGGGAGAGCGAGCAACGGGGAGGGGGGATGGAGTGAGTGGGGGCGGGGCCTCAGAGGAGGGGTGGGGCAGGGGTGTTTGGTTTTGTGCAAGTAGAAAGTTGGTAACGTTACCCGGCTCCAGGCTGCTCCAGCTCCAGCTCCTGGCTCCACCTCCTCTGGCTCCTCTGCTTCTGGCTGCTGCTGCTCTGCCCCCAGCTCAGCTCAGCTCAGGCTGCTGCTCTCCCCTTAGCTCTGCCCCGCTCTGGCTCAGGCAGATTCAGCTCACCCGCAGGACGGGACCCCCGGGCTCCTGGCTCCCTCATTGGCTGCCTGCCCTGTCTATTGGGCTGACCTGGAGCAATAGCCTTTCCCCATTGGCCCTGGGGACTGTCAGGCTCAGGATCTCGATTGCTCTTCAGCCCGTCCCCTTTCTTTTGGCGCTGGGAGAGGGGCCAGCCAAAAATCCCCCTCAGTGTAAGTGAGGGGCCAGCAGCCCCCTCCATACAGGGACTATGTGTTACGCTGATAAAACTACACAGGATCTTTTCGGGGACAAGGCAATAGGCCACGTTTATTATGAGAACACAATTTGATTTATAAACAGTAGCTAATACCCCCCCACACACACACACACACAACTGTTCAGCAGCTGCTGGATAGTTACCAGTCCTGGATGGAGCTTGAGTCCCTAGCTTGAGTTCGCAGCTCGTGGCGGTAACTGGCCAGGAAAGCCGGGCACAAGGGAGAGCTGGGTCTCTGTCGGTCGCACACCGATGCCCTTTGATGTTGTCAGCAGAACGTTACCCAAAGTCTCCCATCTCACCCATCCTTTTTATAGGCTTTAGTTTGAACAAGAGTCCGTAGGTCTTGCTGTGTCCCGCTGCCTCTGGGTTTGGTGATTGATCACCTGTCCATTGCAGAGGTGACTGTCAGCCTCGGACCTGACTTTGAGCTTGTTTCAATTGCATCTTTGTTCTTTTCTTTTGGGGTAGATTCTTCTCGCTTTTCAATGCATCTTCAGCCGTTGGTGTTTGCACTTCACTTTGTCAGGACAGGTGGGGCTGGAGGTTGATTCCATTATCCCAGTGGTTCTCAGACTATTGTCCTGGTGACCCCTTTCACATAGCAAGCCTCTGAGTGAGACCCCCCTTAAAAATTAAAACCACTTGTTTATATATTTGACACCATTATAAATGCTGGAGGCAAAGCGGGGTTGGGGTGGAGGCTGACAGCTCGCGACCCCCCATGTAATAACCTCATGACCCCCTGAGGGGTCCCAACCCCCAGTTTGAAAACTCCTGCATTATCCATGCCTACCTCATTCACACACCTGAACTGAGTTAATGAGGTGACAGCCGGGTTTTGCAAAGTGGAGTGAGCATTTCAAAATGGAGTTTGAGTTACAATACGGAGTCTTATCAAAACAAGTGTCAGGAACAATTTACAGTGTTGGGAGGCAAACAGCGAACAGGGATTACAGTGTTAAAACAAGTTTCAGAGTAGCAGCCATGTCAGTCTGTATCCGCGAAAAGAACAGGAGGACTTGTGGCACTGTTAAAACAGTGACCCAAAGAAGCAAGGACCAGCGATCCAAGCAGCAATTGAACTGAAGCTGCAAGAGCAGCCGGCCGAACAGCTGCGGCTCTAAGAAGCAGATGGTAATTGAACCCAACAGCTGTGGACTTTTTTTATGTGTGTGAACTGCGGGGACTTAACAAGCAGTTTTATTGCCATTTTGCTGGTTATTGCAAAAGACGGTTTTATGAATGAATGCTGTTTCAGTCATAAGACTTTATTCATGAAGTTAAAAAGTAAATAAATAGGAGATATCTTCTCTCCTAGAACTGGAAGGGACCTTGAAAGGTCATTGAGTCCAGCCCCTGCCTTCACTAGCAGGACTAAGTGCTGATTTTTGCCCCAGATCCCTCAGTGGCCCCCTCAAGGATTGAACTCACCACCGAGGGTTTAGCAGGCCAGTGCTCAAACCACTGAGCTGTCCCTCCCCCTCTCTGTTCAGTCATTTGATACAAAATAAAGTCATATTAATAAAGTCTCACTAACGATAGTAATTAAAAAGAAACAATGTCATTCGTCAGCTCTACGTTTGGCAAACAACCGTCCCTTCCTGCAGCTTCTCACTGAACTCTCCTGTGTCCAGGGCCTTGTCTCACTCAGTCTCTCCTGCTTCTGGGCTCATGGCGGGAGCCCATCACCCTCCGGCCGCGCCTCAGGCCTGCCCCAGGCTGACTGCCCATGAGTTACCCTTCTCCAGGGGCGACCGAAGGTGCAGCTGCCCTTCTGCAGCCCCCCACCACTCAGGAGAGGCACTTCCTGGCTTTTATACTCATCTGCTCCCTCCCCAGCTGGGTCGGATAACAGAACAGGGCTGGCCGGCCCAGCGCCGCTGTCCCTTACGTGTGTGTCTACACAGCGCACTAAGCCCAGACTCTCACTCCGGTTTGAGCCTCCCTTCTGTCCCCACACAAATCAGTCTGACACTGGGTCAGCAGCACTCAGGGCCTGGGTCCCAGGACCCTGCCTGGGGGGTGCGTCAGCGCTTGAGTCCTGCTGTGACACGGGTCAAAGCCCTGTCACTGTGCCGTGTGGATGCAGCTCAAGCCGCAGCCCCGCATGAGGAGAGCTGCACGGCGCAGTATGGACATGTTAGTGCAGCTGTGAGACCCAGGGCTGGCGATTGTAACCCTGGGTTTACAGTGCAGTGTGGACACAGCTCAAGCCGCAGCCCCGCGTCAGGAGAGCTGCACGGCGCAGTATGGACGTGTTAGTGCAGCTGTGAGACCCAGGGCTGGCGATTGTAACCCTGGGTTTACAGTGCAGTGTGGACACAGCTCAAGCCGCAGCCCCGCGTCAGGAGGGCCGTGCAGCGCAGTATGGACGTGTTAGCACGGCTGTGAGACCCAGGGCTGGCGATTGTAACCCTGGGTTTACAGTGCAGTGTGGACACAGCTCAAGCCGCAGCCCTGTGCAGGAGGGCCGTGCAGCGCAGTACGGACGTGTTAGTGCAGCTGTGAGCCCCACTGCTGGCGATTGTAACCCTGGGTTTACAGTGCAGTGTGGACACAGCTCAAGCCGCAGCCCCGCGTCAGGAGGGCCGTGCAGCGCAGTATGGACGTGTTAGTGCAGCTGTGAGACCCAGGGCCGGCGATTGTAACCCTGGGTTTACAGTGCAGTGTGGACACAACTCAAGCCGCAGCCCCGCGTCAGGAGGGCCGTGCAGTGCAGTACGGACGTGTTAGTGCAGCTGTGAGCCCCAGGGCTGGCGATTGTAACCCTGGGTTTACAGTGCAGTGTGGACACAGCTCAAGCCGCAGCCCCGCGTCAGGAGGGCCGTGCAGCGCAGTACGGACGTGTTAGTGCAGCTGTGAGACCCAGGGCCGGCGATTGTAACCCTGGGTTTACAGTGCAGTGTGGATGCTCCAGTGCGGGTTTGGCAACACCGACTCCCCAAGCCCCGTCCCACAGAGCAGGGTTAGTGAGCCGTACGGGATGCGCTCCGAAGGGGCAGGCTGCCCGCCTGGGTCTGACACGTTCCTGGACTTGAAAAACAAGGTGTTGAAATGATGAAAACGGCCGGTGGCAACTTGGTGAAACCAAAACATTCTGGTTTGCAACAACTTTGTGTTTCACGCGTTAAGCTAATCACAGCGCCAGTGTCTTAAAAAGGACAAAACAGGACGACTTCCAGGTCACCTGGTGCTGGCTCCATCTTAGGATACCAGTGTTTTCCCACTGACGGGGGTGGGAACTAAGCTTGGAGAGATAAAGGTTCCCGCCATATGCAAAAGCTACTTAAGGCAGGGGAGTGACATCATCGGGACTCTTCACTGACTCCCTGCCCATGGAAACGCCTGAGGAACAAAGACTGACCTGGGGGAAGGGCTGGACCCAGGCTGGAGAGGGTTTCTAGCCTGTGAAAGGAACATCTGGGGATTCCAAGCTGTGAGCAAGTGCAACTGGCCCCTTAAGAATCTCTGCAGCCTGCTTGAATCACCCCCGGGGGGAGAACTTGCTACTCATGTCCAATCTCGTTAGTACATTAAGCTTAGTTTGCGTTTTTGTTTGTTTGCTAGGTAATCTGCTCTGATCTGTTTGCTAGCCCTTATAATCACTTACAATCTGTCTTTTCTCGTTAATAAACTTGCTTTTGCTTTGTCTAAACCCAGGGTGTGGGAGTCATAACTCGGGGCAGACGGGGGTTGCATCTTCCTCTCCACATTGAGGGAGGGGGGGAATTTCACGAGCTTACGCTGTACAGGTCCCTGTGCAGCACAAGACGGTATCATGCTGGGTTTACACTCCAGACGGGGGGTCCGTACCTTAGGGACTGGGAGGTGCCTTAGCTGAGCCATCCCAGGCAGGGGCTGGTTAGAGAACCCGTGTGATTGTAACTGCAGCTGGGTGTGTCCCTACCCGTGTGTGTGCTGGAGCCTGGGAGAGGGCGTGGCAGGCTGGTCCCAGCAGCACAGTGTGAGAGGGAGCCCAGGCTGCTGGGCCAGGGCGGCTCAGTGGTACCCTAGTTCCAGGTGGCACCCTGGGGGGACCCCTCACAACCATCCCTGTCCATCCTGGGTAATAGCCATTGATGGACCTGTCCTCCATGAATTCATCTAGTTCTTGTCTGAACCCTGTTATAGTCTTGGCCTTCACAACATCCTCTGGCAAAGAGTCCCACAGGCTGACTGTGCGTCGTGTGAAAAAAAACTTCCTTTTGTTTGTTTTAAACCTGCTGCTTATTAATTCCATTGGGTGACCCCTAGTTCTTGTGTTATGAGAAGGAGTGAATGACCTGTTTACCCAGTGTGATAGACCCAGGCCAGCTGGGCACAGCAGAATAGCAGAAGGCAGATATACTGGCCACTGGATTAACAGTTTTCTGTTCCCTGACTGACCAGAGCAGGGGCGGCTCCAGGCTAATGAGAACACCTGACTCCAATTAACCTGTAACGAGTCAGGTGAGGCCATTAAGCTAATGTGACCACCTGACTCTAATTCAGGCCCCGCTGATACTATACAAAGGGCTCACTCCAGCCAGGCAGGGGAGTCAGGGAGCCAGAGGAGAGGAGGTGCGGCTGAAGGGCTGGTCACTGAAGACACCCTCAGACCATCGTTAAGGGAGCCCTAAGGTGAGGGTGAAGAAGGGAGAAGCAGGAGAGCTGTGGGGAAGTGGCCCAGGGAAATGTAGCAACTCTGGCAGTGAAAGGTTGGCTGCCAACAGCTGCTGCCATTAGGGTCCCTGGGCTGGAACCCGGAGTAGAGGGGGGGGCCCGGGTTCCCCCCAACCCTCCACTACAGGAACAGCTCCTGGGAGGGGAAGTCAGGCCCCTGCCAGGACAGGAGGCTGAACAGAGACTGGGGGAGTTTCTCCCCCCAACCTCCTTGCAGCCTGTGATGAAAAGGGCTCAGCAGACTGTGACCCTGGCCCTAGAGAGAGAAGGGCTACGGGGAGGGTCACAGTGAGCCCCTGGGGCTAGTGAAACTGCAGGACCCACGGGGGCAAGGTCAGAGCTCCGCCACACCAGTAAGGGGACAAAGCCCGGAGGTGGGGCAGCTGGGTGTGACTGAGGCTGGGCGGCTGGAAGCTGGTCAGTCTCCTGGGGCCCAAAGCCCACCCCCCCCCAAGATGGGCTTGGCTGAAAGTTCCTGTTTTCTGAGCTAACAAGCTCTGTTCTACGCTGGGTTCCTGTTGGCTGATAACCCATCTGTGTCACACGCTGGCTGGGAGTCCCGGCTGGCCGTGGAGTGGGGGAGTCTGGAGTCCCGGCTGGCTGAGGGGTGGAGGGCAGGGTCCCTCTGGCTGCCCCAGGGCCCTGTCCAGGGGGACCCACTGCCGAAAGCTCAGGGAGTGAACGGGGGGCTGGACGCTCCGAGGTCAGAACCAGGAGGAGCTGTAGCCGAGGAGGCTCCCCCTAGTGACAATGTTCCCCGAGGGGTGTCACACGACAAGAGGCCTGTCCTGAACCCGTGACTCCATGACGAGCGCAGAGACTGTCCGACCTCAGCAGGGCTGGGCGGTAACACGCACCGTGTGCTCGCGAGGCTGAGACAGGAAACCCAGCCGCCTATGGAGCCTGCAGACTGGGCTCAGGCGAATCGCTACACAGGGCAGTGGGTGGCAGTGCCAGGAGCTCAGGGCCGGCTCTCCAGGTGGCTGGTTCTTTTAGCGAGTGACCAGGGGGTGTTACCATCCCCTGTGCAGAGTCCCACCGACCCGCAGTCACAGCGGCCATGCTGAGGGTCTGTCACCGCGTCACTAACACCCCCGTTCACTCACCCCAGTGATAAACGCTGCAGCCGGCAGCCTGCCCCGGGCATGGATCCCTGCAGCCCCCAGACGCCCTGGAGCAAATCCCATGTCCCTCCAATCTGGCCCTGCAGCCTAGCGCGTCTCAGCAGAGTTAAATCCCCTTCACAGACACTCGTTTGCGATGCTGGGGGCTGCTGACTCAGGCCCATCCTCCCTGTGCCGCTAGGACCGACGGGCTGTCATCACCCAGGGCTGGGCCGCGGGGACAGCAGGGAGGAAGCAGTTACCCCGAGATGCCCCGTAACAATCGCTAGCCCTGCCTGCCCCCTGCGGCCTCGGGACCCTGCTCACGGCAGGAGCTGTTGGAAGTGGAGCCGAAGGGCAGGACTGGCCATCGTGGGGCCTGAGTCCTGTTTACACTCGCGATGCGCAGATCAGTGGAGCTGTTCTAGTGAAACGGGCACAGCCGCCCCCCAGCCTGGAGCAGCGCGGAGCCCCCTACATGGACCCAACGGGGCAAGGCCCTGCCCAGCGCTGGCTCCAGCAACCCCCTGCAGCGCCCAGCCCCAGCGCCAGCCCCAGAGCGGCCCTGCTGGGTCTGGCCAGGACACCCCAAAGGTGGGTGAGCTGCTGGGAGCAGCTCCCGTTTCCCCGGGGCTTGGGGGGCCGACTGGAAGGCTGGTCTCAGCTCTGCGCTGGGAGGAGCCGGAGCGGCCCTGAGCCTGCAGGGCTGTGTGGGGTGTGGCGGTGGCGGGTTTCTGTGCCAGGAAGGACTTGGGACTCGAAGGTGATTCCTGCCTCCTCACCTGCTTTTATGGCCCTTGGGGCGTCGTCGTGGGAGGGAAAGTGAAAGCAAATCCGCTCACAGCCCTGAGATGGCGACTCTGTGGGAACGGAGGGCAGGGACCATGGGGCTGGGGGGTCTCCTCCTCCCCCTCCTCGTCCTTGGGGTGGCCGGTAAGTACAGACCCCTGGTGCCCTGGGGCAGGGCAGGGCCCCGGGGCTCCCGGCAGAGTAAAGTCCTGGGGACGGGGCCTGGGTACAGGGGGGTCAGTCACTGCCCAGCTCTGCCCGGCCTCAGCCGCAGGGTCTGCCCTGAGCCCGTGCGAATGCCCCAGAGTGTGACAGGAGCCGGGGAGGGACCGGGGGAGCCGCGGGGGATCCCGGGGCAGGAGAGGGGGGTCGGGGTCTGAGAGCTCAGACGGGGAACCAGGGAGCTGCCGGTGAAGGAGCCCAGGTCTGTTCCAGGTTCGATATCCCAGCAGTGACCCTGGAGGGGAACAGGTGGGAGGCAGGGGGATAAATGACAAATGAACATCACCCTGTGACCAAACCCAGCTCGCTCCACTCTCCACCATGGCTGGCTGTGGGCTCGGTGCTGTGACGGGCCCTGCAGAAAGCCAGGCTGGGGTTTGCCAGGCAGCGCTCCCCGGGCCCCCATCGGGAGCAGGCGCCGTTACTCTGAAGCGGATCTTTGCTGAGCCAGCCACCGCCAGCAGCGCGTTGATCGCCCCAGCCCAGCGAGTGCAAAGGAAAGGACTGTCCAGGCTGTACCCGGGGCAGCCCGGGGCTCATTTCACCAGCCCCCCGCTCTGCCCAACCTGGGTCCTGTCCCCCACTCCGCTTGCAGCCACAAGGGGCCAGATCCTCTTGTCTGACCTCGGGGGGCACAGGCCAGAGAATCTCATCCGGCCACCCCTGCACTGGGCCCAGTGACTTGAGCTTGGCTAACGCCCCTTCCCAAAAATCCTCCTGGTTGGGCTGGAGCCACCCAGAGGTAGTGACACCGCCCCCACTTCTGCCCGGGGGGTTGGTGCCGGTGGGCAGGCAGCCTGGCTGCTCACTTTGTGCCTCATTTCCAATGTGAATGTGTCTGGCGCCAGCTCCCGGCCACTGGGGCGTGTTCAGCCTCCTCTGCTAGGTGAACGGGACCCTCAGCACCCAGGATTTTCTCCCCAGACACGTAATTATACACTACGAACAAGTCACCCTCTGCCGGCTGTTTGATGAGCTGACAGACCGAGTGCTGCCAGGCCCTCACTGTCTGGCCCCGTCTCCAGCCTGCTGAGAATGTATCTGTCTGTTTTCTCCAACTTTGACACGTCCTTTCTAAAGTGGGGACACCAGAGCCGGGGGCTGGATTCCAGTGCCGGTCTCACCAGGTGCAGAGGTAAATCACACCTGGAACGTCCCACTCGCTGGGCCCGTTTCCACATCCCCGGGGCACAGGAGCCGTTCGTGCTCCGGGAGCCGGAGGTGAGTTGCTTTTCCGCTCTGACCTGAGCTCCTGGCGGCATCTCTGCTGTCCAGGACACGTCCCCCAGCCTGCAGGTGAGGCCGGCACCCCTGGGTCCCTGCTGGACCATCTCACATGTGGACGCGTTCAGCAAAACACACTTTGTTTGAGTGGGCCCAGCTCACTGCGTGTTTCTCCCCCAGAGTCCCAGCTGATCGTGACTGTGGGGCCCTCCCCGGTGAGGGCCGTGCTGGGCTCAGACGTGCTGCTGCCGTGTAGCTTCACTGTGGGCGAAACCATCAGTCTGTCTAAATTCTACCTGGCCTGGGCCCGGGGAGCTGAGAAGGTGGCCGAGTACCTCAGAGAAAAGCCGACTGAGCAGCCCAGGGTGAAGCTTTTCCCGGAGGAGCTGAGCAGGGGGAACTGCTCCCTGTGGCTGAGGAACGTGAGCCTGGAGGACAAAGGCAGATACAACAGCACCCTCATCTACACGCCCGACAGATCTGACCAGCAGCTGGAGCTGCAGGTGACAGGTGGGTTTGTTAAACGGTGACGTTCCTGCTTCCCAGGAGAGTGAAATCTCAGCCGCGACACTGGATTCAGGGAGCTTCTTCCATGTAACTCTGGGTGTCTCGTTCCCTCTTCCAGCTGCTCCCCGACTCTCCGTCCCCCAGCGATCGGCCAGGACAGACACAGCGAGCTCCTTCCCCTGCCACGTGTGGGGATTCTACCCCCAGGACGTCACCGTCACGTGGCTGAGAGACGGGCGGGTTCTGACCGACGCCACCCACTCTGCCCCCCAGAGGAACCCGGACGGGACCTTTAACCTCACCCTGACCTACACCTTCACCCCCACCGCCAGCGACTCCGGCAGCATCTTCTCCTGCCGCGTCAGCCACGCGGCTCTGGCCCAGCCCCTGCGGGAGGAGTTCCTCCTGGATGTCACAGGTGAGTCTGGGCTGGGGGGATACTGAGCCAGTGGGGCTCTGGGCCCCCATTTTCCTGTTGCTCTGCCATGGGGAGAGATTTCCCTGTCCCACCCTGGGTCGCAGAGCCCATCCCGGCCCCAGTCCAGCGGGCGTGAGCGCTGCGGGGGAGATCCTGCCGGCTGCCCCAGTAACCTCTGAACTGGGGTCTCGGCGGGTTAGAGGCCAGTGCAGTGACGCCGTCTGGTCCCAGCACAATGTCCCTCCTCCACTGAGCTGCAGTGCCGGGAGCTGGGCAGGGCCTGTCTCCTTCGGCCCCTGCAACCAAGGACCCAGCCATGGGGCACCCGTCTGCCCTGTGCTCACGGGCGCTGGGGCCCTGCAGAGACGCTCAGTCTGGGTTTGTTCATCCCACTCTGCCATCACACACAGCCCAGAAACCCCTGGGGTCTCCCATGTCCCCTGGCTGGGGGGGCTGGCCCTGGGGGTCCCCTGGCTGGGGGGGCTGGCCCTGGGGGTCCCTGTGGAGGGCAGCGCGCTTCACAGGGAGCTGCTCCAAGCAGGGCTCTGACTTCCCTGCTCCTCATCAGCAGGTGCAGACACGGCTCTTTCGAAGGCCATCACCGGGGTCTGCATCGCGCTGCTGCTAGTCATGGTGGCTGGGTTAGCCATTTACTACTGGAGACGGAGGAGGGCACAGAAAGGTAACATGGGCCCAGCCCAGTGGCTGTGGGGACTCAGAGGGAGCAGAGAGTCCGGGGAGGGCTGAGGGGACAGGGACACCCCAGGGACACCCCGGGAGCTATGGGGCTGGGGGGCTGCGTGGACCCAGAGGGAACAGAGAGTTCAGCAGGCTGAGGGGACGGGGACACAGCCAGGGACACCCCAGGGGCTGTGGAGCTCGGGGGGGTCTCTCTACAGACTGAGCCCCCTGCAGCAGGGCCCATCCCCAGGGGAGTTTCACCCTCCTGCTCTCAGCGATCTGCCGTTCCCGGCCCCGAGCTCCGGCCGGACGCGTCTCCCAGACCATCCCCCACTGACCCCGTGTGTTGCTCTGTCACGGAGTGTGGGGGAGTCAGGCCCTGCACCCCCGGGCTCCCTGCCGATTCCCCAGGATTCTCAGCCAGCCAGTAAAGCAGAAGGTTTATTTAGACGACAGGAACACAGTCCAGCACAGGTCTTGCCGGCACAGATAACAGGATCCCCCCGGTTAGGTCCCTCTTGGGGGCCTTACAGCCCCCCTCGGGGATCAGAGCCCTTTCTCCCTGCTTCCCCTGTTCCCCAGCCAACAACAGTCTGCCCCACCCCCTCCGGCCCCTCCTCCCTGCTCTGCCTCTTTCCCAGGCCAGGAGGTCACCTGACCCCTTTGTCTCCAACACCTTTGTAGGGAGGGGCCCGGCCATCAGTTGCTAGGAGACAGAGTGTCAGGCATTTGTGCTGCTGGAACTTAGTTTCTGTACCCAGCCCCCAGTACGAACAGTCCCACTTTGTAACATGCTCTGACCCCTTCGAGACCGAACTGAGCGGGGTCACTCCAGCCAGTGACCTGGGGAAGTTCGAACCCACCTACATTCCCACAGAGGCCCCAGGGTCCCCCCCGATCTGGGGGGGAGAGTTACCCCAGGTCATTCCAGTTTCCTGCCCCCAGGGGGGAAGCCTTATGCCGCCCGCGCCCTTTCCCCACCCCAATACCCCTGGGGTGTATGCGGGGCTGGGGCCTTCTCCCCACGTTCCAGTCTGGGGGACTGTGATTCGGGCTGTCTCGGTTCAGAGCCCCCCTTTTTACCCTGGCCCCCCTCTGGACAGGCTCCTCGGAGCGGGGCGAGGGTCTTACAGCCATCTCCCCCCTGTCCCGGGCCTTCCTCCCCCTCTGGCAGACGTCACAGGAGCGGCAGTGTTGCCGGACATGGGCAAAGACCCCAGGCCAGTAATAGTTCTGCAGCAGCCGCTGCTGGGTACACCAGGCTCCCTGGTGCCCTGAGGGGGGAATGTCATGGGCCCGGCACAGCAGCTGGTGGCGATACTCCTGGGGTACCACCAGCTGCCTCCTGATCCCCCCTGACTCCATCTTCCCTGGGGGAGCCCATTCTCGGTACAGGAGCCCCTTCTCCCACAGGAACCTTTTCCGGCCACCTCATCCCATGGTCTGTCCCCCCCCGAGGCTGGCCAGGTCCCCTATCCTCCGCAGGGAGGGGTCTTCCCGCACCGCGGCCTGGTACTCAGCCGCTGGGGCAGGGACGGGGATCTGCTCTCTCTCACCGGCTGGGTCCGGGGCCACAGCCTCTCTGAGCCCTGTCCCTGGGCGTTCCCTCCCCACCGGGTCAGGGCCCAGTGCCTCGGTACCTTCCCCGGTGTCAGGGTGCAGAGCCCTGCGTCAATTCTGACTACGGTTCACGGCCAGAGCACCCCGTGTGTTACTGGGCCAGTCCTCGAGATCCCCCCCCATTAACACCTCCGTGGGCAAATGTGGGTGCACCCCCACGTCCTTGGGGCCCTCCTGGTTCCCCCACTTTAGGTGCACCCTCGCCACAGGCACCCTGAATGGGGTTCCGATCACACCCCTCAGGTTCAGGTAGGTGTTGGGCACCATCCGATCTAGGCCCACCACCTCGGGCCGGACCAGCGTCACCTCTGCGCCCGTGTCCCAGTACCCAGTGGCCTCCTTCCCGTCTACCTCCAGGGGAACAAGGCACTCGCTCCGGAGGGGCAGCCCTGTGCCCACCCTGTAAACCCAAAACTCGGGGCAGGGAGCATCCAGCCCCTCGGAGGGGTCAACCCGGGGCCCCCCTCCCTCCTTTGCAGGGGGTACGCGGCCAGCCCCCCTTTCCTGTGAACGCTGCCCCTCATCCGGCTGGGTCTCTACCAAGTTGACCCGGTGTGGGGTTGGTCTGCTCAGTTTGTCCCGGAGCTTGGGGCACTGGGCCCGTATGTGGCCTTGTTGGCCACATTGATAGCAGCCCATGTCTCGTGGGTCCCCTCGAGAGGGACGACTGGACCTGATGCCAGATGTTTCCCTTTGGTGGGGGCCCTCCCTCGGCTCCTTCTGGGAGGTCCCATGGTGACTCTCTCTCTGCATTGAGGCAGACCTGCTCCTTCGAGACGCCTCCCTGCTATCCCCTGCCCGACGGTTCACAAACTCGTCGGCCAGCCGGTCTGCGTGCCGCGGGTTCTCCGGCTTCTGGTCCATCAACCACAGCTTCAGGTCCGATGGGCACTGCTCATACAGGTGCTCCAGTATGAATAGGTCAAGCAGGTCCTCTCTAGTTTGGGCCCCAGCTGTCCACTTGCGGGCGTACCCCTGCGCCCGGTTGACCAGTTGTAGGTATGTGACCTCCCGGGTCTTATGTTGACTCCGGAACCTCTTCCGGTCCATCTCCGGGGTCAGCCCAAACTCGCGGAGTAGGGCCTCTTTGAACAGGTTGTAGTCCCCCGCCTCCGCCCCCTTCATTCGGCTGTACACCTCCACGGCGGTGCAGTCCAGTAAGGGGGTGAGGCACTGGATCCTGTCTGCAGGGGCAACCCGGTGCAGCTCGCAGGCATTCTCAAAGGCCGTCAGGAAGGTGTCTATGTCCTCCCCCTCCTTACACCAGGCCAGGAAGCTCTTATCAAAGCTCTTTGTAGGCTTGGGCCCCCCCTCAGTCACCGCAGCCGGGGCCTCCCTGCTTTTCAGCTGGGCCATGGCCAGCTCATGTCTGCGCTGCTGCTCCTTCTCCCTCTCCTCGTATTCGCGTTGCTTCTGCTTCTCCTCCAGCTCATGCTGGCTTTGTCTCTCCTCAAATTCCCTCTGTTCCTTACGCTCCTCCAGCTCTTTCAGTTGTATCTCTCTCTCCAAGTCCAGCCGCCTGCGCTCCACAGAGGCCGAGCGTCGCCGGGACGATCCCCTGCTGGCCGGGGGGGTCACGGTGCCCTCAGTAGTCGCTGGGCGGCTCCTCCCCCTAGGCCTAGGGGTGGGGGGTCTCGGGGAGCCCTCAGCGGCCGGCTGACCACCCCCAGCGGGGACAGACACTGGTGCCTGCGCTGCATCTGCCCGGCTGCTTCCCTCAGAGACAGGGATTGGCTCATTCACATGATCTGCGTCCTCCAGCTGGGCAATCAGCTGGGCCTTGGTGAGCTTCCCACAGTGCAGCCCCCTCTGCTGGCACAGCTCCACCAGCTCACACTTGCGCTTCTGGGAATACATCTTCCTGCTGGCCGCCCACAGGCCGGGGTGCTCGCCGCTCCCCACGGGTTCCGGGGGGACCCCTAGTGTGCCAGTCCTTGAGGTCACCCCCTCTCTGCCAGGGTCGAGCTGCAGACTTCTCCGCCCCTGGGACCGCTCGCTGTGATCCCCCGGGGGACCCTGTTACTGCAAAGTCCTGCTCTCTGGTCACACTCTCCCATGGGGTTAATTGCCCCTTCGTTTTACTGCTCCCCAGTCACTTACTGCAGGAAGCGCCGTCCACAGGGTGCCGCCGATCCCACCGCTGCCGCCAGTTGTCATGGAGTGTGGGGGCGCCAGGCCCTGCACCCCCGGGCTCCCTGCCGATTCACCAGGACTCTCAGCCAGCCAGTAAAGCAGAAGGTTTATTTAGACGACAGGAACACAGTCCAACACAGGTTTTGCAGGCACAGATAACAGGATCTCCCTGGTTAGGTCCATTTTGGGGGCTTCCCAGCCCCCCCCCCCCGGGGATCAGAGCCCGGTCTCCCTGCCTCCCCTCTGTTCCCAGCCAGCTCCAGTCTTCCCAGCCCCCTCCGGCCCCTCCTCTCCCCTGCCTCTTTCCCGGGCCAGGAGGTCACCTGACCCCTTTGTCTCCAACACCTTTGTAGGGAGGGGCCGGGCCATCAGTTGCTAGGAGACAGAGTGTCAGGCATTTGTGCTGCTGGAACTTAGTTTCTGTACCTAGCCCCGAGTAAGACCAGTCCCACTTTGTCACATGCTCTGACCCCGTGTCACGGAGTCCCCGGGCGCTGCTCTGGAGCTGCTCCCCACCGAGCCAGGCAGGACCCTGGGGAGCCTCCTCCCCCTCGGAGCAGCCTGTCTGCAGGGCAAGAAGCTCCCACGGCTTCACCTCCTGGGCAGGGGCGGCTCTACAAAGTAGGCTGCCCCAAGCAGCGCGGAGCGCTGCGCCGCCCTTCCCCAGTCCCGCGGCGGGTCCCCTCTTCCCGCGGCTCCGGCTTCCTGGGGAGGGCGGCATTTGGCTCCGGTGGAGCTCCCGCCGGCATGCCTGTGGCAGGTCCACCGGAGCCCGGGACGAGCGGACCTGCCGCAGTCATGCCTGCGGGAGCTCAACCGGAGCCGCGGGAAGACGGGACCCGCCGCAGGCATGACTGCGGCAGGTCCGTTCGTCCCGGGCTCCGGTGGACCTGCCGCAGGCATGCCGGCGGGAGCTCCACCGGAGCCAAATGCCGCCCCCCCGGGAAACGGCCGCCCCAAGCGGGTGCTTGGCCCGCTGGTGCCTAGAGCCGCCCCTGCTCCTGGGTCTCTCCTGGGAGCATTCAGCATCCTCTGCCCCTCCGTGCACTTCCCCCAGCGAGTCCGCCCAGGCGGGGTCCTGGGGGGCCACAGGGTCCTGCCCTGCCACTGCGCAGTCAGACGTGACTCTCAGCCAGCCAGTAACACAGAGGTTTATTAGATGACAGGAACAGGGTCTAAAACACGTCTTGCCGGTACAGACAACAGGACCCCCTTTAGTTAGGTCCATCTGGGGCCCCAGGGAGGCCACTTGCCCACTGGGAGGCCCAAGCCCCATCAGGGCTCCCCTTCATTTCCCAGCCAGCTCCAAAACTCCCAACCCCCCCTCCAGCCCCTCCTCTCTGGGCTGTGTCTCATTCCCGGGCCAGGAGGTCACCTGATCTCTCTGTCTCTCCCACCTTTAGCCTCCCCTTGCAGGGGGAAGGGCTGGGCCATTAGTTGCCAGGAGACAGAGGGTCAGCCAGGAACTGAGCCCCCCCCCCCCGTGTTCAGAGGAAACATTAAGAACAGCCCCACTTCCTCACACCCCGTCTGTCTCCTTGTCTCTGTCTAGGGCCTCCCAGCACAGTGGAGACGCCCCCCGAGGACCCAGCTGGGAGCAGCGACAAGACGCGTGGCGAGGACACGGTGGGGCTGGGGACTGACGGGGTCAGCGACGCCGGGGAGGGGTCTGAGCAGCAGCCGCTGTTACCTGCTCAGGGCTGGGAGCAGAGCGAGACACAGGAGCAGGACGGGGCGCAGGGCACAGGTGAGGGGCAGGGGGGGAGAGCGACTCCGGAGGGGTCATGCTAGGGGGTCCGTCTCCTTCCGCTGCGTGTGCCTGTGGATCCCATGGTGGGAGGATGGGGGGACACTGCATGGGGGGCTGAGGGGGTCACATGGGGCCAGCCATATCCACCAGCCCCCATGGCTCAAGCGTGAGTCAGGCCCCCCGAGAATCAGGAACTGGCTTAAACCCATTTCAGTTCTCGCAATGGACGCCAGGACTGGTGAGGGGCTGGGCCTAAATATCAGGAGACCTGACCGATGAACTGGGCAGAGGCTCTGGGACCTGAATTAACCCCTTGCTCCCAGGCAGGGCTGGGGCAGCCTGTGGTCCTCCAGGATCAGGGTAACCCTGGGGGCTCTGGTTCTGCCAAAGGAACTGACCCGGGGCGCCCCTCAGCGACTCACTCTCCCACTTGCTTTGTTTTTCAGCAGGTTCCAATTCTTCTGGATCAAAATCATCTGCCATAAGCGCAAGGGCATCATCCTGGAACATGCAGGGGGGCCCAGAGGCAGAGAGGCCATCCCTGACCATGCAGCCATCGGGGGATATGGGAGCCCTAGATGAGGAGCGAGTGGGGACAGCTTCTCCACAGGCACAGCCGGCGACAGAGGTGGCATTCCCAGCCCAGCACAGTATGGCTGGGGAGGAGGGAGAGATGGATCTGAGCCAGCAAAGTCAGGAGGTGATGCTGCCCATGAGACAGCCTGGCGAGAAAGATCAAGGGGTGACCGAGGGCCAGAAAGTTGGGAATGTTCAGGGGGCACCTGAGGGCCAGAAAGTCGGGAATGGTCAGGGGGTGACCGGCGGCCAGAAAGACGGGAATGGTCAGGGGGCGACCGACGGCCAGAAAGACGGGAATGGTCCGGGCGCGACGGACGGCCAGAAAGACGGGAATGGTCAGGGGGCGACCGACGGCCAGAAAGACGGGAATGGTCAGGGGGTGACCGGCGGCCAGAAAGACGGGAATGGTCAGGGGGCGACCGACGGCCAGAAAGACGGGAATGGTCAGGGGGCGACCGACGGCCAGAAAGACGGGAATGGTCAGGGGGCGACCGACGACCAGAAAGACGGGAATGGTCAGGGGGCGACCGACGGCCAGAAAGACGAGAATGGTCTGGGGGCGACCGACGGCCAGAAAGACGGGAATGGTCTGGGGGCGACCGACGGCCAGAAAGACGGGAATGGTCTGGGGGCGACCGACGGCCAGAAAGACGGGAATGGTCAGAGGCGACCGGCGGCCAGAAAGACGGGAATGGTCTGGGGGCGACCGACGGCCAGAAAGACGGGAATGGTCTGGGGGCGACCGACGGCCAGAAAGACGGGAATGGTCAGGGGGCGACCGACGGCCAGAAAGACGGGAATGGTCAGGGGGCGACCGACGGCCAGAAAGACGGGAATGGTCAGGGGGCGACCGACGGCCAGAAAGACGAGAATGGTCCGGGGGCGACGGCCGGCCAGAAAGAGGGGAATGGTCGGGGCGACCGACGGCCAGAAAGACGAGAATGGTCAGGGGGCGACTGATGGCCAGAAAGACGGGAATGGTCAGGGGGCGACCGACGGCCAGAAAGTCGGGAATGGTCCGGGGGCGACCGACGGCCAGAAAGACGGGAATGGTCAGGGGGCGACTGACGGCCAGAAAGACGGGAATGGTCAGGGGGCGACAGACGGCCAGAAAGACGGGAATGGTCTGGGGGCGACCGACGGCCAGAAAGACGAGAATGGTCCGGGGGCGACCGACGGCCAGAAAGACGAGAATGGTCTGGGGGCGACCGACGGCCAGAAAGACGAGAATGGTCGGGGGGCGACTGAAGGCCAGAAAAAGCGAGAGAATGGTCTGGGGCGACCGACGGCCAGAAAGACGCGAATGGTCAGGGGGCGACTGATGGCCAGAAAGACGGGAATGGTCAGGGGGCGACCGACGGCCAGAAAGTCGGGAATGGTCCGGGGGCGACCGGCGGCCAGAAAGAGCGGAATGGTCAGGGCGACTGACGGCCAGAAAGACGGGAATGGTCAGGGGGCGACAGACGGCCAGAAAGACGGGAATGGTCTGGGGGCGACCGACGGCCAGAAAGTCGGGAATGGTCAGGGGGCGACCGACGGCCAGAAAGACGGGAATGGTCTGGGGGCGACCGACGGCCAGAAAGTCGGGAATGGTCAGGGGGCGACCGACGGCCAGAAAGACGGGAATGGTCCGGGGGCGACCGACGGCCAGAAAGACGGGACTGGTCGGGGGGCGACCGACGGCCAGAAAGAGCGAGGAATGGTCTGGGGTGACCGACGGCCAGAAAGACGGGAATGGTCAGGGGGCGACCGACGGCCAGAAAGTCGGGAATGGTCCGGGGGCGACCGACGGCCAGAAAGTCGGGAATGGTCCGGGGGCGACCGACGGCCAGAAAGACGGGAATGGTCAGGGGGCGACCGACGGCCAGAAAGACGGGAATGGTCAGGGGGCGACCGACGGCCAGAAAGTCGGGAATGGTCAGGGGGCGACCGACGGCCAGAAAGACGGGAATGGTCAGGGGGCGACCGACGGCCAGAAAGACGGAATGGTCAGGGGCGACCGTAGGCCAGAATGTCGGGAATGGTCTGGGGGCGACCGACGGCCAGAAAGTCGGGAATGGTCAGGGGGCGACCGACGGCCAGAAAGTCGGGAATGGTCCGGGGGCGACCGACGGCCAGAAAGACGGGAATGGTCGGGGCGACCGGCGGCCAGAAAGTCGGGAATGGTCGAAGCGACCGACGGCCAGAAAGACGGGAATGGTCTGGGGGCGACCGACGGCCAGAAAGTCGGGAATGGTCAGGGGCGACCGGCGGCCAGAAAAGCGGGAATGGTCGGGGCGACCGGCGGCCAGAAAAGCGGGAATGGTCTGGGGCGACCGGCGGCCAGAAAGTCGGGAATGGTCAGGGCGACCGGCGGCCAGAAAAGACGGGAATGGTCTGGGGCGACCGGCGGCCAGAAAGTCGGGAATGGTCAGGGGGCGACCGACGGCCAGAAAGACGGGAATGGTCAGGGGGCGACCGACGGCCAGAAAGTCGGGAATGGTCAGGGGGCGACCGACGGCCAGAAAGTCGGGAATGGTCCGGGGGCGACCGGCGGCCAGAAAAGCGGGAATGGTCGGGGCGACCGGCGGCCAGAAAGACGGAATAGTCGGCGCGACGGACGGCCAGAAAGACGGGAATGGTCAGGGGGCGACCGACGGCCAGAAAGACCGGAATGATCAGGGGCCGACCGACGGCCAGAAAGAGCGGAATGGTCAGGGGCGACCGGCGCCAGAAAGACGTGAATGGTCCGGGGGCGACCGATGGCCAGAAAGACGGGAATGGTCAGGGGGCGACCGACGGCCAGAAAGACGGGAATGGTCAGGGGGCGACCGACGGCCAGAAAGACGGGAATGGTCAGGGGGCGACCGACGGCCAGAAAGACGGGAATGGTCAGGGGGCGACCGACGGCCAGAAAGACGGGAATGGTCTGGGGGCGACCGACGGCCAGAAAGACGGGAATGGTCAGGGGGCGACCGACGGCCAGAAAGACGGGGAGGGTTGGGGGGCGACCGACGGCCAGAAAGACGAGAATGGTCCGGGGGCGACCGACGGCCAAAAAGACGGGGAGGGTTGGGGGGCGACCGATGGCCAGAAAGACGGGGAGGGTTGGGGGGCGACCGAGGGCCAGACGAAAGCAGAGGAGCAGGGGGCCCCTGGGAGTCAGTAGACAATGGTGGAGAGGGAGATGAAGCCCCCAGAAGGGACCCCTGTGATGAACTAGTCAGGCCTCCCGTGCACCCTGGCCAGAGACCTGCCTTGAGTTAATTTCTGTCTGAACTGGAGCAGATGTTTTGGACCCTTTCCCCCACCCAAGTTTGGTTTGAAATTTGCCAGCAATGGAGAATCCTGCTCCGCTCTGGGACACTGTTTAAGGGTTCGTGCCCCCAAGCAAGCAGCCGGCAGCAGAAGGAGGCGGAGGGCCGGTCCATGGATGTGCAGCTGAGCCACGACCAGGCAGCAAAGGCAGAAAACGCAGATCAGCTGTCGTGCAGAGAGGCTCCTTGTCCACGGCTGGCAGGCGTGAGGGGGTTCACATGGGCAGTGAGCTGATGCCAGCCGGAAGATCTGGGCCCAGGAACGCTGCTCCCCTCCCTCCTCGCTGAGCCGGGTGCTCGGCCTTGTCCTGCCACGCTGGGCTCAGCAGCAAATCTCCAGTCACCTCAGTGCAGCTCCAGCCCCGGGCCTGAACCAGCCACTAAGGAGGGTCGCAGTGGAGATGTTCCTGGGCCCAGTACCCGGGGTGGGGTCTGTGCACTCGGGTGAGGGGTGGGGAGTGGCTGGGGCTGTGATTGATTTCCTTCCCCCCGTACCAGCCTGGGTCACATCAGTGCTGTGGTTTGTGGTCAGCTGAATAAACCAAAAGTGTCTTAGATCCCGTGTGCTGCAGTGTCTGTGCTGAGCCCTGAATAACAGCCGGTGCTGCCCCTCGGGTGATGGGATCCAGGTCTGGTGTGTCACACGCTGTGCGCCACTAGCACACCCCTCGACACGCTCACACCCCGATGCAGTGCCCCTGCTGCGCTGTCACCCCATGGCTCCTGCAGACTCAGTGCGGGGGAACAGACCTGCCCCAGGGCTCGTTACACCGATATGGGATCCCAGTGATGTCACACTCGCCCCGTGTTCTCAGTGCAGGGGAACAGACCTGCCCCAGGGCTCATTACACCGATATGGGATCCCAGTGATGTCACACTCGCCCTGTGTTCTCAGTGCAGGGGAACAGACCTGCCCCAGGGCTCATTACACCGATATGGGATCCCAGTGATGTCACACTCGCCCCGTGTTCTCAGTGCAGGGGAACAGACCTGCCCCAGGGCTCATTACACCGATATGGGATCCCAGTGATGTCACACTCGCCCTGTGTTCTCCGTGCAGGGGAACAGACCTGCCCCAGGGCTCATTACACCGATATGGGATCCCAGTGATGTCATGCTCACCCCATGTTCTCAGTGTGGGGGAACAGACCTGCCCCGGGGCTCATTACACCGATATGGGATCCCAGTGATGTCACACTCGCCCCGTGTTCTCAGTGCAGGGGAACGGAACTGCCCCAGGGCTCATTACACCGATATTGGATCCCAGTGATGTCACGCTCGCCCTGTGTTCTCAGTGCAGGGGAACAGACCTGCCCCAGGGCTCATTACACCGATATGGGATCCCAGTGATGTCACACTCGCCCCGTGTTCTCCGTGCAGGGGAACAGACCTGCCCCAGGGCTCATTACACCGATATGGGATCCCAGTGATGTCACACTCGCCCCGTGTTCTCAGTGCAGGGGAACAGACCTGCCCCAGGGCTCATTACACCGATATGGGATCCCAGTGATGTCACACTCGCCCCGTGTTCTCAGTGCAGGGGAACAGACCTGCCCCGGGGCTCATTACACCGATATGGGATCCCAGTGATGTCACACTCGCCCCGTGTTCTCCGTGCAGGGGAACAGACCTGCCCCAGGGCTCATTACACCGATATGGGATCCCAGTGATGTCATGCTCGCCCTGTGTTCTCAGTGCAGGGGAACAGACCTGCCCCAGGGCTCGTTACACCGATATGGGATCCCAGTGATGTCACACTCGCCCCGTGTTCTCCATGCAGGGGAACAGACCTGCCCCGGGGCTCATTACACCGATATTGGATCCCAGTGCTGTCACACTCGCCCCGTGTTCTCCGTGCAGGGGAACAGAACTGCCCCAGGGCTCATTACACCGATAGGGGATCCCAGTGATGTCATGCTCACCCCATGTTCTCAGTGTGGGGGAACAGACCTGCCCCGGGGCTCATTACACCGATATGGGATCCCAGTGATGTCACACTCGCCCCGTGTTCTCAGTGCAGGGGAACGGAACTGCCCCAGGGCTCATTACACCGATATTGGATCCCAGTGATGTCACGCTCGCCCTGTGTTCTCAGTGCAGGGGAACAGACCTGCCCCAGGGCTCATTACACCGATATGGGATCCCAGTGATATCACACTCGCCCCGTGTTCTCCGTGCAGGAACAGACCTGCCCAGGGCTCATTACACCGATATGGGATCCCAGTGATGTCACACTCGCCCTGTGTTCTCAGTGCAGGGGAACAGACCTGCCCCAGGGCTCATTACACCGATATGGGATCCCAGTGATGTCACACTCGCCCCGTGTTCTCAGTGCAGGGGAACAGACCTGCCCCGGGGCTCATTACACCGATATGGGATCCCAGTGATGTCACTCTCGCCCCGTGTTCTCAGTGCAGGGGAACAGACCTGCCCCAGGGCTCATTACACCGATATGGGATCCCAGTGATGTCACACTCGCCCTGTGTTCTCCGTGCAGGGGAACAGAACTGCCCCAGGGCTCATTACACCGATATGGGATCCCAGTGATGTCACACTCGCCCTGTGTTCTCAGTGCAGGAGAACAGACCTGCCCCAGGGCTCATTACACCGATATGGGATCCCAGTGATGTCACACTCGCCCTGTGTTCTCCGTGCAGGGGAACAGAACTGCCCCAGGGCTCATTACACCGATATGGGATCCCAGTGATGTCACACTCGCCCCGTGTTCTCCGTGCAGGGGAACAGACCTGCCCCAGGGCTCATTACACCGATATGGGATCCCAGTGATGTCACACTCGCCCCGTGTTCTCCGTGCAGGGGAACAGACCTGCCCCAGGGCTCATTACACCGATATGGGATCCCAGTGATGTCACTCTCGCCCCGTGTTCTCAGTGCAGGGGAACAGACCTGCCCCGGGGCTCATTACACCGATATGGGATCCCAGTGATGTCACACTCGCCCCGTGTTCTCCGTGCAGGGGAACAGACCTGCCCCAGGGCTCATTACACCGATATGGGATCCCAGTGATGTCATGCTCGCCCTGTGTTCTCCGTGCAGGGGAACAGAACTGCCCCAGGGCTCATTACACCGATATGGGATCCCAGTGATATCATGCTCACCCCATGTTCTCAGTGTGGGGGAACAGACCTGCCCCGGGGCTCATTACACCGATATGGGATCCCAGTGATGTCACACTCGCCCCGTGTTCTCAGTGCAGGGGAACGGAACTGCCCCAGGGCTCATTACACCGATATTGGATCCCAGTGATGTCACGCTCGCCCTGTGTTCTCAGTGCAGGGGAACAGACCTGCCCCAGGGCTCATTACACCGATATGGGATCCCAGTGATGTCACACTCGCCCCGTGTTCTCCGTGCAGGGGAACAGACCTGCCCCAGGGCTCATTACACCGATATGGGATCCCAGTGATGTCACACTCGCCCTGTGTTCTCAGTGCAGGGGAACAGACCTGCCCCAGGGCTCATTACACCGATATGGGATCCCAGTGATGTCACACTCGCCCCGTGTTCTCAGTGCAGGGGAACAGACCTGCCCCGGGGCTCATTACACCGATATGGGATCCCAGTGATGTCACCCTCGCCCCGTGTTCTCAGTGCAGGGGAACAGACCTGCCCCAGGGCTCATTACACCGATATGGGATCCCAGTGATGTCACACTCGCCCTGTGTTCTCCGTGCAGGGGAACAGAACTGCCCCAGGGCTCATTACACCGATATGGGATCCCAGTGATGTCACACTCGCCCTGTGTTCTCAGTGCAGGAGAACAGACCTGCCCCAGGGCTCATTACACCGATATGGGATCCCAGTGATGTCACACTCGCCCTGTGTTCTCCGTGCAGGGGAACAGAACTGCCCCAGGGCTCATTACACCGATATGGGATCCCAGTGATGTCACACTCGCCCCGTGTTCTCCGTGCAGGGGAACAGACCTGCCCTAGGGCTCATTACACCGATATGGGATCCCAGTGATGTCACACTCGCCCCGTGTTCTCCGTGCAGGGGAACAGACCTGCCCCAGGGCTCATTACACCGATATGGGATCCCAGTGATGTCACACTCGCCCCGTGTTCTCAGTGCAGGGGAACAGACCTGCCCCAGGGCTCATTACATCGATATGGGATCCCAGTGATGTCACACTCACCCCGTGTTCTCAGTGCAGGGGAACAGACCTGCCCCGGGGCTCATTACACCGATATGGGATCCCAGTGATGTCACACTCGCCCTGTGTTCTCCGTGCAGGGGAACAGACCTGCCCCAGGGCTCGTTACACCTATATCAGACCCCAGTGATGTCACGCTCGCCCCGTGTTCTCCATGCAGGGGAACAGACCTGCCCCAGGGCTCGTTACACCGATATGGGATCCCAGTGATGTCACACTCGCCCCGTGTTCTCCGTGCAGGGGAACAGACCTGCCCCAGGGCTCGTTACACCTATATCAGACCCCAGTGATGTCACGCTCACCCCGTGTTCTCAGTGCAGGGGAACAGACCTGCCCCGGGGATCATTACACCGATATGGGATCCCAGTGATGTCACACTCGCCCCGTGTTCTCCATGCAGGGGAACAGACCTGCCCCAGGGCTCATTACACCGATATCAGATCCCAGTGCTGTCACGCTCGCCCCGTGTTCTCCGTGCAGGGGAACAGACCTGCCCCAGGGCTCATTACACCGATATGGGATCCCAGTGATGTCACACTCGCCCCGTGTTCTCCATGCAGGGGAACAGACCTGCCCCAGGGCTCATTACACCGATATCAGATCCCAGTGATGTCACGCTCGCCCTGTGTTCTCCGTGCAGGGGAACAGACCTGCCCCAGGGCTCGTTACACCTATATCAGACCCCAGTGATGTCACGCTCGCCCCGTGTTCTCAGTGCAGGGGAACAGACCTGCCCCGGGGATCATTACACCGATATGGGATCCCAGTGATGTCACACTCGCCCCGTGTTCTCCATGCAGGGGAACAGACCTGCCCCAGGGCTCATTACACCGATATGGGATCCCAGTGATGTCACGCTCGCCCTGTGTTCTCAGTGCAGGGGAACAGACCTGCCCCAGGGCTCATTACACCGATATGGGATCCCAGTGATGTCACGCTCGCCCTGTGTTCTCAGTGCAGGGGAACAGACCTGCCCCAGGGCTCATTACACCGATATGGGATCCCAGTGATGTCACACTCGCCCCGTGTTCTCAGTGCAGGGGAACGGAACTGCCCCAGGGCTCATTACACCGATATTGGATCCCAGTGATGTCATGCTCGCCCCGTGTTCTCCATGCAGGGGAACAGACCTGCCCCAGGGCTCATTACACCGATATGGGATCCCAGTGATGTCACACTCGCCCTGTGTTCTCCGTGCAGGGGAACAGACCTGCCCCAGGGCTCATTACACCGATATGGGATCCCAGTGATGTCACACTCGCCCTGTGTTCTCAGTGCAGGGGAACAGACCTGCCCCAGGGCTCATTACACCGATATGGGATCCCAGTGATGTCACACTCGCCCCGTGTTCTCAGTGCAGGGGAACAGACCTGCCCCAGGGCTCATTACATCGATATGGGATCCCAGTGATGTCACACTCACCCCGTGTTCTCAGTGCAGGGGAACAGACCTGCCCCGGGGCTCATTACACCGATATGGGATCCCAGTGATGTCACACTCGCCCTGTGTTCTCAGTGCAGGGGAACAGACCTGCCCCGGGGCTCATTACACCGATATGGGATCCCAGTGATGTCACACTCGCCCCGTGTTCTCAGTGCAGGGGAACAGACCTGCCCCAGGGCTCATTACATCGATATGGGATCCCAGTGATGTCACACTCGCCCTGTGTTCTCCGTGCAGGGGAACAGACCTGCCCCAGGGCTCATTACACCGATATGGGATCCCAGTGCTGTCACACTCGCCCCGTGTTCTCAGTGCAGGGGAACAGACCTGCCCCAGGGCTCGTTACACCGATATGGGATCCCAGTGATGTCACACTCGCCCTGTGTTCTCCGTGCAGGGGAACAGACCTGCCCCAGGGCTCATTACACCGATATGGGATCCCAGTGATGTCACACTCGCCCCGTGTTCTCAGTGCAGGGGAACAGACCTGCCCCAGGGCTCATTACATCGATATGGGATCCCAGTGATGTCACACTCTCCCTGTGTTCTCCGTGCAGGGAACAGACCTGCCCCAGGGCTCATTACACCGATATGGGATCCCAGTGCTGTCACACTCGCCCCGTGTTCTCAGTGCAGGGGAACAGACCTGCCCCAGGGCTCGTTACACCGATATGGGATCCCAGTGATGTCATGCTCGCCCTGTGTTCTCAGTGCAGGGGAACAGACCTGCCCCGGGGCTCATTACACCGATATGGGATCCCAGTGATGTCACACTCGCCCCGTGTTCTCAGTGCAGGGGAACAGAACTGCCCCAGGGCTCATTACACCGATATCAGATCCCAGTGCTGTCACGCTCGCCCCGTGTTCTCCGTGCAGGGGAACAGAACTGCCCCAGGGCTCATTACACCGATATGGGATCCCAGTGATGTCACACTCGCCCTGTGTTCTCCGTGCAGGGGAACAGAACTGCCCCAGGGCTCATTACACCGATATGGGATCCCAGTGATGTCACACTCGCCCGTGTTCTCCGTGCAGGGGAACAGAACTGCCCCAGGGCTCATTACACCGATATGGGATCCCAGTGATGTCACACTCGCCCGTGTTCTCCGTGCAGGGAACAGAACTGCCCCGGGGCTCATTACACCGATATGGGATCCCAGTGATGTCACACTCGCCCTGTGTTCTCCGTGCAGGGGAACAGAACTGCCCCAGGGCTCATTACACCGATATGGGATCCCAGTGATGTCACACTCGCCCCGTGTTCTCCGTGCAGGGGAACAGAACTGCCCCAGGGCTCATTACACCGATATGGGATCCCAGTGATGTCACACTCGCCCCGTGTTCTCCGTGCAGGGGAACAGACCTGCCCCAGGGCTCATTACACCGATATGGGATCCCAGTGATGTCACGCTCGCCCCGTGTTCTCCATGCAGGGGAACAGACCTGCCCCAGGGCTCGTTACACCAATATCAGACCCCAGTGATGTCACGCTCGCCCCGTGTTCTCTGTGCGGGGGAACAGAGCTGCCCTGGGGCTCGTTACACCGATATCAGATCCCAGTGATGTCACACTCGCCCTGTGTTCTCCGTGCAGGGGAACAGACCTGCCCCAGGGCTCATTACACCGATATGGGATCCCAGTGCTGTCACACTCGCCCCGTGTTCTCAGTGCAGGGGAACAGACCTGCCCCAGGGCTCGTTACACCGATATGGGATCCCAGTGATGTCATGCTCGCCCTGTGTTCTCAGTGCAGGGGAACAGACCTGCCCCGGGGCTCATTACACCGATATGGGATCCCAGTGATGTCACACTCGCCCCGTGTTCTCAGTGCAGGGGAACAGAACTGCCCCAGGGCTCATTACACCGATATCAGATCCCAGTGCTGTCACGCTCGCCCCGTGTTCTCCGTGCAGGGGAACAGAACTGCCCCAGGGCTCATTACACCGATATGGGATCCCAGTGATGTCACACTCGCCCTGTGTTCTCCGTGCAGGGGAACAGAACTGCCCCAGGGCTCATTACACCGATATGGGATCCCAGTGATGTCACACTCGCCCCGTGTTCTCCGTGCAGGGGAACAGAACTGCCCCAGGGCTCATTACACCGATATGGGATCCCAGTGATGTCACACTCGCCCCGTGTTCTCCGTGCAGGGGAACAGAACTGCCCCAGGGCTCATTACACCGATATGGGATCCCAGTGATGTCACACTCGCCCTGTGTTCTCCGTGCAGGGGAACAGAACTGCCCCAGGGCTCATTACACCGATATGGGATCCCAGTGATGTCACACTCGCCCCGTGTTCTCCGTGCAGGGAACAGAACTGCCCCAGGGCTCATTACACCGATATGGGATCCCAGTGATGTCACACTCGCCCCGTGTTCTCCGTGCAGGGGAACAGAACTGCCCCAGGGCTCATTACACCGATATGGGATCCCAGTGATGTCACGCTCGCCCCGTGTTCTCCATGCAGGGGAACAGACCTGCCCCAGGGCTCGTTACACCAATATCAGACCCCAGTGATGTCACGCTCGCCCCGTGTTCTCTGTGCGGGGGAACAGAGCTGCCCTGGGGCTCGTTACACCGATATGGGATCCCAGTGATGTCACACTCGCCCCGTGTTCTCCGTGCAGGGGAACAGAACTGCCCCAGGGCTTGTGTAACGAAGTGGGTGTGACGTTATGAGTCTGATCTAATATCTCATTGAAAGATGACAGGGCCAGAAAGAGTTAATTAACTCACAGGCTGACTTAACCCATGAACGAACTTTAGAGACTTGTTAGGAAAATATGTAAATGAACAGAGCTTTGAAATGCAGCCTGCACTGTTAGAGATAGGAGAGGTGTTTGTTCAGGTCTTGTGATATAAGCAACCAAGTCTTGTCTATTTCTATAGCTTTAATTCAAAGACCAAACAAGGAATATTAACATTTAGGAAGATACTTGAGTGAAATAGTGTTATTGTCTGTGTGTCTCTGTGAAGGTTGTGCTAACCTGTATCTGAACTGTTTAATGGGTAAATTACTCTGTGCTAATGGCCAGGATGTTTGGGAGAAGGAGTTGAGCCTATTGTTTTCTCAGGCCAAAAGGCTGCTGGAAATGTATAAGAACCTGGGACACGATCCTGCTTCATCTCAGATCTGCTTTGGGTTTCAAGAGGGGGAAACCTTAAGCCATAAGGATTGAGATCCCCAGTCATTGACTGGAGCCACCCTGAATATGGACATTCAACTATAACCTATGGACTATTTCTAAAAGGACTTTTGGTAACTACAAGCTCCTCTCTGCTGTGTAACTGAACCTCAAGAATTGAATTCAAGTCTGTCTGTAGATTGATCTTTTAACCAACACTCTCTCTCTTTTCTTTGTTAATAAATTTTAGCTTAGTTAATAAGAATTGGCTGTAGCGTGTATTTTGGGTAAGATCTAAGTTATAATTGGACCTGGGTATGTGGCTGATCCTTTGGGATTGGAAGAACCTTTTCTTTTATATGATGAGATCAGATTTTCAGGAATCATCATCATATCTGACAGGTGTGTCTGGATGGAGGTCTGAGGCTGGGCACTTTAAGGGAACTGCAGTGTTTGAACTTCTAAGTGACCGGTGAGGTACTGTAGAAGCTGTTTTGGGCTGGTTGGCAAATCTCAGTATTGGAATAACCACCAGCGTTTGGGGTTTGTCTGCCCCATTTGGTTTGCAGTTCACCCTGATTGAGTGACCTCAGCTGGCTCCCATGGGCAGCACCATCACAGTGGGACTCTTCTTAATGTTTCCATTGAATACTGTGTGTGTGCCTCAGTTTCCCCCATGCATTTCTTAAGTATCTGGGTGATGGGATAAAGACCAGTGTGCATAAATCACTGACACTCTGTCTCCCTGGCAATGAATGGCTGGGGCCCTTCCCCCCTGCCTGGGAAAGAAAGAAAGGTGAAAAAGGAGGGGCTGGAGGGGATGTCAGGGGGAGCTGGCTGGGGACAAGGAGTGAAGTGCAGACGTGGGGGGTCTGGCTCACTGCCCCCCAGAATGGACCCGGCTGAGGGGTCCGGTTCTCTGTACCTACAAGCTCTGTGTTAGACCCTGTTCCTGTCATCGAATAAACCTCTGTGTTACTGGCTGGCTGAGAGTCACGTCTGACTGCGCAGTGGGGGGCAGGACCCTGTGGCCCCCCCAGGACCCCGCCTGGGCGGACTCGCTGTGGGAAGCGCACGGAGGGGCAGAGGATGCTGAATGCTCCAAGGAGAGACCCAGGAGGTGAAGCCGTGGGAGCTTCTTGCCCTGCAGACAGGCTGCTCCGAGGGAGAGGAGGCTCCCCAGAGTCCTGCCTGGCTTGGTGGGGAGCAGTTCCAGAGCAGCGCCCGGGGACTCCGTGACACCCAGTTGTGATGAACTGGGAATGTTCTGAATGTTTTCTCTGAATACGGTGTTGGTGCCTCAGTGTCCCCTCTGCAGTTCTTAATATCCAGGTGGTGGGATCAGGGGGTGTGATTGCTGCAGAGGAAGGGGCCAGTGCAAGTAAATGCCTGGGTCTCTGTCTCCTAGCAACTGATGGCCTGGGCCCCCCTCTGCAAAGGTGCCAACTGAAGGTGTTGGAGACAAAGGGATCAGGTGCCTCCTGGCCCGGGGAAGGAGCTGAGCAGAGGGGAGGGGCTGGAGGCGGGAGGGTCAGTCTGGGGCTGGCTGGGGACGAGGAGTGAAGTGCAGACGTGGGGGTCTGGCTCACTGCCCCCCAGAATGGACCCGGCCGAGGGGTCCGGTTCTCTGTACCTACAAGCTCTGTGTTAGACCCTGTTCCTGTCATCGAATAAACCTCTGTGTTACTGGCTGGCTGAGAGTCACGTCTGACTGCACAGTCGGGGGGCAGGACCCTGTGGCTCCCCCCAGGACCCCGCCTGGGCGGACTCGCTGGGGGAAGCGCACGGAGGGGCAGAGGATGCTGAATGCTCCAAGGAGAGACCCAGGAGGTGAAGCCGTGGGCTTGTTACACCAGGGCCGCCCAGAGGATTCAGGGGGCCTGGAGCAAAGCAATTTCGGGGGCCCCTTCCATAAAAAAAAATTGCAATACTATATTCTCGTGGGGGCCCCTGCGGGGCCTGGGCAAATTGCCCCACTTGCTCCCCCCCCCCGCCCCATGGGCGGCCCTGGGAAAAATAAACCTTCTGCATCTCGGCACAAATCCAGTTTTGAGAAAACTTCTTTACAAGGCATTCATCGTTCTCAGAATCAGCTAGTGCTAAAAGGCACTAAAGCTCATTAAAGGGGTTGGACAAATATTTTCCATCAAAACTTTTTCTGGATCGAAAACTAGGGGTTTTTAAAAAGCAGAAAAAAATCACGGACAATGTCTGCTTTCCTTCAAAATTTGTTGTGTTTTTTTTTAATTGAAAAGCTGAAAATAGTCTGCCAAAACCTGAACATGGTTTGGGGTTTCAGAAGTGTGTGGCCAAATATTTGCTGCTTGCTGTGTTTGTTTAAAGAAACAATAAAAAATTCTGCTTAAAAAAAATCCAAAACTTTTGAACCACCTCAGCTTGTGACCAAACACCTGAGCCCATCCAGGCAGAGATTTTTCTAGGTTTCCGATATTCTGCTGGCTTCCTTGACTCATACCTGTCTCCATAACTTTGGGTTCATTTAGGTTAGAACATAAGAACAGCCACACTGGGTCAAACCAAAGGCCATCCTGCCCAGTATCCTGTCTACTGACAATGGTCAATGCCAAGTGCCCCAGAGGGAATGAACCTAACAGGTAATGATCAAGTGATCTCTCTCCTGCCATCCATCTCCACCCTCTGACAAACAGAGGCTAGGGACACCATTCCTTACCCATCCTGGCTAATAGCCATTTATGGACTTAACCTCCATGCATTTATCTGTTTCCTAGAGACTGGCTCCATGGGGTCCCTCACAAACTGGAGACAGTTACTGTGGGTTTGTCTTTAGTATAGTCTATGTACATACTCCACGAACTGAGCATTTGAGCTTGTTCCAGAATGTGGGCTGAGCCTATGTTGTGAAAACTGAAATGCTCTAAATAGCATATGCATGTGAATGGACACAGGGTGCTAAAATTAAATTAACCCAGGGGGTCTCAAACTGGAAGTTGGAACCCCTCAGGGGGCCACGAGGTTATTACTGGGGGTCGCAAGCTGTCAGCCTCCACCTCAAACCCCACTTTGCCGCCAGCATTTATAATAATGTATAAAAAAGTGTTTTCAATTTATAGGGCGGAGCGGGGTTGCACTCAGAGGTTTGCTATGTGAAAGGGTCACCAGGACACAAGTTTGAGAACCACTGAATTAACCCCTCTGGAGCCTCAGGGAATGCAGGGGAGGGGGGTCTCCCTTGGGAGGGTTGGGAAGGATATTGCTCTTCTCATGTGATCCCTCCCCCCAGTGGCTAATTTGAAATGAAGCTTCCCTCCCCTGACGTGAATCTCCCTGTGGCACTGAAATTACATGTAGACTATAATTTGGCATTTGAGAAGTGACAGGGATGGGAGCCCTAATGGAAAAGCTCACAGCTCGGCTCTTCTGCAAGCCTCAAACTGCTGAATGAGCTTTAGGGTAGGGAAGGCTGTGCCTCCCAAACAGCCTGGCCCTGCCCCCTATCCGACCCCCACCCACTTCCTGCCCCCTGACTGCCCACCCCCCCTCAGAATCCCTGAGCCATCCTGCTCCTTGTCCCCTCACCGTCCCCCAGAGACCCCCCCCCCACCACCACTACCCCCGGACCCCATCCCTGCTCCCTGTCCCCTGACTGCCCCGACCCCTATTCCCCCCCCACTGAGTCCTGACAGACCCCCGGAATGCCCACAATCCAACCCCTCCATTCCTTGTCCCCTCACCGCCCCCAACCTCTGCCCCCTCCTGTTCCCTGACTGTCCCCAGGACTCCCTGCCCCTTAGCCAACCCCCGGCCCTGGCCCCTTACCCCGGCTCCCCTCACCCGAGCCGCAGCGTGTTTGTGACGTTATTGATATAAACTGGGACCATAAAGAACATGGTTGCAACCAAGGTCCTGTAGTGGCACCAAATCTTAGGTAAAGGGGGTCATATAAGGTGTCTAAGACCAGGTTCTGGGTTGCTGGTTAGGATTATGCTGTCTGTGTGCCTGTGTCATTTTGTAGTTGAAGTTATAAGTATTGGCTCTGTACTGTCTGTATTTTGTATTGTGCTGTGCTTCTGGGTGACATCCCAGATAAGTTGGTGTCAGCCCTGCCTAGCCTGCTGGACGGCCCATTAAGGACCATCAGCTACAACTGACCCATGGAGAGAAGGCAGACACGCCTTGTGACTCAGCAAAGTGCAGGGACTTGCCCATGTGACTCCAGACTCCATTTTGCTGTAATTTTCCACAGTAAGAACAAAGAGATTCTTACACCTGGAAAAGCCTATATAAGGCTGATGCCTCATCTCCATCTTGTCTTCAATCCTGCTTCTTACCTCTGGAGGGACTTTGCTACAAACTGAAGCTCTGCACAAAGGACTGTTGACCCATCCCAGCGGGGGATGTTCCAGAGACTTGATTTGAACCTGCAGTTTACTCCAGCACTGCTGCAAGCCTGAACTAAGAACTTTGCCATTACTGTATGGAATTGATTCCATTTAACCAATTCTACCTCTCATCTCTACCTTTTTCCCTTTATGAATAAACCTTTAGATTTTAGATTCTAAAGGCTTGGCAACAGCGTGATTTGTGGGTAAGATCTGATGTGTATATTGACCTGGGTCTGGGGCTTGGTCCTTTGGGATTGAGAGAACCTTTTTCTTTTATTGGGGCGTTGGTTTTCATAACCATTTATCCCCAGGACGAGTGCACTGGTGGTGATACTGGGAGACTGGAGTGTCTAAGGAAATTGCTTGTGTGACTTGTGGTTAGCCAGTGGGGTGAGACCAAAGTCCTCTTTGTCTGGCTGGTTTGGTGCCTTAGAGGTGGAAAAACCCCAGCCTAGGGCTGTGACTGCCCTGTTTGAGCAATTGGTCCTGAATTGGCACCTCAGTTGGGTCCCACCAGAACCGCATCATCACAGCATTGTATCCAGGAGTGTCCCTGAACAGCGCTGCAGCGTGTGTCCGGCAGGGCCTGAGTCCCGCCTCGCTCAGAGCTGTGTGGTAAGGGGGCAGGGCTGCGAGCTCCGGGCCGAGCGGAGGGAGCTGAGCTCAGCCTGGAGCTGGCAACCCTGCCCCCCAACCACGCTGCTCTGAGCAGGGCGAGGCTCAGGCCCTGCCGGAGGCGCGCTGCCGCGCTGTCCAGAGACGCTCCTGGATGCGCTGAGGCTCCAGAAGAGGGGCAGGAGCCTCACCCATTCTCTTGGGGGGGCCCTGAGGAGCCCAGGGCCTGGGGCAAATTGCCCCACTTGCCCCCCCCCGGGCGGCCCCGCGTTACACCGATATCAGATCCCAGTGATGTCACGCTAACCCCGTGTGCTCAGTGCGGGGGAACAGAACTGCCCCAGGGCAGGTGATGGCAGCGTGCGGGGAACCGAATGGTTGAGGACAGTTGGGGGTTTTGCCGCTGAGAAGAATGAGGGGGGATTTGATAGCTGCTTTCAACTACCTGAAGGGGGTTCCAAAGAGGATGGATCTAGACTGTTCTCAGTGGTAGAAGATGACAGAACAAGGAGCAATGGTCTCAAGTTGCAGAGGGGGAGGTCTAGGTTGGACATTAGGAAAAACTTTTTCCCTAGCAGGGTGGGGAAGCACTGGAATGGGTTCCCTAGGGAGGGGGTGGAAACTCCATCCTGAGAGGTTTTTAAGGCCTGGCTTGATAAAGCCCTGGCTGGGATGATTTAGTTGGGTTTGGTCCTGCTTTGAGCAGGGGGTTGGACTAGATACCTCCTGAGGTCCCTTCCAACCCTGAGATTCTATGACTCCTCCTGCCCACGGCTGGGCCCCAGTTAGCAGAGCTCACAGGGGCCAGACCGAGGGGAGGGGAGCCCCCGATTCACACCGAGGAGTTAGAACGTTCTCAGAGTTACTCTCCAGCTGCTCCATCCCATCCTGGCTATTCATGGGCAGCTTGGGGGAACCAGCTCCTCCTTCCCGGCTCACCGCGTGCAGCACGGTCCCACCCCACCTCTCCTAGGCCTGCCCCACGAGCAGGGGGTGGGGTTCCCAGCTCAGACAGAGGTACTCACGCTAGCTCCCATCTCCGCTAGGGGCAGCTACCATAACACAGGCGATGGCAGCACGTGTCAGCCCCCCCGAGTACACACAGATGGGGTTCAGGGAGGTTGTACACGAGGCAGCCGGCAGGGGGCCGCGGCTGTCCGTGCGTCCAGGGCTACACGGTGATTTCAGCGTGTGGGCTCCGTGTGAGCTAGTGCCAGCGTGTCTGTGCCAGCCGGGACTCACCCCTCCTCGCTCGCAGTGAGGCTGCAGGGGCGGGGTGGATACAGCAGATTCGAAAGGGCTTGAGAGACCAGCAGCGGGAAGAATTCGGGCTCGAAGGGAGGCTGAAAAGACTGAGAGTGTTTAGTTTACAGAGAGGATGAACCAGAGGGATGTAAAATACCAGCTGGGATGGGGAAGGCAGATCCCCTGCTGCTATTCTCGTTACCCCGGGACAAGGGGCCACTGGACGAAAGCGAAAGGCAGCAGATTTAAAATGTCAAAGGAAGAGGTTTGTGCAGCAGCACCCCCACAATTAGCCTGTGAATGGCTCCAGTCTGGCTGTGCCCATGGCGCTGTGAGAGAGCCTGGGGGGCAGGCTGGGAGTGAGAGATGAGCCCATTAGCTGGATCTTTCTGCTAAAATGGTCGGCAGCAAAAGGGTTCACAGTGTTGTGATTTCCATCTCCACCTTCGGGTTTCAGCACCATCAGCCCGATCCATGGAGCAGTTCCCCTCTCAGAGCGACTGGGCCAGGCTCTCTGCAGACTCAGGCAGCGTTGCTGCATCATTTACACGTGGTTCAGGTTTTAATGTGTTCTTTGCCACCGTAAGTGCTTCGAACATCAATCCCTCCACTGAAATCTCAGATCCTGGTCACACGCCTGTAACAAGAGCTGGATTCTCTGGCAGATCCCACAGCTGTGGAATCTGCAGGGCCCTGAACATAAAATTCACTAGAAGCAGCAAAGAATCCTGTGGCACCTTATAGACTAACAGATGTTTTGCAGCATGAGCTTTCGTGGGTGAATACCCACTTCTTCGGATGCAAGCAGTCCCACTGCTTGCATCCGAAGAAGTGGGTATTCACCCACGAAAGCTCATGCTGCAAAACATCTGTTAGTCTATAAGGTGCCACAGGATTCTTTGCTGCTTCTACAGAACCAGACTAACACAGCTACCCCTCTGATAAAATTCACTGTATGATTTTGTTAGATTAAAGGTGGCCTTTTGTGAAGGCTAAAGAGCAGGAGTGTACCTGGGATGTCGCGTGGGCGCTTCTTGAACATCCCACCCTGGGAGTCTTTCATGCAGAGGAAATTATGACACAACGTTAGTAACGAACAGCCAAGGGAGAGAGGTCCAGGGAAGATCAGGACCAAGCGGGAGAGGGGCTGAGGGTTGCCAGGCTGCCCTCCCAGCCTGGTGCCACCCAACGCTGCTCTCACAGGAGCCAGCTGGGTCTGGGGGGCAGGAGGGGTGGAGATCCCAGGGCTGATTCGCCCCAGTGTGGTGGGAATGGGGATTGCTGTCCAGGTGCGGGTCTGTGCAGCAGTGAACGGCTCCCTGTCACCCTGATGGTGTCTGAGGGGGGCAGGCAGGGCCAGCCTATGATATGAGAGACCAGGGCGAAAGCCCGGGGCACTGTAACAAGCAGGATGCCTCTGGAGCAGGGATGCCCCTCCCCTGCTGCTCTGCTGCCGTCTGCAGCCTCCTGGCTCCTGCCCCCTGCCTCAGAGCTGCCCCTGGCCTGCTGCTCCCAGCAGCCTCCTGTCTGCTGTGCGGAGCGAGTGGGGGCGCTGAAGTCAGGATGTCCCCTCCCACCCACGTATCCCTAAAAGTAGCTCAGTGTAGTGAAAAGAGCAGCAGCTTATCTGTTGGGAGAGGCAATGTGCCTGGTAGGGAAAGTTTGGAGGAGCCTAGGCAGCCTTGTGAGCTAATGGCTTTGTCTAATCAGCAGTTTGGGAAGGGAGGGATAGTGGAAGATGAGTGTCCATATCCCTTACCTGTTTCCTGTATGGAGAAATGTGACAGTGCAGGGAATGTGCCTGTGTCGGTCAGGGGTATTGACTTGCCTATGAAGGAAGCTATCTCGGTCTCCAAGCAGTTGTCTGTGAACAGCCCTGTGTGCTGGGACAAGGGAAATGAGATCCCAAGCTGTGTGTCTGGTGAAGGAGAATGTGTCTCCGGCTCTTCTGTGTCTGTGCAGCAGACAGAAGGGGCCTGTCAGCCTGTGATGGGTGAGGGTCATTCAGTTGTCTCAAAGTTGGTTGTAAATACAGCTAAAGCCCAGGAAGGGAATAGTCCTGAGTTTGTGTCTGCTGGGGAGAATGGCACTGTGACTAGGTTGCATCCAGTTAGTGTCTTAGCAAAATCCCAGAGACCAGACAGTTCTGGTGCTTGTAGTTTGCCAGTTGCTAATGTGTGGTTGGAAAAGGGTGCAGCAACTCTGTCTGATCAGGGTGATACCCTAGCCAGGGCACAAGGAGAGCATAAAGGTGATTTAAGTGTGTTACCTACTGACAGTTTGACAACTTGTAGCAAGAAGGAAAAGATTCCTGAACTTGTTCATGGCCAAGGGAAGGAGACTGCTTCTGACCTGTTATCTAGAAAGTCTGTAGGTGTGCCTAAAAGGGGATTGTGTAGAAATCCGCCGGTGGGGCCTGAAGTGAGTCTAAGTGTAAGTGAGACCCAGAAAGCGGCTGTGGTTGCTCAGGGAAGTGTTCCTGTAGAGCAAGCCCTAGGTGGAGAGGGGAAGGGCAGAATTTCTGTGAGGGGTGAATTGCTGCTTAGAGAAGCTCCTAGGGAAAGGAATCCTCATGGTAGCCTGTGCAAGCAGTTTACTGCAACTGAAGGGTGTAAAAGTGATTTAATCAAGGAAGTTTCAGTTCCTAACAGCCAGAAATTTTCTGTTGTGAATGGATCCACTGACTTTCCTTTTGAGAGATCCAGTGTGGGCAGCTTTGAAAAGGTCTCAGGTGAAGTAGAAGCTGTTAAGGAAGTGGAGCAGCCCTATAACCACCTGGCTGTGTGTAGCCAGCTTGCTGGGGAGACAATGGTGGTGGGACAGGAATGTCTCCATGCTGAATCTGTAAGTGAGCAGTCTGTGCTTCAGGATCTAAGGACAGATTCAGTTACTGGCATTTCAAAGCAGAACAGTTTTATGGCTGAATGCTTGAGGAGGCAGGGGAGAGCAAGCCAGCTCTCACCCTCAGACTCTTTGGATTTGTGTGGTATCTCTGTAAGACAAAGTCCAGCCGTGGAATCCATAGCAGCTAAGAAGTTAAAAGCTAGTGTCTGTGTTGATGCGAATTACTTGGCTGGCAGGGAGAAGAAAGACTTGCTAATAGCTGTTAGCACAGAGGGCCCACCCCATCAGCCAGTGAATTCTGTTAAGCAAGAGGAATCAGGGTTTAATCCTGAAGAACAAGAAGGAAAGAGAAGACTGAATTTTGCAAAGGGAACCCACAGGTTAACCCTAAAAGGCCCAAACTCCAATGGTATTGAGCCAAGGGTGTGGCATGACAAGCATGTTTGTAGATGGACACTTGCAATCAATTTGTTGTTATTGCTAATGCTAACTGTAACAATGTACAATGTGCCTAATCTTTTGGAAAATCCCTGGAACATGTTGAAAGGAATACATGAAAACACACTTTATGTTAAAGGGCCTTGCTATACTGATGTTTCACAGTTAATGCCTGTAAACAGTGTTGGAACTTTTCACAGGGGAAAATACATTCCAGACCTAATGTGCTGTATGAAAGGGGAAACTGAGGCACACTACCATATTGCTTTCATGGCTAAATGCCAAAAGTCCTGTACTATGAACAACATCAATATCTACATTGGTTTAATGTTATTTGGGTTCAAAACATTGGCCAAAGCTGGTATGGATAAAGTAGCTGTTTTCTTTAGCTCTTGGCAAGATCACATGAAACATACAGGAACCATGCTGCAAAAGCTAACCAAGTTATACCTTGAGTTTGTAAAGAGATCCATTCATGTTATTGAACATGACTTTGATAAACCATTTCGGTTATACACTGGTACGGCCTCTAGCCCAACACTAGCTGTAGTGAGACAGACCCAAGGAAAGGGGGCTCTTGGGATGCAGTCAGTGATGTTTTGTCATCCCTTCCTGCATCAATTTTGCGGTGGGGGTGTGACGTTATTGATATAAATGGGGACCATATAGAACATGGGTTGCAACCAAGGTCCTGTAGTGGCACCAAATCCTAAGTAAAGGGGGTCATATAAGGTGTCTAAGACCAGGTTCTGGGTTGCTGGTTAGGATTATGCTGTCTGTATGTCTGTGTATCATTTTGTAGTTGAAGTTATAAGTATTGGCTCTGTAATGTCTAGATTCTGTATTATGCTCTGCCTCTGGGAAGTGTCCCAGACAAGCTGATGTCAGCCCTGCCTAGCTGGCTTGATGGCCCATTAAAGGCCATCAGCTACACAATTGACCCATGGAGCGAAGGCAGACACGCCTTGTGACTCAGCAAAGTATGCAGGGACTGGCCCATGTGACTCCAGGCTCCATTTTGCTGTAAATTTCCACAGTGAAGACAAAGGGATTCTTACACCTGGAAAAGTCTATATAAGGCCAATGCCTCATCTCCATCTTGTCTTCAATCCTGCTTCTGACCTCTGGAGGGACTTTGCCACAAACTGAAGCTCTACACCAGGGGCTGAGGACCCATCCCAGCGGGGGATGCATTCCAGAGACTTAATCTAAACCTGCAGTTTACTCCATCACTGCTGCAAGCCTGAACTAAGAACTTTGCCATTACTGTATGTAATTGATTCCATTTAACCAATTCTACCTCTCTTCTCTACCTTTTTCCCTTTGTAAATAAACCTTTAGATTTTAGATTCTAAAGGATTGGCAACGGCGTGATTTGTGGGTAAGATCTGATGTGTATATTGACCTGGGTCTGGGGCTTGGTCCTTTGGGATCGAGGGAACCTTTTTCTTTTATTGGGGTGTTGGTTTTCATAACCATTTATCCCCAGGACGAGTGCACTGGTGGTGATACTGGGAGACTGGAGTGTCTAAGGAAATTGCTTGTGTGACTTGTGGTTAGCCAGTGGGGTGAGACCAGAGTCCTTTTGTCTGGCTGGTTTGGTTTGCCTTAGAGGTGGAAAAACCCCAGCCTGGGGCTGTAACTGCCCTGTTTGAGCAATTGGTCCTGATTTGGCACTCTCAGTTGGGTCCCGCCAGAATCGCTCCGTCACAATCCCATCTCACAGAGAGGTGGGGGGGACGGGGGAGGGAGGCACAGGGCTCAAGGGTGGGACAGAGCTGCTATATCCAGTGATGAGCTGCCAAATTTTTAACAACCGGTTCCCTCCTCCCTCCAAAATTTTAACAACGGGTTCCCTCCTTCCCCCCCTCCGGGGGGGGGGGGGGTCGTGTCCCATCCAACCCCTCATGTTCCTTGACACACACACTCCGAGACCCCTGACCCATCCCCCCCTTCCCTGTCCCCTGACTGCCCCTTGCCACCACCCAACCCCTCCTCTCATTCTCAATGGCCCCCCCAGAATCCCTACCCCATACAACTACCCCTTCTCTCTGTCCCTGAGTGCCCCCACCACCTCATCCAACCCTGCTCTTTCCTGACTGCTCCCCGGGACCCTTGCCCCCATTCAATCCCCCTGTTCCCTGCCCTCTGACTGCCCTGACCCTATCCACCCCCACAACCCACCCTCCCTGCCCCCTTACCACACTGCCTGGGGACCGGGTCCACTCTGCCAGGACCACGACCGGCGCCGGGCCCAACTCCCGAGCCCGGCCGGACCAGAGCAGGCACCGCCGGCGGCAGCCGCCGCCCGACTCCCGGGCGGCACCGGGCCCAGCCGCTCGGCGGCAGCCGCCGCCCGACTCCCGGCCGGCACCGGGGCCCAGCCGCTCAGCGGCAGCCGCTCGGCCCGACTCCCCGGGCCGGCACCGGGGCCCAGCCGCTCGGCGGCAGCCGCGGGACCCGACTCCCCGGGCCGGCGCTGGGCTGGAGGGAGCCGCGGTCTGGGACCGGGAGCTGCTGAGCCAGCCGCACCTCCCCTCCCCCTCTGCGCCCCAGCTTACCTGCCTCCATGCTGCTTGTTCAGGCTTCCCGCGAACATCTGATTCGCGGGAAGCAGGGGAGGGGGAGGAGGAGAAGGGGGCGGAGCAGGAGAGGAGCGGGAAGTGAGTTTGGGCCAGAACTTTTGTCAAATTTAGGAGCCCTTAACAACCGGTTCTAAAATGGCTGCTAAATTTAACAACGGGTTCAAGCGAACCCGTGCGAACCGCCTGCAGCTCACCCCTGGCTGTATCTGAATGAGCCTTCAGACTGGTGCCTGCAGCTCTGTTAAAGGGGCAGCGCACTGCCTCTCACACTCCCCCAGCTCACACACTCACTCTCTCTCACACATACACACACTCACAGGCCTGGTCTACACTAGGCGTTTAAACCGGTTTTAGGAGCGTAAAACCAATTTAACGCCACACCCATCCACACTGAGAGGCCCTTTATATCGGTATAAAGGGCTCTTTAAACTGGTTTCTGTACTCCTCCCTAACGAGAGGAGTAGCGCTAGTATCGGAATTACCATATCGGATTAGGGTTAGTGTGGCCGCAGATCGACGGTATTGGCCTCCGGGTGGTATCCCACAGTGCACCACTGACCGCTCTGGACCGCAATCTGAACTCGGATGCAGTGGGCAGGTAGACAGGAAAAGCCCCGCGAACTTTTGAATATTTTCTGTTTGCCCAGCGTGGAGCTCCGATCAGCACGTGTGGCGATGCAGTTAAAAATCAAAATAAAGAAAGAGCTCCCGCATGGACGATGCGGACGTGATCGCTGTAAGGGCAGGCAAATCTGTTCTATCAGCGCTCCGTTACAGAAGACGAAATTCAAAATCATTTTTAAAAAAATCTCCAGACAGACGCCATAGCAGGGACTCAGCGCACTGCTGCGTGACAAGCGTAACGGAAAGCCCAAGAATCAAATGGACGCTCATGGACTGGAGGAATCAAGCTATCCCACAGTTCCTGCAGTCTCTGAAAAGCATTTGCATTCTTGGCTGAGCTCCAAATGCTTCTAGGGTCAAACACAGTGTCCGCGGTGGGTCAGGGCATAGCTCGGCAATTTACGCACCCCCCCCACCCACCCCCAGAAGTGAAAGGGAAAACAATCCTCTCTTGACTCTTTAACATGTCACCCTATCTTTACTGAATGCTGCAGATAGATGCGATGCTGCAGCACTCAACACCAACATCCTTGCTCCCCCCTGCCATGGGTGGCTGATGGTACAAAATGACTGGTACCCGTCCTCATCCTCAGCCTATTGGCACATGGGGCAGTGCAAAAGGACTGGTAACCATGCCGACTAGCATCAGTTAGGTCAATCAAGGGTGCCTGGTCCTAATTTTTCCTGGTAGATGGTGCAGTATGGCTGGTAACCATCATCATCATCATAGCAACAGGGGGCTGAGCTCCATCAGCCCCCACCCTTCATGTGTAAAGAAAAGATTCAAGTGCCCCTGGACTAGCAGAGGGATGCTGGGCTCTTCTCCTCCACACTCCTTACTGTCCTGTCTGGACTATCATAGCAGCTGGAGGCTGCCTTCCACTCATTTCTCACTAACAAGTCACTGTGTCTTATTCCTGCATTCTTTATTACTTCATCACACAAGTGGGGGGACAATGCTATGGTAGCCCAGGAAGGCTGGGGGAAGAACGGAATCAACAGGTGGGGTTGTTGCAGGAGCACCCCCTGTGAATAGCATACAGCTCATAATTTCTGTGGGATCTGACACAGAGCAGCTGTGCTCTCTAGTTCTATGATACAGTGGTTCTCTAGTACACTTGCCCATATTCTAGGCAGGACTGATTCTATTTTTAGATACCAAAAAGGAGGGATTGACTCAGGGAGTCATTCCCAATTTTGGCTTTTGTGCCCCTGGCTGATCGGCCAGGGGTACTTATGACAGCAGCAAATGGCACAGTGCAAAAGGACTGGTAACCATGACCATCTTATTACCAATTTATGGTATGGTAGATGGTACAGTATGGCTAGTAACCATCTCTGCTGTCATGCAAAAGCAAAAGCATGCTGCTGTGTAGCGCTGCTGAAGCGCCTCTGTGAGCGGCATCTAGTACACATACGGTGACAGTCACAAAAGGCAAAACAGGCTCAATGATTGCCATGCTATGGCATCTGCCAGGGCAATCCAGGGAAAAAAGGCGCAAAATGCTTGTCTGCCATTGCTTTCCCGGAGGAAGGAATGACTGACGACATTTACCCAGAACCACCCGCGACAATGATTTTTGCCCCATCAGGCACTGGGATCTCAACCCGGAAATTCCAAGGGGCGGGGGAGGCTGCGGGAACTATGGGATAGCTACGGAATAGCTACCCACAGTGCAACACTCCAGAAATCGATGCTAGCTTCGGACCGTCGACGCACACCACCAATGTAATGTGTTTAGTGTGGCCGCGCACACTCGATTTTATACAATCTGTTTTGCTAAACCGGTTTATGTAAATTCAGAATAATCCCGTAGTGTAGACGTACCCACAGAGTCTCTTTCACATTCACCTCCCAACACATACTTGTGTCATAAACATACAGCTAAGGGTAGCATAAAATCCCCCCTTTACCTGTAAGGGGTTAAAAAGCTCAAATAACCTGGCTGGCACCTGACCAAAAGGGCCAGTGAGGAAAGAAGATACTTTCAAATCTGGGGGGAGGTTTTGTTTGTTGCTCTCTCTGGACAGAGAGAAGGACCAGGCAGGAAAAAAAGTCTCCTAAAAACCTACCTGAAATGAGCATCTAAGATAACAAAAATTGTAAGTAAAGCAAGGAAAGGTGTTAGAGTAGCTTTTGTTTTAGCTTGTGAATTTTCCCTGTGCCAAGGGGTAATTTCATTCCTGTTTTGTAACTGGGAAGCAGAGTCAGAGGGGAGTCCTCTGTGTTTGAAATCTTGTTATTTACCCTGTAAAGTTACCTTCCAGCCTGATTTTGCAGGTGTGATTCTCTTACTTTTTTATAAATAAAATTCTTCTTCTAAGAACCTGATTGATTTTCAGTGTCCTAAAAACCAGGGATTTGGTCTGTGCTCAGACTGTAACCAATTGGTTGGTATATTATTCTCAAGCCTCCCCAGGAAAGGGGGTGAAGGGGCTTGGGGGGATATTTTGAGAGGACAGGGATTCCAAGTGACCCTTCCCTGAATGTTTGTTTAAATCACTTGGTGGTGGCAGCAATATCGTCCAAGGACAAGGGAAGGAATTTGTGCCTTGGGGAAGTTTTAAACCGAAGCTGGTGGAATATAAACTTAGGGGGTCTTTCATGCGGGTCCCCACATCTGTACCCCAGAGTGCAGCGTGGGGAGAGAACCCTTGACCACTTGTATTATTGCTGTTGTTACTTCTTGGTACTTCCTGCAATGCACATACATCCTCTGTAATTTCAGTCTTTCACAGTGTGTTATTTTAGTGTTTTAACCGGTTGGTGCATTTCATAATTTTATTTCTCTCTTATCCTTACATTAGAACTCACTACTCACAGAATTCAAAATGCCTAACCTGTCCTGGCTGGAGTAATTATCATTATTACTGTTATTATCATATTGTGCTTTGTCAGTCATTATGTAAAGTGGTACAATCAAATACTAGTATCCTTCCGGAATGTAACTTTAGCTAGTACTAACCTGAGCAGTGCCAGTTTAAAACCATTAGCTAAACCATAACGTTAGACTCTGTGCAGAGGAAAGTTGCTTATTTTCAGATTGTATTTTTAGTTATATCTGTAAAATAACTTAAAATTGGCATAAAAATAAATGGAATTCCAACTATGATACCAATAGCAATGATGGAATCACACGTTAGTGAGTCACGTACATGATTGTGATCAGTAAACATAAATGCCAAAATAATTAACAAAATAATTTCCCTTTCCTAATAAAAGAGAAAAAAAACCTTTATCAAGTATGTTAAAATTAAGTATGTTTTTAGAGGAGTGAAAAACCATTGACTAAAATAGAGGAGAAAATGGCAATAACACAGAATGTGTCTGTTAGAGAGTCAGCAGATTTTAAGCAGATTTTATTGATCTCTACTAAAGATAGTGTACAAAGTATCAAACGTGAGATCTGTGTTTAAAGCTCCGGAACTGACACCTCAAGGTTTGAGATTGGGAATATCTTGCTGTATTATCTCCTGATTGTTCTACAGTTACATATAAACTTTAAACATGGTTTTAATTGGCATTTGTATATATTTTTTCTGTCTTTTCTTGATATAACAGTTAGGTACAGAGCCTCTGTCAGCTAACTCCCAACTTATTATCTGCAAAAAACCCTAGAGTTTTCAGGTGCCTAAGTAGTCCCTGGAATCACGGTGTTGGGGACTTTAACCCCAACAGCGAAGTTCGTTGTCTGATCACAGAGAGACAGGCAACACCAGCAAGGTCCGATCAAAAAACTCTTTATTGACAAGTGCACGCGTCAGTAAAGAGCAACTCGTCTCCAGTGAGAACCAGCCACTCTTTACAGCTTAGCATTAGCCTATATAGACAGTTTTATTACGTCATACATCACTCACTTGAGCAACCCACCCCCCTTTGTTTAACAACTTAAAACTAGACACTTTTAATATACACACATGCCTAGACTTTATGTCTACAACTTTAGATTATTAATTATATCTTAACAACACCCAAAAGTTAGAAATACAGGGGAGTTTTAAACAAACCTATAACTCAACCAGAGAGTTAGAATCTGAACCGTGGGATGCTAGAGTTTCTTATCAGTTCTTCAAACACTGTCCTTAGCACAGCTGATGCTATGCCAGGAATCCAATCCCTGGCTTATCTCACGTTTTCCAGGGTTTTTTGAAACAATGCTGCTTCTCAGTACTTTTCCACTCTGGGATTACCCAGAAACCTCTGTTATCCTGACTTCAGTCAGGTTGGCATAACTGGTTTTGTGCTACATCTTTATTCAGGCCTAACAACGGTTAAAGTTTCCTCCTATCCCCCAAAATCGGAAATGGTGCCTGGGTGAGCCAGGAGTGGGCAGGGGGCTGCAGGAGGCCGTGGGCTCTGGCGAGATGCAGCCCACGTGTGACAGCGCGAAACCCGCCTTGAGTCGCATGCCGAGCATCAGGCACCACAACCCCCAGCAGCAGTGCAGGAGGGAGGCAACACACCATGTGCCAGGCCCCCCTGACTTCTGTGTTGCTGCGGGCGGTGGCGCTGCCTTCAGAGCTGGATGCCTGGCCAGCACCCACCGGTATCAGGCTGTCCTGCCAGGGCTTAATTTGTGCCAGGGCTGAACCCTGGCACCTCTTTCAATACAAATTAAGCACTGGGGGAGGCAGCGGGGCCCAGAGCCCAGGATGGATAAAAATCAATGATTTAAATTTAAAAAAAAAATTGGATTTTTTTTGTTTAAATCAGATTTGTTTTGATAAAATGCTTTTTTGAGGAGTGATGGGAGGGAAGGGGAGGGGCCTCTGGCAGAAGGGGCGGGGCCAGGGGCTAGCCTCCCCAAGCCGGTGGTTCACGCACCGCCCGTGCCCAGAGGTGAAGTGCGGGGGCGGAAGCCTAGGGAGCCCGTGGGGACCAGGGGTGATGGGGGGCTTGTGCCAAAATACAAGTTTGCCCAGGGGACCATTTTCCCTAAGGCTGGCCCGGGGTCAGGGACAGTCCCAGGGAGCACGTTCGTGCCAGCGCCAGGCAGATGCTTCTGAGCCTCACCCAGCAACATAAGAACGCCTGATCCTTGCACTTTGCCCATTTTTATAGCCCTCCCTGTGATCCATGGAAAGTGAAAGGGAATTCGCTGGGGGCCCTTACAGCCCTGGAGGTGGCAACTCTGTGGGGACGGAGGGCAGGGACCATGGGGCTGGGGGGTCTCCTTGTCCCCCTCCTCGTCCTCGGGGTGGCCGGTAAGTACTGACCCCTGGTGTCCTGGGGCAGGGCAGGGCAGGGCTCCAGAGCTCCCAGCAGAGTAAAGTCCTGGGGACGGGGCCTGGGTACAGGGGGGTCAGTCACTGCCCAGCTCTGCCCGGCCTCAGCCGCAGGGTCTGCCCTGAGCCCGTGTGAATGCCCCAGAGTGTGACAGGAGCCGGGGAGGGAACGGGGGAGCCGCAGGGGATCCCGGGGGCAGGAGAGGGGGGTCGGGGTCTGAGAGCTCAGACGGGGAACCAGGGAGCTGCCGGTGAAGGAGCCCAGGTCTGTTCCGGGTTCGATATCCCAGCAGTGACCCTGGAGGGGAACAGGTGGGAGGCAGGGGGATAAATGACAAACGAACATCACCCTGTGACCAAACCCAGCTCCCCCCACTCTCCATCATGGCTGGCTGTGGGCTCGGTGCTGTGACAGGCCCTGCAGAAACCCAGGCTGGGGTTTGCCAGGCAGCGCTCCCCGGGCCCCCATCGGGAGCAGGCGCCGTTACTCTGAAGCGGGTCTTTGCAGACCTGAGCCAGCCACCGCCAGCAGCGCGTTGATCGCCCCCGCCCAGCGAGTGCAAAGGAAAGGACTGTCCAGGCTGTACCCAGGGCAGCCCGGGGCTCATTTCACCAGCCCCCGCGCTGCCCAGCCTGGGTCTCGTCCCCGCTCTGCTTCCCGCTTACAGCCAAAAGAGGCCAGATCCTCTCGTCTGACCTCCGGCAGGGCACGGGCCAGAGAATCTCATCCGGCCTCCCCTGCACTGGGCCCAGTGACTTGTGCCTGGCTAACGCCCCTTCCCAAAAGGCCGAATGGCTGGGCTGGAGCCATCCAAAAATGGTGACCCCCCCCATTCTGCCTGGAGGATGCGGGGGTGGGGGTGGGGGGTTAATGCCTGTGGCCAGGCAGCCTGGCTGCTCACTTTGTGCCTCATTTCCAATGTGAATGTGTCTGGCGCCAGCTCCCGGCCACTGGGTCGTGTTCAGCTTCCTCTGCTAGGTGAACGGGACCCTCAGCACCCAGGATTTTCTCCCCAGACCACAGTTTCCTCTAATCTGTGTATGTGTGTGCGTGCACACAGATCCTAAACCCTGCGCACATGGCGAAACACCACGTGCACAACAATTTGCACAGAAGAAATTTTTTGCACACGTGGCCTGTCAAAAATTAGAGGGAACATTGCCCCGGACACGTAATTATACATGACGAACAAGTCACCCTCTGCCTGCTGTTTGATGAGCTGACAGACCAAGCGCTGCCAGGCCTTCACTGTCTGGCCCCATCTCCAGCCTGCTGAGAATGTGTCCTTTTTTTGCACCTGCTCCAACTTTGACACGTCCTTTCTAAAGTGGGGACACCAGAGCCGGGGGCTGGATTCCAGTGCCGGTCTCACCAGGTGCAGAGGTAAATCACACCTGGAACGTCCCACTCGCTAGGCCCGTTTCCACCTCCCAGGGCACAGGAGCCCTTTGTGCTCCGGGAGCCGGAGGTGAGTTGCTTTTCCGCTCTGACCCGAGCTCCTGGCAGCGTCTCTGCTGTCCAGGACACGTCCCCCAGCCTGCAGGTGAGGCCGGCACCCTTGGGTCCCTGCTGGACCATCTCGCATGTGGACGCATTCAGCAAAACACACTTTGTTTGAGTGGGCCCAGCTCACTGCGTGTTTCTCCCCCAGAGTCCCGGCTGACCGTGTCCGTGGGGCCCTCCCCGGTGAGGGCCGTGCTGGGCTCAGACGTGCTGCTGCCGTGTAACTTCAACATCAAGGAATCCCCTGTCAATCTGGCTACGTTCTACTTGGCCTGGGCCCGGGGAGGTGAGACGGTGGCCGAGTACCTCAGAGAAAAGCCGAATTACCAGCCCAGGGTGAACCTTTTCCCGGAGGAGCTGAGCAGGGGGAACTGCTCCCTGGGGCTGAGGAACGTGAGGGTGGAGGACGGAGGCAGATACACCAGCACCCTCATCTACACTCCCAGCAAAGCTGAGAAGCACCTGGAGCTACAGGTGACAGGTGGGTTTGTTAAACAGTGACATTCCTGCTTCCTGGGAGAGTGAAATCTCAGCTGCAACGCTGGATTTGGGAAGCTTCTTCCATGTAACTCTGGGCATCTCGTTCCCTCTTCCAGCTGCTCCCCGACTCTCCGTCCCCCGGCGAGCGGCCAGGACAGACACAGTGAGCTCCTTCCCCTGCCACGTGTGGGGATTCTACCCCGGGGACGTCACCGTCACGTGGCTGAGAGACGGGCGGGTTCTGACCGATGCCACCCGCTCTGCCCCCCAGAGGAACCCAGACGGGACCTTTAACCTCACCCTGACCTACACCTTCACCCCCACCGCCAGCGACTCCGGCAGCAACTTCTCCTGCCACGTCAGCCACGCGGCTCTGGCCCAGCCCCTGCGGGAGGAGTTCCCCCTGGCTGTCACAGGTGAGTCTGGGCTGGGGGGATACTGAGCCAGTGGGGCTCTGGGCCCCCATTTTCCTGTCGCTCTGCCATGGGGAGAGATTTCCCTGTCCCACCCTCGGTCCCAGAGCCTTTCCCGGCCCCAGTCCGGTGGGCGTGAGCGCTGGGGGGAGATTCTGCTGGCTGCCCCACTGTGACGGAGCAGAGAGCGGAGCACATTTGCCCTGGGAATGTTGCCGGGGGGTTACATTGGGGTTGGGAAGGAAGCTCCCTGAGCTGTAACCTGAGCCAGGATTGGGGTGGAAGAAGTGACACCTTCTGCCCGGGAGACTGAACAAAGGCAGGCGGGGCAGTGGGGAGGGGGGAGAGAGCTGCTGGAGGAAGTTTTGTTTCAGTCTTGGGGTGGGGGGTGCAACGCAGGGAACCTCAGCCTGGGGGTCTAAGCTCCCTGAACCCCCAGAAGGACTTGATTGAGGGGTCCTGGTTGTGCCTACACGCTCCACTTGGGATTGTGTTCCTGTCATCTAATAAACCTTCTGTTTTACTGGCTGGCTGAGAGTCACGATGAATCACAGGACGAGGGGTGCAGGGCCCTGACTCCCCTACACTCCGTGACAATTGGTGGTAGAGGTGGGATCTACTGCACCCCGTGGACGGCGCTTCCTGCAGTAAGTGACTGGGGAGCAGTAAAGCGAAGGGGGACTGGCGGGGACCAGGTGGGCTGAAGAGTCAGAGAGAGACGGTTTCAGGGGGCGATTAACCCCTGGGAGTGTGTGACCAGAGAGAAGGACTTTGCAGTAACAGGGTCCCCCGGGGGATCACAGCGAGCGATCCCAGGGGCGGAGGAGTCTGCAGCTTGACCCTGGCAGAGAGGTGGTGACCTGAAGGACTGGCACAATAGGGGTCCCCCTGGAACCCGTGGGGAGCGGCGAGCACCCCGGCCTGCGAGCGGCCAGCAGGAAGATGTTTGCCAAGCGGCGCAAGTGTGAGCTGGTGGAGCTGTGCAAGCAGGGGGGGCTGCGCAGTGGGAAGCTCACCAAGGCCCAGCTGATTGCCCGGCTGGAGGAGAGAGATCGCAGGAATGAACCGGTCCCTGTCTCTGAGGGAGGCAGCCGGGCAGATGCAGCGCAGGCCCCAGTGTCTGGACCCGCTGGGAGTGGTCAGCCGGCCGCTGAGGGCTTCCCGAGACCCCCCAATTCCTATGCCTAGGGGGAGGAGGAGCCCAGCGACTACCAAGGGCACCGTGACCCCCCTGGCCAGCAGGGGATCCTCCCGGCGACGCTCGGCCTCCGTGGAGCACAAGTGGCTGGAATGGGAGAGAGCTAAACCTGAGAGAGCTGGAGGATCGTGAGCGACAGAGGGAACATGAAGAACGACAGCGTCATCGTGAGCTGGCCCTGGCGAGGCAGGGGGGCAGCAGGCCCCCGGCTGCGGTGAGTGAAGGGGGGCCCAGGCCGGCGGGGAGCTTTGATAAGTCCATCCTGGCCCCGCGCAAGGAGGGGGAGGACATGGGTGACTTCCTGGGTGCCTTTGAGACGGCCTGCGAGCTGCACCAGGTGGATCCTGCGGACAGGCTCCGGGTTCTCACCCCCTCACTGGACCCCAAAGCCGTGGCATTGTACAGCCAGCTGGGAGAGGAGGAGAAAGGGAACTACGACCCATTCAAGCAGGCCCTGCTGTGCGAGTTTGGGCTGACCCCGGAGATGTACCGGGAGAGGTTCCGGAGTCAGGATAAAACCCCTGAGGTCTCCTATCTGCAGCTGGCCGTCGGGATACGCCAGCAAGTGGGCAGATGGGGCCCAGACGAAGGGGGACCTGGTTAAACTGCTGGTACTGGAGCAGCTGTATGAGCGGTGCCCATCCGACCTGAGGCTGTGGTTGAGGGACCAAAAGCCGGAGAACCCGCGACATGCAGGGCGGCTGGCCGATGACTTTGTGAAGAGCCGGTCGGGGGGTGGCAGGGAGGAACCCCAAAGGAACAGGCCCGTCGCGACGCAGAGAGAGAGTCATCCTGGGACACCCCAAAAGGGGAATCGGGAGAACCCCCTCCCAAGGGGAACGGCCAGCGCCAGGGACAACTACCCGATTCGAGGGGACCAACGGGACATGAGCTGCTATCACTGTGGCCAGAGAGGCCACATACGGTCCCAGTGCCCCAGGCTCAAGGACAGACTGAGCAGACCAACCCCACACCAGGCTAACTTGGTAGTGGCCCAGCTGGACGAGTGGCAGGCTTCCCAGGCAAGGAGGGCTGGCAGCTTTTCAACTGCTCAGGAAAGAGGAGGTCCCCAGGCTGGCTCCTCTGGGGGGTTGGAGGCCCCGGACTCAAGGTTTTCCATTTACAGGGTGGGCGCGGGGCTGTCCCTGCAGAGCGAGTGCCTTGTTCCCCTGGAGGTGGATGAGAGGAAAGTCTATGGATACTGGGACATGGGTGCTGAGGTAACGCTGGCCCGGCCCAAGGTGGTGGCTGCAGATCAGGTGATGCCCAACACTTTTCTAATCCTGACGGGCGTGGGCGGGACCCCATTCAAGGTTCCTGTGGCGAGGGTACATCTGAAATGGGGAGACAAGGAGGGCCCCAAGGACGTGGGGGTGCACCACCATTTGCCCACTGAGGTGTTAATGTGGGGGGACCTGGAGCATGGGCGCCAACTTATATGGGCTCCTGGGGCTTTAGCCCCAAGAATATTCACAGGCAGGGGCTCTGCTCCAGCAAAATTTGGAGCTAGGTTTCTCCGCTGCTCTGGGCTGCCGGCAGCCGCCGGGAGCCCAGAGCCTTTTAAATCCCAGCTGCGGCCGGAAGTCAGAGGGCTCTGGGCTGCTCGCTGAGCCCTTTAAATCCCAGCCGCGGATGAGATTTAAAGGGCTCTGGGCTCCCCGCCGCAGCGGGCAGCCCAGAGCCCTCTGACTCCCGGTCGCGGCTGAGATTTAAAGGGCTCTGGGCTCCCTGCCGCAGCGGGCAGCCCAGAGCCCTCTGACTCCCGGCTGCGGCTGGGATTTAAAAGGCTCTGGACTCCCCGCGGTTGCAGGCAGCCCAGAGCCCTCTGACTCCCAGCCGGGGCTGGGATTTAAAAGGCTCTGGGCTCCCCGCATTTGCAGGCAGCCCAAAGCCCTCTGATTCCCAGCTGCAGCTGGGATTTAAAAGGCTCTGGGCTCCCCGCGGCTGCCAGCAGCCCAGAGCCCTTTGAATCCCAGCCCCTGGCCGCTGATTGCCCCCACCCCCGACCCCAGCCCCCACGGCCCCCCAGGACCTCCACCCCCGATCGAAGCACCACTGGTCCTTGTCCCCCGATTACCCCCTCCTGAGACCCCTGCCCCTAACTGCCCCTTGGGACCTCAGCCCCTATCTAAGCCTCCCTTCTCCTTGTCCCCAACTGCCCCCTCCTGAGACCCCACCCAACTTCCCCCCAGGACCCTCCTACCTGTCCCCTGATAAACCTCCTGGACTCCCATGCCTATCCAATTGCTGCCTATCCCCTGACTGCCCCGCCGCACCTCTGCCCCATCCAACCCCCCCTGCTCCTTGTCCCTTGACTGCCCCCCGGAGCTCCCTACCTCTTCTCCAACCCCCAAACCGCTTACTGTGCCACTCAGACCAGCGTGTCTGGCTCCGTGCAGCTCCAGACAGTTGCTGCCATGCTCCTGCATGGAGCCCACAGCCCTCTCTCACCCCCAGCACCTGCCTTCCAGATTTGAACACCTCAAAATTCAGGAGTGCTCAAGCTCAGTTTGGGCAGCTTTTACTTCATTTCTCCCAAATCAGTTTCCCCTGCAAGGTGCCAACTGAAGGTGTTGGAGAATAGAGAGATCGGGTGGCCTCCTAATGCCTGGAAAAGAGACAAAGGCCAGAGGAGGGAGTGTCAGTGCCTGTGCGGACTTCTGGGAAGTGCACGGTGTGGAAGGGGATGCTGTGATGCTTTGGAACAACTCCATACAAAGCCAGTCAGGACTCTGGGGGAGCCTCCTCTCTCGGAGCATACTGTCTCCAGGGCAAGAAGCTTACAGCTTCTTGGGTCTGACCTCGGAGCATTCAGCCCTTCCACGTCATGCACTTTCCAAAGTGAGTCTGCCCAGGCTTGTCCTGGGGCAACCAGAGGGCCCTGCACCCCAACTCTGCAGTCAGATGTGACTCTCAGCCAGACTGTAAAACAGAAGGTTTATTAGATGACGGGAACACAGTTTAAACAGAGCTTGTTGGTACAGAAAACAGAACCCCTCTGTCAGGTCCATCTTGGGGGGTGGGGAGCCCAGAACCAAGTTCTGGGTCTCTCCCCATTTCCCCAGCCAGCTCCAAACTGACACTCCCTCCTCTGGCCTCTGTCTCTCTTCCGGACAAGGAGGCCACCTGATCTCTTTGTCCCCAACACCTTCAGTTGGCATCTTGCAGGGGAAACTGAGGCACCCACACAGTATTCAGAGAAAATATTAAGAACATTCCCACTTCATCACAACAGGTGCAACAAAATATAATACTGTATATTGAAGTAGGCAAGTGCTGCTTCTGACTTTCCACTTTTAATTGACCCTTGTAATCTTGTGGCACTGACGCGTTGTAGCTTCATTTTATATCGGCTTACAGGGCGGGAGCGGGGGGGCGCCACCATTTTGGGCCCCACCAAAAATTATACAAACCTGCCGCCTATGACCTGGAGGACTGGCCAAGCAACCCTCAGAACGCCTTAGTCATGACCCCTAGCCAGAGCTGGTGAGGGGCACTATGCCCTGACCTTGGGAAGGACGTCACCCCGGAGGCACAGAACCCTGATCTGGTGGGGAGGGAACGCCCAAGGACAAGGCTCGGGGGACTGTGGCCTCAGACCCAGCCGGTGAGAGAGAGCAGATCCCCATCCCTGTCCCAGCAACTGAGTTCCAGGTCGAGGTGCAGAAAGATCCCTCCTTGCAGAAGCCCAGGGACCGGGCTGACCTCAATGCAGCACAGACCATGAGGAGAGGTTGCAAGGAGAGGTTCCTGTGGGAGAAGGGGTTCCTGTATCGAGAATGGGCTCCCCCTGGGGAAGTAGAGTCATGGGGGATCAGGAGGCAGCTGGTGGTTCCCCAGAAGTTTCGCCACAAACTCCTGTACCTGGCCCATGACATCCCCCTCGCAGGGCACCAGGGAATCCGGCGCACCAGGCAGAGGCTGCTACAGAACTTTTACTGGCCTGGGGTCTTTACCCATGTCCGGCAGTACTGCCAATCCTGTGACCCCTGCCAGCGGGTGGGGAAGGCCCGGGACAAGGGGAAAGCAGCTCTGAGGCCTTTGCCCATCATAGAAGAGCCTTTCCAGAAGGCGGCCATGGACATGGTGGGACCTCTCAGCAAGGCGACCCGGTCAGGGAAGAAACACATCCTGGTGGTGGTAGATTTCGCCACTCGCTACCCCGAGGCGGTGGCCTTGTCCTCTATCCAAGCAGAGACCGTGGCAGATGCGCTGCTGACCATTTTCAGCTGGGTGGGATTCCCCCAGGAAGTCTTAACAGACCAAGGGTCCAACTTCATGTCGAACCTGCTCCAGTCCTTGTGGGAGAAATGTGGGGTCTGACCCAGCTGGGCCTCAGCGTATCACCCCCAGACCAACGGGCTGGTGGAGAGGTTCAACGGGACGTTAAAGATGATGCTAAAAACATTCATGCACCAGCACCCACAGGACTGGGACAAGTACTTACCTCACCTGCTGTTCGCGTACAGGGAGGTACCCCAGGAATCTACCGGGTTTTCACCTTTCAAACTGTTATATGGGAGGCGGGTAAGGGGGCCCCTGGACCTGATGAGAGACGAATGGGAGGGGAAGGCCGCTCCCGATGGAGAGTCGGTGGTGGAGTATGTCCTGACCTTCCGGGAAAGACTTACCGAGCTCATGGGCCTGGCCAGGGAGAATCTGGCCCGAGCCCAGAGGAAGCAGAAGGTCTGGTACGACCGCACGGCGCAGGCCCGCGCCTTCGCCACTGGGGACCAAGTGATGGTTCTCATCCCCGTGAGGAAAAACAAACTCCAGGCTGCCTGGGAAGGGCCCTTCAAGGTTGTCAAGCAGCTAAATGAGGTAAACTATGTGGTGAAGCTGTCGAACCGGGCGCACCACTGCCTGGTGTACCATGTGAATATGATGAAGCCATATTATGACCGAGGGAATATGGTGTTGGCCGTGTGTGGGCACTGGGAGGAGCCGTGGATGACCCTTTAGTGGATCTATTCTCAGGGACAAAGGCTGGTTCCCCCCTGGAGGCGATTCCCCTCTCTGATCAGCTGACCCCGGCCCAGCACGCTGAGATCAGAGGGGTGCTGCATCTGTACCGACAGTTGTTTTCCAACCAGCCTGGGTGCACTAATTTGACTGTTCACCGGGTGGAGACCGGGTCACACACCCCTATACGCTGCTCCCCTTTTCGGGTTACCGGGAAGACTGCCCAGGACCTGGAAAGGGAGGTCAGGGACATGCTGGCTTTAGGGGTGATCCAGCCGTCCGCCAGCCCCTGGGCCTCCCCAGTGGTGCTGGTCCCCAAGAAGGACGGGTCGATCCGGTTCTGTGTGAACTATCGAAAGTTCAATGCCATCACCGTATCTGATGCCTACCCCATGCCCAGGCCTGACGAGCTCCTAGACAAGCTGGGAGGCGCTCGGTACCTCACCACCATGGATCTTACCAAGGGCTACTGGCAAGTGCCGCTGGACGCAGATGCCAGGCTGAAATCAGCCTTTATCACCTCTCTGGGGCTCTACGAGTTTCTGACCCTGCCCTTCGGCCTCAAGGGAGCGCCGGCCACCTTCCAGCGCCTGGTGGATCAGCTACTGAGGGGGATGGAGAGTTTTGCCATGGCGTATATTGACGACATCCATGTCTTGAGCTGGACCTGGGAGGACCACGTGTCCCAGGTTAAACAAGTGCTGGACCGACTCCGAGAGGCTGGGTTAACCGTAAAGGCTGAGAAGTGCAAGGTGGGGATAGCAGAAGTATCTTACCTGGGCCATCGGGTGGGGAGCGGCTGCCTAAAGCCAGAACCAACCAAGGTGGAGGTGATCAGAGACTGGCCCGCTCCCCAGACCAAAAAGCAGGTCCAGGCCTTTATCGGGATGGCGGGGTACTATCAGAGGTTCGTGCCCCACTTTAGTGCCATAGCCGCCCCCATCACTGAGCTGTGCAAGAAGGGGAAGCCAGACAAGGTGGTCTGGACCGAGCAGTGCCAGCAGGCTCTCCAGGCGCTGAAGGAGGCTCTGGTCAGTGGCCCAGTTCTGGTAAATCCAGACTTTGACAAGCCCTTTATGGTGTTCACCGATGCCTCAGACTCGGGACTGGGGGCGGTGTTGATGCAGGAGGATGAAAAGGGCGAGAGACACCCTATCGTGTACCTGAGCAAGAAGTTGCTACCCCGGGAGCAGAGCTACGCGGCCATCGAGAAGGAATGCCTGGCCATGGGGTGGGCCCTTAAGAAACTGGAGCCCTATCTCTTTGGGCGCCACTTCACCGTGTACACCGACCACTCTCCCCTGACCTGGCTGCACCAGATGAAAGGAGCCAACGCCAAGCTCCTGAGGTGGAGCCTGCTCCTGCAGGACTATGACATGGACGTGGTCCACGTGAAGGGAAGTGCCAACCTGATAGCGGACACATTGTCCCGGAGAGGGGGCCCCGAACTTCCCCGGGTCACTGGGCAGAGTGACCCCGCTGAGTTCAGTCTAGAAGTGGGGAGAGATGTGCCGGAGCAGGGTGGATTTGACCTGGGAAGGTTTTTTTTTTGTTGTTTTGTTTTTGTTTGGTTGGGTTTTTTAGAGGTTACAAAGAGCATTTTATTGGGTGTCCCAGAGTCCTGGGCAGGCTGGATGGGAGGGACCATGGGCAGGGCCGGCTCCAGACCCCAGCGCGCTAAGCGCGTGCTTGGGGCGGCCTTTTACCCAGAGGGCGGCAGGCGGCTCCGGCGGACCTCCCGCAGACATGCCTGCGTATGCTCCACCGGAGCCGCAGGACTAGCGGACCCTCCGCAGGTACGTCTGCAGGAGGTCCCCTGGAGCCGCGGGACCGGCGACGGGCAGCGCGCCCCCTGCGGTGTGCCGCCCTGCTTGGGGCGGCCAAATTCCTAGAGCTGCCCCTTACCATGGGGGCATCAATTCCTCTTCTTGCCTTTGCCAATGGTCTTGGCGGGCGCCACCATGGGTGCTGCAGACTGGTAGAGCGTGGAGGAAATCTTCTTGCTGTAGTAGAGGCCAATCATGGAGAAGATGAAGCAGGTGGTCTCACACACTCTGTGGATGAGGCCTGATGCAAAGAGAGCGAGTAAGAGACAGATGAGGATCTCTGGGAATATTTTGGCTTGGAACCCTTTGCCGAAGACCAAACTCTCCAGGTTGTTGAATGCGGTGAGGGAGAAGATGAAGAGGGCAGATCCCAGCAGCCCACCCTGGATGGTCAGCCATTCAGTGGAGGCCAGCTGCTTGAGTACATCTGCATCCCAGTGAAGAGCAGCAGGGAGAGAAGCGAGGAGAGCGCCAGGGATGTGCCCATGCCCACGGCCATGACGCCCCACGAGGTGCCGCCGACGACCTGTCCGTGCTGAGACCCAGACACGCCGACCCCACTTCCTGCGCATGCGCGGCCACCCCTGCGCGGAGAGCCGCAGGGGGGTTACATTGGGAATGGGAAGGAAGCTACCTGAGCTGTAACCTGAGCCAGGAAGGGGGTGGAAGAAGTGACACCTTCTGCCCGGGAGACTGAACAAAGGGATGAGGGGGAGGGGGCAGAAAGCGAAGAGAGGAATTTTTTTAGTTTCAGTTTGGGGCTGGGGGTGCAACGCAGGGAGCCCCAAGCTGGGGTCTAAGCTCCCTGAACCCCCCAGAAGGACTTGATTGAGGGGTCCTGGTTGTACCTATACGCTCTGCTTGGGACTGTGTTCCTGGCGTCTAAATAAACCTTCTGCTTTACTGCCTGGCTGAGAGTCCTGGTGAATCGCAGAAAGACGGGGGTGCAGGGCCGGACTCCCCCACACTCCGTGACACCCACTAACCTCTGAACTGGGGTCTCGGCGGGTTAGAGGCCAGTGCAGTGAGGCCGTCTGGTCCCAGCACAATGTCCCTCCTCCACTGAGCTGCAGTGCCGGGAGCTGGGCAGGGCCTGTCTCCTTCGGCCCCTGCAACCAAGGACCCAGCCATGGGGCACTGTCTGCCCTGTGCTCACGGGCGCTGGGGCCCTGCAGAGACACTCAGTCTGGGTATGTTCATCCCACTCTGCCGTCACACACAGCCCAGAAACCCCTGGGGTCTCCCATGTCCCCTGGCTGGGGGGCCTGGCCCTGGGGTTCCCCTGGCTGGGGGGGGCTGGCCCTGGGGTTCCCCTGGCTGGGGGTCCTGGCCCTGGGGTCCCTGGGGAGGGCAGTGCGCTTCACAGGGAGCCTCTCCAAGCAGGCTCTGACTTCCCCGCTCCTTCATCAGCAGGTGCAGGCGCGGCTCCTTCGAAGGCCATCACTGGGGTCTGCATCGCGCTGCTGCTAGTCATGGTGACTGGGTTAGCCATTTACTGCTGGAGACGGAGGAGGGCGCAGAAAGGTAACACGAGCCCAGCCCAGTGGCTGTGGGGACCCAGCAGGAGCAGAGTCCGGAGAGGCTGAGGGGACAGGGACACTGCAGAGGCTTTGGGGGCTGCATGGCCCCAGCGGGAACAGGGAGTCCGGGGAGGATGAGAGGACAGGGGCACAGCCAGGGACACCCCAGGAGCTGCGGGGTTGGGGGTCTCTCTACAGACTGAGCCCCCTGCAGCAGGGCCCCTCCCCAGGGGAGGTTTCACCCTCCTGCTCTCAGGGATCTGCCGTTCCCGGCCCCCAGCTCCGGCCGGACGCGTCTCCCAGACCCCCCCACACTGACCCTGCGTGTCGCTCTGACCCCGTCTGTCTCATTGTCTCTATCTAGGTTCTTACAGCGCAGTGGAGACGCCCCCCGAGGCCCCAGCTGGGCGCAGAGACAAGACGCGCGGCGAGGACACGGTGCTGATGGGGACTGACGGGGTCAGCGATGCCGGGGAGGGGTCTGAGCAGCAGCCGCTGTTACCTGCTCAGGGCCGGGAGCAGAGCGAGACACAGGAGCAGGACGGGGCGCAGGGCACAGGTGAGGGCAGGAGTGGAGAGCGACTCCGGAGGGGTAACGCTAGGGGGTCCATCTCCTTCCGCTGTGTGTGCCTGTGGATCCCACGGTGGGAGGATGGGGGGACACTGCATGGGGGGCTGAGGGGATCACATGGGGCCAGCTGTATGCACCAGCCCCTCTGGCTCGAGCGTGAGTCAGGGCTCCCCCACAGAATCAGGAACTGGCTTAAACCCATTTCAGTTCTCGCAATGGAGGCCAGGACTGGTGAGGGGCTGGGCCTAAATATCAGGAGACCCAACCGATGAACTGGCCGGAGCCTGTGGGGCCTGGATTAACCCTTTGTTCCCAGGCAGGGCTGGGGGCAGCCTGGGCCCTGCCAGGTGCTGGGGGCTCCAGTTCTACCAAAGGAACTGACTTCGGGGGGCCCTCAGAGACTCACCCTCCCGCTCGGTTTCTTTTCCAGCAAGTTCCAATTTTTCTGGATCAAAAGCATCTGACGTGGGGACAAGGGCGTCATCCTGGAACACACAGAAAGATCCAGAGTCAGAGGGGGAGCTGGGAGCCCGGGATGAGGAGGGAGAGGGGGCAGCCTCCTCACAGGCACAGCTGGCAGCACAGGTGGCATTTCCAGCCCAGCCCAGTACAGCTGTGGAAGTAGAAGACATGGCTCTGAAGCAGCACAGCCAACAGAAGGCGCTGCTCAGCAGCCAGCACATCAGGGAGGGGACAACTGGATCCAGGAGCGAGCTCGGCAGGGAGGGGACGACTGGACCCAGTAGCGAGCTCGGCGGGGAGGGGACGACTGGACCCAGTAGCGAGCTCGGCGGGGAGGGGACGACTGGACCCAGTAGCGAGCTCGGCAGGGAGGGGACGACTGGACCCAGTAGCGAGCTCGGCGGGGAGGGGACGACTGGACCCAGTAACGAGCTCGGCGGGGAGGGGACGACTGGACCCAGTAGCGAGCTCGGCGGGGAGGGGACGACTGGACCCAGTAGCGAGCTCGGCGGGGAGGGGACGACTGGACCCAGTAACGAGCTCGGCGGGGAGGGGACAACTGGACCCAGTAGCGAGCTCGGCAGGGAGTGGACGACTGGACCCAGTAACGAGCTCGGCAGGGAGTGGACGACTGGACCCAGTAACGAGCTCGGCGGGGAGGGGACGACTGGGCCCAGTAGCGAGCTCGGCAGGGAGTGGACGACTGGACCCAGTAACGAGCTCGGCGAGGGGGGGACGACTGGACCCAGGAGCGAGCTCGGCAGGGAGGGGACGACTGGACCCAGTAGCGAGGTCGGCGGGGGGGGGACGACTGGACCCAGTAGCGCGGTCGGCGGGGGGGGACAGAACTGGACCCAGTAGCGAGGACGGGGGGAGGGGAGAGAACTGGACCCAGTAGCGAGCTCGACACGGGGGTGAAGACTGGACCCAGGAGAGAGCTCGGCTGGGAGGGGACGACTGGACCCAGGAGAGAGCTCGGCTGGGAGGGGACGACTGGACCCAGGAGAGAGCTCGGCTGGGAGGGGACGACTGGACCCAGTAGCGAGCTCGGCGGGGAGGGGACGACTGGACCCAGTAACGAGCTCGGCGGGGAGGGGACGACTGGACCCAGTAGCGAGCTCGGCGGGGAGGGGACGACTGGACCCAGTAACGAGCTCGGCTGGGAGGGGACGACTGGACCCAGGAGCGAGCTCGGCTGGGAGGGGACGACTGGACCCAGGAGCGAGCTCGGCTGGGAGGGGACTGGACCCAGTAGCGAGCTCGGCTGGGAGGGGACGACTGGACCCAGGAGCGAGCTCGGCGGGGAGGGGACGACTGGACCCAGGAGCGAGCTCGGCGGGTAGGGGACGACTGGACCCAGTAGCGAGCTCGGCGGGGAGGGGACGACTGGACCCAGTAACGAGCTCGGCGGGGAGGGGACGACTGGACCCAGTAGCGAGCTTGGCGGGCAGGGGACGACTGGACCCAGGAGCGAGCTCGGCTGGGCGGGGACGACTGGACCCAGGAGCGAGCTCGGCTGGGAGGGGACGACAGGACCCAGTCTCGAGCTCGGCGGGGAGGGGACGACTGGACCCAGGAGAGAGCTCAGCGGAAGGGGACGACTGGACCCAGTAGCGAGCTCGGCGGGAGGAGGGACGACTGGACCCAGTAACGAGCTCGGCTGGGAGGGGACGACTGGACCCAGTAACAAGCTCGGCGGGAGGGGACGACTGGACCCAGTAATGAGTTCGGCAGGAGGGGCGACTGGACCCAGGAGCGAGCTCGGCTGGGAGGGGACGACTGGACCCAGGAGCGAGCTCGGCTGGGAGGGGACGACTGGACCCAGGAGCGAGCTCGGCGGGGAGGGGACGACTGGACCCAGGAGAGAGCTCAGCGGGAAGGGGACGACTGGACCCAGTAGCGAGCTCGGCGGGGAGGGGACGACTGGACCCAGTAACGAGCTCGGCTGGGAGGGGACGACTGGACCCAGTAACAAGCTCGGCGGGGAGGGGACGACTGGACCCAGTAATGAGTTCGGCAGGGAGGGGACGACTGGACCCAGGAGCGAGCTCGGCGGGAAGGGGACGACTGGACCCAGTAGCGAGCTTGGCGGGAAGGGGACGACTGGACCCAGTAATGAGTTCGGCAGTGAGGGGACGACTGGACCCAGTAGCGAGCTCGGCGGGGAGGGGACGACTGGACCCAGGAGTGAGCTCGGCTGGGAGGGGACGACTGGACCCAGTAACGAGCTCGGCGGGGAGGGGACGACTGGACCCAGTAGCGAGCTCGACACGTGGGTGAAGACTGGACCCAGTAACGAGCTTGGCGGGAAGGGGACGACTGGACCCAGTAGCGAGCTCGACACGGGGGTGAAGACTGGACCCAGGAGAGAGCTCGGCTGGGAGGGGACGACTGGACCCAGGAGAGAGCTCGGCTGGGAGGGGACGACTGGACCCAGTAGCGAGCTCGGCGGGGAGGGGACGACTGGACCCAGTAACGAGCTCTGCTGGGAGGGGACGACTGGACCCAGTAACGAGCTCGGCTGGGAGGGGACGACTGGACCCAGGAGCGAGCTTGGCGGGGAGGGGACGACTGGACCCAGTAACGAGCTCGGTGGGGAGGGGACGACTGGACCCAGTAATGAGCTCGGCTGGGAGGGGACGACTGGACCCAGGAGCGAGCTGGGCGGGGAGGGGACGACTGGACCCAGTAACGAGTTCGGCAGGGAGGGGACGACTGGACCCAGGATCGAGCTCGGCTGGGAGGGGACGACTGGACCCAGGATCGAGCTCGGCTGGGAGGGGACGACGGGACCCCGGAGCGAGCTCGGCGGGGAGGGGACGACTGGACCCAGGAGAGAGCTCGGCTGGGAGGGGACGACTGGACCCAGTAACGAGTTCGGCAGGGAGGGGACGACTGGACCCAGGAGCGAGCTCGGCTGGGAGGGGACGACTGGACCCAGTAACGAGCTCGGCGGGGAGGGGACGACTGGACCCAGGAGAGAGCTCGGCTGGGAGGGGACGACTGGACCCAGTAACGAGCTCGGCGGGGAGGGACGACTGGACCCAGGAGAGAGCTCGGCGGGGAGGGGACGACTGGACCCAGGAGAGAGCTCGGCTGGGAGGACGACTGGACCCAGGAGAGCTCGGCGGGGAGGGGACGACTGGACCCAGGACCGAGCTCGGCGGGGAGGGGACGACTGGACCCAGTAACGAGCTCGGCGGGGAGGGGACGACTGGACCCAGTAACGAGCTCGGCAGGGAGGGGACGAATGGACCCAGCAGCGAGCTGGGCTGGGAGGTGACGACTGGACCCAGTAACGAGCTCAGCGGGGGGGAGACGACTGGACCCAGGAGCGAGCTCGGCGGGGAAGGGACGACTGGACCCAGTAACGAGCTCGGTGGGGAGGGGACGACTGGACCCAGTAAGGAGCTCGGCTGGGAGGGGACGACTGGACCCAGGAGCGAGCTTGGCGGGGAGGGGACGACTGGACCCAGTAACGAGTTCGGCAGGGAGGGGACGACTGGACCCAGGATCGAGCTCGGCTGGGAGGGGACGACTGGACCCAGGATCGAGCTCGGCTGGGAGGGGACGACTGGACCCAGTAGCGAGCTCGGCGGGGAGGGGACGACTGGACCCAGGAGAGAGCTCGGCTGGGAGGGGACGACTGGACCCAGTAACGAGTTCGGCAGGGAGGGGACGACTGGACCCAGGAGCGAGCTCGGCTGGGAGGGGACGACTGGACCCAGTAACGAGCTCGGCGGGGAGGGGACGACTGGACCCAGGAGAGAGCTCGGCTGGGAGGGGACGACTGGACCCAGTAACGAGCTCGGCGGGGAGGGGACGACTGGACCCAGGAGAGAGCTCGGCGGGGAGGGGACGACTGGACCCAGGAGAGAGCTCGGCTGGGAGGACGACTGGACCCAGGAGTGAGCTCGGCGTGTAGGGGAAGACTGGACCCAGGAACGAGCTCGGCGGGGAGGGGACGACTGGACCCAGTAACGAGCTCGGCGGGGAGGGGACGACTGGACCCAGTAACGAGCTCGGCGGGAGGGGACGACTGGACCCAGTACCGAGCTCGGCTGGGAGGGGACGACTGGACCCAGTAACGAGCTCAGCGGGGGGGAGACGACTGGACCCAGGAGCGAGCTCGGCGGGGAAGGGACGACTGGACCCAGTAACGAGCTCGGCGGGGAGGGGACGACTGGACCCAGTAACGAGCTCGGCGGGGAGGGGACGACTGGACCCAGTAACGAGCTCGGCGGGGAGGGGACGACTGGACCCAGTAACGAGCTCGGCGGGGAGGGGACGACTGGACCCAGTAGCGAGCTCGGCGGGGAGGGGACGACTGGACCCAGGAGCGAGCTCGACCCGGGGGTGACGACTGGACCCAGTATCGAGCTCGGCTGGGAGGGGACGACTGGACCCAGGAGCGAGCTCGGCGGGGACGGGACGACTGGACCCAGTAGCTAGCTCGGCGGGGAGGGGACGACTGGACCCAGTAACGAGCTCGGCGGGAGGGGACGACTGGACCCAGTAACGAGCTCGGCGGGAGGGCGACTGGACCCAGTAACGAGCTCGGCGGGGACGGGACGACTGGACCCAGGAGCGAGCTCGGCTGGGAGGGGACGACTGGACCCAGGAGCGAGCTCGGCGGGGAGGGGACGACTGGACCCAGGAGAGAGCTCGGCGGGAAGGGGACGACTGGACCCAGTAGCGAGCTCGGCGGGGAGGGGACGACTGGACGCAGTAACGAGCTCGGCTGGGAGGGGACGACTGGACCCAGTAGCGAGCTTGGCGGGAAGGGGACGACTGGACCCAGGAGCGAGCTCGGCTGGGAGGGGACGACTGGACCCAGGAGCGAGCTCGGCGGGGAGGGGACGACTGGACCCAGGAGAGAGCTCAGCGGGAAGGGGACGACTGGACCCAGTAGCGAGCTCGGCGGGGAGGGGACGACTGGACCCAGTAACGAGCTCGGCTGGGAGGGGACGACTGGACCCAGTAACAAGCTCGGCGGGGAGGGGACGACTGGACCCAGTAATGAGTTCGGCAGGGAGGGGACGACTGGACCCAGGAGCGAGCTTGGCGGGAAGGGGACGACTGGACCCAGTAGTGAGCTTGGCGGGAAGGGGACGACTGGACCCAGTAATGAGTTCGGCAGTGAGGGGACGACTGGACCCAGTAGCGAGCTCGGCGGGGAGGGGACGACTGGACCCAGGAGTGAGCTCGGCTGGGAGGGGACGACTGGACCCAGTAACGAGCTCGGCGGGGAGGGGACGACTGGACCCAGTAGCGAGCTCGACACGTGGGTGAAGACTGGACCCAGTAACGAGCTTGGCGGGAAGGGGACGACTGGACCCAGTAGCGAGCTCGACACGGGGGTGAAGACTGGACCCAGGAGAGAGCTCGGCTGGGAGGGACGACTGGACCCAGGAGAGAGCTCGGCTGGGAGGGGACGACTGGACCCAGTAGCGAGCTCGGCGGGGAGGGGACGACTGGACCCAGTAACGAGCTCGGCTGGGAGGGGACGACTGGACCCAGGAGCGAGCTTGGCGGGGAGGGGACGACTGGACCCAGTAACGAGCTCGGTGGGGAGGGGACGACTGGACCCAGTAATGAGCTTGGCTGGGAGGGGACGACTGGACCCAGGAGCGAGCTTGGCGGGGAGGGGACGACTGGACCCAGTAACGAGTTCGGCAGGGAGGGGACGACTGGACCCAGGATCGAGCTCGGCTGGGAGGGGACGACTGGACCCAGTATCGAGCTCGGCTGGGAGGGGACGACTGGACCCAGTAGCGAGCTCGGCGGGGAGGGGACGACTGGACCCAGGAGAGAGCTCGGCTGGGAGGGGACGACTGGACCCAGTATCGAGTTCGGCAGGGAGGGGACGACTGGACCCAGGAGCGAGCTCGGCTGGGAGGGGACGACTGGACCCAGTAACGAGCTCGGCGGGGAGGGGACGACTGGACCCAGGAGAGAGCTCGGCTGGGAGGGGACGACTGGACCCAGTAACGAGATCGGCAGGGAGGGGACGACTGGACCCAGGAGCGAGCTCGGCGGGGAGGGGACGACTGGACCCAGGAGAGAGCTCGGCTGGGAGGGGACGACTGGACCCAGGAGAGAGCTCGGCGGGAAGGGGACGACTGGACCCAGTAACGAGCTCGGCGGGGAGGGGACGACTGGACCCAGTAACGAGCTCGGCGGGGAGGGGACGACTGGACCCAGTAACGAGCTCGGCGGGGAGGGGACGACTGGACCCAGTAGCGAGCTCGGCGGGGAGGGGACGACTGGACCCAGTAACGAGCTCAGCGGGGGGGAGACGACTGGACCCAGGAGCGAGCTCGGCGGGGAAGGGACGACTGGACCCAGTAACGAGCTCGGCTGGGAGGGGACGACTGGACCCAGTAACGAGCTCGGCGGGAAGGGGACGACTGGACCCAGTAACGAGCTCGGCTGGGAGGGGACGACTGGACCCAGTAACGAGCTCGGCGGGGAGGGGACGACTGGACCCAGTAGCGAGCTCGGCGGGGAGGGGACGACTGGACCCAGGAGCGAGCTCGACACGGGGGTGAAGACTGGACCCAGGAGCGAGCTCGGCAGGGAGGGGACGACTGGACCCAGGAGCGAGCTCGGCGGGGACGGGACGACTGGACCCAGTAACAAGCTCGGCGGGGAGGGGACGACTGGACCCAGTAACGAGCTCGGCGGGGAGGGGACGACTGGACCCAGTAACGAGCTCGGCGGCGAGGGTCAGACTGGACCCAGTAACGAGCTCGGCGGGAGGGGACGACTGGACCCAAGTAACGAGCTCGGCGGGAGGGGACGACTGGACCCAGTAACGAGCTCGGTGAAGAGGGGACTGGACCCAGTAACGAGCTCAGCGGAGGGGGATGACTGGACCCAGTACCGAGCTCGGCGGCGTGGGGATGACTGGACCCAGTAACTAGCTCGGCGGAGTGGGGACGACTGGACCCAGTAACGAGCTCGGCGGAGGGGGTATGACTGGACCCAGTAACAAGCTCAGCAGGGACAGGACGACTGGACCCAGTAGCGAGCTCGGTGGGGAGGGGACGACTGGACCCAGTAGCGAGATCGGCGGGAGGGACGACTGGACCCAGTAACAAGCTCGGTGAAGAGGGGACGACTGGACCCAGTAGCGAGCTCGGCGGGGACGGGACGACTGGACCCAGTAACAAGCTCGGCGGGGAGGGGACGACTGGACCCAGTAACCAGCTCGGTGCCGAGGGGACGACTGGACCCAGTACCGAGCTCGGCGGGGACGGGACGACTGGACCCAGTAACCAGCTCGGCGGGGCGGGTACGACTGGACCCAGTAACAAGCTCTGCTTTGAGGGGACGACTGGACCCAGTAACGAGCTCGGCGGGGAGGGGACGACTGGACCCAGTAGCGAGTTCGGCAGGGAGGGGACGACTGGACCCAGGAGCGAGCTCGGCGGGGAGGGGACGACTGGACCCAGTAACGAGCTCGGCGGGGGGGGGACGACTGGACCCAGTAACGAGCTCGGCGGGGAGGGGACGACTGGACCCAGTAACGAGCTCGGCGGGGAGGGGACGACTGGACCCAGTAACGAGCTCGGCGGGGAGGGGACGACTGGACCCAGTAACGAGCTCGGCGGGGAGGGGACGACTGGACCCAGTAACGAGCTCGGTGAAGAGGGGACGACTGGACCCAGTAACGAGCTCGGCGGAGGGGGGATGACTGGACCCAGTAACGAGCTCGGCGGAGTGGGGACGACTGGACCCAGTAACGAGCTCGGCGGAGGGGGTATGACTGGACCCAGTAACGAGCTCGGCGGAGGGGGTATGACTGGACCCAGTAACAAGCTCAGCAGGGACAGGACGACTGGACCCAGTAGCGAGCTCGGTGGGGAGGGGACGACTGGACCCAGTAACGAGCTCGGCGGGGAGGGGACGACTGGACCCAGTAACAAGCTCGGTGAAGAGGGGACGACTGGACCCAGTAGCGAGCTCGGCGGGGACGGGACGACTGGACCCAGTAACAAGCTCGGCGGGGAGGGGACGACTGGACCCAGTAACAAGCTCGGTGAAGAGGGGACGACTGGACCCAGTAACGAGCTCGGCGGGGACGGGACGACTGGACCCAGTAACAAGCTCGGCGGGGACGGGACGACTGGACCCAGTAACAAGCTCGGTGAAGAGGGGACGACTGGACCCAGTAACGAGCTCGGCGGGGAGGGGACGACTGGACCCAGTAGCGAGGTTGGCGGGGGGGAGACAACTGGACCCAGTAACGAGCTCGGCGGGGAGGGGACGACTGGACCCAGTAACGAGCTCGGCGGGGAGGGGACGACTGGACCCAGTAGCGAGCTCGGTGGGGAGGGGACGACTGGACCCAGGAGCGAGCTCGGCGGGGAGGGGACGACTGGACCCAGGTGCGAGCTCGGAGGGGAGGGGACGACTGGACCCAGGAGCGAGCTCGGCGGGGAGGTGAAGAAGGTGATGGCACCCATGGACCAGCACACTCCACAGTAAGTGGCCTCCTGAATGCACAGGTGGTTTCACAGATTCCAAGGCCAGAAGGGACCCCTGTGATGAACTAGTCCAGCCTCCCCTGCACCCCCAGCCAGAGACCTGACTTGAGTTAGTTCCTGGCTGAACAGGAGCCGATCTTTCGAGGCCCCCCCTCCACACCTTCCTCCCCCGGCCCCACCACGCTCACAAGCTTGGTTTGGAACTGGCCAGCGATAGAGAATCCAGCACTGCCCTGGGACGTTGTTTCAAGGTTCTTGGGTTCAAACAAGCAGAAGGAGGCGGAGGGCCAGTTCCCAGATGTGCAGCTGAGACATGACCAGGCAGCAAAGGCAGATGAGGACTCAGACACGACTGCAGAAAACACAGATCAACCACTGTGCAGAGAGGCTCCTTGTCCAACACTGGCGGGTGTGAGGGCGTCTACACGGGCAGTGAGCTGACGCCAGCTGGAAGATCAGTGCCCCAGGAACGCTTCTCCCCTCCCACCTCGCTGCCATGCTGGGATCAGTAGCAAGTCTTTCCAGTCACCCCAGTGCAGCTCCAGCCCTGGACTTGACCAGCCTCAACGGGAGGGTTGCCATGGCGACGTTCCCAATCCCAGTTGTGACGGTCTGTACCCCTGTACTCGCCCCTTGCACACTATTATGATAATCCCTGTAGGAATTATGCCATTTGAAAACTCTTAACTCGCTGGTCAATATTGTCCTGGTAAAATACGTCTGGCAATACTGTATGTGAAGTTATAAGATTCCAGCATACGGTGTTACTGAAACAAATGCCAAGTCGGGAGCAGCCAAACCAGTTCCTCAGGCACAGAGGACAAACTGGCACCTCAGCCACATGTAAACAAGGTCAGACGGGCCATCCCCTGCTAGATGGCCGTTCGTTGGCAGGAAAAGAGACACAGGTGAAAAATCTCCATCTTAAAAAGAAACAGCTTGGGTGTTTCCATCCACACAGACTTTCTGTCTCCAGAACCTCCGCTATAAGAGGGGAGGGCAGAGGCCCCAAATCATTTCTCTCTGCCCATGGCATCCATGACATTTGGAGAACAAGGCAGCAGCACTGGACTGGGGGAGGGATCCTGACTGAAAGATGAGCCAGTAGGGCTGGAGAAACATGGTGAAAGAGACTTTGCTTTGAATTCACTCTAGTTTAAGTTAGGCAGTAGTTGTATTTTATTTTTATTGTAACCATTTCTGACTTTTATGCCTCATTACTTATATTCACTTAAAATCGATCCTTTTGTAGTTAATAAACTTGTTTTATCTAAACCAGTGTGCTCAAATTGAAGTATCAGGGACACTCCATTTGGGATAACAGGATTTGTGCCTATTGTTTGCTATAAATAAAATGATGGCTGTTCTATGAGCTTGTATTGGCCAGGAGGGGCTGGGCAGCACGAGATGCACATTTCTGGGGAACGTCTGGGACTGAGAGTTTGCTGGTGTTGCCCTGCAGTGTAACTCGTAGGTGGCTGGCCATAGCACTCGCACAGTAGAGTGGGGAGTGATTTACATGCTGTGTGCGGGCAGAGTAGTTGCTCGCACAGCAAAGCAGTGTAAAAAGGCACCCCAGGTTGGAGAGCTGAGGGGACACAGCTGTTCATTAGTCCAGACTGTAGCCTGGCTAATGTCACAAGAATAACCCCTGGGTTGGGCGCTGCTCTCTCAGATAAGGAGTGGGGGGAGAGGCTGGGACTCTGACCGAGTCCCTTCCCCCGTAACAGTCTGGGTCACATCAGCGCTGTGGTTTGTGGTCAGCTGAATAAACCAGAAGTGTGACGGCATCCCTGGGGTGCAACGTGGCACTGTGGGACCACTGTGTCCCCTTAACTCACTAAGCTGGGTTGTCTCTCACAATGCCTCACTGGTGACAAGCAGCAAACCCCTCCTAGTGCTGTTTCCACTCAGTACAACCCCATGTGGAGCCCCTGTGACAAAGTGGGGGATTTCCTTGGTTTTTGTGTGTGTGTGTTTTCCAATGGTTTGCATGCAGAGGGAGTGGAACTCAGCATACCTGGGTGTTACTGCTTTAACGACATGAGGGGAGAGGGAGTTTGTTGTTACAGAGGACTGGAGAGGAACTTGGGACCCCAGCCGATGGGGAACTCTCAGGGCCTCAGGCCTGGCCTCCCTCAGCCCAGCGCATCCCAGTCCCAGGGGGAGAGGAACTTGGGACCCCAGCCCCTGAGGCCCTGAGAGTTTCCTGTGCTGGGTTCAACGCTCAATAAATCCTCGTGTTTTACACTGGCTGAGAGTTGCTGGGGGCTAGAGAACAGGGGGCATCAACCCCTTCAGGGGATGGAGGCCCTGGGGGGCCCAGAGCGAGGGGACTCCCTGAGGAGGCCATGGCAGAGACAGACGTGCTGAGGCTCAGAGAGAAGTGGCTCCAGGAGGTGGAGGGGCCTGACCCCGGGAGAGAGGGGACCCCCAATGAAGGGTTAAAATCCATGTACATTTTTTATAACAACCTGGTATATGGATTGTGCCAGCTCTTTTTTAGACCCAAAGTCCAGAGTTTGGTCAAGAGACCAGACGCCTAGCAAATAAGAACATAAGAACATAAGAAAGGCCGTACCGGGTCAGACCAAAGGTCCATCTAGCCCAGTATCCTGTCTACCGACAGTGGCCAATGCCAGGTGCCCCAGAGGGAGTGAACCTAACAGGCAATGATCAAGTGATCTCTCTCCTGCCATCCATCTCCATCCTCTGACGAACAGAGGCTAGGGACACCATTCTTACCCATCCTGGCTAATAGCCATTTATGGACTTAGCCACCATGAATTTATCCAGTCCCCTTTTAAACATTGTTATAGTCCTAGCCTTCACAACCTCCTCAGGTAAGGAGTTCCACAAGTTGACTGTGCGCTGCGTGAAGAAGAACTTCCTTTGATTTGTTTTAAACCTGCTGCCTATTAATTTCATTTGGTGACCCCTAGTTCTTGTATTATGGGAATAAGTAAATAACTGTTCCTTATCCACTTTCTCAACATCACTCATGATTTTAAATACCTCTATCATATCCCCCCTTAGTCTCCTCTTTTCCAAACTGAAGAGTCCTAGCCTCTTTAATCTTTCCTCGTATGGGACCCTCTCCAAACCCCTAATCATTTTAGTTGCCCTTTTCTGAACCTTTTCTAGTGCTAGAATATCTTTTTGGAGGTGAGGAGACCACATCTGTACACAGTATTCGAGATGTGGGCGTACCATGGATTTATATAAGGGCAATAATATATTCTCAGTCTTATTCTCTATCCCCTTTTTAATGATTCCTAACATCCTGTTTGCTTTTTTGACCGCCTCTGCACACTGCGTGGACATCTTCAAAGAACTATCCACGATGACTCCAAGATCTTTTTCCTGACTCGTTGTAGCTAAATTAGCCCCCATCATGTTGTATGAATAGTTGGGGTTATTCTTTCCAATGTGCATTACTTTACATTTATCCACATTAAATTTCATTTGCCATTTTGTTGCCCAATCACTTAGTTTTGTGAGATCTTTTTGAAGTTCTTCACAATCTGCTTTGGTCTTAACTATCTTGAGTAGTTTAGTATCATCTGCAAACTTTGCCACCTCACTGTTTACCCCTTTCTCCAGATCATTTATGAATAAATTGAATAGGATTGGTCCTAGGACTGACCGTTGGGGAACACCACTAGTTACCCCTCTCCATTCTGAGAATTTACCATTAATTCCTACCCTTTGTTCCCTGTCCTTTAACCAGTTCTCAATCCATGAAAGGACCTTTCCTTTTATCCCATGACAGCTTAATTTACGTAAGAGCCTTTGGTGAGGGACCTTGTCAAAGGCTTTCTGGAAATCTAAGTACACTATATCCATCGGATCCCCCTTGTCCACATGTTTGTTGACCCCTTCAAAGAACTCTAATAGATTAGTAAGACACGATTTCCCTTTACAGAAACCATGTTGACTATTGCTCAAGAGTTTATGTTTTTCTATGTATCTGACAATTTTATTCTTTACTATTGTTTCAACTAATTTGCCTGGTACCGACGTTAGACTTACCGGTCTGTAATTTCCGGGATCACCCCTAGAGCCCTTTTTAAATATTGGCGTTACATTAGCTAACTTCCAGTCATTGGGTACCGAAGCCGATTTAAAGGACAGGTTACAAACCTTAGTTAATAGTTCCGCAACTTCACATTTGAGTTCTTTCAGAACTCTTGGGTGAATGCCATCTGGTCCCGGTGACTTGTTAATGTTGAGTTTATCAATTAATTCCAAAACCTCCTCTAGTGACACTTCAATCTGTGACAGTGACTATCTGTGATAGTGATTAGCTAAGAGAAACCTGAGGTAAACAGATAATCTTGTTTTGCTGAAAGAGGCCTGGACAGCAAATTGCCAGGTGTTGGAGCTAAGAACTAAATAATTGTCTTATTCAGAGTTGCAAATTGAACAAAGGATCCCTGTTCCTATTGTGTCAGTCTCTTCTGTAGGGAACATTCTTCCCACAGATCCAACCTTGAGTTTATGAAAAGTTGGCACATGTCAGTGTAAGATATGGCATCCTCCCACCTCCCCTTCCCAGGGACCAATGCCTGCCTTTAGACATAAAGGGGACAATCTTTATTGTCATATACTTTCATTGTTTCTTTGCTTTAACCCCTAGGAATGTACCTGGTGGACAATCAGAGGAGTTGCTTCATTCCTATGTGTAGTAAGTGCAGGCCCTGATAAAGGCCCAGTATGTGGCCTGAGGCCTGAACTAAAGTAATGGTCAAGACTTTGCTAACATAAAGCAAAGTTAAGCTGTGAGACAGAGGCAGGCCCGGTTCACAGAAGCTGGCAAGGAAAAGGGCTGATGCTGCAGAAATATATATTCACCTAGCATACCAAAGGATAAACACAGCATTAGAACATATTATACTGAAACATTCCATAGATAACGAAAGGACAGGCCGACCCATCCCAATGACAGGGGCAAAAGGGTAAAATGATGGATAGAGTTTTGTTCGAACCAACATGTACAAGGTAGAAGGCGGCACCTTAATACGTAGAGTGGTTGTACCTCAATACGTCAGGTGTGATGTGTAACTTGTTTGTATTTGTGTATAAGAATGCATCCCTGGGGAGGTGCCTTTTGTCCAGCCTAGGGGGCAGTGGAAATCCCGCCACTGACTGAGCTGAGTCCATTGTCAGGGAGCACATATGTACTGGCTAGCTGTATCGCAGAAGCACCTTGGACTACGTTTGCCAGGGAGCCGGAGGCTGTGCTTTTTTTGACAATAAACCTGGCCGACGTGCCTTCGTACCTTACTAGACTTTGTGGTTATTGGGGGTTCTCATCGGGTCTGCTGGGTCAGCTATCTTCGAAGAGCTGGGGCAGCACACAGAGGGAACACACGTACGCAGCTGAGTGATATCAACATTGGAGAGAGCAGAGCACCACACCGGTACGACTCTGACAACACTATGGACCCCAAATCAGAATTCAACATAGATATTTTATACTACTAACATTTTATCAAAGTATTAATTAAATGTTAACTTGCTAACTTGAGACCATGGGCGGAGACATTATGTAACCTTTTAACCATTGGCTAATGTGCTATCTCATCTTGCTGCAAAAACCTATCCCGGGGTGTGGAACTGCCTACCCTGTCACTTTCCCTCGCCCATGGAAAATCTATATATTCTATTGTAATCAATTGATTGACAGTGTCTCTGAGCCTAATAAGCCAGGTGACACTCCGCCAGTGCTGTGTGTAATAAACTCCTATGCTTGACCTCTACACGGTGTAGATTTATGTCCTTCACCGCAGAAGGGCTGTCTCACTGAAAGGGGTACCCCCCACGGACCGCACGGGGCCAAGAGTGGGCCCGATCTGTGAGTCCATGACAGCCCCGCACCCAGCTAAATTGCATGGATGCTCCCAGAGTCATTCACAAATCACACAGACCAAGGCACCCACCAAATCCCCCCAGCTCCCAGCCTTGTACCACTGGAATATACCATCTTGCACCGCTCAAGACCTTTTCTTGAGCAATGCAATTTTATTAATTGTTTCACCACTTCCTCAATGGAAAGTGGGCATACCTGGCTGTGTCATACGCCGCGTGCCACTAGCACACCCCTCAACACACTCACACCCCGATGCAGTGCCCCTGCTGTGCTGCCACCCCATGGCTCCCACAGACAGACTCAGCACCAGGGCAGCAGTGGGCCTGGACCCTGCCCTGACCACGTGCAGGGGTTGGGAAGTCTGGGGCAGGCCAATGCCATCTTGGGGATGGAGGCCTTGGTCAAATCAGAGATGGGGATGAAGAACCCATCAGCACCATTTACCTGGGGTTCTTTACACCGATATCGGATCCCAGTGATATCACGCTCGCCCCGTGTTCTCAGTGCGGGGGAACAGACCTGCCCTGGGGCTTGTTACACTGATATGGGAGCCCAGTGATGTCACGCTCGCCCCGTGTTCTCAGTGCGGGGGAACAGACCTGCCCCAGGGCTTGTTACACCGATATGGGAGCCCAGTGATGTCACGCTCGCCCCGTGTTCTCAGTGCGGGGGAACAGAGCTGTCCCAGGGCAGGTGATGGCAGCGTGCAGGGAACCAGCTGGCTGAGGTCAGTTGAGGGTTTTCCTGCTGAGGATTCCTCCTGCCCACGGCTGGGCCCCAGTTAGCAGAGCTCACAGGGGCCAGACGGAGGGGAGGGGAGCCCCCGATTCACACCGAGGAGTTAGAACGTTCTCAGGGTTATGCTCCAGCTGCTCCGTCCCATCCTGGCGGTGTTTGCTTTTCACAGGTAGCTTGGGGGAACCAGCTCCTCCTTCCCGGCTCACCGCATGCAGCACGGTCCCACCCACCTCTCCTAGGCCTGCCCCACGAGTGGGGGGCGGGGTTCCCAGCTCAGACAGAGGTACCCACTCTAGCTCTCATCTCCGCTAGAGGCAGCCACCGTAACATAGGCAATGGCAGCACGTGTCAGCCCTCCCGAGTACGCACCCACGGGGTTCAGGGGGGTTGTACATGGGGCAGCCGGCAGGGGGCCGCGGCTGGCCCTGCGTCCAGGGCTACACGGCGATTTCTGCGTGCGGGCTCCGTGTGAGCTAGTGCCAGTGTGTCTGTGCCAACTGGGACTCGCCTCCCTCACTCGCAGTGAGGCTGCAGGGACGGAGCGGATACAGCAGGATTCCAAAGGGCTTGAGAGACCAGCAGCGGTAAGAATTCGGGGTCGAAGGGAGGCTGAAGGATTTGGACTGTTTAGTTTACAGGGAGGATGAATCAGAGGGATGTAAAGTACCAGCTGGGATGGGGAAGGCAGATCCCCGCTGCTATTCTCATTACCCCGGGACAAGGGGCCACTGGACGAAAGCGAAAGGCAGCAGATTTAAAACATCAAAGGAAGAGGTTTGTGCAGCAGCACAGACACAATTAGCCTGTGAATGGCTCCAGTCTGGCTGTGCCCATGGTACTGGGAGAGAGCCTGGGGGGCAGGCTGGGAGTGGGAGATGAGCCCATTAGCCGGATCTTTCTGCTAAAATGGTCGGCAGCAAAAGAGTTTCCAGTGTTGTCATTTCCATCGCCACCTTCGGGTTTCAGCACCATCAGCAGGGCCGGCTCTAGGTTTTTTGCTGCCCCAAGCAAAAACATTTTTGGCTGCCCCCCATGCGCTTTTTTTGGCTTTTACACATTTGCACTTTGCAGTTTTGTTTTGACTGTTCAGAATTTTTAAAAAATGAAAACAGAGAATTTGTAGTTAGTGAAATAAAACAATTTCCTACTAGTGTAATTTTAACATTTAATTTTAACAAAAACACAATTACAAACAATTTGAGTTCAACTATACACTGTGTCTTCCAGTTTCTCATAAATTAAAAGAATTTATGTGAACTGAATTTTTCTGGTTTTTATACTTGTGCAGTCTTTTAATAAGTCAGTGAAATCTAATTTTTTTGCAATGGTACTTTCAATTGAAATTAATGCAAGTGTAAGCAGAGTCAGGATGAGCTCTACCCTCACATCTGGTGGTGAATTATGGTGAGTGTGGAAAAGAATTTCAGGGGCTGATCTTGTTTGCATAGGCACACCCACCCCCCCAGCATAGCCCACGGCAGCTCGAAATGGTCACTTTGACAGCTGTGGGATCCCCAATTTCTCTGTTATTGGGGCAGGAGGAATAATGTATTGTTACCCTGATTATGTGGATGAAGGACTATGAAACTGCTTTTTGACAGAGGGTCTCACCATCAACTAAGTAGCACTTGCTAGACAAGTGACATGGGTTCCAAAACCCAGTGAATGGAGAGAGGCTGGGGACTGGTGTGTGTACCTGATGGGATGGGCCCCATTTGAAGGCCTGGAACACCAATTGCACCATCTTCTCTCTCCACTGTTGAGTAACTGAGCTAATTTTGATTCCATTAAGAGTCCTTCTAGAGGCTTCTGAGCTGAATTCACTTTGGGCCAATGGTGCATCAGCACTGAGGCTCCCCTACTACAAGCTGAAATCACTAAAAGAGCTGAGTGCTGTGTTAACTAGTGGGGGAGCCTGAAGATCTATCGCTTGGCGGCTGGCAGAGTGGAGCAGTTTGCAGTATGGTTGGAGCGGCCCACAGAATGTGGAGCGGAGCTGAGCAGTTTGTGGGGACGGCTAGAGGAGCAGAGCGGAGTGGCTGGTAGAGCGGAGTAGTTCGTGGTGAAGGCGGAAGCAGAACCCCACGGAGAGGCAGAGCAGTCGGCCCCGGACCACGTAAGGTGCCCCTTAACACCCTGTGTGCCCCCCCAGGCATTTCCACCCAGGCTGGGGGGGTGGTGGTAAAACTCTGCAGATAAACTTTTAAACTCTGGGGCGACGCTGACCAGGGACAGAGATTTTTGGGTTGTTGGACTTTGGGGTGATTGGACTTAAGACCCTAAGGGGAAAAGGACATTGCCAAAACTTACTTGGGGGTGGGTCTTTTGCTCATGGTTTATGTTATGAATCCTGTTTGTGGTGTTTCCCCAATATGATGTCACATTGTTTCCCTCCTTTATTAAAAGGATTTTGCTACACTCGGACTCTGTGCTTGCGGAGAAAGGAAGTATTGCCTCCTAGAGGCACCCAGGGGGGTGGTATGTAATTGTCCCAGGTCACTGGGTGGGGGCTCGAGCCGGTTTTGCATTGTGTTATTGAAACGGAACCCCTGGATACTGAACCCGGCCCTTGTTGCTGCCAACTCAGAGGGGCAGAAGGGTTACACAAGTCCTGACATATGATTTTGAGACATGGTGGACCTCAAATAATTTTTTAGTCATTTCAGTTTTGAGAAACTGCGCTCACCAAAAGTCACTGATACTGGTAATGTTAAAAGAATGTGTAATGCTATAGCAGTGTTTGGAGTGAAAAAAATCATTTCTTGCTATAAATTCTAATACTTTTAAAGAAGTTTTAGGACTTATTAGCTCAGATAAAGCTATTAATTCATCATACAATTCTACTGCATCAATGTCAGCAGCGTTATCAGTACTGAGCGCTAAATGGAGGTCTTGGCACTGCTTCATGAGGTCTTCTTTGGAAAACTGATTTTTAATATTTCCAATATTGTATAAAAATTCAAAAGTTTCACAATGACCATGCAACTGACAAAATCTTTCTTCAATGGAAGTTATAGCTACATCCAAAATATAATAGACACATTCAACTTTAAACCTTTCATTTGGATCGAGAATAGGATCATCATGAGCCTCATAACAAAACTGTCTTGTTTTTTTCCAAGGACGAATGAATTGTTGAGGTGCAAACTTCGGCTCAAAATCAAGATCCTCTGCTATTGTTGTTGCTTCTTTGACAGTTTCTTCAAATCCTTCATCTGAATGGTATTTTTTAAAATATTCCAGCGTTTTATTCAAAATTGTCTTTGCCTCGGATATGTCTATGGTTATGTTCTGCATAACTTTGCTGGTCAAATTAATTTGATTTAGAATATTGTGCCAAATAACCGTGCAACATGAAAATTGAAACTGCATCATTTTCTGAGCCAATGTTTCAGCTTCATGTTGAAATGAAGGATCATATGACAAGTCCTGGCTTATTTCGAATAGTGCATCGTAAATCTCTCCTGATGAATATCGGAATGGTCTAATAGCGTCTATCCTGCTTTCCCATCTAGTTTGACTTAGAGGTTTAAGTGTGAGTTTTTGTTCAAGATGCTTCTTCAAGACTGCCCAATGGTGTGTGGAAGCACTAAAAAAGTTGTAAATTGCTTTCACTGTAGTAAAATATGAAATGGCATCTTTAGATGATTTGGCGGCATCACTGACAACCAGATTGAGCGAATGTGCATGGCAAGGAATGAAAAAAGCTCGATTGTTTAAATTCAATATTCTTTGCTGTACACCTGCATGTCGTCCTTGCATGTTTGAGCCGTTATTGTACCCTTGGCCGTGCATATTTTCTAAAGGTATTCCATAGTGTTCCAGTCTCTGTAGAATTACAGAGGGCTTTCCCAGTAGTTTCGTTCACTGGTATAAATTCTAGAACGTGTTCACAAATTTTCACTTCTACATTTTCATCAATTTTCAGAAAATGTAAAACTATTGACATTTACTCGGTTTTGCTCAGATCTTGAGTACAATCAGCTATAATTGAGTAATATTTGGCATGTTTCAAATTTGATAAAATTTCATTATGCACTCCATTAGAAATTAATTCTATCTCATTTTGTGTATTTTTACCCAAATAATGGGTGTGAATCTCTCCATCTTTCACTCTTTGTACATGCTAAGCCATAACATTATCAAATTTTGCCAATAACTCAACCAATTTTAAGAAATTTCCATTGTTATTCTCATATAAAATATCCGAGGATCCACGGAATGCAAGGCACTATTCGGCTAGGAAATTAATGATTGCCAGTAAACGTTCCAACACAGCTTGCCAACATAGAATTTCTGAATTTAGCTGACGTTGCTGTACCGCATCAATTGTTGTACCGGAACGTAATCTGTTTGACAGCTCAATCCAATTTGTCAATGAGTGTAAATAATTTTTTGATGTTTCATGTTCATTCTAATGCTGATGCAAATTTCGTCAGTCATTAAAACCTGCAGTTGCCAGAAGAATGTCCGAGTTACAGAACAGTTTGCAGCAAAAACAAAAAACTACATTTTTGGTCTGTGAATACACTAACCACGATCTATTAATCTGTTCCCCATTTTTCATTTTTTTCTTCATACTGGATGGCATAAATTGACGGTTCGATTCATTAAATGGATATTCAAATGTAGGATCTAGTTTTGAACAACCTTTATTCATAATAATAATTCACATTGTATCAGTAATTATTGTCAGCCATGTACTTGGATCCGAACCTATGTCAGTCTCTCCACCTTCCAATAATTGTTCTTCAGTTTTAGATTTGGATAACAGCTCTTCATTTCTGGACTCTTCAGCTGAAGTAGTAAATCTTTGGATGAATTGTGATTGTTCGTCTTTATCAGTTAGCAAAGATAATCTTTGGTCAGATTGTTGTTCATCTTTATCAGTTGATAAAGGTAATCTTTGGTTTGATTGGTCTTCATCAGTTGATGAATAATCACCTTCAATGCATTGCTTAGAGCTTTCTCCTTGATTGTCGACTTTTTAAAATACTTTTTTGAAGTATGAGATAGTTTTTCTATTTTTTTTTGCCGTTTCTCTCTTTGTTGCTGGTAAGCAGCACCGGAAAGTAATTTTTGTTTTTGTCCTGGCATTTTATCCCTATAACCACTGGCACTGATGCGAAACGGAAATTAGTGCAAATGGCACCGATAGGGCAGCACAGTACACACATGTAATCGTGATCTGAGTGACCGTGTCACAATGTGACATGATATTTTTCACGTCACACTCCTATTGCACTACTGTACTTGCCGTAGGTAAGGCGCTAGTCATTGGCGCGAGAGAGCTCCCCACGAGCTCGGATACACACTGGCCCCAGCCCTGCTGGCGTTTTCCCAGCGCTGAGGCCGTCCAGCTGGGAGCCCGAGGGGCATGCACTGGAGAGAGCTCTGGGGCTGGAGGAGCCAAGGAAAAGATGCTGGGCTTGCTGGACAGACGCTGCCCCTCTCTGCCAGGTCGCTCACCCCCTGCATGGGGCAGGAGGCAGAAGGAGACTACAGGCACTGGAGTGCTGTGAGGGGCTGGGGAGGAAGGCAGCAGCCTCTGGGGCTCCAGCAGGCAGAAGCTCCCCAGTGAAGAGGGGAGGCAGAGGAGTCAGAGGCGCTGACAAGCCGAGGAGGAGCGGCCCACCCGAGCGCCATGTTCCCCTCATCCTCTGCAGCCGGAGCAGGGCCATGCTACCGGCTCCCGCCTGGGAGGTGGGGGGTGGCTGCTGCCCGCAGGAGAGCGGGGACACGCACTTTACTTAGCTGGCTCCCTGCCCCACCGCACCCATCAGCAGAACAACAGGCTGGTTACCGCCCCCTGAGGCGGTCAGGATCCAGCCCAGGATGCTGCTTGAGGTATGTGCTGGGGCCCCAGCATTATGCCGCCCCATATATTTTGCTGCCCTAGGCACCTGCTTGTTTAGAATCATAGAATCATAGATCAGAAGGGACCAATATGATCATCTAGTCTGACCTCCTGCAAGATGCAGGCCACATCAGCCGATCTCCCCACTCCATCAGCAAGCGACCCCTGCCCCATGCTTCGGAGGAAGGCGAAAAACCTCCAGGGCCACAGCCAATCTACCCTGGAGGAAAATTCCTTCCCGACCCCAAATATGGCGGCCAGCTGAACCCCGAGCATGCGGGCAAGACTCTCCAGCCATACCCTCTGGAAAAAGGTTAAGAATAACATATCATTGACCCATTGTACTATTTACCAGTGTGGCACTTAATTAACCTATTGACTAAGCCCGGTATCCTATCATACCATCTCCTCCATAAACTTATCTAGCTTAGTCTTAAAGTCATGGAGGTCCTTCGTCCCCACTGTTTCCCTCGGTAGGCTGTTCCAGTATTGCACTCCCCTGATAGTTAGAAACCTTCGTCTAATTTCTAGCCTAAATTTCCTAACTGACAATTTATATCCGTTTGTCCTCGTGTCCACATTAGCACTGAGCTGAAATAATTCCTCTCCATCCCTGGTATTTATCCCTCTGATATATTTAAAGAGTGTAATCATATCTCCTCTTATCCTTCTTTTGGTTAAGGAAAACAAACCGAGCTCCTCAAGTCTCCTTTCATATGACAGGCCTTCCATTCCTCGGACCATTCTAGTGGCCCTTCTTTGTACCTGTTCCAGTTTGAATTCATCCTTCTTAAACATGGGAGACCAAAACTGCACACAATACTCCAAATGAGGTCTCACCAACGCCTTATATAACGGGACTAGCACTTCCTTATCCCTACTAGAAATACCTCGCCTAATGCATCCCAATACCGCATTTGCTTTCTTAACGGCCACATCACATTGCCTGCTCATGGTCATCCTACGATCAACCAGGACTCCTAGGTCCTTCTCCTCCTCCGTTACTTGCAACTGGTGCGTCCCCAGCTTATAACTAAAGTTCTTGTTAGTCATCCCTAAATGCATAACCTTACACTTCTCACTATTGAATTTCATCCTGTTACTAATACTCCAGCTTACAAGGTCATCCAAATCTCCCTGGAGGATATCCCGATCCTTTTCCGAATTGGCAATACCTCCCAACTTGGTGTCGTCCGCAAACTTTATCAGCCCACTCCTACTCTTGGTTCCCAGGTCAGCAATAAATAGATTGAATAAAATTGGACCCAAAACCGAACCTTGAGGAACTCCACTAGTGACCCCCCTCCAACCTGACAGTTCCCCCTTCAATACTACCCTCTGCAGTCTCCCCTTTAACCAGCTCCTTATCCACCTCTGGATTTTCATTTCAATCCCCATCCTTTCCAATTTAACCAGTAATTCCTCATGCGGTACCGTATCAAACGCCTTACTGAAATCTAGATATATTAGATCCACTGCATTTCCCTTGTCTAAAAAATCTGTTACTTTCTCAAAGAAGGAGATCAGGTTGGTTTGGCACGATCTACCTTTCGTAAATCCATGCTGTAAACTATCCCAGTTGCCATCGGCCTCCTGCTCCGTAACCACTCTCTCTTTTAAAAATTTTTCCATGACTTTGCATACTACAGATGTTAAACTAACAGGCCTGTAGTTACCCGGGTCACTTTTTTTCCCCTTCTTGAATATAGGAACTACATTAGCTAATCTCCAGTCCAACGGTACAATCCCCGAATTTAGAGATTTATTAAAAATCATCGCTAACGGGCTAGCAATATCACTCGCTAGTTCCCTTAATATTCTAGGATGAAGATTATCCGGGCCCCCCGATTTACTTCCGTTAAGCTGTTCAAGTTTGGCTTTCACCTCCGATACCATAATGTCTACCCCCATATCCTCATTCCCATCGGTCCCTGTATCACTATTCCTTAGCCCTTCATTAGCCTCATTGAAGACCGAGGCAAAATATTCGTTCAGATATTGTGCCATTCCAAGATTATCCCTAATCTCCACTCCGTTCAAAGTTTTAAGCGGTCCCACTTCTTCTTTCTTGGTTTTCTTCCTATTTATATGGCTAAAAAACCTTTTGCTATTGGTTTTAATCCCCTTCGCTAAGTCCATCTCCACCCGTCGTTTTGCCTTTCTCACTGCTTCCCTACACCCTCTGACCTCAATAAGGTAGGTTTCTTTGCTGATCCCTCCCATTTTCCAGTCCTTGTACGCTTTCTGTTTTTTCTTAATGACCCCTCTGAGACGCTTGCTCATCCAGCTCGGTCTAAAACTGCTACCTACGAGCCGTTTTCCCTTTCTTGGGATACATGCCTCTGACATCTCCTGCAACTTCAACCTGAAGTAACCCCAGGCGTCATCTGCCCTTAGATCCCTAAATATGTTAGGCCAGTCTACTTCCCTAACTAGTCGCCTTAGTTTAGTAAAGTTAGCCCTTTTGAAATCATAAACCCTAGTCTCAGATGCACTATTGATTATCCTCTCATTTATTTTGAAACGAATTAGCTCATGATCACTCGAGCCAAGGTTGTCCCCTACAACTATTTCCTCAACAAGGTCCTTGTTGCTCACCAAAACCAGATCTAAAATGGCATCCCCCCTCGTCGGTTCAGCAATCACTTGATGAAGGAATTCATCAGCTATCACGTCTAGGAAAAGCTGAGCCCTATTATTGTTACTAGCATTTGTTTCCCAATCTATAACCGGAAGTTAAAATCCCCATGATCAAGCAGTTCCTATTAGTGTTTACCTCCTTAAAAACATTAAAGAGCTCTCTATCCGTCTCTAGGGTAGATCCCGGTCTATAGCACACCCCAATCACTATCCCGGGTGAGGCTCTAGTAGTTTTCTTCCCCAATGTGACCATTGCCCAGACAGACTCCGTATTATCCATTGCATTGCTAGTTATTTCATTACATTTCACCTCATTATTGATATACAATGCTACTCCCCCCCCTTTACCTTTGCATCGGTCTTTTCTAAACAGCACATACCCTTCCATACCTGTACTCCAGTCATGGCTACCGTTCCACCATGTTTCGGTTATTCCTACGATATCCGGCTTCAATTCTCGGACCAAGAGCTCCAGTTCCTCCATTTTATTACCTAAGCTTCTTGCATTGGTGAACAAACATCCTAATTTTTGCTGTTGGGCTCCTCTCACTCTTTTCACCCAACTCGGTAGGGACACAGTACTACCAGCATGACCTGTAGATCTAGTATCCATCCCCCACCTCTTCCTTACACCTGCCTGCCCCCCTCTGGCTATATCTGTTGTTATCTTGTTGTTCTCGCTCCCAATGTTTAGCTGGTGCCTAGAGCCGCCCCTGTCCATGGCACAGTTCCTCTCTCAGAGCGACTGGGCCAGGCTCTCTGCAGACTCAGGCAGCGTTGCTGCATCATTTACACGTGGTTCAGGTTTTAATGTGTTCTTTGCCACCGTAAGTGCTTCGAACATCAATCCCTCCACTGAAATCTCAGATCCTGGTCACACGCCTGTAACAAGAGCTGGATTATCTGGCAGATCCCACAGCTGTGGAATCCACAGGGCCCTGAACATAAAATTCACTGTTCGGTTTTGTTAGATTAAAGGTGGCCTTTTGTGAAGGCTAAAGAGCAGAAGTGTCCCTGGGACGTCACGTGGGCACTTCTTGAACATCCCACCCTAGGTGTCTTTCATGCAAAGGAAATTATGACACAATGTTAGTAACGAACAGCCAAGGGAGAGAGGTCCAGGGAAGATCAGGACCAAGCGGGAGAGGGGCTGAGGGTTACCAGGCTGCCCTCCCAGCCTGGTGCCACCCAACGCTGCTCTCACAGGAGCCAGCTGGGCCTGGGGGAACCGGTACCTGGGAGGGGCTGAGAAACCCAACCCCACATGACTCCCAGCTGCCCCTCTCTCCTGAACCCTTCGCCTGCCGTTGCCTGGTGACAGCTGCCAGCCAGGGGGTGGATCAGGCCCCGTCCCCCGCTCTGGGCTGAATGCCAGCTGGGGGAGCGGCAGGCACAGGGCACCCAGAGCCCTGCAGTCCAGCCTGCTCCAGGCTCCTGCTGTTAGCGGCTGGTGCATGGACAGCCCGGGGTGATTCGCCCCAGAGCGCTGGGAGTGGGGGCTGCTGTCCGGCCGTGGGTCTGTGCAGCAGTGAACGGCTCCCTGTCAGCACCAGGCAGGTGCCACCTCTGAGCAAGTCCCTGATGGTGTGTGCGGGGGGCAGGGACGGTCCCAGGGAGCACGTTCATGCCAGCGCCGGGCAGGTGTGTCTGAGCCTCACCCAGAGACATCAGAACTCCTGACCCTTGCACTTTGCACGTTGTTACAGCCGCTCCCCGTGATCCATGGAAAGTGAAAGGGAACTCGCTGGGGGCCCTGCCAGCCCCGGGGATGGTGACTCTGTGGGGACGGAGGGCAGGGACCATGGGGCTGGGGGGTCTCCTCATCCCCCTCCTCGTCCTCGGGGTGGCCGGTAAGTACAGACCCCTGGAGTGCCCGGCGTGGGGCGGGATCTCAGCCCTGGCAGGAGTCGCGGGTGGGGAGGGGACCTGAAGTCGCTTCCACCACAGGCCGGCCCGGCTGCGCTGACGGGCACGGTGCTGCGCAAACACCAATGAATTCTCACCTGTACTTTGTTACCTGTTTTTCCAGTTCTAGCCCGTGTGGCCCATGGGGAGTGAAGGGCTCTCCTGCCAGCCCCGGAGATGGCGACTCTGGGGGGATGAAGGGTGGGGACCATGGGGCTTGGGGGGGTCTCCTTGTCCCCCCCCCTTGTCCTTGGGGTAGTCAGTAAGTACAGACCCCTGGTGTCCTGGGGCAGGGCAGGGCTCCGGGGCTCCCAGCAGAGTAAAGTCCCAGGGACGGGGCCTGGGTACAGGTTGGTCAGTCATAAAATCACAGAATATCAGGGTTGGAAGGGGCCTCAGGAGGTTTCTAGTCCCACCCCCTGCTCAAAGCAGGACCAACCCCAACTAAATCATCCCAGCCAGGGCTTCGTCTCGCTGGGCCTTAAAAACCTCTAAGGAAGGAGATTCCACCACCTCCCTAGGGAACCCATTCCAGTGCTTCACCACCCTCCTAGGGAAATAGTGTTTCCTAATATCCAACCTAGACCTCCCCCTCTGCAACTTGACATCATTGCTCCTTGTTCTGTCATCTGCCACCACTGAGAACAGTCTAGATCCATCCTCTGTGGAACCCCCTTGCAGGTAGTTGAAAGCAGCTATCAAATCCCCCCTCATTCTTCTCTTCTGCAGACTAAACAATCCCAGTTCCCTCAGCCTCTCCTCGTAAGTCATCATGTGCCCCAGCCCCTTCGATCTTCTGGCAGTGCTCCTACTAATACAGCCCAATATGCCGCTGGCCTTCTTGGTAACAAGGGCACCCTGCTGACTCATATCCAGCTTCTCATCCACTGTAATCCCTAGGTCCTTTTCTGCAGAACTGCTGCCTAGCCAGTCAGCAGGGCTGGCGCTTCCATTAGGTGACCCTAGGCAGTCACCTAGGGCGCCAGGATTCGGGGGGCGGCATTTTGTGAGCTCCCCACAGGGCGCACGGGAGCTTCCGGTTCTGCTCCAGTTGCACCGCCGAAGAAGGACCTTCTGCCGACGTGCCATGGAAAACAGCGGCAGGCAACTGAGCAGCTCAATGACTGCCGCTGTCGCCTGCGGCATTTTGGCGGAGGGTCCTTCTTCGGCGGCGCAATGAGAGTGGAACTGGAAGCTCCTGTGCGCCCCGTGGGGAGCGCACAAAATGCTGCCCCCCGAATTCTGCCTAGGGCGCCAGAAACCCTGGCGCCGCTCCTGCCAGTCGGTCCCTAGTCTGTAGCAGTGCATGGGATTCTTCCGTCCTAAGTGCAGGACTCTGCACTTGTCCTTGTTGAACCTCATCAGGTTTCTTTTGTCCCAATCCTCTAATTTGTCTAGGTCCCTCTGTATCCTATCCCTACCCTCCAGCGTATCAACCACTCCTCCCAGTTTAGTGTCACCTGCAAACTTGCTGAAGGTGCAGTCCATCCCGTTATCCAGATAATTGATAAAGATGTTGAACAAAACCGACCCCAGGACCGACCACTTGAAACCGGCTGCCAACTAGACATGGAGCCGTTGATCACTATGCATTGAGCCCGATGATCTAGCCAGCTTTCTATCCACCTTACCGTCCATTCATCCAGCCCAGACTTCTTTAACTTGCTGGCAAGAATACTGTGGGAGACCTATCAAAAGCTTTGCTAAAGTCAAGGAATAACACGTCCACTGCTTTCCCCTCATCCACAGAGCTGGTTATCTCCTCATAGAAGGCACTTAGGTTAGTCAGGCATGACTTGCCCTTGGTGAATCCATGCTGACTGTTCCTGATCACTTTCCTCTCCTCCAAGTGCATCAGAAATGATGCTTTGAGGACCTGCTCCATGATTTGCCAGGCTCTGCCTGGCTCTGCCCAGCCTCAGCCACTGAGTCTGCCCTGAGCCCATGTGAAAGCCCCAGAGTGACAGGAGCTGGGGGAAATGGGGGAGAATCCCAGCGAGGACAAGGGGAGGACGGGGCCTGAGAGCCCAGACACAGAGGGAGGGGAGGGGAGTGCACCCAGCAATTAACCTGACATTTATTCGTTGCACATCATTGGAGCTGTCACCTCTCACAGCCAGCTCCCATCTCCCTGCCTAACTCTGTCCCCACCTCCTCTCCAGATTCCCAGCTGGTCCTGTCCGTGGGCCCCTCCCCGGTGAGGGCTGCGCTGGGCTCTGACGTACAGCTGCCCTGCACCTTCACCGTCAGGGAGCACTTTGAGATCACTAAGTTCTACCTGGCCTGGTCCCTGGGGGGCCACAGGGTGGCCGAGTACGTCAGAGAACAGAAAATCTACCAGCAGGGATCAGAGCTTTTCCCCGAGGAGCTGAGCAGGGGGAACTGCTCCCTGCTGCTGCGCCAAGTGGCCGTGCGGGACGGAGGCAGATACACCAGCACCGTCATCTACACGCCCGACAAGGAGGAGAAGCAGCTGGAGCTGCAGGTGACGGGTGAGTTTGCTGCAGCTTTCTGGCCTGGTGGGAGGCTGAACTCCTGGAGCTTTTCCATATCCCGTATTTATAGCGGGTTAAACTCTGGGTGTCGTGTTCTCATTCCAGCTGCTCCCAGACTCTCCGTCCCCCGGAAAGCAGGGGTGTTAAACGCAGCGAGCGCCTTCCCCTGCCACGTGTGGGGATTCTACCCCGGGGACGTCACTGTCACGTGGCTGAGAGACGGGCGGGTTCTGACCAACGCCACCCGCTCTGCTCCCCAGAGGAACCCGGATGGGACCTTTAACCTCACCCTGACCTACAGCTTCACCCCCAACGCGAGCGACTCCGGCAGCAACTTCTCCTGCCGCATCAGCCACGCGGCTCTGGCCCAGCCCCTGCGGGAGGAGTTCCCCCTGGTTATTGGAGGTGAGTGCGGCTTTCTCTGGCCCCCGGCAGTTTCCCTGAGAGGCAGAGCAGAGACCAGCTCCGCCCCACTGCAGCCAGCTCAGCCGGGGGCACCCCCGAGTGAGACCGGCTCCGTTTGGCTCAGGCCCTGCCCGCACTGGCCGTTGCAGAGCGATCTCCCGTCACTGCTGTAACACGGTGCAGCTCCATGGGCACCCACAGCAAAGGAGCGCCCGTGGGGGCCGGCCCCCGGCACTTTAACCCGTGTGTGGACGAGCTTTGTGCAGGGTCAGAGAGCCCAACGGCACGTGACCTGAGCACGGCCTCCGGACAGCAGCTCCCGCCGGCTGCCGCAGCAGGACTGGGGCAAAGGTGGGAGATCCCCCCCAAGCCATCCGTGCAGACAAGGGGGAACGCGGGGGGTCCGCAGCCTGGGCACAAACCGCTGGCATTGCCCAGACACGGGCCAGCTCTGCTCCAGCCCCAAAGCGCAGACGAAAGACACAAACTCACAGGGCCCAGACTAACCGGGACAGTCCCACCCTCAGGGGGATGGCACAGCGCTGGGAACCCAGTGGGGGGAGACCCCCAGCAGCCCGACACACGGCGAGACGGGCCCTGCTGGAACTGGCCGTGTCTCCTGTGAGAACGGGGGTCAGACTAACCGGGACGGTCCCACCCTCAGGGGGATGGTGCAGCGCTGGGAACCCAGTGGGGGGAGACCCCCAGCAGCCCGACACACGGCGAGATGGGGCCCTGCTGGAACTGGCCGTGTCTCCTGTGCGAACGTGCCCCAGACAGGGATTGGCCAGACTACAGCAGCAGGCGCGCCGGATCTGAGAGGGCCCGGAGGTCCTATTGGGCCCAGTATTGTCAGCACTGGGGCCTTGTGCTAGGTTAGACGGACACTCTGGTGAATTTCTATTAGACCCATAATATTTGCCTCTTCCGCATTGTCAGCTCCTCCGAGAATCTCTGTTCCCAGGCGCACGGCCGTAAGAAACACAGAGACCTTCTTCCCCTGCCACGTGTGGGGCTTCTACCCCGGGGACGTCACCGTCACGTGGCTGAGAGACGGGCGGGTTCTGACCGACGCCACCCGCTCTGCCCCCCAGAGGAACCCGGACGGGACCTTTAACCTCACTGCAATTTACATGTTCACCCCCATCGAGAGCGACTCCGGCAGCATCTTCTCCTGCTGCGTCAGCCACGCGGCTCTGGCTCAGCCCCTGAGGGAGGAGTTCCCCCTGGATGTCACAGGTGAGTCTGGGCTGGAGACCCTGTAAAACGCCAGGTGCTGAAGGGAGGACTCGGTGCAACAGGGCTGAGTGGTCAGGAACGTGGCACAGTCTGCACTGCTGCTGCATCGGGGTACGGTAACCATGGCAATGTACAACCCGGGCCGGAGCCAAGGGCCCACCACAAACACCTCCAAGGAGTGACCCGCAGGCCGGGGGTTGTGTGTGTCCTTGCCGTGTGCTGGAACCAGCTCTGCAGCCGCAGGAGAGGGCGGTGAAGGTCGGGGGCTGTACGGGGCGAGGTCTGACCCTGTCTCCTCCCCGTGCAGGGGCGCATGGTTCCACCACGGTGCTCACAGCAGTGCTGGGGATCTTGGGAACACTGGCCGCGGTGACGACAGCGTTAGCCACTTACTTCTGGTGCCGATGGAAAGGTAACTGCCGATGCCATGAGCCACTGGGGTGAGGGGGGGCAGATCCACTAGCCACCACAGGGGGGCCACAGGACCCCCGAGGGAGCAGCGGGTCGGGGAGAGTCCATTAGCCACCAAACCTGAGCCTTGCCAATGTGCTTCACCTTCCCTCTCTGCCTAGGCCGCTGTGCAACCACCAGCACCGATGGGAAAGCCCCCAACTCCGACACTGAGGTACCAGACAGGAAAGTTCCCTACTCCGTCTCCGAGGTGCTGGGGCTGGCATGGTGTCTCCTGGGACAGGAGGTGACCCTGAGCTATGCTATGCGGGGGAAGTTCCCCAAGGACACGGCTGTGACATGGGAGCGGATACACGGACAGGACAGGACGGTGATTGGGACTGATGGGGTCAGCGAGGCCGGGGAGGGGCCTGAGAACCATCCACTGTTACACCCCCAGCCCCAGCGCTGGAGAGCGACACAGGAGAGATCAGGGACCTGCCTCACGGCCTCCCTGAGCTTCACCCCCACGGTGCAGGACGACGGGGCCCGCGTCAGGTGCAGCTTCCACCACGAGGCCAGAGGGATCCGAGAGCAGCGAGAGTCCGGGGAGATCCGGCCGTGGGGTGAGTGTCCCCAGGGCTGGGAGGTGTCGCTAGGACCCCTCCCCTGAGCCAAGCAGAATCCCGCGAGCGCCCAGGGACTCCCGCAGCCGATGGGCCGGCAGAGCCGGGAGTTCGGGTCTGGCTCTGTCACTCCTGGCCCCTGTGCAGGGGTCCCAGCCCAGCCCAGCCGGTGCAGGGAGGGTGTGTTGTGTCAGCTCTGGGGGAGGGTCTCTGGTTAACGTGGGGGGATCCCAGCGCTGACCCCAGCAGCCTCCGCCCGGGATAAACAGCCGCTGGGCCCCGGTGCTGGCGTCTGTATCTGCCGGTCCCGGGGGCAGGGGGCTCCGGTCACGGCTCAGGACACAGACAGAGAAGCCGCAGCCTGGGCTGTTTCCTGCCTGGGGACGGCGTGTTCCCACCCCAGCACCATCCCCCCAGGGTTAGCGCGTCCTCAGCCATCGATTAGCTACGGTTCCTTTATCAGCGGCGGGACCTGCTGGGAGGACGGAGGTAACTGGGCCAGGGAGGAGTCCCGATTTATAGGCACCGTTTGCTCAGGGGCACCTGGCTGGTGCCTCCCGCCCGGCTGAGTCTCTGCAGGGGCCCAGGGTCTCTGGGGTCACAGGGGGATGTAAAAGGCACTGGTGGGTGGGTCTCTGCCAAGCTCCGCCCCCCGACGGTGGCAGATGAGAGGCAGCTGGTGGCAGGGTCTGCAGACAAGATCATGTGTGTTCTGCTGGGCTCAGCCCCCTCCCCCGGCCAGGGCTCAGGTCCCCCTCTGGGCTCAGCCCCCCCACCCCACCCCCGGCAGGGCTCAGGGCCCCCGCTGGGCTCCGTGGCCTTGACCTCTTCCCTGGGGAGAAGCCAATTGGGCTGCAAGTGCCCAGGCGTGTCTGCTCCTTCTCCCAGGGCTGCGCTGTGTCTGGGGACTCACTGCCCCGCACCCGGAGCTCAGTCCCCCGTTTCCACCCGTAACCCGTCTGCCAGGGGTGTCGGCAGCAGCAAGGGCCGGGTTCCATGTCTGGGGGCTCCTCTGAACAGTACAACCCAGAGCCAGCTCCAGCCCCCACCCAGGAATCCAGGAAAACCAAACCCCACCCCTGGGTGCCTCTGAGGGAATATTTCCCACTCACAAGCACTGGGAGTGTCTGACAGACAAACCCTCCTTACAAGGGAGCGGGGACTCAGCATTCACTTGGGAAACCCCCCAGCAAGGATTCCAAAGCCTGCAAACCCTCAGCAAACACCCACCCCACAGATTGCTGGGCAGTGCCCTTGCCAGGCGGGAAACGGAGGGAATGTTAAATGTAAAGGGTGGGTGACCCTGTAACATGCTGCTCTGCTCCCCTGTTTCCCCACTCACCGTTTGTTGTCCAAGAGCAGCGACTCCCAGAGTCCAGGACACATTGTGCGCAGTCCTGCTGCCCTGTGCTCACACAATCAGCATAAGAACATAAGAAAGGCCGTACCGGGTCAGACCAAAGGTCCATCTAGCCCAGTATCTGTCTACCGACAGTGGCCAATGCCAGGTGCCCCTGAGGGAGTGAACCTAACAGGCAATGATCAAGTGATCTCTCTCCTGCCATCCATCTCCATCCTCTGACGAACAGAGGCTAGGGACACCATTCTTACCCATCCTGGCTAATAGCCATTTATGGACTTAGCCACCATGAATTTATCCAGTCCCCTTTTAAACATTGTTATAGTCCTAGCCTTCACAACCTCCTCAGGTAAGGAGTTCCACAAGTTGACTGTGCGCTGCGTGAAGAAGAACTTCCTTTTATTTGTTTTAAACCTGCTGCCTATTAATTTCATTTGGTGACCCGTAGTTCTTGTATTATGGGAATAAGTAAATAACTTTTCCTTATCCACTTTCTCAACATCACTCATGATTTTATATACCTCTATCATGTCCCCCCTTAGTCTCCTCTTTTCCAAACTGAAGAGTCCTAGCCTCTTTAATCTTTCCTCATATGGGACCCTCTCTAAACCCCTAATCATTTTAGTTGCTATTTTCTGAACCTTTTCTAGTGCTAGAATATCTTTTTTGAGGTGAGGAGACCACATCTGTACACAGTATTCGAGATGTGGGCGTACCATGGATTTATATAAGGGCAATCATCTATTCTCAGTCTTATTCTCTATCCCCTTTTAATTATTCCTAACATCCTGTTTGCTTTTTTGACCGCCTCTGCACACTGCGTGGACATCTTCAGAGAACTATCCACGATGACTCCAAGATCTTTTTCCTGACTCGTTGTAGCTAAATTAGCCCCCATCATGTTGTATGTATAGTTGGGGTTATTTTTTCCAATGTGCATTACTTTACATTTATCCACATTAAATTTCATTTGCCATTTTGTTGCCCAATCACTTAGTTTTGTGAGATCTTTTGAAGTTCTTCACAATCTGCTTTGGTCTTAACTATCTTGAGTAGTTTAGTGTCATCTGCAAACTTTGCCACCTCACTGTTTACCCCTTTCTCCAGATCATTTATGAATAAATTGAATAGGATTGGTCCTAGGACTGACCCTTGGGAACACTACTAGTTACCCCTCTCCATTCTGAGAATTTACCATTAATTCCTACCCTTTGTTCCCTGTCCTTTAACCAGTTCTCAATCCATGAAAGGACCTTCCCTTTTATCCCATGACAGCTTAATTTACGTAAGAGCCTTTGGTGAGGGACCTTGTCAAAGGCTTTCTGGAAATCTAAGTACACTATGTCTACGGATCCCCTTGTCCACATGTTTGTTGACCTCTTCAAAGAACTCTAATAGATTAGTAAGACACGATTTCCTTTTACAGAAACCATGTTGACTATTGCTCAAGAGTTTATGTTTTTCTATGTGTCTGACAATTTTATTCTTTACTATTGTTTCAACTAATTTGCCCGGTACCGACGTTAGACTTACCGGTCTGTAATTGCCAGGATCTCCCTAGAGCCCTTTTTAAATATTGGCGTTACATTAGCTAACTTCCAGTCATTGGGTAAGCCGATTTAAAGGACAGGTTACAAACCTTGGTTAATAGTTCCATAACTTCACATTTGAGTTCTTTCAGAACTCTTGGGTGAATGCCATCTGGTCCTGGTGACTTGTTAATGTTGAGTTTATCAATTAATTCCAAAACCTCCTCTAGTGACACTTCAATCTGTGACAGTTCCTCAGATTTGTCACCTACAAAAGCCAGCTCAGGTTTGGGAATCTCCCTAACATCCTCAGCCGTGAAGACTGAAGCAAAGAATCCATTTAGTTTCTCCGCAATGACTTTATCGTCTTTAAGCGCTCCTTTTGTATTTTCATCGTCAAGGGGCCCCACTGGTTGTTTAGCAGGCTTCCTGCTTCTGATGTACTTAAAAAACATTTTGTTATTACCTTTGGAGTTTTTGGCTAGCCGTTCTTCAAACTCCTCTTTGGCTTTTCTTATTACACTCTTGCACTTAAGTTGGCAGTGTTTGTGCTCCTTTCTATTTGCCTCACTGGGATTTGACTTCCACTTTTTAAAGGAAGTCTTTTTATCTCTCACTGCTTCTTTTACATGGTTGTTAAGCCACGGTGGCTCTTTTTTAGTTCTTTTACTGTTTTTCTTAATTTGGGGTATACATTGAAGTTGGGCCTCTATTATGGTGTCTTTAAAAAGGGCCCACGCAACTTGCAGGGATTTCACTTTAGTCACTGTACCTTTTAACAGCCCGACAATACTCCATTGCCCCACAGCACAGACTGAAGTGAAGTTTCACCCACAGCAGCGCGAGCGGGTCGCTGTGGCAGAGTAGGGGTGTGTGTGGAAACGCAGCCTGCTCCTGGGCTCTCGTGCCCAGTTCATCGCCAGCTGGCAGAGCAGAGCTGGCTCAGACCCTGCGTCACACCCAGGCTCCGTCACACCCATGTCACTGAGCGCGTCGCAGGGTCTCCAGCAGTTAGTTATACGGAGAGTGAACCAGACACGCAGAGCAGAGTAACTCTTCAGGAAGGGGGTTCACCTGCAGGGGATCCTGGGCTTGGGCTAAAACCCGAGCCCCATTCTCACTACTATCACCCCCAGCCCCACCGCAGGTGTCCGGGATCCAGGTGTTACCGCACTGGGAGCCCCGGGATCAGGTGCCGTTTGCCGTCGAGATCCAGAACTTTTACCCCAGGGGGATTCACCGGATCCAGTGGAGCTGGGACGGGGCAGAGAGCAGGAGAGCCAAGACCCCAGAAATCAGCCAGAACCCGGATCTCATGTTCAGTGCTACCAGCGTCTGGAGAATCCCCAGTGACCAAATCACCCGTCCAGAATTTACAGTCACCGTGTCCGTTCAGCAAACCCCTCAGAGCCCCGCAATCGAGAGAGAGATCAGAGCCGGGGACACAGGTGAGGGGGCTCCCTGGGGTCGGACGGGGAATGAGCAGGAATCGCTGCCCCCCGCGGGGTCCCTGAGGGATGAATGAGCTTTGGGAGCTAATATTCCTCGTCCCCCTTTCCGGCTGGAGACGCTGATGGGTCGGGGTGTAACAGTGTCACACCCGGGGGTGATTTTATGGGGTAACAGCCCCACTGAGGGGTCAGGTCTCTCCTGTCTGAAGGGAGGGGGGGCAGCCACCGCCAGGCCCCGTCTCCCCCTTATGGAGCCTGGATGTTTCATTCCCCAGGTCTCCTGCAGCCCCCGGAGGTGTCGGAAATCTCCCAGCCCGAGTCAGTGACGGCGGGGGAGGAAATCACCCTGAGCTGCCGCATGACGGGACATTTCCCTGGGGCGCTGAGTGTGACCTGGCTCAGGACGCAGAGATCATCTACAAGCTCTCGATTTGGGAAACAGGGCAAGGGAGACACCCTGGTTCCTCTAGAAAATTCTCCCAAGTACAGAATCGAGCCCGGAGCTCCCTGCACACAGGACGGGAAAAGCTTCCAGCAGGAGACGAGACTCAGCTTCACCCCCTCGGTGCAGAGAGACCAGGGGGCCGAGTACGTCTGCCAGGTGGGACATGTCACCCTACAGAACTCCCTGGAGAGACGCAGCCGGGAGCTGCGTGTGGCAGGTCAGTTTCCAAGGCCCCTTTTCCAAAGAGCTCAGCTCCCATTGAGGTACCAGAGTAAGTGGTGAGATTCCCAGGAGAACTTGGCATGTTGGTGCCGAGCACTGGGGAACATGTCCCTGTGCCAGAAGCGATGGAAGCTCCATAAAAGTGTGTGGGGGGCACAGGTGCCCAAATTGTGACCTTGCCCGCCCTGCACCGTCCCTTCCCCCCAAGTCCCTGCCCTTGCTCCACCCCTTGCCCGAGGTCCTACCCCTGCGCCGTCTCTTGCCCCTTTAGGCCCCACCCCCCACTCACTCATCTCCACCCTTTCCCCACCATCGCTTGCCCTTACAGTGGATAAAAAGTGATGGGGCCATGGCACCCTGCACCCTCCTCTTCTGGCACCCCTGCCCTGGGCTCCTCTGACCGTCTGGTGCCATATCTGAGCTTGCTGGTGAATGGAGCAGTCTGGCTCGTTTGCGTGTGCAGGGGTTAAGTGGGTTTGCGTAACACCTGCAGGCAGAGGGGTTGTGAGCTCAACTGACCCCACCGTCAGGGCAGTTGTGGCCCCACACTGACTCCTGACCCCTCTCCCCAGTAACCCCAGCACCCCTGAGGCTGTGGGTGTCACAGGGGTCGTTCAGGGGAGCTCTCGCTGGGTGGGGGGAGGGCCTGGCAGAGGCTGCTCAGGACACGGAGCCAGGTCAGACCAGATGGTGACGGGGGGCGTGTGTCAGATCTCCAGGTGCTGTAACTATGACGTGCGATTTCCACATGTTCTAGTCCCACAGGCTCCAGTTCTGGGCGAGATCTCCCGGCCGCAGGTCCTGGCCCCCGGGAAGCAGGTCACACTGAGCTGCTACATATCCAGGTTCTACCCCAAGGAGCTGAGCGTGACCTGGCACCGACGGGGAAGGGGAGAGCTGGAGTTCAGGTGCTTAGACAAGCCGGACACCCACAAGATTGTCACCCCAGACCCCACAGCTGCGCCAGACAGGAAATCCTACTTCGTGATGTCCCAGCTCCACCTCACCCCCATGCTGCCCGAGGACGACGGGGCAGAGTACCGGTGTTCTGTGGAACATCAAACCCTGCAGGAGCCTGAAGGAAAATCCACTGGGCCGCTGGAGCTGCGAGGTACGAGCGAGCGGGGCCGGGCAGCACCGCGCTGACGCTGGGGTGGTTGTGGCTGAGGAGGTCTCTGCTCTCAGGCACTTGGAGCGTCCAGAGGAAGCGTCGCTTTGGGCTGAGCCTCCTCCGGCCGGTTCCCAACACGTGGGGCGGTTCCTGGATCGTTTGGGGACTTGCCCGTTGGCTGCTTGCAGGTTCCCCCAGCGCTGGGGAAAGAGGGTGTCAGGTCTGCAGAGAATTGATGGGCGGGTGCAGCAGCCCCTCTGGTTAAACTGGGCTCAGTTTCCCACTTAAGGCAGGGACTCCCCCTCATGATTTCGCAGGAGAACAGTGTGTCCTCCCCAGACTCACAGCCCAGGGTCTGAGGGCAAAGGAGGAATTGTCTAGGGAATTTCAGCTAAATCTGGGATCTGGTTCGGGAATGGGAACGGCACCTCTGAGAAGGTTTTACCTAAAGTCTCTGACCTTTGTTGACACCGTTTGCTAATAACAGCTGGGTCTGTCTCCTTCCCATGACTAAACCCCACTGAGAACTAGCGGCAAAGGGACAGGTGATGACATTTAGCTGTAATTAAGCAAAGCAATTAATGGTGTATCCAGTCCTTGCTCTTATAGTCACAACTGGCCCTTACTCAAGAGAGCTGCTGCTCCCCAAGCCCCACAGTGGGACTGATGTCACCTCATGGGGTTGAAGCTAGAGACGGCTCTTTTTCCACTAGCCAGGCCGCCCACAGTAAAGATGGCTGCTGTCCCCTGTTGTTCCAATGGCACTGAATCTACCGGCTGCCCTCAGGAAAGATGGCCGACCACATGAAAATGAGGCTGCCCAGACCAAAGATGGCCACCTTCTCCCATGGCTTCCATACAGCAGTAGTCAGGCTGCCCTCACAGAAGAGGGCATCCCCCCCCCCACCCCCTGGTGCTCCTTGGCTGGAAAACCAGGCAGGAAATTGTGAGGCAACATCTGTACTGTGAGTCCCAGCTCACGCCTGGGGAGCAGCAGCAGCTGGGGGGCCTGGGGCAGAGACGCTCCCAGCTCCGGTGCTGGGGGCTCGTCTGCTCCAAGGGGCTGTGGCAGGCGTAGGGATCAGACGCAGCACTGGATGGGCTCCCCTCACCGGTATAAGGCTGGCACCGCTGGGTGGAGTTAGGGGGTAAAGACCGACACACTGACCCCCAGCACCATTGTCATCAGAGGTTGGCTGCATGTGTGTTTTCTCCCTGCGCTGCCCCAGCTCTGCGCAGACGGCCAGCACGGCAGACCTCGAGCGAACTGCCCAATAACACCACAAGATCCATTGCAATAGTGAAGGCGCCCGGCAAGGTTTATTGTCAGTGAAGCACAGTCCTAATGCCGCGGCTTGGTGGTTACAGGTGCACTAACACGTGCCTGTTGCAATGGACTAGCTCAGTAATGGCAGGACTTTCCATTCCCCACTTGGCTGGACAGAGACACCCCTCTGAGACCCCTCTTTATACACCCGTACAAACAAGTTAAGTATCGCCCCTCCGACGTGGTCAGTTACCACCCGTCACCTTGTGCCTGGCACTTCTCAGGAACGTGTGTGTTTCTGCAATGCCAGCCCTGCTCTCGCCACGTTCTGTGCACCTGCCCGCAGGCACGTTCTGTAGCCGGGCCTGGCTTCTACGCAGAGCGGAAGTTTTGCTCACTTTGCTTCATACCAGCAAGGCTTGGCCACCACTTTAATTCTGGCCTCAGGACTCTCACCAGGCCTTGGATACAAGGGCTTATGTCTCAGGCTCCCTTCCTACCATTAGCCTCCCCCAACCTCTGCCTCCTTTAGTGTCTAAAACTAAAGATTTATTATAAAGAAAAAGGAAAAGAACAAGGAGAGAGCTGATAAATGGTAAAAAAATCAGATACATAAAAAGATTCAAAGTCCCTGTATCACAGGGGTCCCCAACGCGTCTAAGTCACCCACGTACTGGCCAGCAGATGAGCATCCGCTGAAATTTCGGCGGCAACGCCTCTGGATGATGTCATCCAGAGGTGTCGCCGCCGGCACGGTCCTTCGTCTGGCGCCTGCCAGACGAAAAAGGTTGGGGAACACTGCTGTACCAGGTTCCTAGCAGTATTGGTGAGCTGGTGAGCGGGAGGGCGGGGGGGAGGGGGACAAGCTGATGTGGGGGCTGCTGGTGGCAGGGGTGGCTCTAGCGATTTCGCCGCCTCAAGCACAGCGGCACGCCGCGGGGGGCACTCTGCCGGTCGCTCCGGTGGACCGCCCGCAGGCAACCCTGTGGATGCTCCACCGAAGCCACAGGACCAGCGGACCCTCCACAGGCACGTCTGCGGGAGGTCCACCGGAGCCGCCTGCCGCCCTGCCGGCGACCGGCAGAGCGCCCTCCGCAGTGTGCCACCCCAAGCACGCGCTTGGCGTGCTGGGGTCTGGAGCCGCCACTGGCTGGTGGGTGCTCAACACCCACCATTTTTTTCTCATGTGGACTCCAGAGCACCCTTGGAGTTGGAGCCTATGTACCCAGCACATGGCATGGAAGCCTTAGAGTTCTGCCCACAGGTGTACCACATGCCTTCCTGACTCATAAGGTGTAGTCCCTGGCTCCTTTCAATGGCCTCATTGTACGGTTGATAACCCTTGATGGGCCATCGAACAGGCTAGGCAGTGCTGATGCTATTCTGTCTGCCATGGCCCCCTGCCCACCTCCTGTTCTGACACCCCTGCCCTGGGCTCCTCTGACCGTCTGGTGCCACATCTGAGCTCGCTGGTGACTGGAGCAGTCTGGCTTGTTTGCATGTGTGGGGGTTAAGTGGGTTTGCGTAACACCTGCAGACAGAGGGGTTGTGAGCTCAACTGACCCCCACCGTGAGGGCAGTTGTGGCCCCACACTGACTCCTGACCCCTCTCCCCAGTAACCCCAGCACCCCTGAGGCTGTGGGTGTCACAGGGGTCGTTCAGGGGAGCTCTTGCTGGGTGGGGGGAGGGCCTGGCAGAGGCTGCTCAGGACACGGAGCCAGGTCAGACCAGATGGTGACAGGGGGCGTGTGTCAGATCTCCAGGTGATGTAACTATGACGTGCGATTTCCACACGTTCTAGTCCCACAGGCTCCAGTTCTGGGCGAGATCTCTCGGCCGCAGGTCCTGGCCCCCGGGAAGCAGGTCACACTGAGCTGCCAAGTATCCAGGTTCTACCCCAAGAAGCTGAGCGTGACCTGGTACCGACAGAAAAGAGGAGAGACGGTGTTCCAGTGCTTAAACAACCTGGACACCCACAAGATTGTCACCCCAGACCCCACAGCCGCGCCAGACAGGAAATCCTACAGTGTGATGTCCCAGCTCCACCTCACCCCCATGCTGCCCGAGGACGACGGGGCAGAGTACCGGTGTTCTGTGGAACATGAAACCCTGCAGGAGCCTGAAGGAAAATCCACTGGGCCGCTGGAGCTGCGAGGTACGAGCGAGCGGGGCCGGGCAGCACCGCGCTGACGCTGGGGTGGTTGTGGCTGAGGAGGTCTCTGCTCTCAGGCTCTTGGAGCGTCCAGAGGAAGCGTCGCTGTGGGCTGAGCCTCCTCCGGCCGGTTCCCAGCACGTGGGGCGGTTCCTGAATCGTTTGGGGACTTGCCCGTTGGCTGCTTGCAGGTTCCCCCAGCACTGGGGAAAGAGGGTGTCAGGTCTGCAGAGAATTGATGGGCGGGTGCAGCAGCCCCTCTGGTTAAACTGGGTTCAGTTTCCCACTTAAGGCAGGGACTCCCCCTCCATGATTTCACAGGAGGAACAGTGTGTCCTCCCCAGACTCACAGCCCAGGGTCTGAGGGCAAAGGAGGAATTTTCTAGGGAATTTCAGCTAAATCTGGGATCTGGGTCTGGTCCCCCAGAACCCCCCCCCCCAGCCTGAACCCTACAAAGCCAGGAAGCACCAAGTTCTGGGGCAGCTCTGAGCCGTCCCCTGACGCTCCCACAACACGTGTCCAGGGACGGTGACAGACTCGGCACTGCACTGGGGAGCTCCTGGGGCCTGGCAGGGTTGTACCCAGCTGCTGGGAAGCACCGTGCTCAGCCCGGGTCGACAGACACGCACTCAGTCTGCTCCAGCTACTGCCTGACAATAGCCGTGTGGCCACAGCAGCACAGGTGGGGGGGCCAGGCTAGTGCCGAGTGCGCCCCCATGGGCCAGGCAGGGCCGTACTCTGGTGACTGTCCTGTAAGGTGACCAGACAGCAAATGTGAAAAATCGGGATGGGGTCGGGGGTAATAGGAGCCTATATATAAAAAAAGCCCCAAATATTGGGACTGTCCCTATAAAATTGGGACATCTGCTCACCCTACTACCCTGAGCTCCTGCAGCCACGCAGCCATTTTTAGGCACCAGTGCGTCTGTCTGTCCCCGCTGGGAATGACCCCTCCCGGCTGCTGTGTGCCCAGACAGATATGGACACGCTGCAAACGGCACACTCACATCCCTGCCGATACACCCCCATGCTGTCCCTGTGAGCTCCTTGTAACCCAGGGTGCCTGGGGCAGCCCTCACTGAAAATGTCACAGTCAGGGCAGGCTGCAAAAAGGAAGAGCAGATTCTCCCCAATCTGGTGGGTAACACTGAAGTCACACACTGTGTTCCTGATCCCCCGTCGCCGGTTATCAAGAAGCTAAAAAACGGACTCACAGAGCCCCCTTTACTGCGCCCAGTTCTCTGTCTCCCAGTCAGCACCTAGGTCCAATACAGTGAGAAGTTATTTACAATATTCTGCCCACAATACAAAATGTTCTTCTGACCCCGAAAGGGCCAGTCACATTGCCAGGACAGCATTAGCGTGGATCTTACCCAGGATCCCACGCTGCCAGCCAGTCCTTTGGTGTCTGAAACTAGAGATTTATGATAAAGGAAAAGGAAAAGAACAAGAAGAGAGCTGATAAATGGTAAATCAGTCACATACATACAGAGACCTCAGAGTCTCTGTACCAGTATTGGTAATAGGGTTTTCCACCAGATAGGGTTGTAGCAGTATTGGTGATAGGGTTTTCCACCAGAACACCCAGTCGAAAAGGGACCCTGGCTGCTCCAGTCATTAAAGGTACAGTTGGCACCGGGGGGGGGGGGGGGGAGGCACAAAGGCAGGCTAGTTCCTACCTCTCCTGGCACCACGCTGGGCCTCGCAAGCAGCCAGCAGGTCCAGCTCCTAGGTGGGGGGAGGGCCATGGGGCACAGCGCGCTGCCCCCACCCCAAGCATCAGCTCCGCACTCCCATTGGCTGGGAATTGTGGCCAATGAGAGCTGCAGGGGTGGTACCTGCAGGCAAGAGTAGTACCGCATGCAGAGCCGAAAAACCTGCTGCTGGCTGCTTCCTGGGCACAGCGTGGGGCCAGGGCAGGCAGCCTGCCTCAGGCCCCCACCACTGCGCCGCCAACTGGGAGCCTGCACCCTGACCCCCTCAAACCTGGAGCCTCCTCCTGCACCCCAAACCCCTCATCCCCAGCCCCACCCCAGAGCCTGCACCCCCAGCCAGAGCTCTCACAAATTGGAGATGATGCAACTGCCTTTTATAGTCTTTTGCCGTGCGGCCTCTGCTTTCTTTGTCCCAAACACAAGCTGCCCAGCCAGAGGTGCCAATTTTCTAATGTGCCGGGGTGTTGACTGAGGCCCCAGCCCCCAACCCCTTCCCCACGCCCCACCCCACCCCACTTCTTCCCATCCCACCCACCCCGACCCTGCTCCACCCCACCCCGCTTCTTCCCACCCGTTCCGCCCCTCCCGAGCGCACCCCTGCCCCTCACTCCTCCGCCTGCCCCCCAGAGCCTCCTGCACACCACAGAACAGCTTATCTGTGACAGGCGGGAGCCATTGGGTGCGGGGGGAAGGCACTGCTGGGGGGGCTGCTGGTGTAACTGTCTCTGGATGTTTCATTCCCCAGGTCTCCTGCGGCCCCCGGAGGTGTCGGAAATCTCCCAGCCCGAGTCAGTGACGGCGGGGGAGGAAATCACCCTGAGCTGCCGCATGACGGGGCATTTCCCTGGGGTGCTGAGTGTGACCTGGCTCCGGAGGGACAGGGGGGCCGGGGCTGCTGTTCGTATACTGAACTCTGCCGAGTACAGAATCGAGCCCGGAGCTCCGCGCACACAGGACGGGAAAAGCTTCCAGCAGGAGACGAGACTCAGCTTCACCCCCTCGGTGCAGAGAGACCAGGGGGCCGAGTACGTCTGCCGGGTGGGACACGTCGCCCTAGGGACCCCCCTGGAGAGACGCAGCCGGGAGCTGCAGGTGACAGGTCAGTGTCTGTCTGAAATCTCTGGTCACTGGAGCCTCTCGTCCATTCCGGGGGTGAAGGGCAGAGGTGGATTAGGAGTTTCTGGGGCCCTGAGCGAGAGAAAGTGGGTGGGCCCTGCCCCACCCCTTCTGCCTGCAACCCCCCGGCCCAGCACTCCTACCGGGAAGCAGGGTCGGGGAGGGGGTGCCCCAATCGGCCCAGTGGTTAATCCGCCACTGAGAAAGGGAAACGGCCTAACACAGCCCATGAAATCGGAGCAGTTCTGGCCCCATCAGCCCCTCGCTGACCCCCACGTTGGAGCCCCACAGTGAAGCCTCTCTCCTCTCCCTGCCAGCCGGGGCCATGTACCCTCGTGGGGCAGCCCCCACTCCTTTTGGGGGGGGGCTGCAGCCCCAGGCTCCTGTGGGTGAAGGGGGTGCAGCTGTCTCTGGGGCTCTCACTGGGGTGGGGGAGGGGTGTGACACAGTGGGGAGCGGGGTGGACTGACCTGGGAATTTCGTTTAGTTTTACTGGGGCTGTCTGTATGGCGGGTGGGAGAGCAGGGGGTGACTTTAGGTGAGGGACGGTACCTGAGCCTGTAACCTGAGCCAGGCTGGGGGGAGGGGAGTCGACACTTTTGCCAGGGAACTGGACAAAGGGAGAGGGGAGAAGGAGGGGGGAGCTGGCTGGAGGTGTTTTGGTTTCAGTTTTGGGCTGGCTGGGAAGAGGCAGGAACCCCAAGTCTGGGGTCTAAGATCCTGGCCCCCCAGAGGGACCTGGCTGAGGGGTCCTGGTTGTACCTACAAGCCCTGCTTGGGACTGTGTTCCTGTCATCTAATAAACCTGCTGTGTTACTGGCTGGCTGAGAGTCCCGGGGAATCGCAGGAAATGGAGGGTACAGGGCCCTGACTCCCCCACACTCTGTGACAAGGGGCAGGGTGGGGGTGCAGCTTCTTGTTTCCTCCCCCTGCTCCCCACGGCTGGGCCAGGCCCCGCAAAGCCCTGAGTCTCCCAGTGGGAACAAGCCCTCGTCCTGGCTCCCCTCCCCTCTGGGGCAGCGGGGAGTCGCCCCGGCTCTGAGGGGGTCACAGAGCCCCACGCTCAGGGTCTGGCACTCGGCCGGGGCAGGTCAGGCAGGGGGGAGCTCGCTCCAAGCTGGGGAAATAATTCCTGATGGGACGACGCGCCGGCCCTGGGGAGGGGGGCTGAGACGGACAGGGGGTCACAGAGCCACGTGGAGCCCCCCGGCCTCCGACTGCCCCCGTCACTGACGCTCCTGCTGGGGGCTCAGGGCCTCTGGTTAATGACTCCCCCAGAACCTGGCACCTGGGTGAGGCCATGGGGTGGTTTCCCCGTCTCCAGCAGGGTCTGTTCTGTGGCTGGCAGGGCCTGGGCAGGGTGGGGAGCAGAGGTGTGTCAGCTAGTGGGGCTGAGCCTGGGGGTGTTCACAGGGTCCCCAGGCAGGGGCCTCATTCCCGTTCTGTTCCTCCCCCCAGGTGGCCCCCTCCATGCAGAGACAGGGCAGCGCAAGAACCGTCCTGCAGTCCCACCCCGGCCGGTGCTGGGGACACAGAGCCACCTCCCAACAGCTGTGAGAGGCGAGAACAAACCGCCCCACACTGCCGTGGTTCAGTCCCTCCAGCATCCTCTGATGAGCAGCACCCAGCCTCAGTCCAGCCCCCCCTACACGTCCTCCCAGGGACCCGCACTGAGCAGGGCTCGGGGGGCAGCCGGGACAGAGAGCCTTGTGGGACAAAGCGCCAGGGGCGCTGGTTTTCCTGGGTGCAGCCGGAGCCACTCTCATCATTAACCCCTGCATGCGGCCAGGGGCTCAGAGACACCCCGCTGCTCTGAGCTGGAAACACGGCAGGTCGAAATCCTTGCAGGTATCTCAGTCTAGTCTCTGTCTCATCGCCGTGGTGCCGGAGCGCTGTGTCAATCTCCCCAGCGCGTCTAACCCCCGTTCCTGGGCATGGAGCTATTTCTCCCAGCAGCCTCCTCCAGGCACCGGTTCGGTTACGCTGCGGAGCTGGATGCTGCTGTGAGGTCTCTGAGGCACAGGGATGGGGGTTTCCCCTGGCAGGGGCTGAGCACATGGGTCATTCTGCTCTCCCGTGGCTGGGGGCTCCACCAAGCAGACTGTCCCCGAGCCAGGCCCGTCCAGAGACATTTGGGGCCCTGGTCCCCATCCCCGCCCATTTCACCCCCAGTGCACAGAGGTTTTGGGAGGGCTCTGAGCTTGATCTGGTAAAATTGTCCCATTCTCCCACCCCCTTTCCCCGTCAGCCCTGTCCCCAGCCCCCGCCTTGCTGCTGCCCGTTCCATGTTCTGGGGCTTTGGCGTGTCCGCATGGAGAGTTGTGCCGGGGTAACCCGCGGTGCGAGTTTACACAGACAGCGTTAAACGGGCCCCAACCCACTGAACCGCCCTGAGCCGCGTACACGGCTGCAGCGTTCTCCTGGAGACCAGCCCTGTGCCCTGGGGGGAGAGTCAGGCCCTGTGTCACCAGGGCCCAGCCCACGGGGGGCTGGATCTCAGTCAGTAGTTAATGGGCCCCCGTGGGGTTCCCAGAGCACAGGTGCCAGGTGCTCTCATTGGCCGGTGCTGGAGAGCAGCTGGAGTTCGTTCACAGTCCCCGGGGCTGGAGCCAGGCCTGGGGGTCGCACGCAGGGGCCACGGAGGCCAGGTCTGCCTGTGCCAGGCAGGGGCAGCCTCCCACCCAGCCGGGACAGGTATCCAGTGAGTCGTTTCCCCTGCCTCGAACCCTGAGCTGGGAACTCCCTGAATGGGGGCCAAGAGGCTGCTCCGCATCCCTTCCCGGCAGCCAGTCCCTGCAGGTGGCCAGCCGGCCTGTTCCTGTGTCACAACAGGGGCCGGGTCTCTGCACCCCCTGGGGTGTGAATCAGTCAGTTTGCTGGGACTGTGCGGGGGCATCGGTGGGGGGAGTCCTTCAAACAGACCCCTCACCCCCCAGGCAGCTCCCAGCCTGGCCCCCTCTCCTGTTACCCCTTTGCCTGCCTGCTGGTGTCTCGGGGCTCCCCTGGGGAGGTGCTCAGCCTGGGAGGGGCACGTGGGAGACCGGCTTGCTCACCGGGGCCTGGCCAGGGCTTTATACCGGGCACTGGCGGCAGAATAAGCTCCAGGCCGTACAGGGAAGTGGTCACTAAACCAGTCTGTGGAATTCATCCCCTTTTTTTAAGACAGTGTGAAAATGGCACATGTTAGAGTCGATTCTGCCCAGCTGGAGCCAGCCGCCCCCTCCCACCCAGCCCTCGGCGTGGCGGGATTCCCCTGGACGCGAGACACTTTGCTCCCAACAAACAAGAGCAAGATGCTGGGCCAGATCCCAGCGGGTGTCAGTCAGTGTCGCTGATTGACAGGCCACTTATGTACAGCCCTGAGCACCGCAGAATCCCGAGCACCGCTGTGACACAAATAATGAGTGGGAGATCCAGCCCACTGAGTGACGGTGTGTGAGAGAGGAGCCAGTGACTCCACATGTTGTGTAGGGGTGTGAGAGAGGAGCCAGTGACCTCACACATTGTACAGGGGTATGAGAGAGGAGCCAGTGACCCCACACGTTGTGTAGGGGTGTGGGAGAGGAGCCAGTGACCCCACACGTTGTGTAGGGGTGTGAGAGAGCAGCCAGTGACCTCACACATTGTACAGGGGTGTGAGAGCCAGAGAGTCTGGCACTAAGATTTTAGTGAGGAGCCCAAAGACCTAAAGCCGGAATCTGGAAGTGCTTCGATGCCAGGGTCCCTGGGGTGTCAGGTCTTGGCCTGTTCTCCACGTCTGCTCGGCACCCACCCAGCACAGTGGATCCTGGGACCTGACTGGGTCTCTGGGTGAGACCAATAAATACTAAATACTAATAATACTTTGCCTTTGTCACGTTATTGACTTGAACTGGGACCATAGAGAACATGGTTGCAACCAAGGTCCTGTAGTGGCACCAAAGCTTATGTAAAGGGGGTCATACAAGGTGTCGAAGAGCAGGTTCTGGGTTGCTGGTTATGGTTGTGCTGTCTGGGTGCATGTGTCATTTTGTAGTTGAAGTTATGAATATTGGCTCTAAACTGTCTGTATTTCAAACTTATGCTGTGCTTCTGGGTGACACCCCAGACAAGTTGGTGTTGGCTCTGCCTGGCCTGCTTGATGGCCCATTAAGGACCATCAGCTACACAACTGACCCATGGAGAGAAGGCAGACACGCCTTGTGACTCAGCAAAGTGCAGAGACTGGCCCATGTGACTCCAGACTCCATGTTGCTGTAATTTTCCACAGTAAGAACAAAGAGGTTCTTACACCTGGAAAAGTCTATATAAGGCTGATGTCTCATCTCCATCTTGTCTTCAATCCTGCTTCTGACCTCTGGAGGGACTTTGCTACAAACTGAAGCTCTACACAAGGGACTGAATGACCCATCCCAGCGGGGGATGTTCTCCAGAGACTTGATTTGAACCTGCAGTTTATTCCATCACTGCTGCAAGCCTGAACTAAGAACTTTGCCATTACTGTACCTAATTGATTCCATTTAACCAATTCTAGCTCTCATCTCTACCTTTTTCCTTTTATGAATAAACGTTTAGATTTTAGATTCTAAAGGATTGGCACCAGCGTGATTTGTGGGTAAGATCTGATGTGTATATTGACCTGGGTCTGGGGCTTGATTCTTTGGGATCGAGAGAACCGTTTTCTTTTATTGGGGTGTTGGTTTTCATAACCATTCATCCCCAGGACGAGTGGCACTGCTGGTGATACTGGGAAACTGGAGTGTCTAAGAAAAAAAAACAGAAGTACTTGTGGCACCTTAAAGACTAACAAATTTATTTTAGCTGTAGCTCACGAAAGCTCATGCTTAAATAAATTTGTTAGTCTTTAAGGTGCCACAAGTACTCCTGTTTTTTTTGCGGATACAGACTAACACAGCTGCTACTCTGGAGTGTCTAAGGAAATTGCTTGTGTGACTTGTGGGGTGAGACCAAAGTCCTCTTTGTCTGGCTGGTTTGGTGCCTTAAAGGTGGAAAAACCCCAGCCTAGGGCTGTGACTGCCCTGTTTAAGTGATTTGTCCTGAATTGGCACCTCAGTTGGGTCCTGCCAGAACCGCATCGTCACAGCCTTGCCCTATTTCTTACTGTTTGTGTAATTATTATCTGTACACACATCGCACAATCGCCAGCTTCAATGGCTGTTATCCCCTGTCAGCCAGGAACACTCACTGACTCTCAATCTACCACTAAAACAGCGGCTGTGAAATCTATGCTGGGGGCATGTTCTCCTGGAAGCAGTTCTCGTGTAAAGTTTGTTGTTTGACAGCTCGCCAGTGTCTTTGTCGCTTAACCATCACTGCTCTGATATAACACGTAGAGACACGTGTTGCTTTTCTCATGCTGAGGTTGAGACCCTGAATGGTCCCTGCTGGGTTACGGGACCCTGCTCGGTCTGGCTTTGGTCTTTAATCCAAACTGGAGGCCGCTGCCCACCCAGGAACAATGCACCAGTGGGGTCGTGGTATGAAATACTGGAAAACCTCCAGAGACCCAGCCCCAGGCCCCTGTGGGAGCCCTGAACAGCCCCCGCCCCGAGGAGACAATCAGCAGCTGTGACCAGGTAACAGAAAAGGCTCCTTGTGGCAGAACAGAAATGACACAAGTTAGCTCAGGAGCTGTTCATTGAGTGGGGCCGCGGCACAACCACCCAATTGAACTGGCAGCTCTGGGCCCCACCTGAGCACAGTGCCAGGGAGAGCCCGGCTGGGCTGAGTCTAGCTGGGGGGGGGCAGCGCCCCACCAGTGTCAGCGGGGTGAGCACAACCCCCCTAACGCTACACAGCCCCTGGATTTATCTCCCCGAGGCTCAGACATGGAGAGAAACTCCCAGCACCACAAAGCCACCCCCAGATCTGAGAGGCCAAATCCCAAGAGACACGAGCCCTTCCCCGGCCCATCGCATTTACTACGTGCCCCTCACCGTGGCCTCCAGGGGCCCGACAACGCCAGTTCTCAGCACAGACCACAATGATCTCCATGGAGAGACATCAGTGTCTGCCTCTGCTCCCCATGCCCACCGCCTATAGCCCCACGGAGTGACCCCCCCATCTGGTCTCTGCCCCGGGGGATCCATACAACACCCTCCCCCCGGGAGATGGGCAAGGACAGCTTCCTGACGCGTCAGTGTGTCCAGCCAGAGAGGGACAGAGCTGAGCTGGGACCCACCTCCCAGGGCTCTGGAGAAATCCCTTGTGCCTGGAAGAAAGGTGACACATGAGAGGGGGATTTTCAATCCATCTGATCAAAAGGCCACTGAAGCTCTAGGCCTGTACACAGCCAGGCTGTCCCATGCTGCGAACTCCCCACAGACCTTCTGGTGTTAGGCACCGGAGCTAACGGAGCCGGAGCGCCCCCACTGCAGCACTCAGAGCTGGGACGTAATCCTGCCAGAGCAACGAACTAGTAGACACATCGCTACACAACTGGGAACGTGTCACGGAGTCCCCGGGCGCTGCTCTGGAGCTGCTCCCCACAAAGCCAGGCAGGACTCTGGGGAGCCTCCTCTCCCTCGGAGCAGCCTGTCTGCAGGGCAAGAAGCTCCCACGGCTTCACCTCCTGGGTCTCTCCTTGGAGCATTCAGCCTCCTCTGCCCCTCCGTGCGCTTCCCACAGCGAGTCCGCCCAGGCGGGATCCTGGGGGGCCACAGGGTCCTGCCCCCCCACTGCGCAGTCAGACGTGACTCTCAGCCAGCCAGTAACACAGAGGTTTATTCGATGACAGGAACAGGGGCTAACACAGAGCTTGTAGGTACAGAGAACGGGACCCCTCGGCTGGGTCCATTCTGGGGGGCAGTGAGCCAGCCCCCCCCCCCGTCTGCACTTCACTCCTCGTCCCCAGCCAGCCCCAAACTGAAACTCTCCAGCCCCATCTCCTCTGGGCTTTGTCTCTTTCCCGGGCCAGGAGGTCACCTGATCTCTCTGTCTCCAGCACCTCTGTGCAGTCTCTGTGCAGACAGCATCACAGGGGCCCACTCGGGCTCTGCAACAATCACACCCACTGATCCCCCCACCTAGAAAACTAAGAACTGCCTAGGGGAAACTGAGGCACCCACACAGTATTCAGAGAAAACATTAAGAACATCCCCACTTCATCACAGAAGCGTCCGACAGCAGAAGTGGTGCGGGACCCCCCAGCAGAGCAGAACAGGTGGAGCAGTGGGCAGCAGAGAACAGCAAGTGCTGCACGTCCTGTGGGGGGACATGGTAAGGGCCAGCAGCCAGCACCCAGTGCACAAGCACTCACTGGAGGAACAGAAACCAGCGCGCAGATAGACTCAGAAAGAGCCCCGTGATGTCCCGAGTGGAGAACAGCAGGGACACGCCTGGCAGGGGGTCTGTTGGCAGCACCCTGGATGAACCGCGACAAGCAAAGGTAGATGGAGCTTGCTCCAATGCCCCCACTCAGGCATTCACCTGTCACACTGACAGTGGTGCTGTCTGCCAGGAGTGTGGTTAGATGTTCGACTGCATGTGTGTGTTTTCCTTGTGTGCTGCCTTGCCCTGCACAGTCAGCCGGCACAGCAGATCTTGAGCGAACCTCTCAATGACCACGAGATCCGTTAAGGGACGAAGGCGCCAGGCCAGGTTTATTGTCAACAAAGCACAGTAGATGCATACATGTGAGCGCAGCTGCATACACTTGGGGAGCCAACATATACTTGGGGAGCCAAACAAACTGATAAGCAAAATAGCTGACTTAGGTAGATACGGCCTTCAGTACATAACTTTGGTTTACTCAGGCCTAATAATGGAAAGGCTTCATTTAGCACTATGATTTTTCAACAACCCCCTTTGAGAATACTCACCAAACCTTTGGCTGTGTTTTTTCACACACACAAAAAAAAAAAAATGAATGATGAAAAAATTATATAACTGCTCTTCTTTTTTGCTTCACCCCAAACCCACGGTGAATAATTTAATCCCATATGCATCCTCCCCATGGATCCGGCAGGATCATGGTGTGGGAGCCACACCCCACCTAGTCCTCTGTCAGTAACTTCTGGGTTATAGAACTAAGGTGGAAATAATGGCTGCTACACTATTGGCCCCAGCCCACAGGGATCTGTCCAATTTCTCTTTCTTTTCCAGAGGAAATAACTTTTTTTGTTGTGCTAAAATGGCAGTCCCTGTGAGCAATCTATTAGGAGGGGCACACATACTAAAGGATTTATCCAAAACACAGGCGCGCGCCTGTAGAAATAAACAAAATTCAAATAATACCATTTCCAAACACAGGATCCCAAAGTTTCTTCTGCCCAGTGTAGAATTTTTTTTTTTTTACCAGGGTCAGTTCTCAATGTCCTTTTTCAGGAATTCCTGACTTTGGCAATGTCAGTGGAGTGGAGTGCGTTCTTCTCCCAGCGGACAAGGGAGGGTTAGCAGCACGTCACCTTGTCCTTTTTTCTGCTGTCCAGAAGTCACAGTGGAGCTAGAAGAAGGAATAGGCTAAATCATATAGAGTTCTCCTGATGTGGGGACGTCTTTTTTTGCAGATCATGGGTCCAACAAAAATCAGTCTTTGGGTTCCATGGAGTAGCGGGGCTGCTAGGGTCTTGATAGTGTTTTTCTTTACATATCCAGACTGGCGCCTGTCGTATAATAACAAAAAAGGGAAAAGGGAATGGATGGGAGAAGTTCTGTAACTTGTACTGCCTGGTTTGCTTGTGACCTTGAGATAAAACAACTTTCTTTTTTTATCTCTGGCGAGCTCACACACTCCTAGACCCGTTATCACACAGTTTCTTCCAGTACATTAATATAACGAAAAAAAAAAGTACCCCCCTAGGAATAGCAACCCGCACTTCGGGGCGATCCAAAAACCAGGAGGGCGCCACTTACCATGCCGGAGTGGTCACGGCTCCGCACTATGGAGGGGGCGAGCTGCCCGCCAATCGCGCGGGACGAGGCGAGCAGCAGCAAACTAATAGCTGCCCACTCTCCTCCTGAGCCGCCGCCGGCCGCGCCCAAGAGAAGCGCCATTTGTTAGCCAAAAGGGCCTGCTTCCTGGAGCTTACCTAATTACACCCCACGAAAGAGACACACCTTCATGGGCCAAACGGCCTACCTTTATTAGCCGGTAACAAACAAGCTTACCTACGTTTACGTCATTTGGTTGACCTACCTAAAATACATATATCATTTTGTGGGGGCTACAAGAGACATACAGCCTGAAGGGGACACAAGATACATCCGTTGACCCTTTGTACTAGATACTTTTGATGCATACACATGTGAACGCAGCTGTATTGGGGGGGCAACATATACTGGAGGGAAAACAAAAAACTGAAATAAATATAATAGACTTAGGTGTAGATACACTTCAGTCTAATAAGTGAGTGTAGCTTTCCAACACAGTTTGGACAAGCATAACATAACTTTGGTTTACTCAGGCCTAATACGGAAAGGCTTCATTAGCACTATGATTTTCCAACAGTAATAGCACCTGACAGACTCTACGAGGATACTAAGACGTATGCCCGTGACAATGGACACAGCTCAGTGAATGGAGGGACTTTCCATTCCCCCCTTGGCTGGGCCAAGACACTCTCTCTGAGATACCGCTTTATACCCAATGCAAACAAGTTAGTACTGCCTCTGACATAGTTAGTTACTGCCCCCGACTGGCTAGTTATCACCCAACACCTGGTACGTGTTGGTTCGATCAAAACATCTCTATTACGTACTGTCATCTGGACCTTATCCTTTAGGAGGGGTCAGCGTGTTCCTGTTCTCCTTGGGGAATGTGTCTGAACCATCCGTGATATCGGGCTGTGTCTGCAGGAGAGCTCTGTGCCGAGCACTTCTCAGGAGCGCGTGTTCTGCAAAATCAGCCCTGTTCTTGCCAGAGTCTGTGAACTCGCAGGCAGAGCCTGACGTTTGCTAACTTTGCTTTATGTCAGCAAAGCCTCTCCACTACTTTAGCTCAGGCCTCACACCAGGCCTCCGATACAAGGGCTTAGATCTCAGGCTCTCTTCCTACTATGAGGAGCTCTGCAGAACTGCACAGGGGAAATCCCCCAAAGTGCTGGACGAGAGCTCCCGGCCGATGTCCTGCAAGGGCTGCCTTGGTGCCGCGATTTACATCAGCTCTGAACCGGCTGCCCCGGTGGCAGGTCCCCTCGCAGAGTGATTGTCGCAGGCTCGCTGCAGACTCAGGCAGTGTCGCTGCACCAGGTACGTTCTGGCTGCGTGTTACGTTTTCCTACAGCCCTAGGAGCTCGCAGCTCAGACCCTGCAGCCTGGTGCTGAAGCCACAAGTGATTCGTTAGCAAATCTCCCAGCCACAGACCCTGCAGGGCCCTTGAATACTCACTGCAAATGTCCATGAGCTGCACACAGCAGCACGTCTCCAGCCCAGACCGAGAGCCTCGTGCGTCGCTGCTGCCCACCTCACAGCCAAGCAGAAGCAGCCGCTATTTCAGGCCCCTGGCCGGGGAGGAACTGAAATAGCCGGTCAGAGGCAGCTCTGGGCTGCTCCCGGCTCTGCGGCTGCTTTCAGCTCCCTGCAGAGACGGGCCCAGCCAGACATTCACCCTGCACCGCCCGTTACCCCTGCTTTGGGGGGCTGGGGGCTGCACCTTGGCGACTCAGCTCCCGGGGACAGAGACCTGCTCAGGGCAGCTCCCGTGTCACCGAGCGCCCTGCACAGAGCTCACGTCCCAGCCTGGGGCCCAGCAGGCCCTGGGGGGAGCACAGAGCCCCCAGACCCCCCCCAGCCCAGCCCAGCCCCATGGGACCATCCGGCCCAGCGCTCCCAGGGCCCCTGTAGCTGTTTGCACCAGGCTAGTGCGGATCCCACCCCTCTATGGCTGGGAGAGGGGAAGGGTCTTGGCCCCATGGCAGGGAGCTGCTCCCCGGGGCGGGGAACAAGCAGCCCATGCACGGCCCAGGACAGACACGGCTATTGTGGAGCAGGGTCTCCGCCGCTCAGCCCTGCAGGGCCCAGCACAGCCTGGCCCCACGTCCCTGCAAACCCTCGGGTGGGGGGCGGGGAGCGGAAATCCTGTGTTAGTCGCTCACCTCCGAGGTATGATGTGAAACTGACCCGGCCCCCCCGGCGCCCGAGCGGCTCAGTGCAGCCATGGCCGTGGGGATCCTGCTGCTCCTGTGGCTGGGGAGCACCGGTGAGTACGGAGCCCCCGGCTGCCCCACGCCCTGGGGTCTGGCCGCTCAGACGCGTCTCTGGCCCCAGCCCCGGGCCGACCCGCACGGCAGCCGGGACCTGAGTGTAGGAGCTGGGACCCACCTGGCTCCCTGGGTGACCCGGGGCAGGGCAATGAAATGACCTCCCCACACCTGCACCTGCTCACCCTGCAGGGCCGGGGCTCAGAGCCAGTGACGGTCTGGGGGGGCCCTGCTCTCCGTGGTGGGGGGTCTCTGAGACCCAGGATGGGGCTGGGGTTTGATGGGAGGGGCTGACTCCAGCAGCAGGGACAGCCTGGGGGAGCTGCAGGCACTGCCCAAACCCAGAGAGACGCACGGGTCTGGGCTGAGCTGGGATGGGGGCTGGAGGGAACAGGGGAGGCAGCCATTGGGGGGGACATGGAGCAGAGGGGCAGTGAGTGGGGGCAGGGCCAGGAACAGGGGGACAGAGGTGAGGAGGGGAGGCAGGAGTGGGTAGAGAGGGGGCAGTAGGTGGGGGCCGGGAACAGGGGACAGTGGGGAAAGGGGGCAGTGGGGGCCAGGAACAGGGAACAGGGGACATGGGGAGAGGGGGCAGTGAGGGGATAGAGGAACAGGGATAGTGGGGGCCGGGAGGCAGGGAGTGGGTAGGGAGAGGGGCAGTAGGTGGGGGCCGGGGAACAGGGGACAGTGGGGAAAGGGGGCAGTGGGGGCCAGGAACAGGGGAACAGGGGACATGGGGAGAGGGGGCAGTGAGGGGATAGAGGAACAGGGGATAGTGGGGGCAGGGAGGCAGGAGTGGGTAGAGAGAGGGGCAGTAGGTGGGGGCCGGGAACAGGGGACATGGGGAGAGGGGGCAGTGAGGGGATAGAGGAACAGGGGATAGTGGGGGGCAGGGAGGCAGGGAGTGGGTAGAGAGAGGGGGCAGTAGGTGGGGGGCCGGGGAACAGGGGACATGGGGAGAGGGGGGGCAGTGAGGTGGCCAGCAGACGAGGGTCCCTCAGCCCAAGCTGCCTTTTCTGGGGGCTTTTCAGGCTCCCTGACCCCAGCCAGTTCCCGTGCCCCGAATGCAGCGTCTCCGAGCGTCCCAGCTCCCCCAGAGACCAGCAGGAGCCTGGATCTGCCCCCTGGGGGCATTAGCGCAGGTAGGGGCACGTGTGATGGTTCTGTGCAGCACGAGCTCCCCTGCGCACCCCCCCCCCCCCGGGCTGGGCAGACACAGACCGGCCCATGGTCTCGCTCCAGAGACGCCGGCTGGTGAGTTTTAGCTGGGGTGTAACTGGGGGGCCCGATTTGACAGGGTTCCATGTGGGGCTGTTGTAGCCCCCCCCCCGGCACCCCATGGCTGCTTCCCCCTCCTGCCCACAGGCCTAGAGCGAGGGGAACTGAAATAACCTGCCCCGGGGCATGAGCTGATCAGCTATGGGGGGCATCGGGCTGCAGGGACATGGGCTCTTCCCCTCTAGGGGGCACCAGCTCTGATCCAGCCCCAGGGTGGGGACTGGTGGGGTTGGGGGGGAAATGGGTTATGAGAACTTTCCCCACCCCCTCTAGGTAAGGTTGCCAGGCGTCCGGTTTTCCACTCAGCAGCACAGAGGGGCTGGCAGGCTCCTACCTGGCTCTGTGCAGTTCCCGGAAGTGGCCAGCACGTCCCTCCAGCTCCCAGGTGCAGGCTGCAGGGGCTCCCATGGGGTGCACTGCCCCACCCCAAGCACCGGCTCTGCAGCTCCCATTGGTCAGGAACTGCAGCCAATAGGAGCTGCAGGGGTGGCACCTGTGGGCAGGGGCAGCACGTGGAGCCTCCCGGCTACACCTCTGCCTAGGAGCCGGTGGACCATGACGCTGCTTCCCAGGTGCTGCCTGAGGTCAGCCCTGCCCAGAGCTCGCACCCTTTGCCCCATCCCACATCCCAACCTCAATACCCCCTACCCCAGCCCTGAGCCCCCTCCCACACCCCATTCCACACCTGAACCCCCTGCCCCAGCCCTGAGCCCCTCCCACACCCCATTCCACACCCGAACCCCCTGTCCCAGCCCGGAGCCTCCTCCCACGCCCCAACCCCCTGCCCCAGCCCAGAGCCCCCTCCCCACACCTCAATCCCCTGTCCCAGCCCAGAGCCCCCTCCCACACCTCAATCCCCTGTCCCAGCCCGGAGCACCCTCCCACACCTCAACCCCCTGCCCCAGCCCAGAGCCTCCTCCCACGCCCCAACCCCAGCCCAGAGCCTCCTCCCACGCCCCAACTCCCTACCCCAGCCCAGAGCCCCCTCCCACACCCCAACTCCCTACCCCAGCCCAGAGCCTCCTCCCACGCCCCAACCCCCTGCCCCAGCCCAGAGCCCCCTCCCACACCCCAACTCCCTGCCTCAGCTCGGATCCCCCTCCCACATCCCAACCCCCTGCCCCAGCCCGGTGAAAGTGAGCGAGGGTGGGGGAGAGGAAGTAATGGAGGAAGGGGGGATGGAGTGAGTGGGGAGCAGGGCCTCAGAGAAGGGGTGGGTGCAAGAGGCAGGATAGGGGTGGTCAGTTTTCTGTGATTAGAAAGTTGGCAACCCTGCCCCTAGGGGGCACCGGCTCTGATCCCCCCTAGGGGGCACCGGCTCTGATCCACCCCAGGGTGGGGACTGACCGGCTCAGGGTGGAGGATGGGGTGAGGAATGGGACATGGGGCGTTTCCATTCTGAGGGGCGCCAGCTCCTACCTGGCCCCAGGGCAGGGGGCTGGCGGGCTGTGGGGGGGATGGGACATGGGGCCTTTCCCCCCCAGGACCCCAGATCTGTATTGTGCTCCCCCCACAGCCGGCGCGTTCCTCGTCTCCACCGACCCCTCCCCGGTGACGGGGCTCCTGGGCTCCGACGTGCTCCTGACATGCAGCTTCCCCGCGGCCCCGCATGGGGCGGGCGAGGGGGACGGGCAGCTGCGGGTCACCTGGCACTTCCAGGGCCAGACGCTGATGGAGCTGGACGGCATCGCAGTCACCACGAGGAAGGGGGCAGAGCTCTTTGCCCCGGAGCTGCCCAGGGGCAACGCTTCGCTGCTCCTGCCCCGCGTCACACCGGCCGACCAGGGCCCCTACCGCTGCTCCGTGCGCTACGGGGGGCAGCACGGGGAGGGCAGCGTCCGCTTGCAGCTGGCAGGTAGAGTCACGCCCCGGCCTCGCCCCGGGCTCCCGGCCGGGCAGGGCTGCGGCACTGGGTCCCTGACGAGCTCGGCTCAGGCCCCGGGATGGCATCAGAGCCGCATTCTCTGGGGGGAGGCGAGCGAGTGCCAGGGCTCCCGGGGGGCTGGACGAGCCGTGGGGCCTTTGCGGAGGGGACGGGGCAGGTTTGGGGCTGCCAGCGCTGGCTGGTGGGAAAGCCTGTGATGGGGCCGACGCCCCAGGCTGCCCTGGATGGGGGGCAGGGACCACGGACACCGCGGGGGGCACTGGGCACCTGGAGAGCCGTTCCCAGCCCCTTCAGCTGGGACCTTCCACCCCAGCCGCTGCCCCTGCAACCTCCTCTCCCCGCAGCACTTCCCCTGCCCGGCTCTCTGGACTCCCCGTCTCTGTCTCCCCCAGCGCTGCCCCGGGAACTGAGGCCGGGTCTCTGGCAGAGCAGGGGGCCCAGGCGCGGTCCCGGCCCCAGAGCCTCGGCCAGGGTCAGCAGCTGCGGCTGCCGGGGCAGGGAGTTGGCAGGGCTTGGGCAGGGGGTCCGTCAGGGCACAGGCAGGGGTTCGGCAGGGTGCGGGCAGGGGGTCGGCAGGGTGTGGGCAGGGCGCGGGCAGGGGGTCATGGGGGGCGCGGGCGGGGGGTCGGCAGGGCGCGGGCAGGGGGTCGGCAGGTCACGGGCAGGGTGCGGGCAGGAGGTCGGCAGGGCATGGGTGGGGGGTCGGCAGGGTGCGGGCGGGGGGGTCGGCAGGGTGTGGACAGGGTGCGGGCGGGGGGGTCGGCAGGGGGTCGGCAGGGCACGGGCAGGACGCGGCTGGGGGCGATGGTTAGCGGGCAGGGTGGGCGCGAGTCTGCCCTGGAAGCCCCCGCACCCGGCTCTCTGGACTCCCCGTCTCTGTCTCCCCCAGCGCTGCCGCGGGTCGAGGTGCCCAGCCCCGTGGTGCAGAGGGACGAGGACAGCGCCCTGGTGTGCTGCGTGCGGGGGTTTTACCCCCAGCCCATCGCAGTGTCCTGGCTCCGGGACGGGCAGGAGCTAAACGCCTCCTTCGTCTCTGCCGCGCGCCGGGGGCACCGGGACGAGACCTTCAGCCTGGTGACTGTCTACAGATTGACCCCCACGGAGCGGGATCTGGGGGCGCTGTTCTCCTGCCGGGCACGGCACCCCCTGCTGAACCAGTCCCGCCAGGCTGACTTCCGGATCGCCTTCAGGGGTGAGGCCTCAGCCCGTCTGCGCCGTCCAGGGTGGGAGGATCCCCCACGACCTGCCCCCAGCCTTGGGGCTCCCGGACTTTCCTTTGGGGGGGGACCCTGGCTCACAACCCCCCTAGCTCTGGGGCTCCTGGCCCTTCCCACGGAGAGGGGATCCCCCCGGCTCACAGACCCCCAGCACCAGGGTTAATTCTATGTCCAACCAGAACCCCCTTGTATCATTTCACCCCGTTACTCCTGGCTCTCCCCTGCACTATCCCTCCCCCGCCATCAGGAGCCCCCCACGTCAGAACGACCCCTCCCCGCCATGCCCATGTGCCGAGTGAGAGTCACTGACCCCTGGGATCTCCCCCTGCCGGATCCCCCCGTCGGGGTCTCTGTGCTCCCCTGTAAATAACCGACTCACGGCTGGGGCGCCCCCGTGTGGCTGGACGGGGCGTATCGGGCTCCCCTCGGCCAGTGCCCCCTGCCAGCCGTCGCTCTGGCTCTGCCGTGACCCCGCTCTCCGGCCAGTTCACGTTTTCCTGCCGCCCCTGCCAGGGTAACCACAGGCCAGCGAGTACCAGCCCCATGTCCTGACCACAGGGCTCCGGGCTGGCTCGGGAGCCCTGGGCCTCACACCCTGCTCTGCGGGCGCTCGCTCACCCGCCTCCCCAGCCTGCTCCTCCACTGGACCCTCCCTCCCTCCCTGCAGGGCCAGATCCTGCCGTTACCTCCCCACTGGGGCTTGTACCTCCCCTCCTGGCCTCTTATCAACCTCGCTACTCGGGAGAGGAGCCCAGAGCCGCCCCCACACCCCCTGAATCCCAGACAAGGGCAGCGTTCCTCCTGCAGCCCCTTCTGCTCCACACGTCCTGCCTCCGTAGCACCCGGCCCCTCTCCCCTCGGACTCAGCGTCAGCTGGGCCAGCCCTCCGCCAGGTGCAGCCAGGTGGGTGACGGGCCGGCCCACATGAACCCTTCAGAGCCAGGATGGGGCATGTACCCCATCACGCCCCCCCCCCCTCCGACCCCCGCTCTGGTGCCGGGGGTAACACCCGCTGGGCTCCCGTTGGCAGGCACATCCCGGGGGACTCTCCCGTAGTGTCCACGGGCCGAGCGGGGGGACCCCCAGGCGTTTCCCCAGGGACTGGGCTCAGCTCCCTGGCTAGGCAGCAGGTCACAGGGACCGTGGCAGGAGCAGGGGGGCAGAGGTGCTGGGTGTTTCTCTCTCACCTGCTCCCTTTGCAGGGCCGGAGGAGGAGCGCGGCCGCCTGGAGCCGGGGCTGAGGATCCTGCTGTGGACGCTGCGAGGGGCTCTCCTGCTGGCCATGGTGCTGGGAGGCTGGCGCTGTTACTGCTCTGCGAGGAGGCGGGGGCAGGTACGGGCTACGGGCAGAGGCCCCTACGGGTGAGCGCAGCATCGGTACTGGCACGGCCCTGCCGGGACGCCAGCCCTCGCTCTGGTGACACGAGCTCGCGGCAGGAAGCCAGTTCCTTGGGCAGGGAGTCAGGGAGATGCTTCCCCCGAGGACGTGGCTGCATCTCCCCCGTGGGGTAACTGGTCCGAGGGACCTGCCAGCGCTCTGCCCACCCAGCGCTGCCAGCGACCGTGTCCCCCTCTGCCCCGGGCTCTAAGTCTCGCCTTGTTCCTGGCACAGGTGCGGGAGCCGATCTGGAGCCCCCAACGCTGGAGATCACCGTGGGGCGCAGCCAGAGGACGCGGCAGAGGGACAGGCAGTGCTGTCCCTGCTGAGCAGCTAGAGAAGGGGATCCCATGAGCACGGCCCATGGAGCTGCCTGTGCATCGCGCCTCGTTCTCACTGGGGGCCCCGGCTGAGCTGCTGACGGGTCAGTCTTGTCTCCCCAGCGAGGTCATAGCAGCAGCATCCCTGCTCCCCGCGATCCGGGTGTCAATAAAAGCTGCCCCTCCCCCTCCTCGTGAGGCAGACGCAGGACGCCTCTGTATCCCCCTCTGTCGCTTTCATGCAAACCCTTAGGTTCAGCCCCACAGGGCCTTGCTGCATCCCCGCACTCCTGAGTGTGGCTGGAATGTGGTTCCCCCCTCGCTCTGGCCCCACACAAGTGGCTGGCCAGTGCCCAGACCAGAACAATAAACTGTCTCTCTGGACTCCATGGGTTGTGCTGTGGTGGTTAAATTCCCGGCAGGTTGTGAGGGGCCCTTACCCTGCACCCCCTTGAAGGACGGTTCCATGGCCCTTGGGGTGATGGAACATTGGGGACGGGAAGGTTCTATGGCCCTTGGGGTGATGGAACGTTGGGGGTGGGAAGGTTCCATGGTCCTTGGGGTGATAGAACGTTGGGAATGGGAAGGTTCCATGGCTCTTGGGATGATCATAGAATCATAGGACTGGAAGGGACCTCGAGGGGACTCGTGGCAGGACTAAGTATTCTCTAGACCATCCCTGACAGGTGTTTGTGGTGGAACGTTGGGGGTGGGAAGGTTCCATGACCCCTGGGGTGATGGAACGTTGGGGGCGGGAAGGTTCCATGGCTGCTGGAAGTGACAGCAGTCAGACAGAAACAATGGGGGCAGCTGGCAAGAGGGGGGGCGCCTCCTATTGGTATGTGGGGTCACAAACCCGTCAGCAGGGCCAATGCCCCAGGAGAACCCAAGGGGTCTGTTACCATGAGAGCAACCGCGTGCCCAGCCACAGGGAAGTGTGACTGGGGCAGCCCCAGGGCCTGCCAGAGAGGGACAGGACCATGGCACGGCTAACCAGCCAAACATCCTCCCTGCCATCCCTGTCCCCAGTGCCCATCTGCCACATGAACCACAGCACGGCTACCCAGCCAAACACCCCTCCCTGCTGTCCTCGTCCCCAGTGCCCATCTGCCACCTGAACCACAGCACGGCTACCCAGCCAAACACCCCTTCCTGCTGTCCCCGTCCCCAGTGCCCATCTGCCACCTGAACCACAGCACGGCTAACCAGCCAAACACCCCTCCCTGCTGTCCCCGTCCCCAGTGCCCATCTGCCACCTGAACCACAGCACGGCTAACCAGCCAAACACCCCTCCCTGCTGTCCTCGTCCCCAGTGCCCATCTGCCACCTGAACCACGGCACGGCTAACCAGCCAAACACCCCTCCCTGCTGTCCTCGTCCCCAGTGCCCATCTGCCACCTGAACCACAGCACGGCTACCCAGCCAAACATCCTCCCTGCCATCCCTGACCCCCATGCCCGTCTGCCACCTGAACCACGGTACGGCTACCCAGCCAAACATCCCTCCCTTCTGTCCCCGTCCCCAGTGCCCATCTGCCACCTGAACCACAGCACGGCTACCCAGCCAAACATCCTCCCTGCTGTTCCCGTCCCAGTGCCCACCTGCCACCTGAACCACAGCACGGCTAACCAGCCAAACTCCCCTCCCTGCTGTCCTCGTCCCCAGTGCCCATCTGCCACCTGAACCACGGCACGGCTAACCAGCCAAACTCCCCTCCCTGCTGTCCCCGTCCCCAGTGCCCATCTGCCACCTGAACCACGGCACGGCTAACCAGCCAAACACCCCTCCCTGCTGTCCTCGTCCCCAGTGCCCATCTGCCACCTGAACCACGGCACGGCTAACCAGCCAAACACCCCTCCCTGCTGTCCTCGTCCCCAGTGCCCATCTGCCACCTGAACCACAGCACGGCTAACCAGCCAAACTCCCCTCCCTGCTGTCCTCGTCCCCAGTGCCCATCTGCCACCTGAACCACAGCACGGCTAACCAGCCAAACACCCCTCCCTGCTGTCCTCGTCCCCAGTGCCCATCTGCCACCTGAACCACAGCACGGCTAAGCAGCCAAACTCCCCTCCCTGCTGTCCCCGTCCCCAGTGCCCATCTGCCACCTGAACCACAGCACGGCTAACCAGCCAAACACCCCTCCCTGCTGTCCCCGTCCCCAGTGCCCGTCTGCCACCTGAACCACGGCATGGCTAACCAGCCAAACTCCCCTCCCTGCTGTCCTCATCCCCATGCCCATCTGCCACCTGAACCACAGCACGGCTACCCAGCCAAACATCCTCCCTGCCATCCCTGACCCCCATGCCCGTCTGCCACCTGAACCACGGCACGGCTACCCAGCCAAACACCCCTCCCTGCTGTCCCTGTCCCCTGTGCCCATCTGCCACCTGAACCACAGCACGGCTAACCAGCCAAACACCCCTCCCTGCTGTCCCTCTCCCCTGTGCCCATCTGCCACCTGAACCACAGCACGGCTAACCAGCCAAACACCCCTCCCTGCTGTCCTCATCCCCTGTGCCCATCTGCCACCTGAACCACGGTACGGCTACCCAGCCAAACACCCCTCCCTGCTGTCCTCGTCCCCTGTGCCCATCTGCCACCTGAACCACGGCATGGCTAACCAGCCAAACTCCCCTCCCTGCTGTCCCTGTCCCCAGTGCCCATCTGCCACCTGAACCACAGCACGGCTACCCAGCCAAACACCCCTCCCTGCTGTCCCCGTCCCCCAGTGCCCATCTGCCACCTGAACCACAGCACGGCTAACCAGCCAAACACCCCTCCCTGCTGTCCCCGTCCCCAGTGCCCATCTGCCACCTGAACCACGGCACGGCTAACCAGCCAAACACCCCTCCCTGCTGTCCCCGTCCCCCAGTGCCCACCTGCCACCTGAACCACAGCACGGCTAACCAGCCAAACACCCCTCCCTGCTGTCCTCATCCCCAGTGCCCATCTGCCACCTGAACCACAGCACGGCTAACCAGCCAAACTCCCCTCCCTGCTGTCCTCGTCCCCAGTGCCCATCTGCCACCTGAACCACGGCATGGCTAACCAGCCAAACTCCCCTCCCTGCTGTCCCTGTCCCCAGTGCCCATCTGCCACCTGAACCACAGCACGGCTACCCAGCCAAACATCCTCCCTGCTGTCCCCGTCCCCCAGTGCCCATCTGCCACCTGAACCACGGCACGGCTAACCAGCCAAATACCCCTCCCTGCTGTCCTCATCCCCAGTGCCCATCTGCCACCTGAACCACAGCACGGCTACCCAGCCAAACACCCCTCCCTGCTGTCCCCGTCCCCAGTGCCCATCTGCCACCTGAACCACAGCACGGCTAACCAGCCAAACACCCCTCCCTGCTGTCCTCATCCCCAGTGCCCGTCTGCCACCTGAACCACGGCACGGCTACCCAGCCAAACACCCCTCCCTGCTGTCCTCGTCCCCAGTGCCCATCTGCCACCTGAACCACAGCATGGCTACCCAGCCAAACACCCCTCCCTGCTGTCCTCGTCCCCAGTGCCCGTCTGCCACCTGAACCACAGCACGGCTAACCAGCCAAACACCCCTCCCTGCTGTCCCTGTCCCCAGTGCCCATCTGCCACCTGAACCACAGCACGGCTACCCAGCCAAACTCCCCTCCCTGCTGTCCCTGTCCCCAGTGCCCATCTGCCACCTGAACCACAGCACGGCTAACCAGCCAAACTCCCCTCCCTGCTGTCCCTGTCCCCTGTGCCCATCTGCCACCTGAACCACAGCACGGCTACCCAGCCAAACACCCCTCCCTGCTGTCCCCGTCCCCAGTGCCCATCTGCCACCTGAACCACAGCACGGCTACCCAGCCAAACACCCCTCCCTGCTGTCCTCGTCCCCTGTGCCCACCTGCCACCTGAACCACAGCACGGCTACCCAGCCAAACTCTTCTGTTTGCCGTCCCATCCCCGTGCGGATCTACTGGTGTCATGCACTCTGAAGCCCTGTGCTCTCTCTCAGCTCCGTCCGGTCCCTGGGGGGAACCCTCTATACCAGGGACAGGCAAACTTTTGGCCTGAGGGCCGCATCAGATTTTGGCAATTGTATGGAGCGACGGTTAGGGGAGGGGGGGGTGGCCTGTCCCCGCATCCATGCCCCCGCTTCTCGCCCCCTGATGCCCCCTCTAGACTCCTGCCCCATCCAAACCCCACTGTTCCCTGACGGCCCCCCTGGGACCCCTGCCCCATCCAGCCCCCTGCTCCCTGTCCCCTGACCCCCCCGCAACCCCCACCCCTGACTGCCCCCGGCCCCCCCCCCTCCTGACTGCCTGTGACGGTGCTGCCCGTGGGAGCCAGCTGGGGTCACTCAATCAGGGTGAACTGCAAACATACCGGGGCAGACAAACTTTAGAAAAAGTTTAGAAAAACTGGACGAGCACAAGTCCATGGGGCCGGATGCGCTGCATCCGAGGGTGCTAAAGGAGTTGGCCGATGAGATTGCAGAGCCATTGGCCATTATCTTTGAAAACTCATGGCGATTGGGGGAGGTCCCGGATGACTGGAAAAAGGCTAATGTAGTGCCCATCTTTAAAAAAGGAAAGAAGCAGGATCCGGGGAACTACAGGCCAGTCAGTCTCACCTCAGTCCCTGGAAAAATCATGGAACAGGTCCTCAAGGAATCAATCTGAACCACTTAAAGGAGGGGAAAGTGATCAGGAACAGTCAGCATGGATTCATCGAGGGCACGTCATGCCTGACTAACCTAAGTGCCTTCTATGATGAGATAACTGGCTCTGCGGATGAGGGGAAAGCAGTGGATGTGCTATTTCTGGACTTTAGCAAAGCTTTTGATACAGTCTCCCACAGTATTCTTGCCAGCAAGTTAAAGAAGTATGGGCTGGATGAATGGACGGTAAGGTGGATAGAAAACTGGCTAGATGGTCGGGCTCAAGGGGTAGTGATCAATGGTTCCATGTCTAGTTGGCAGCCGGTATCAAGCGGAGTGCCCCAAGGGTCGGTGCTGGGGCCGGTTTTATTCAATATCTTCATTAACGATCTGGAGGATGGTGTGGACTGCACCCTGAGCAAGTTTGCAGATGACACTAAACTGGGAGGAGTGGTAGATACGCTGGAGGGTAGGGATAGGATACAGAGGGACCTAGACAAATTAGAGGATTGGGCCAAAAGAAACCTGATGAGGTTCAACAAGGACAAGTGCAGAGTCCTGCACCTAGGACGGAAGAATCCCATGCACCGCTACAGACTAGGGACCGTCTGGCTGGGCAGCAGTTCTGCAGAAAAGGACCTAGGGGTTACAGTGGACGAAAAGCTGAATATGAGTCAACAGTGTGCCCTTGTTGCCAAGAAGGCTAATGGCATTTTGGGTTGTATAAGTAGGGGCATTTCCAGCAGATCGAGGGATGTGATCATTCCCCTCTACTCAGCACTGGTGAGGCCTCATCTGGAGACTGTGTCCAGTTTTGGGCCCCACACTACAAGAAGGATGTGGATAAATTGGAGAGAGTCCAGCGGAGGGCAACGAAAATGATCGGGGGCTGGAGCACATGACTTCTGAGGAGAGGCTGAGGGAACTGAGATTGTTTAGTCTGCAGAAGAGAAGAATGAGGGGGGATTTGATAGCTGCTTTCAACTACCTGAAAGGGGGTTCCAAAGAGGATGGATCTAGACTGTTCTCAGTGGCAGAAGATGACAGAACAAGGAGTAATGGTCTCAAGTTACAGTGGGGGAGGTCTAGGTTGGATATTAGGAAACACTATTTCACTAGCAGGGTGGTGAAGCACTGGAATGGGTTCCCTAGGGAGGAGGTGGAATCTCCTTCCTTTGAGGTTTTTAAGGTCAGGCTTGACAAAGCCCTGGCTGGGATGATTTAGTTGGGTTTGGTCCTGCTTTGAGCAGGGGGTTGGACTAGATACCTCCTGAGGTCCCTTCCAACCCTGAGATTCTAGGATTCTATGAAACCCCAGACGCTGGTGGATCTTCCAACACTGAGATTTACCAGCCAGCCCCAAACAGCCTTTGTGTTACCTCCGAATCCAAACCCCGCAGTTCCCGTCCAGTGCCCAGCCCCAGGCCTCCGGCCAGACGCACACGGCAGATATGATGGTGGTTACTGAAATCTTCTCTCATCATATAAAAGAAAAGGTTCTTTCAACCCCAAAGGATCAGCCACACACCCAGGTCCAATTATAACTTAGATCTTATCCAAAATACACGCTACAGTCAATTCTTATTAACTAAGCTAAAATGTATTAAAAATGAAAAGAGAGAGAGTGTTGGTTAAAAGATCAATCTACAGACAGACTTGAATTCAATTCTTGAGGTTCAGATACACAGCAGAGATGAGCTTGTAGTTACCAAAAGTCCTTTTAAAAATAGTCCAGAGCTTACAGTCCAATGTCCATATTCAGGGTGGCTCCAGTCAGTGACTGGGGATCTCAATCCTTGTGGCTTAAGGTTTCCCCCTCTTGAAACCCAAAGCAGATCTGAGATGAAGCAGGATCGTGTCCCAGGCTTCTTATACATTTCCAGCAGCCTTTCGGCCTGAGAAAACAATCGGCTCAACTCCTTCTCCCAAACATCCTGGCAATTAGCACAGAGTAATTTACCCATTAAACAGTTCAGATACAGGTTAGCACAACCTTCACAGAGACACATAGACAATAACACTATTTCACTCAAGTATCATCATAAATGTTAATATTCCTTTTTCAATAGACAAGACTTGTTTGCTGACATCACAAGACCTGAGCAAACATCTCCCCTTCTACCTCTACCAATGCAGACTTGCATTTCACAGCTCCAGTCATTTACAGATCTTCCTAACCCGTTTCTAAAGCTCACCCACGGGTCAGGTCAGTCTGAGTTAATTAACTCTTTCTGGTCCTGTCATCTTTCAGTGAGATAATATCACACTCATAACGTCACACTGCCCCCCCCCCCCGATATTGCACTTCCTAGTACACAGATTTCACCCTGGAAACCTGGCCCAGTCCCCTCAGCTGGAGTTTTCAGAGCGCCCTTGTTCCTCGCAGCGTAGGTGGGGGCAGGAGAAAGGCCCAGCGTGGGGCCCCTGTGTCTGTTTTACACCCTCAGTCCATGTGCTTGGGACACAGGAGTCCAGGCCTGTCTGGGGCTTTGCTGAGTCCCCGGCAGGCGGAGCAATTCCCCCGGTGGGGCCTCATGCAGGGGAGTCACTGCAGCCTGGCTCCCTGGCTGCACAACGGCTGGTGATGGTTGTTCGACACCCACCCGGCGTCGGTTACTTTCCTTGCTGTTGCCTCTGGGGAGCTGATACCCGGGCGATTCCCCAACTTACAGCATGTTTCAGTGCCAGGCACACAACACAATCTCATAACTTCACATGCACTAACGACACACATCTATGGATAGAGAAATGACTCTCAGCAGATACCGCACAAGGCTGCTTTCTAGGTGAGATCACCAGTATATACAACTGAGGAGTATGGGGCTTCCAGGACACTCCCCCAAGGTAGAGAATGTCACACCCACCTTATAGTAATTTCATCTACGCCACATTTCTCTGGTTTGCTTATGAGACTGTCCTCTGGGACTGTGTCAAAAGCCTCACCAAAAATCAAGATACATCCTGGCTAGTGCTTGCCCCCAATTACTAGACCAACAACCCTGTCAAAAAAGGAAATGATGGGCTGTTATAGAGGATAAGAACATAAGAGCAGCCAGACTGGGTCAGACCAAAGATCCATCTAGCCCAGTATCTTGTCTTACAACAGTGGCCAGTGCCAGGTGCCCAGAGGGAATGAACAGAACAGGGAATCATCAAATGATCCATCCCCTCTGCCTATTGCCAGCTTCTGGCAACAGAGGCCAGGGACTCCATCCCTGCCCATCCTGGCTAATAGCCACTGATGGACCCCTATCTTCCAGGAACTTATCTAGTTCTTGTTTGACCCCTTGGCCTTCACAACATCCCCTGGCAGGGAGTTCCACAGGCTGGCTGTGCGTTGTGTGAAGAAATACTGCCTTGTGTTTTAAATCTGCTGCCGACTAATGTCATTGGGGGACCCCTAGTTCTTGTGTTATGAGAAGGAGTAAATAACACTTTCTTATCTACTTTCTCCACCCCAGGCATGATTTTATAGTCCTCAGTCATATCCCCCCTTGGTCGTCTCTTTTCCAAGCTGAAAAGTCCCAGTCTTATTACTCTCTCCTCATATGGCAGACACTCCATATCCCTAACCATTCTTGTTGCCCTTTTCTGAACCTTTTTCAGTTCCAGTAGATCTGTATTGAAGATGTGGGCATACCGGGATTGACACAGATTTATTGATAGAGAGGCATTATGATATTTTCTGTCTTATTATCGATCCCGTTCCTAATTGTCACAAAGCTGGGGATTTTTGCAGTGTTTTACATCAATAGCGTGTGCCTCAGTTTCCCTGTGTGCTGCGTGTTTAACAAAGTGGTGGGAGAGAGTTTGTTGTTGCAGAGAACCAGGTGTGACCTCGCCTGCCAGATGCCCCCCCCCCCCAGACAATGGCCTGGAGCTGGGGAACCCTAACAACTGGTGACTGGGTGACTAAGAGGCCTCTAATGAAACCTCAACCTGGGACAGTCCCTCAGATTGGTCACCTAAAAAGAATGGCTCAGGTTTGGGAATCTCCCTCACATCCGCAGCCGTGAAGACCGATGCAAAGAATTCATTTAGTTTCTCCGCAATGGCCTTGTCGTCCTTGAGTGCTCCATTAGCACCTCGATCGTCCAGTGACCCCACTGGCTGTTCAGCAGCTTCCTGCTTGGGATGTACTTGAAAAAAAATTGCTATTATTTCCTGAGTCTTTGGCTAGCTGTTCTTCAAATTGTTTTTTGGCCTTCCTAATTGTATTTTTACAATTCGCTTGCCAGAGTTCCTGCTCCTTTCTATTTCCCTCACTAGGATTTAGCTTCCACTGTTTAAAGGTGCCTTTCGCCTCTCACTGCTTCTTCTACCTTGTTGTTTAGCCAGGGTGGCACTTCTTTGGTTCTCTTACTGTGTTTTTAATTTGGGGTGTACATTGAAGTTGGGCCTCTATTATGGTGTCTTTAAAATGTTTCCACGCAGCTTGCAGGGATTTCACTTTTGGCACCGTGCCCTTTCATTTCTGTCTAACTAACTTCCTCGGTTTTGTGTAGTTCCCCTTGCTGAAATGAAATGCTCCCCTGATCTGCTCTAGGAACTGTTTTGGGGCCGTTCTATGGCCCGTGTTATAGATATGCCAGGGGGTAGGGCCAGGACTCAGGAAAGGAACTGGGGGTTGTAGGACTCAGGAACACGAGGCGGAAGCTCTGCCCCCCGCACTCTGGGGCAGGCGTCCTGCTCACAGCGTTATGTGTATGAATCCTGCTTGTGGCATTTCCCCTAACTAACGCCGGGCGACTCCCTCCTCTCGTTAACAGTCTTTTCTGCATCAGACTCTGGGCGTGCGAGGGGGGAGTTTGGCCGCTCAGCGGCGCCAGGGTGGGGCGTGTAATTGTCCCAGGTCACTGGCTGGGGGCTGGAGCCGGTTCTGCGTCGGTGCAGAGGAACCTCTGGATATTGAACCCGGCCCTGGCTGCTGCCGGCTCCAGCTGGCAGAGGGTTACAAGTTCAACCCATCCTGCGTGGCCGGCTGGGCCTGGCTTCGCGGGGGCTGGACTGGGGGGGAGGGTTATTTACTGATCTTTGTGCAGGGAGAAATCTCAGCTGCACAGGACACGGCCAGCAGCTCGGACGGGATCCAGCCTGTGCCTTCGGCCAGGGAGCCCCGAGCCAGCACCCCCCGAATCCCACCTGCTCCCCCCAGCTAGGTCCCCCCAGCACCCCCTGAATCGCACCTGCTCCCCCCAGCTAGGACCCCCAGAAACCAGCCTGCCTCCCGGCTAGGAATCCCCCCTTGCAGGATCCCAAGGGGGCCCCACCCCGAAGCAGGGCTCCCCACCCCGCACTTGAAGCAGGTGGCATGGCAGCACCAGAGAACTACACTGAGATCTTGCAAGAATCCCAGGACGTCTTCCACCGCTTCCCGCTCCAGCTGGTGCACGGGATCCCGCTCATGGAGCCCATCGCCCAGCAGTGGGGCCCCATCGAGCACTTCCAGGCCCGGCCTGACGACCTCCTCATCTCCACCTACCCCAAGGCGGGTAAGAGACCAGCCCCCGCCTCCCCCAGCAGGGGGCGCCGTGGGGAGAGGGGCAGAAGCACTTGCAGTGGGGGGAGCTGCCATTTATTTCAGCCCAGCCTCCCCCAGCAGGGGGCACTGTGGGGAGGGGGAGGGGTGCTGTAGAGGGGGGAGGGGTGCTGTGGGGAGGGAGGGGCGCTGTAGAGGGGGCGCTGCAGGGGCGCCGTGGGGGGAGGCGCTGTTCTCCCATAAGAACGGCCGTTCCGGGTCAGACCAAAGGTCCATCTAGCCCAGTATCTGTCTACCGACAGTGGCCAATGCCAGGTGTCCCAGAGGGAGTGAACCTAACAGGAAATGATCAAGTGATCTTCCTCCTGCCATCCATCTCCATCCTCTGACGAACAGAGGCTAGGGACACCATTCTTACCCATCCTGGCTAATAGCCATTTATGGACTTAGCCACCATGAATTTATCCAGTCCCCTTTTAAACATTGTTATAGTCCAGCCTTCACAACCTCCTCAGGCAAGGAGTTCCACAAGTTGACTGTGCGCTGCATGAAGAAGAACTTCCTTTTATTTGTTTTAAACCTGCTGCCTATTAATTTCATTTGGTGACCCCTAGTTCTTGTATTATGTGAATAAGTAAATAACTTTTCCTTATCCACTTTCTCAACATCACTCATGATTTTATATACCTCTATCATATCCCCCCCCCCCCCATGTCTCCTCTTTTCCAAGCTGAAGAGTCCTAGCCTCTTTAATCTTTCCTCGTATGGGACCCTCTCCAAACCCCTAAACTCCCAGCAGGGGGTGCTCTAGGGAGGGGCGCTGGCTGTGAGGGGAGCTCCTGCTACTCCCGCCATGACCTCGCCCAGCAGGGGGCGCTGTGGGGAGGGGGAGGGGCGCTGCAGGGGCGCCGTGGGGAGTGGGGCACTGCTCTCCCAGCAGGGGCAGTGTGGGGTGGGGGAGGGGCACTGATCTCCCATTAGGGGGCGCTGTGGGGAGGGGCACTGCAGGGGCGCTGTGGGGAGGGGGAGGGCACTGCTCTCCCAGCAGAGGGCCCCGTGGGAGGAGGGGGCGCTGCTCTCCCAGCAGGGGCACTGTGGGGTGGGGAGGGGCACTGCAGGGGCACTGTGGGAGGGGGAGGCGCTGCAGGGGGCGCTGTGGGAGGGGGGGTCACTGCTCTCCCAGCAGGGGGCGCTGTGGGGAGTGGGAGGGGCGCTGCAGGGGCACTGTGGGGAGGGAGGCGCTGCTCCCATTAGGGGAGCTGTGGGGAGAGGCGCTGCAGGGGCGCCGCGGGGAGGAGGGCACTGCTCTCCCAGCAGGGGCACTGTGGGGAGGGGAGGGCGCTGCTCTCCCAGCAGGGGAGCTGTGGGAAAGGCACTGCAGGGGCGCCGTGGGGAGGGGAGAGGCGCTGCAGGGGCGCTGTGGGGAGGGGCACTGCAGGGGGCGCCGTGGGGAGGGGGTCACTGCTCTCCCAGCAGTGGGCACTGTGGGGAGGGGTGCTGCAGGGGCGCCGTGGGGGAGGGAGAGGCGCTGCAGGGGCGCTGTGGGGAGGGGCACTGCAGGGGGCGCCGTGGGAGGGGGTCACTGCTCTCCGCGCAGGGGGCACTGTGGGGTGGGGTGCTGCTGGGGGTGCCGTGGGGAGGGGGGTCACTGCTCTCCCAGCAGTGGGCACTGTGGGGAGGGGTGCCGCAGGGGGCGCGGTGGGGAGTGGGAGGGGCGCTGCAGGGGGCGCGGGGGGAGGGGGGGTCACGGCTCTCCCAGCAGAGGGCACTGTGGGGAGGGGCGCTGCAGGGGGCGCTGTGGGGAGGAGGGCGCTGCAGGGGTGCCGTGGGAGGGGAGGAGGCGCTGCAGGGGCACTGTGGGGAGGGGGTCACTGCTCTCCCAGCAGGGGCACTGTGGGGAGGGGAGAGGCGCTGCAGGGGTGCCGTGGGGAGGGGAGGGGCGCTGCAGGGGCGCCGTGGGAGGGGGTCACTGCTCTCCCAGCAGTGGGCACTGTGGGAGGGGCGCTGCAGGGGCGCCGTGGGGAGGGGGGGTCACTGCACTCACAGCACGGGGCGCTGTGGGGAGTGGGAGGGGCGCTGCAGGGGGCGCTGTGGGAGGGGGGGTCACTGCTCTCCCAGCAGGGGGCGCTGTGGGGAGTGGGAGGGGCGCTGCAGGGGGCGCTGTGGGGACGGGGGGGTCACTGCTCTCCCAGCAGGGGCGCTGTGGGAGGGGCGCTGCAGGGGCGCTGGGAGGGGAGGCGCTGCAGGGGCGCCGTGGGAGGGGGTCACTGCTCTCCCAGCAGTGGGCACTGTGGGGAGAGGCGCTGCAGGGGGCGCCGTGGGGAGGGGGAGAGGCGCTGCAGGGGGTGCTGTGGGAGGGGGGTCACTGCTCTCCCAGCAGGGGGCGCTGTGGGGACGGGGGGGTCACTGCTCTCCCAGCAGGGGGCGCTGTTGCATCATGTCCGACGCCTGCCCCTTGCCCAGGGCTCTGGACCAGGCCGCCGGGGCGCGAGCGCGGATGGGGGTGTCTCTGTCTGTGACTGTCTCTCTGCAGGGACCACGTGGATGCAGGAGATCGTGGACCTGATCCTGGTCCGAGGAGATGTGGAAAAAGCCTGTCGAGCCCCAACCCACATCCGGATCCCCTTCCTGGAGATCTGCTCCCCTCCCCCAGTGCCCTCCGGTGGGTGCCTCCGAGCTGCCTGCCTGGGGGCAGGGCAAGGCTGCAACCCCACCACCGCCTTGCTGAGCTCCTCCCCAGGGCTGACACCCCCTCTGGTCCCGTCTCTCGCAGGCGTGCAGCAGCTGGCGAATGTTCCTTCCCCCCGAGTCATCAAGACCCACCTGCCCTTCCAGCTGGTTCCCAAGTCCTTCTGGGAGAACAGATGCAAGGCAAGAGACACCCCCCTGTCCCCCAACAGCTCTGCCGGTGCCCCTCACTCCCGACCCGCAGCCCCCGGCCGTCCCAGCCCTGGGAAACCCCTCAGAGCCCTGCTGGTGCCCCTCACTCCTGACCCACAGTCACGTTGTTCTCTCTTCCCCAGGTGATCTACGTGGCCCGAAATGCCAAGGATAACGTGGTCTCTTATTACTTCTTTGACCAGATGAACAAGACACAGCCCGAGCCGGGGCCCTGGGAGCTCTATCTGCAGAAGTTCATGGATGGGAAATGTTAGTAGTGGGCCAGAGGGTTCAGAGGCCCCATGGCAGCTCCACCTCCCTCTCCACCCCTTCCTAGGCTGTGGGGGGCCTAAGGGATTGTGGGTGTGATGAAGCTCCCTTGGTGCCAGACCTGAGGTTCCCCCCGTCAGGGTATACGGACCGGTCCTTACCTGCTGGGGGAGGCCAGCAAGGCATTCTGGCAGGAGTCCATACGGTGACCACATCAAACGTCACATCCTGTGACCTCTGCCCCAAGGGATGATGGTCATGTCAGCTTGTCCTCTCTCCCCACAGTGGCCTGGGGCTCGTGGTACGACCACGTCTGTCGATACTGGGCCGAACGGGCCAATCACCGCATCCTCTACGTCTTCTATGAGGACATGAAAGAGGTGAGTGTGGAGGGAGGGGACGGGGGGCGAGGGGCAGTGACGCTGCCCAGGGGACTGAGTCACCTCGCTGCCGCCTGCCCTCAGCATGACGGAGTCGTGTCTGGCCCCGCCGTGGGTTGGTTCCCTGAAACCACCAGCCTCTGCCGTCCCAGCCTCCGCCGGCCTCACTCTGTCCCGGTTAGCGAGAGGCCGGCACAGACCCCTTAGAGCACCTCTCTGGACTTACCAGCCCCGATCCCCTGCACACTCCCAGCGCTTACAGAGCCCAGAGTCAGAACCCACCGGCTTGTCAAACCCCGCTCCGGCTCCCCGCGCTTCGCTCAGCACGTGGACACAGCGAATTGATCAGACACACAGCAGCACATGATCTACTGTGGAAGAGTCAACATGGCTTCAGTAAAGGAAAATCACGCCTCACCAATCTACTAGAATTCTTTGAGGGGGTCAAGAAACATGTGGAGAAGGGGGATCGAGTGGATCTAGGACCTGGACTGGCCGGGTAGTTCTGCACTGCAATAAAATACCCCTGGGCGGCTCGTCTCGCTGACTCAGGCTCATGGGGCTTGGGCTCCAGATCACGCTCTGGAACATTCCCCCCCACGAGGTCCCAGGATCCGGGCTCCAGCCCGAGCACCGAACGTCTCCGCTGCAGCTTTCTAGCCGCAGCCCGAGCCCTGTGAGCCCGTCAGCAGCCGCAGGCATTACTGCAGCGGAGCCACGCTCAGAAAGTCTTTCACGAGGCCCCTCACCAAAGGCTCTTGTGCCAAGTGAGCTGTGATGGGGTAGGAGGGAAGCTCCTCTCAGGGATCAGTAACCGGTTAATAGACCGAGTTTTCACAGTGGGGAGGGATGAGTGGGGGGGTCCCCCGGGGTCTGTTCTGGGCCCAGCGCTGCTCCGCATAGTAATAGATTATCTGGAACCAGGGTAACCAGGGAGGTGACGGTGTTCAGTGTCCATCCTAACTCGTCACCTAGTGCCATAGGCCATGGCCAGTGCAACACAGGCGTTCACGACAGTCCTCCCTCCACGTCCCTCCCAGACCCAAGGGACCCCTGTAACCCTTAGGCACCCCTGGGCCCTCGGCCAGTTGCCATCGGGAGGCCGCTGGGTCAGCATCCTTCTCCCCCACCAGGACCCGGCCCGGGAGATCCGCAGGGTCATGGACTTCTTGGAGGTGGAGCTGCCCCCGCAGGTGCTGGAAAAAATCGTCCGGCAAACGTCCTTCCGGGTCATGAAGGAGAACCCCATGGCCAACTATAGCAGCCTCCCCCGCGCCATCTTCGACCAGAGCGTCAGCCCCTTCATGCGCAAGGGTGAGCGGGGGAGGGGACCCGGGGATTGGGGGGAACCCCCCCTGCCCCCCGGCTCGGGCTGGAAAGTTCCCGGTACCCTGGTCTGTAGCCCGTGGGTACAGGCCCTGGCGACTTGGCAGGGTCCGGTGGGTAATGGCTGCTTGCTCTGAGGCCAGGCCTCATTACCCAGAGTCTTTTGCAGGGGGTCATGCTCACGGGCCTTCGCTCCCCATAATGTCACGGGGGGGGGTCGTGGCCTGGCGGCTCTGCCCAGGGATTCTGGGTAAGTTCTGCTGGGCGGGGGCCCCCTGGCGTTCTTCCCGGCTGGTACGGCTGGGGGCTCCCTGGCGCTGGGGTCCCCTGCCTGGGGACGGGGCGGCTGTTGCTGCTGGGGGTGTCTCCCCGCTAATACCCCCCTCTCCTCCCCAGGCCAGGTGGGCGACTGGAAAAGCCATTTCACCGTGGCGCAGAGCGAGGCATTCGACGCCCATTACCAGCGCCGCATGGAGGGGACCGGCCTGCACTTCCGGACGCAGATCTAGGCCCCGCCCCCCGGCTGTGGACAGCCCCCCCCACCCCCCCAGCACTGCAATAAAAGTTTACCTCCTGACCACGGACATTGTGGTCCCTGGGAGGGGGTGTCATGGGGGGTGGGGGCTGGTGCCGCAGGAAACTTCCCCTTCAGCCCGAGACAGGATGCCCCACACTGGTGCCCCCCCATGTCCCCCCCCCCGTCCCTGGGGCGCAGGTGCTGCTGGGAGCGTGCGTCGCACCGCAGAGCTCACACGCCGGGAAGGCACGTACAGGGCACACTGGGGGGGTGGGGTCAGTGCACACACAGATCGATATGGGGGTGGGGGGGCAGCTGCATTTCATCCCTGGCACCGTGTAAACAGCAATGAACTCACGGTTGGTCTCTGTGAGCCAGGGAAAAAGACAAGGGGCTTGGCTGGGGGGCCCTGCCAGCCCCCAGGAAGAGAGGGTGACTCTGGGGGGACAGATTCCATGGGGCTGGGGGGTCTCCGCAGCCCCCTGGTCCCCAGAGCCGCTAGCAGCACAGGAGTGTAACCCTTTGACCTGAGCTGAGCCCAGAATCCAGCCGCTTGTTCCCGCTGGGAGCAGAACGCGGTGGCCCTCGGGGATTTCTCTGACACAGTTTTGTTTATTTACAGACTGGCCAAAGTCCTGGGTCGCGGGACACAGAGAGACGCAAATCGCAGGACGCTGGGGGGGGGTTTGCTCAGAGCACCAAGCCCTGCACCCCTCCCAAAGGCCTCTCCGCCTGTTTCTCCCAGGGGCAGACGCCGCGCTGCCGGCCGCTCCCCCCAGCTGGCTCTGACGCTACGCTAGGAATTTACTGCAGCCCTCAGGGGTGTGAAAACCGACACCCTTGAGAGACGCCGTTATGCCACCCTCACCCCCAGCGTAGGCAGTGCTAGGTCGAGGGGCCGAGTCTCCGATCGACCTGGCTACTGCCTTGGGGAGGTGGCTACCGGCGCTGATGGGCGAAGCCCCGGCACGCTGCGTCTTCCCTGAGGCGCCGGTTAGAGGAGCCCCCAGCCTTTGGGTCTGTTCTGGCTTCCCGCAGGCACAGGCGCCCCCGACCCAAACCCATCCTCAGCACCACGCGGGCAGGCCGCCTTCTCCTGTGCCCTGTCCTGGCCGCCACTAACCGCAGGGGGGTGCGCCCCTGTCGCTCTCAGTAAGAGCTGAACCCACCCCCTAAGGAGGTTACCCAGCTGCAGTCCTACGCTGTGCCCCCCCCCCCCCGACACGCTTACGCAGGCCTGTAACTCCCCCCTCCCCCCGACTTCAGCGCGACAAAGGCTCCAAGGGGATATTCGGGGGCTCAGCACGAAGCACGTCCTTCAGCACTTGCACCATCGAGGGCTAAAACCTGCTAAATCCCCGTAAAACCCGCTGCTGCTGCTGGCGTCAAAGGGAGCCGGGCTCCATGCTGCAGCGGTGTCGCCGCAGAGCTGCTGGTGCTACTTCACACTGGGCGGGTCTCTGGCCTGCGCTGTGCGGACTGGCCGCCGGGTCCCTTCTGGTCTTGGCAGAACCATCCCCGTGGAAAATCCACAGACCGACTCACCGTTAGAAACCTGGGTACAGCAACGAGGCCCCGACCCCGCAGCCACTTCGGCAACTTCACACCCTCCACGGGGAGAAACAAACAAAATGTTAAGCCAGTTTTGTGCCGTTACAAGCGTTACCCACCCCGGCTCAGCTGATGAGCTCTAGACACTGCACCAGCTGGGGGGGGGCATGGAGCAGCTTTGGCACCACACCCCAGGGCTGGGCCAGGCCCGCGGCGAATCGTGTGTGGTCAGCCAGGGCAATGCAAACAGCACAAATCAGTCAAGAGCCAGTGCAGACCAGGCCTCACAGCAGCCTGCCTGGGGCCGTGTGTTGTCACTGACATTATCGGTTCCCAGCCAATGGGAGCTGCGGAGCCGGCGCTCGGGCCAGGGGCATCGTGCGGAGCCTCCCTGGCCGCCCCTGCACCTAGGAGCTGGAGGGACCTGTCACCGCTTCCCGAGAGCTGCACAGAGCCGGGAAGGGAGCTTGCCAGTCCCACGACCTGACTTTTAATGGCCCAGTCAGCAGTGCAGGGGGTGGGGCAGTGCAGGGGGTGGGTCCAGCACAGGGCAGTGTGGGGCAGGAGGGGGCAGTGTGGGGCAGGAGGGGTTGGAGCAGGGCGGGGCCAGCACAAGGAAGGGGTGGGGCAGGACAGGGGCAGGGCCAGCACGGGGCAGGAGGTCGGCAGGGGGTGAATCAGGGTCGGGGCCGGCACAGGTCAGGGGCGGGGCAGGGCAGTGCAGGGGCGGGGCCAGCACGGGGCAGGAGGTCGGCAGGGGGTGAATCAGGGTCGCAGCCGGCACAGGTCAGGGGCGGGGCCAGCACAAGGAAGGGGGTGGGGCAGGGGCGGGGCCAGCACGGAGCAGGAGGGGGCGGGGGCAGCGTGGGCCAGGGGTTGGAGCAGGGGCGGGGCAGCACGAGGAAGGGGTGGGGCAGGGCAGGGGCCGGCACAAGGAAGGGGGTGGGGCAGGGCAGGGGTGGGGCCAGCACGGGGCAGAGGTGTGGGGCAGGGGTTGAATCTGGGTTGGGGCCGGCCCAGGTCAGGGGGAGGGGCCGGCACAAGGAAGGGGGCGGGGCAGGAGCAGGGGCTGAGTCGGGGCAGGGCCGGGGTGGGGCTGGCGGTGGGCAGGGGCCACGTGGGGCCGAACTGTGGGGCCGTGGGAAGTTACGAGGGGACCACAGAGGGTTACGAGGCGGAGGCCACGATGGGGGGAGGGGAGCAGGGGGGCTGACGGGGCAGGAGAGCAGGGCAGGGCCATACAAAGGGGCAGGGAGCCGGCTCGGGGAGACATTCAGCGTCCCACCCCCCCAGCCGGGGGTCGGAGCAGCCAGCAGGTTGGGGGCGGTAACATCGTCGCTGAGAACAGACACCACGGGGGGCACGGAGAGGTTATGGGGCAAATCCCCCGATTTATTGGGACGGTTTTATGCACACACCACGATCCCAGGTGTGGCCAGAGACAGGGGCCCGGGTGGGGCTGTGACGTCCCCGGGTTCACCAGGAAGGTTCACACACAAATATTTACAATGGGGGGGGGGCTGCGGGCGAGTGAGGCCTGGGGGAGGTGTGGGGAAGACGACAGTCTGTGCTTGCCCCCACCCCATAGCACCGTCCCCTCCCGCACAGGGCTGGGCAGAGCCCCGCTGCGGCTCCCCTTCGGGACCGGGCCGCACCGGCCAAGCCAGACCTGGTGCTCAGATTAGAGAGCCCGGCCCCGTGCTGTGGGGCAGGGTACTCGGCCCTGCTGGGGTGCCCAGCCCCGTGCTGTGGGGCAGGGTACTCGGCCCCTCTGGGGTGCCCAGCCCCGTGCTGTGGGGCAGGGTACTCGGCCCCTCTGGGGTGCCCAGCCCCGTGCTGTGGGGCAGGGTACTCGGCCCCGCTGGGGTGCCCAGCCCCGTGCTGTGGGGCAGCGTATTCGGCCCCGCTGGGGAGCCCAGCCCTGTGCTGTGGGGCAGGGTACTCGGCCCCGCTGGGGTGCCCAGCCCCGTGCTGTGGGGCAGGGTACTCAGCCCCTCTGGGGAGCCCAGCCCTGTGCTGTGGGGCAGGGTACTCGGCCCCTCTGGGGTGCCCAGCCCCGTGCTGTGGGGCAGGGTACTGGGCCCTGCTGGGGTGCCCAGTCCCATGCTGTGGGGCAGGGTACTCGGCCCCGCTGGGGTGCCCAGCCCTGTGCTGTGGGGCAGGGTACTCGGCCCCGCTGGGGAGCCCAGCGCCAGGCTAGCAGGGTGGTGGGGGTCATGTCTCCTTATCTCGGGCTCTCTGAGAGCCCCCGCCCACAGCCAGGGCCCCACGAAGGGACCCGCTGTGGGGCAGAGACAGAGGCAGCTGGTCCCTGGCCCCACGCGGCTACGGCACGTTGACATAGTCGTAGTCGGGTTTCTGCTCGTCCAGCGAGGCTGCGAGGGAGAGAGAGAGAGAGAGAGAACCGTGGGCTCACCCCAGGGAGGGGGGTGCAGGCGTCGGGACTCGGGGCTGGGGGTCCCCGCCGGTCTGGGGGGCTATGGCTGCCTGGTGCACCCAGCCTGGGGTTCTTCCCACGGCCCAGCAGACAGTGCATGTCCGGTGCCTGCGGGGTCAGGGAGAACCCCACAGGGTCTGGGGGCGGCTGGGTCGCACTTGGGGGGCGGGGGGTGGGAGGGCAGGGTTCTTACGGGGTTTCGGCTCCTTGTCGTCCACGTTCGCGTAGGAGACATTCTCACCTGCCCGGGAGAGAGGAAGGGGACTGTGGGTAAGTGAAGCCTGCCCGGCCGGGGGCAGGACTGGGGTGACACGGAGCGGGCTCCCCTGCGGGCCTCTGGCAGGGCAGGAAATGTTCCCTGTGGGACCCCAGGGGGCAGCGTGCTTGGGAGATGCACACCTGCATAATCCCCCTTGTGCGTGCAAACCGTGCGTGCGTGTGAAAGGGACACGTGTGCCCAGGCTGGTGAGGGTGAGTCACACGGTGCGTCCTCACAGGCAGCACACACGGGGCGTGAAGGCGGGACCCCGGCGACCCCAGCCCGGCTAGGAGCAGCTGCAGCCTCGAGAGCCCGTCGCATGGAGCAGCCGCTTGGGGGCACGTTCCCACCCGGGGGACAATGCACATGCCAGTCAATGCACACCCTGCAGGAGTCACACACACACAGGGGCTGCACACACACACTCACACGCCAGGGTGTACATAGACACACACACACACACACACACACACAGGGGCTGCACACACACACTCACACGCCAGGGTGTACACAGACACAGACACACACACACACACAGGTGCTGCACACACACTCACATGCCAGGGTGTACACAGACACAGACACACACACACACACAGGTGCTGCACACACACTCACATGCCAGGGTGTACACAGACACAGACACACAGACACACACACACACACACCCACACACACACAGGTGCTGCACACACACTCACACGCCAGGATATACATAGACACACACACACAGGGGCTGCACACACACACTCACACGCCAGGGTGTACACAGACACTCACGCGTGCACACACACAAACACACACACAGGGGCTGCACACACACACTCACACGCCAGGGTGCACACACACACACACACAGGTGCTGCACACACACACGCCAGGGTGTACACAGACACTCACGCGCGCACACACACACACAGGGGCTGCACACACACACTCACACGCCAGGGTACACACACACACACAGGTGCTGCACACACACTCACACGCCAGGGTGTACACAGACACAGACACACAGACACACACACACACACAGGTGCTGCACACACACTCACATGCCAGGGTGTACACAGACACACACACACACACACAGGGGCTGCACACACACACTCACACGCCAGGGTGTACACAGACACTCACACGCACACACACACACACACACACACAGGCACACACGCTGTAGAACTGATAAATGAAATTGTTTTTAATTGTTCACTTTATTAATGTAACTTCTGCTCACCAGTCACTACACTTGCCTACACTGTAACTTCTGGTCACTGTTTGCCACAGTGTAATTCAAACCCCATTTTAAAACGCTCACTCCATTTTGTAAGAGCTTCCTCCAACCTTCAGTTTTGCAAACCCTGCTGTAATCTTGTTAGTTTAGTTTAGACGTGTGACTGAGGCATGTATGGATGATGGAATCAACCTCCAGCCCCAGCCTGTCCTGATGAAACAGAGTTCAAACCCCACCGGCTGAAGCTGCAGACAAGAGCCCTAACAAAGTAAGAGGCGGCCACCCTAAAAGAAAAGGTGCAATAGAAGGAAGATCAAAGCCAGGTCCCAGGCTGACAGTCGCCTGCAATTGACGGGTGATCAGTCACCAAACCCAGAGGCAGCGTGACACAGCAAGACCTATAGACTCTGGATTCAAACTCAAGCCTACAAAAAGGATGGGTGAGATGGGAGACTTTGGAGGGTAACGTTCTGCTGCCAACATGGAAGGACATCAGTGCAGGCCCAGCAGAGACCCAGCTCGTCCTTGTGCCCGGCTTCCCTGGCCAGTTACCGCCACAAGCCACGAACCCAAGCTGGGAAATCAAGCCACGAACTCAAGCTGTGTCCAGGAGTGGTAACTATGCAGCAGCTGCAGATCATCTGATGAATGTGTGTGTGTGTGTGTGTGTGTGTGTGTGTGTGTGTGTGTGTGTGTGTAGGTATTGGGATAATGTGTGTGTATAAGGATTAAGATATTAGTTATTGGTCGTAAATCAAATTATCATAATAAATGTGGCATCTTTGTCTTGCCCCCTGAAAAGATCCTGTGTAGTTTTGTCTGTACAACAACATGCACACAGGGGCTGCACACACGCGCGCGCGCACAAACACACACACACACACACAAGAATGGCCGTACCGGGTCAGACCAAAGGTCCATCTAGCCCAGTATCTGTCTACCGACAGTGGCCAATGCCAGGTGCCCCAGAGGGAGTGAACCTAACAAGCAATGATCAAGTGATCTCTCTCCTGCCATCCATCTCCATCCTCTGACGAACAGAGGCTAGGGACACCATTCTTACCCATCCTGGCTAATAGCCATTTATGGACTTAGCCACCATGAATTTATCCAGTCCCCTTTTAAACATTGTTATAGTCCTAGCCTTCACAACCTCCTCAGGTAAGGAGTTCCACAAGTTGACTGTGCGCTGCGTGAAGAAGAACTTCCTTTGATTTGTTTTAAACCTGCTGCCTATTAATGTCATTTGGTGACCCCTAGTTCTTGTATTATGGGAATAAGTAAATAACTTTTCCTTATCCACTTTCTCCACATCACTCATGATTTTATATACCTCTATCATGTCCCCCCTTAGTCTCCTCTTTTCCAAACTGAAGAGTCCTAGCCTCTTTCATCTTTCCTCATATGGGACCTTCTCCAAACCCCTAATCATATTAGTTGCCCTTTTCTGAACCTTTTCTAGTGCTAGAATATCTTTTTTGAGGTGAGGAGACCACATCTGTACACAGTATTCGAGATGTGGGCGTACCATGGATTTATATAAGGGCAATAATATATTCTCAGTCTTATTCTCTATCCCCTTTTTAATGATTCCTAACATCCTGTTTGCTTTTTTGACCGCCTCTGCACACTGCGTGGACATCTTCAGAGAACTATCCACGATGACTTCAAGATCTTTTTCCTGACTCGTTGTAGCTAAATTAGCCCCCATCATGTTGTATGTATAGTTGGGGTTATTTTTTCCAATGTGCATTACTTTACATTTATCCACATTACATTTCATTTGCCATTTTGTCGCCCAATCACTTAGTTTTGTGAGATCTTTTTGAAGTTTGTCACAGTCTGCTTTGGTCTTACATACTCACAGGGGCTGCACACATGCACTCACATGCCTGGGTTTGCGCACACACACACACACACACACACACACACACAGGGGCTGCACATACGCACGCACACACAGTGGCTGCACACACACACTCACCGGGGGTGCACACATACTCACATGCACACAGGGGCTGCACACACACACCAGGGTGTGCGCACACACACAGGGGCTGCACACACACACACACACACACACACAGGGGCTGCACACACACACACACACACACTCACCGGGGGTGCACACATACTCACATGCACACAGGGGCTGCACACACACACCAGGGTGTGCACACACACACACAGGGGCTGCACACACACACATACACAGTGGCTGCACACACACACTCACCGGGGGTGCACACATACTCACATGCACACAGGGGCTGCACACACACACCAGGGTGTGCGCACACACACAGGGGCTGCACACACACACATACACAGTGGCTGCACACACACACTCACCGGGGGTGCACACATACTCACATGCACACAGGGGCTGCACACACACACCAGGGTGTGCGCACACACACAGGGGCTGCACACACACACCAGGGTGTGCGCACACACACAGGGGCTGCACACACACACACACACACACACACACACACAGGGGCTGCACACACACACACAGGGGCTGCACACACACACTCACCGGGGGTGCACACATACTCACATGCACACAGGGGCTGCACACACACACCAGGGTGTGCGCACACACACAGGGGCTGCACACACACACACACACAGGGGCTGCACACATGCACACACGCACACACCAGGGTGTGCGCACACACACACACACACACACACACACGGGCTGCACACATGCACACACCAGGGTGTGCGCACACACACACACTCACACGCACACACACACACAGGGGCTGCACACACACACACACACAGGGGCTGCACACATGCACACACGCACACACCAGGGTGTGCGCACACACACACACTCACACTCACACATGCACTTACCCTCGTCGTGACTGGGGCCCTTCTGCCTGTGGGGCCCGGTTCTCTCGGCCCCCAATGGAAGCACCTCCCTGCAGATGGGGAGGGAGCAGAGAGGTGACCGTGCGGATGGAGCAGGGGCCCAGCCTCCCCCCCCAGGGTGATGTGTTCAGGAAGGGGTCAGGCCCTACACACACCCGAGGGCCCAGAGACCCCCCCCGAGCTGAGTGTCCCCCCCAGCTCACCCTGCCCCCCACCCCCGGCCAGGGCGCAGCCCCCAGTACTCACAGATACTCCTTGTCCTTCTCCACGGAGCCTGCAAAGCACAAGGCAGGGGAGTGGGGTGAGAGGCCGCGGCTGGGCACACGGATCGGGGGCCCCCAGCACCTGCACACAGCGCCCCGCCCAGGGCGAGCCGGCCCCAGGCTGCCCCCCGGCAATGGAACGTGGGGCACCAGCCCAGCCTGTGTGTGGGGCGTCCCCATGGCTCAGCATGGGCCAAACGCGCGACACCCCCCACCCCCATGGTGCCTTTGCTGAGGTGCCCTCGGTGGGGAACGTTCCCACTCGGGGGTGTTGGTAACCCAGGAGCCCCCAAAACTCTGCTTTAGCAGGAACCTAGGGTGGGGCATGTGGGGTGCACCCAGGGATAGATGGAGGGGGGTGTCTGGGGTAGATGGGTGGTGAACAGAGGGGTGGGGCAGGGTCCCTCTCAGAAGGGCCGGAGAGGGGGTTCTAACAGGAGCGGGGCAGGGCAGTGGGCAGGGTCTCTATGGGGTCAGGAGGGTGGGGCAGGGTCTCTATGGGGCAGGGTCTCTGTTGGGGGAAGAAGGGTGCAGCAGGGTCTCTTTTGGGGGCAGGGCAGTGGGGCAGGTCTCTATGGGGCAGGGTCTCACAGGGGGCCCGGCTGGGGTCCATGTCTCACTTACTTCCCCCATTGGCACCCTGCAGATTCACATAGTCCTCCTCGGAGTCTGAGAGAGAGACGCAGCCTGAGTCGCCCGGCCCCAAAGTGCTCCCGCCCCACCCCTGCCCCACCCCCTCCCCTGCCCCCCACCTCTCTCCCATTCCCCCCTGCACCCCCCTGCCAACCTCAGCCTCCCCCCACAGCGCTGGGCTGGGGCCGGGACTTGGGGTGCAGAGCCAGGAGACCCCCCCCATCGCGTCCTGCCCCCCCAGCACTCACTGATGTTCACGTAGCTCCCATGGCTGTCCACGTCTGCTGAGAAACACAGGGGGTTAGAGACAGACACGGGGGTGCAGCCGGGGCACGGGGAGCGGGGCTGGGGCTGCCCCCACCCCCCCAGCACAGGCCGGGTCTCCATTCCCCCAGGCCCCACTCACCGGTGCCAGATTCCCGGGCCTGCTTCAGGGACTCAAAGACCCTGTGGGGAGGAAGGAGTGGGGTCAGAGCGGGGGGGTTCCTGGCCCCCCAGCCCCAGCCGGGACCCCCTTTTCTTCCTGCCCCAGCCGGGACCCCCTCCCCTCCCCAGCCGGGACCCCCACTGCACCCCTGCCTAGCCGGGACTCCCTCCCCTCCCCTCCCGGGACCCCCACTGCACCCCTGCCTAGCCGGGACCCCCTCCCCTCCCCTGCCGGGACCCCCACTGCACCCCTGCCTAGCCGGGACCCCCTCCCCAGCCGGGACCCCCACTGCACCCCTGCCTAGCCGGGACCCCCTCCCCTCCCCTGCCCGGACCCCCACTGCACCCCTGCCTAGGCGGGACCCCCTCTCCTCCCCTGCCGGGACCCCCACTGCACCCCTCCCTAGCCGGGACCCCCTCCCCTCCCAAGCCGGGCCCCTCTCCCCCCCCCTGCCGGGACCCCCACAGCACCCCTGCCTGGCAGGACCCTCTCCCCTCCCCTGCCGGGACCCCCACTGCACCCCTGCCTAGCCGGGACCCTCTCCCCTCCCCTGCCCAGGCTAACTGGGACTCCACACCAAGTAGCCAGCTCCTGGGCAGGGCCGGTGGCCCCCTTGGGGATGCAACCCCTAGACGGGGCTGGGGAAGGTCCGGGGGAGCAGTGTGGGCAGAGGGGAGCCCTGGCGTGGGCAGGGATTTGACACCTACGGGGTCTGCCGCGACTCTGTCCACGGGGCAGGAGCTGTGAGGAGAGAGGGGGAGAGACGGTGACTCCCATGCAGAGACACGAGCCCTCCGCCCCGCACATGGGGGCACGGCAGCCGGCCGGGCAGGCTCTATGCCAGACACTGGCTGCCACCTCTGGGTCCGGGCCTAGGCAGCTCTGTCCCGTTCTGCCGCACTGCAGGGTGGTGGCAGCAGTGGGGAGCTGCAGTGCAGGGGTGGGGGGCTGCGCAGTGCGTTTCAGTCCCGTTGTCTGGGGTGGGTGTGTCTTGGGGGCGTGTACTGTGGGGGGGTGATGCAGGGGTGCGTGTCTGGGGGTGCGTAGTGCAGGGTGCGTGTCTCAGGGCTGCAAGTTTCGGGGTGTGTAGTGCAGGGGGTGTGATGCAGGGTGCATGTCTGGGGGTGTGATGCAGGGTGCGTGTTTTGGGCTGCGATGCAGGGTGTGTGTCTCGGGGTGTGTAGTGCAGGGGTGCGTAGTGCAGGGTGTGTGTCTCAGGATGTGTAGTGCAGGGGTGCGTAGTGCAGGGTGTGTGTCTCAGGATGTGTAGTGCAGGGGTGCGATGCAGGGTGCATGTCTGGGGGTGTAATGCAGGATGCGTGTTTTGGGGTGTGATGCAGGGTGCTTATCTGGGGGTGCATAGTGCAGCAGTGCGATGCAGGGTGTGTGTCTCGGGGTGCATAGTGCAGGGGTGCGATGCAGGGTGCATGTCTAGGGGTGTGATGCAGGGTGCGTGTTTTGGGGTGCGTAGAGCCGGGGGTGCGAAGCAGGATGCGTGTTTCGGGGTGTGATGCAGGGTGTGTAGTGCCGGGGGTGCGCTGCAGGATGCGTGTTTTGGGGTGTGTAGTGCCGGGAGTGCGCTGCAGGATGCGTGTTTCGGGGTGTGATGCAGGGTGCGTGTCTGGGGGTGCGATGCAGGATGTGTGTTTTGGGGTGCATAGTGCAGGGTGCGATGCAGGATGCGTGTTTTGGGGTGCGATGCAGGGTGCTTATCTGGGGGTGCATAGTGCAGCAGTGCGATGCAGGGTGTGTGTCTCGGGGTGCGTAGTGCCGGGGTGCAATGCAGGGTGTGTGTCTCGGGGTGCATAGTGCAGAGGTGTGATGCAGGATGCATGTCTAGGGGTGTGATGCAGGGTGCGTGTTTCGGGGTGTGATGCAGGGTGTGTGTCTGGGGGTGCGATGCAGGGTGCGTAGTGCCGGGGGTGCGCTGCAGGATGCGTGTTTCGCGGTGTGTAGTGCCGGGGGTGCGCTGCAGGATGCGTGTTTCGGGGTGTGTAGTGCCGGGAGTGCGCTGCAGGATGCGTGTTTCGGGGTGTGATGCAGGGTGTGTAGTGCCGGGAGTGCGCTGCAGGATGCGTGTTTCGGGGTGTGTAGTGCGAGTGCGCTGCAGGATGCGTGTTGGGGTGTGTAGTGCGAAGTGCGCTGCAGGATGCGTGTTTGGGGTGTGTAGTGCGAGTGCGCTGCAGGATGCGTGTTTGGTGTGATGCAGGGTGTGTAGTGCCGGGAGTGCGCTGCAGGATGCGTGTTTTGGGGTGTGTAGTGCCGGGAGTGCGCTGCAGGATGCGTGTTTTGGGGTGTGTAGTGCCGGGGGTGCGCTGCAGAATGCGTGTTTCGGGGTGTGATGCAGGGTGTGTAGTGCGGGAGTGCGCTGCAGGATGCATGTTTTGGGGTGTGTAGTGCCGAGTGCGCTGCAGGGTGCGTGTTTCGGGTGTGTAGTGCGAGTGCGCTGCAGGATGTGTGTTTGGTGTGTAGTGCGAAGTGCGCTGCAGGATGCGTGTTTGGGGGTGTGTAGTGCCGGGAGTGCGCTGCAGGATGCGTGTTTCGGGGTGTGATGCAGGGTGTGTAGTGCCGAGAGTGCGCTGCAGGATGCGTGTTTTGGGGTGTGTAGTGCCGGGAGTGCGCTGCAGGATGCGTGTTTTGGGGTGTGTAGTGCCGGGAGTGCGCTGCAGGATGCGTGTTTCGGGGTGTGTAGTGCCGGGAGTGCGCTGCAGGATGTGTGTTTCGGGGTGTGTAGTGCCGGGGGTGCGCTGCAGGATGCGTGTTTTGGGGTGTGTAGTGCGGGAGTGCGCTGCAGGATGCGTGTTTCGGTGTGATGCAGGGTGTGTAGTGCCGGTGCGCTGCAGGATGCGTGTTTGGTGTGATGCAGGTGTGTAGTGCCGGTGCGCTGCAGGATGCGTGTCTCGGGGTGTGTAGTGCAGGGGTGCAATGCAGGGTGCATGTCTGGGGGTGTGATGCAGGATGCGTGTTTCGGGGTGTGATGCAGGGTGTGTAGTGCCGGGAGTGCGCTGCAGGATGCGTGTTTTGGGGTGTGTAGTGCCGGGGGTGCGCTGCAGGATGCGTGTTTCGGGTGTGATGCAGGGTGTGTAGTGCCGAGTGCGCTGCAGGATGCGTGTTTTGGGTGTGTAGTGCTGGGAGTGCGCTGCAGGATGCGTGTTTGGGTGTGATGCAGGGTGTGTAGTGCCGAGTGCGCTGCAGGATGCGTGTTTGGTGTGATGCAGGGTGTGTAGTGCCGGGTGCGCTGCAGGATGCGTGTCTCGGGTGTGTAGTGCAGGGGTGCAATGCAGGGTGCATGTCTGGGGGTGTGATGCAGGATGCGTTTTTCGGGGTGTGATGCAGGGTGTGTAGTGCCGGGGGTGCGCTGCAGGATGCGTGTTTCGGGGTGTGATGCAGGGTGTGTAGTGCCGGGAGTGCGCTGCAGGATGCGTGTTTCGGGGTGTGATGCAGGGTGTGTAGTGCCGGGGGTGCGCTGCAGGATGCGTGTTTCGGGGTGTGATGCAGGGTGTGTAGTGCCGGGAGTGCGCTGCAGGATGCGTGTTTTGGGGTGTGTAGTGCCGGGAGTGCGCTGCAGGATGCGTGTTTCGGGGTGTGTAGTGCCGGGGGTGCGCTGCAGGATGCGTGTTTTGGGGTGTGTAGTGCCGGGAGTGCGCTGCAGGATGCGTGTCTCGGGGTGTGTAGTGCAGGGGTGCAATGCAGGGTGCATGTCTGGGGGTGCGAAGCAGGATGCGTGTTTCGGGGTGTGATGCAGGGTGTGTAGTGCCGAGTGCGCTGCAGGATGCGTGTTTTGGGGTGTGTAGTGCCGAGTGCGCTGCAGGATGCGTGTTTCGGGTGTAGTGCCGGTGCGCTGCAGGATGCGTGTTTTTGGGGTGTGTAGTGCTGGGAGTGCGCTGCAGGATGCGTGTTCGGGGTGTGATTCTGGGTGTGTAGTGCCGGGTGTGCGCTGCAGGGTGCGTGTCTCGGGGTGTGTAGTGCAGGGGTGCAATGCAGGGTGCATGTCTGGGGGTGTGATGCAGGATGCGTGTTTCGGGGTGTGATGCAGGGTGTGTAGTGCCGGGAGTGCGCTGCAGGATGCGTGTTTTGGGGTGTGTAGTGCCGGGAGTGCGCTGCAGGATGCGTGTTTCGGGGTGTGATGCAGGGTGTGTAGTGCCGGGAGTGCGCTGCAGGATGCGTGTTTTGGGGTGTGTAGTGCCGGGAGTGCGCTGCAGGATGCGGGTGTTGGGGTGTGTAGTGCCGGGAGTGCGCTGCAGGATGCGTGTTTAGGGGTGTGTAGTGCCGGGAGTGCGCTGCAGGATGCGTGTTCGGGTGTGATGCAGGGTGTGTAGTGCGAGTGCGCTGCAGGATGCGTGTTTTGGGGTGTGTAGTGCGGGTGCGCTGCAGGATGCGTTTTGGGGTGTGATGCAGGGTGTGTAGTGCCGGGAGTGCGCTGCAGGATGCGTGTTTTGGGGTGTGTAGTGCCGGGAGTGCGCTGCAGGATGCGTGTTTCGGGGTGTGTAGTGCCGGGAGTGCGCTGCAGGATGCGTGTTTCGGGGTGTGATGCAGGGTGTGTAGTGCCGGGGGTGCGCTGCAGGATGCGTGTTTTGGGGTGTGTAGTGCCGGGAGTGCGCTGCAGGATGCGTGTTTCGGGGTGTGATGCAGGGTGTGTACTGACGGGAGTGCGCTGCAGGATGCGTGTTTTGGGGTGTGTAGTGCCGGGAGTGCGCTGCAGGATGCGTGTTTGGGGGTGTGTAGTGCCGGGAGTGCGCTGCAGGATGCGTGTTTTGGGGTGTGTAGTGCCGGGAGTGCGCTGCAGGATGCGTGTTTCGGGGTGTGTAGTGCCGGGAGTGCACTGCAGGATGCGTGTTTCGGGTGATGCAGGGTGTGTAGTGCCGGGTGCGCTGCAGGATGCGTGTTTCGGTGTGATGCAGGTGTGTAGTGCGAAGTGCGCTGCAGGATGCGTGTTTTGGGGTGTGTAGTGCCGAGTGCGCTGCAGGATGCGTGTTTCGGGTGTGATGCAGGGTGTGTAGTGCCGGGGGGGCGCTGCAGGATGCGTGTTTTGGGGTGTGTAGTGCCGGGAGTGCGCTGCAGGATGCGTGTTTCGGGGTGTGATGCAGGGTGCGTGTCTGGGGGTGCGATGCAGGATGTGTGTTTTGGGGTGCATAGTGCAGGGTGCGATGCAGGATGCGTGTTTTGGGGTGCGATGCAGGGTGCTTATCTGGGGGTGCATAGTGCAGCAGTGCGATGCAGGGTGTGTGTCTCGGGGTGCGAAGTGCCGGGGTGCAATGCAGGGGGTGTGTCTCGGGGTGGATTGTGCAGTGGTGTGATGGAGGTTGCATTTCTAGGGGTGTGATGCAGGTTGCGTGTTTCGGGGTGTGATGCAGGGTGTGTGTCTGGGGGTGAGATGCAGTGTGCGTAGTGCCGGGGGTGCGCTGCAGGATGCGTGTTTCGCGGTGTGTAGTGCCGGGGGTGCGCTGCAGGATGCGTGTTCGGGTGTGATGCAGGTGTGTAGTGCCGGGAGTGCGCTGCAGGATGCGTGTTTCGGGGTGTGTAGTGCCGGGAGTGCGCTGCAGGATGCGTGTTTCGGGGTGTGTAGTGCCGGGGGTGCGCTGCAGGATGCGTGTTTCGGGGTGTGTAGTGCCGGGAGTGCGCTGCAGGATGCGTGTTTTGGGGTGTGTAGTGCCGGGGGTGCGCTGCAGGATGCGTGTCTCGGGGTGTGATGCAGGGTGTGTAGTGCCGGGGGTGCGCTGCAGGATGCGTGTTTTGGGGTGTGTAGTGCCGGGGGTGCGCTGCAGGATGCGTGTTTTGGGGTGTGTAGTGCCGGGAGTGCGCTGCAGGATGCGTGTTTCGGGGTGTGATGCAGGGTGTGTAGTGCCGGGGGTGCGCTGCAGGATGCGTGTCTCGGGGTGTGTAGTGCAGGGGTGCAATGCAGGGTGCATGTCTGGGGGTGTGATGCAGGATGCGTGTTTCGGGGTGTGATGCAGGGTGTGTAGTGCCGGGGGTGCGCTGCAGGATGCGTGTCTCGGGGTGTGTAGTGCAGGGGTGCAATGCAGGGTGCATGTCTGGGGGTGTGATGCAGGATGCGTGTTTCGGGGTGTGATGCAGGGTGTGTAGTGCCGGGAGTGCGCTGCAGGATGCGTGTTTTGGGGTGTGTAGTGCCGGGGGTGCGCTGCAGGATGCGTGTTTCGGGGTGTGATGCAGGGTGTGTAGTGCCGGGGGTGCGCTGCAGGATGCGTGTTTTGGGGTGTGTAGTGCTGGGAGTGCGCTGCAGGATGCGTGTTTCGGGGTGTGATGCAGGGTGTGTAGTGCCGGGGGTGCGCTGCAGGATGCGTGTTTTGGGGTGTGTAGTGCCGAGTGCGCTGCAGGATGCGTGTTTGGGGTGTGATGCAGGGTGTGTAGTGCCGAGTGCGCTGCAGGATGCGTGTTTTGGGGTGTGTAGTGCTGGGAGTGCGCTGCAGGATGCGTGTTCGGGTGTGATGCAGGTGTGTAGTGCCGGTGTGCTGCAGGATGCGTGTTTTGGGGTGTGTAGTGCCGAGTGCGCTGCAGGATGCGTGTTTCGTGTGATGCAGGGTGCGTGTCTGGGGTGCGATGCAGGATGTGTGTTTTGGGGTGCATAGTACAGGGTGCGATGCAGGATGCGTGTTTTGGGGTGCGATGCAGGGTGCTTATCTGGGGGTGCATAGTGCAGCAGTGCGATGCAGGGTGTGTGTCTCGGGGTGCGTAGTGCCGGGGTGCAATGCAGGGTGTGTGTCTCGGGGTGCATAGTGCAGAGGTGTGATGCAGGATGCATGTCTAGGGGTGTGATGCAGGGTGCGTGTTTCGGGGTGTGATGCAGGGTGTGTGTCTGGGGGTGCGATGCAGGGTGTGTAGTGCCGGGGGTGCGCTGCAGGATGCGTGTTTCGGGGTGTGTAGTGCCGGGAGTGCGCTGCAGGATGCGTGTTCGGGGTGTAGTGCCGAGTGCGCTGCAGGACGCGTGTTTCGGGTGTGATGCAGGGTGCGTAGTGCCGGGGTGCAATGCAGGATGCGTGTCTCGGGGTGTGTAGTGCAGGGGTGCAATGCAGGGTGCATGTCTGGGGGTGTGATGCAGGATGCGTGTTTCGGGGTGTGATGCAGGGTGTGTAGTGCCGGGAGTGCGCTGAAGGATGCGTGTTTTGGGGTGTGTAGTGCCGGGGGTGCGCTGCAGGATGCGTGTTTCAGGGTGTGTAGTGCCGGAGTGCACTGCAGGATGCGTGTTTCGGGGTGTGTAGAACGGTGTGTAGTGCCAGGAGTGCGCTGCAGGATGCGGGTTTCGGGGGGTGATGGAGGGTGTGTAGTGCCAGGAGTGCGCTGCAGGATGCGTGTTTTGGGGTGTGTAGTGGCGGGATTGCGCTGCAGGATGCGTGTTTCGGGGTGTGTATTGCCGGGGGTGCGCTGCAGGATGCGTGTTTTGGGGTGTGTAGTGCCGAGTGCGCTGCAGGATGCGTGTTTCGGGGTGTGATGCAGGTGTGTAGTGCCGGTGCGCTGCAGGATGCGTGTTTCGGTGTGATGCAGGTGTGTAGTGCCGAGTGCGCTGCAGGATGCGTGTTTCGTGGCGTGATGCGGGGTGTGTAGGGCCGGGTGTGCGCTGCAGGATGCGTGTTTCGGGGTGTGTATTGCCGGGGGTGCGCTGCAGGATGCGTGTTTTGGGGTGTAGTGCGAAGTGCGCTGCAGGATGCGTGTTTGGGGTGTGATGCAGGGTGTGTAGTGCCGAGTGCGCTGCAGGATGCGTGTTCGGGTGTGATGCAGGGTGTGTAGTGCCGGTGCGCTGCAGGATGCGTGTTTTGGGGTGTGTAGTGGAGTGCGCTGCAGGATGCGTGTTTCGGTGTGATGCAGGGTGTGTAGTGCCGGGTGCGCTGCAGGATGCGTGTCTCGGGGTGTGTAGTGCAGGGGTGCAATGCAGGGTGCATGTCTGGGGGTGCGAAGCAGGATGCGTGTTTCGGGGTGTGATGCAGGGTGTGTAGTGCCGGGAGTGCGCTGGAGGATGCGTGTTTTGGGGTGTGTTGTGCCGGGAGTGCGGTGCAGGATGGGTGTTTCGGGGTGTGTAGTGCCGGGGGTGCGCTGCAGGATGCGTGTTTTGGGGTGTGTAGTGCTGGGAGTGCGCTGCAGGATGCGTGTTTCGGTGTGATGCAGGTGTGTAGTGCGAGTGCGCTGCAGGATGCGTGTTTTGGGGTGTGTAGTGCCGGGGGTGCGCTGCAGGATGCGTTTTTCGGGGTGTGATGCAGGGTGTGTAGTGCCGGGGGTGCGCTGCAGGATGCGTGGTTCGGGGGGTGATGCAGGGTGTGTAGTGCGAGTGCGCTGCAGGATGCGTGTTTCGGTGTGATGCAGGGTGTGTAGTGCCAGGGGTGCGCTGCAGGATGCTTGTTTCGGGGTGTGATGCAGGGTGTGTAGTGCCGGGGGTGCGCTGCAGGTTGGGTGTTTGGGGTGGTGTAGTGCCGGGGGTGCGCTGCAGGATGCGTGTTTCGGGGTGTGATGCAGGGTGTGTAGTGCCGGGGGTGCGCTGCAGGATGCGTGTCTCGGGGTGTGTAGTGCAGGGGTGCAATGCAGGGTGCATGTCTGGGGGTGCGAAGCAGGATGCGTGTTTCGGGGTGTGATGCAGGGTGTGTAGTGCCGGGAGTGCACTGCAGGATGCGTGTTTTGGGGTGTGTAGTGCCGGGAGTGCACTGCAGGATGCGTGTTTCGGGGTGTGATGCAGGGTGTGTAGTGCCGGGGGTGCGCTGCAGGATGCGTGTTTCGGGGTGTGATGCAGGGTGTGTAGTGCCGGGGGTGCGCTGCAGGATGCGTGTTTTGGGGTGTGTAGTGCCGGGAGTGCACTGCAGGATGCGTGTTTCGGGTGTGATGCAGGGTGTGTAGTGCCGGTGCGCTGCAGGATGCGTGTTTGGGTGTGATACAGGGTGTGTAGTGCCGAGTGCGCTGCAGGATGCGTGTTTTGGGGTGTGTAGTGCCGAGTGCACTGCAGGATGCGTGTTTCGGGTGTGATGCAGGGTGTGTAGTGCGGTGCGCTGCAGGATGCGTGTTTCGGGTGTGATGCAGGGTGTGTAGTGCCGAGTGCGCTGCAGGATGCGTGTTTCGTGTGATGCAGGGTGTGTAGTGCCGAGTGCGCTGCAGGATGCGTGTTTGGGGTGTGTAGTGCCGAGTGCACTGCAGGATGCGTGTCTGGGTGTGTGATTCTGGGTGTGTAGTGCCGGGGTGCGCTGCAGGATCGCGTTGTGAGGTGTGATGCAGGGTGTGTAGTGCCGAGTGCGCTGCAGGATGCGTGTTCGGGTGTGATGCAGGGTGTAGTGCCGAGTGCGCTGCAGGATGCGTGTTTCGGGTGTGTAGTGCCGAGTGCGCTGCAGGGTGCGTGTTTCGGGGTGTGATGCAGGGTGAGTAGTGCCGGGAGTGCGCTGCAGGATGCGTGTTTCGGGGTGTGTAGTGCCGGGAGTGCGCTGCAGGGTGCGTGTTTCGGGGTGTGATGCAGGTGTGTAGTGCCGGTGCGCTGCAGGATGCGTGTTTCGGGTGTGATGCAGGGTGTGTAGTGCCGAGTGCGCTGCAGGATGCGTGTTTGGGGTGTGTAGTGCCGAGTGCACTGCAGGATGCGTGTTCGGGGTGTGATGCAGGGTGTGTAGTGCGAAGTGCGCTGCAGGATGCGTGTTTCGGGTGTGATGCAGGGTGTGTAGTGCCGAGTGCGCTGCAGGATGCGTGTTCGGGTGTGATGCAGGGTGTGTAGTGCCGAGTGCGCTGCAGGATGCGTGTTTCGGGGTGTGTAGTGCCGAGTGCGCTGCAGGGTGCGTGTTTCGGGGTGTGATGCAGGGTGTGTAGTGCCGGGAGTGCGCTGCAGGGTGCGTGTTTCGGGGTGTGATGCAGGGTGTGTAGTGCCGGGGGTGTGCTGCAGGATGCGTGTTTTGGGGTGTGTAGTGCCGGGGGTGCGCTGCAGGATGCGTGTTTTGGGGTGTGTAGTGCCGGGAGTGCGCTGCAGGATGCGTGTTTTGGGGTGTGTAGTGCCGAGTGCGCTGCAGGATGCGTGTTTTGGGGTGTGTAGTGCCGAGTGCGCTGCAGGATGCGTGTTTCGGGTGTGATGCAGGGTGTGTAGTGCCGAGTGCGCTGCAGGGTGTGATGCAGGGTGTGTAGTGCCGAGTGCGCTGCAGGATGCGTGTTTGGGTGTGTAGTGCCGAGTGCGCTGCAGGAGTGCGTGTTTGTGTGATGCAGGGTGTGTAGTGCCGGGGGTGTGCTGCAGGATGCGTGTTTTGGGGTGTGTAGTGCCGGGGGTGCGCTGCAGGATGCGTGTTTTGGGGTGTGTAGTGCCGGGGGTGCGCTGCAGGATGAGTGTTTTGGGTGTGTAGTGCCGAGTGCGCTGCAGGATGCGTGTTTGGGGTGTGTAGTGCCGAGTGCGCTGCAGGATGCGTGTTTTGGGGTGTGTAGTGCCGGTGCGCTGCAGGATGCGTGTTTCGGGTGTGATGCAGGGTGTGTAGTGCGGGTGCGCTGCAGGATGCGTGTTTTGGGGTGTGTAGTGCTGGTGCGCTGCAGGATGCGTGTTTGGGGTGTAGTGCCGAGTGCGCTGCAGTGCGTGTTTCGGGGTGTGTAGTGCCGGGTGCGCTGCACGATGCGTGATTTGGGGTGTGTAGTGCCGGGTGCGCTGCAGGATGCGTGTTTCGGGGTGTGTAGTGCCGGGAGTGCGCTGCAGGATGCGTGTTTCGTGTGTAGTGCTGGGAGTGCGCTGCAGGATGCGTGTTTCGGGGTGTGATGCAGGGTGTGTAGTGCCGGGGGTGCGCTTCAGGATGCGTGTTTAGGGGTGTGTAGTGCCGGGTGTGCGCTGCTGGGTGCGTGTTTCGGGGTGTGATGCAGGGTGTGTAGTGCCGGGAGTGCGCTGCAGGATGCGTGTTTTGGGGTGTGTAGTGCCGGGAGTGCGCTGCAGGATGCGTGTTTTGGGGTGTGTAGTGCCGGGGGTGCGCTGCAGGATGCGTGTTTTGGGGTGTGTAGTGCCGGGGGTGCGCTGCAGGATGCGTGTTTTGGGGTGTGTAGTGCCGGGAGTGCGCTGCAGGGTGCGTGTTTCGGGGTGTGTAGTGCCGGGGGTGCGCTGCAGGATGCGTGTTTTGGGGTGTGTAGTGCTGGGGGTGCGCTGCAGGATGCGTGTTTTGGGGTGTGTAGTGCCGGGAGTGCGCTGCAGGGTGCGTGTTTCGGGGTGTGTAGTGCCGGGGGTGCGCTGCAGGATGCGTGTCTCGGGGTGTGTAGTGCAGGGGTGCAATGCAGGGTGCATGTCTGGGGGTGTGATGCAGGATGCGTGTTTCGGGGTGTGATGCAGGGTGTGTAGTGCCGGGGTTGCGCTGCAGGATGCGTGTTTCGGGGTGTGATGCAGGGTGTGTAGTGCCGGGGGTGCGCTGCAGGATGCGTGTTTCGGGGTGCATAGTGCAGGGTTGCGTGTCTCGGCGCTGCGTGTCTCTGAGGCGTGTCATGTGGGCGCGCCGTGTGTCCCAGGATTGCCCGGGAGCTTTGGTCTCCGCCTGTCGCCATGGTACTTACGATACTGGAAATCGTCCTCGTCCTCGTCTAGAGAGAGGGGAAACGCGCCTGAGACACCAGCCCCACAGCCCTCCGTCCCCCGCCCCGCAGGTCCCCGTCACCCGCAGGGTGCCCAGGCCCGGCCGCCCCGGGCGCCAGGTCACACGTCTGTGCTGGAGACAGGCGGGAGAGGCCAGAGGGGAGCCCCAGACCGGCCTGTGGGGGCGGTTAAACCTGGGTGCTCAGTGCAGAGACGAGACGACTGGGGGCCGTTCAGTTGGTTATGGGGGGCTGTAACCACGACGGGGCCCGTTGTTCTGGCCCAAGGCAGGACAAGCAGCGATGGGCGTCATGGGCAGCCAGGGCGCGAGGTCGGACATTAGCGAACCCGGTAACGTTCAGCCTCCGGACGGGCTGGGGGGTCCCCATAACTGGGGGGTTCTCAGGGCTGCTCTGGGGTTCCTGGCCCTGCCTCGGTGCCAGGGCTGGACGTGGTGGTGGCCTCTCAAGGTCCCCTCCAGCCCCACATCTCTATCCAGCCTGCCCCCCGTCTCACCCCGCTCCCCGGGGGTACTCACTGTCCGTGCTCCTGGGGCCCACAGGAGGCCGTGGGCTTGCGGGGACACTGGTGCCAGGGGTAGGATCTGCGGGGAACAGGAGGGTGAGTTGTGCTGGGGGGCTCTGGCCCCCCCAGGGTAAGGAGAGGGGCAGCGGCCCTGCACCGGGGACTCACCGGAGATGTAGCGTGGCCCCAGCTCCGGAGGCGAGTCCCTGCAATACACAACGGGCAGAGGGGCAGCATCTGGGGGGCCGGGGCAGCTCCGGGGAGACGGGGAGGGGCAGCATCTGGGGGCGGGGAAGCTCTGGGGTGGGTGGAGATGGGGAGGGGCAGCGTCTGGGGAGGGGCAGCTCCAAGGTGTGGGGAGACGGGGAGGGGCAGCGTCTGGGGGTGGGGGCAGCTCTGGGGGAGAGACAGGAGAGGCAGCGTCTGAGGGGCAGGGTCAGCTCCGGGGAGATAGGGAGGGGCGGCATCATGGGGAAGGAGGGCAGCACCGTGGGGAGGGGGTGTAGCACTTACCTGGGTTGTGGGCCCCATGGGGGGAAAACAGGAAGCTCTGGGGAGGGGGGAAATGGGTCAGTGATGTCATCTCATTAACAAACAGCCCAAGCTCCCTCCCTCACCACCCTTCCCCGCCCCTTGTGCCCCCCTGCTCCCCGTCTCCCCTCCCCGCCCCTTGTGCCCCTGCTCCCTCCCCCAACCCTTGTGCCCCCTGCTCCCCGTCTCCCTCCCCACCCCTTGTGCCCCCTGCTCCCCGTCTCCTCCCCACCCCTTGTGCCCCTGCTCCCCGTCTCCCTCCCCACCCCAGCCCCATCGCCCTTCCCCTGCCCCTTGTACTCCCTGCTTCCCCGTCTCCCTTCCCACCCCTGTACCCCCATCCCCGTCACTCACTTCTCCGGCAGAGCCCGCAGAGCAGCAGGCAGCCCCCCAGGGGGACGAGCGCCCAGCCCCCCACCCAGCCACTCGCCGTGCCCTGGGCCCAGGCCATGGGCAGCTCTGTGGGGAGAGAAATGGGAGACAGACAGGTTAGAACAGCAGAGACACCCGCACCCCCCCTGCCCCCGCCCCATGGGCGCTGTGCCGGGGCAGCCTGCAGTGCCCTGCCTGGACAGAGGGACGGCCAGACACAGCCCCCACCCCCCCAGGGGGCACAGGCCCCAGCCCCCGGCCCTGCAGCGGGCCCCAGCCCCGTGACGAAGTGGGGATTTTCTCATTATGTTGTAGGTGAGCCTATGTGAGTCTTACTGCTTGGCATGAGAGCTGTGTGTGCCTCAGTTTCCCTGTGTGCTGCACCAATGCCCAGGTGGTGGGAATGGGGGGGTGTGACTTGCGGGGGCTGCTCCAGCTGCCTGCAGGGATGCTATGGCCCCACCAGAGACCCAGGAGGGGGATGACACCAGGTGACTCTTGGCCCAGGCGAGACAAAGGCCGGAGGAGGAGCAATGGGCCGGGCAGGGGCCAGGCAGCTGGAAGCGAGTCAGTCCCAGCTGGCTTGGGGCGGTGGGGGGGGACCAGCCCTGGCTCTGGGCTCCCCTCCCGCCAAGTTGGACTTGGCTGAAAGTCCCTGATTTCTGTGCTAACGAGCTCTGCCCTACGCTGCGTTCCTGTCGCCTAATAAACCTGGGTCTGACCTTGGAGCATTCAGCATCCCCTGCCCCTCCGTGCGCTTCCCACAGCGAGTCCCCCCGGCGGGGTCCTGGGGGGCCACAGGGTCCTGCCCCCCCACGGCGCAGTCAGACGTGACTCTCAGCCAGCCGGGAACACAGAGGTTTATTCGATGCCAGGAGCAGGGTCTAACACAGAGCTTGTAGGTACAGCGAGCCGGACCCCTCAGCTGTGTTCCTGTCATCGAATAAACCTCTGTGTCCCCGGCTGGCTGAGAGTCACGTCTGACTGCGACGTGGGGGGCAGGACCCTGTGGCCCCCTGTGGTGGAGTAGGGACTGTCTATGTGGGGGAGGGGAGAGCAGGGAGGATTTTAGGTGAGATGCAGGTATTCAGCCATAACATGAGCTAGGCCTGGGGGAGGGGAGGTGACACCTCTGCCCAGGAGCTGGACAAAGGAAAGGGGCTGAGGGGGAGGGTTGAGTCAGTCTTCCGTTGGGAGCTGGGTGGTGGGTTTTCAGGGGATCCTAGGCTGGGATCCAAGCACCCTGAACCCCCCAGATAGGCCAGATTGAGGGGTCCTGGCGCTGGCCATGAGCTCTGCTGTATCCTGTGTTCCTGTGTCCAATAAACCTTCTGTTTTACTGGCTGGCTGAGAGTCACTGTGAGTCCCAGGAAGAGGGGTGCAGGGCCGGACTCCCCCACTCTGTGACAACTGGTGGCAGCGGTGGGATCGGCGGCACCCCGTAGACAGCGCTTCCTGCAGTAAGTGACTGGGGAGCAGTAAAACGAAGGGGCGATTCACCCCTGGGAGAGTGTGGCCAGAGAGCAGGACTTTGCAGTAACCGGGTCCCCCGGGGGATCACAGCGAGCAGTCCCAGGGGCGGAGGAGTCTGCAGCCCGACCCTGGCAGAGAGGGGGTGACCTCAAGGACTGGCACACTAGGGGTCCCCCTGGAACCCGTGGGGAGCGGCGAGCACCCCGGCCTGTGAGTGGCCAGCAGGAAGATGTATTCCCAGAAGCGCAAGTGTGAGCTGGTGGAGCTGTGCAAGCAGAGGGGGCTGCGCCATGGGAAGCTCACCAAGGCCCAGCTGATTGCCCGGCTGGAGGAGAGAGATCGCAGGGATGAACCGGTCCCTGTCTCTGAGGGAAGCAGCCGGGCAGATGCAGCACAGGCACCAGGGCTCCCCGAGACCCCCCACCCCTAGGCGTAGGGGGAGGGGGAGCCCAGCGACTACCGAGGGCTCAGTGGCCAGCAGGGGAACGTCCCTGTGGAGCTCCCTGTCCCTGGAGCGGAGGCGGCTGGAATATGACAGGGAGGCGCTCGAGTTAAGGAGGCAAGAACTGAGACAGGAGCGGGAGAAGAATGAGAAGCACCGCGAATACGAGGAGAGGGAGAAGGAGAAACAATGTAAACATGAGCTGGCCATGGCCCAGCTGAAAAGCAGGGAGGCCCCGGCTGCGGTGAGTGAGGGGGGGCCCAAGCCTACAAAGAGCTTTGATAAGGGCTTCCTGGCCCCACGTAAGGAGGGGGAGGACATAGACACCTTCCTGACGGCCTTTGAGAACGCCTGTGAGCTGCACCGGGTTAACCCTGCAGACAGGATCCGGCGCCTCACCCCCTTACTGGACTCCACCGCCGTGGAGGTGTACAGCCGAATGAGAGGGGAGGAGGCGCGGGACTACAACCTGTTCAAAGAGGCCCTGCTCCGCGAGTTTGGGCTGACCCCGGAGATGTACCGGAAGAGGTTCCGGGGTCAACGTAAGACCCGGGAGGTCACATACCTGCAACTGGTCAACCGGGCGCAGGGGTACGCCCGCAAGTGGACGGCTGGGGCCCAAACCAGAGAGGACCTGCTTGACCTAGTCGTACTGGAGCACCTGTATGAGCAGTGCCCATCCGACCTGAAGCAGTGGCTGATGGACCAGAAGCCGGAGAACCCGCAGCATGCAGGCCGGCTGGCCGACCAATACATGGACAGTTGGGCGGGGGATGGCAGGGAGGAGTCTCGAAGGAGCAGATCTGCCTCAACGCAGAGAGAGAGTCACCATGGGCCCTCCCAGAAGGGGCCGAGGGAGGGCCCCCACCAAAGGGAAACATCTAGCGTCAGGTCCAGCTGACCCACTCGAGGGGACCCACGAGACATGGGCTGCTATCAATGTGGCCAGCAAGGCCACATACGGGCCCAGTGCCCCAGGCTCAGGGACAGACCGAGCAGACCCAACCCGCAGAGGGTTGACTGGGTAAAGACCCAGTCGGATGAGGGGCAACATGCCCAAGAGAGGGGGGCTGGCAGCGTCCCACCTGGGGAGGAGGGAGGAGGGCCCCAGGTCAGCTCCTCTGGAGGGCGGGATGCTCCGGACCCAGGGTTTTTGGTTTACAGGGTGGGCACGGGGCTGCCCCTCCGGAGCGAGTGCCTTGTTCCCCTGGAGGTGGATGGGAAGAAGGTCACTGGGTACTGGGACACAGGCGCAGAGGTGATGCTGGCCCGGCCCGAGGTGGTGGGCCGAAATCGGATGGTGCCTGATACCTACCTGACCCTGATGGGCGTGAGCGGGACCCCATTCAAGGTGCCTGTGGCGAGGGTGCACCTGAAGTGGGGGGTCAAGGAGGGCCCCAAGGATGTAGGGGTGCACCCCCATTTGCCCACAGAGGTGTTAATGGGGGGGATCTCGAGGCCTGGCCAGGCAATGCCTGGGGTGCCCTGGTCGTGACCCATAGTCAGAGTCGGCGCAGGGCACTGCACCCTGACAACGGGGAGGGTACTCTGCCCGAGGCGCAGAACCCTGACCTGGTGGGGAGGGAACGCCCAGAGACAGGGCCCGGAGAGGCTGCAGCCTCAGACCCAGCCGGTGAGAGAGAGCAGGGCCCCGTCCCTGTCCCAGCTGCTGAGTTCCAGGCCGAGGTGCAGAAGGATCCCTCCTTGCAGAAGCCCAGGGACCGGGCCGACCTCAATGCAGCACAGACCATGAGGAGAGGTTGCAAGGAGAGGTTCCTGTGGGAGAAGGGGTTCCTGTACCGAGAATGGGCTCCCCCCGGGGAGGTGGAGTCATGGGGGATTAGGAGGCAGCTGGTGGTTCCCCAGAAGTTTTGCCACAAGCTCCTGTACCTGGCCCATGACATCCCCCTCGCAGGGCACCAGGGAATCCGGCGCACCAGGCAGAGGCTGCTTCAGAACTTTTACTGGCCTGGGGTCTTTACCCATGTCCGACAGCACTGCCGCTCCTGTGACCCCTGCCAGCGGGTGGGGAAGGCCCGGGACAAGGGGAAAGCAGCTCTGAGGCCTTTGCCCATCATAGAAGAGCCTTTCCAGAAGGTGGCCATGGACATAGTGGGACCTCTCAGCAAGGAGACCCGGTCAGGGAAGAAACACATCCTGGTGGTGGTAGATTTCGCCACTCGCTACCCCGAGGCGGTGGCCTTGTCCTCTACCGAAGCAGACACCGTGGCGGATGCGCTGCTGACCATTTTCAGCCGGGTGGGGTTCCCCCAGGAAGTCTTAATGGACCGGGGGTCCAACTTCATGTTGAACCTGCTCCAGTCCTTGTGGGAGAAATGTGGGGTCCGACCCAGCTGGGCCTCAGCGTATCACCCCCAGACCAACGGGCTGGTGGAGAGGTTCAACGGGACGCTAAAGATGATGCTGAAAACATTTATGCACCAGCACCCACAGGACTGGGACAAGTACTTACCTCACCTGCTGTTTGTGTACAGGGAGGTACCCCAGGAGTCTACTGGGTTTTCGCCTTTCGAACTGTTGTATGGAGGGCGGGTAAGGGGGCCCCTGGACCTGTTGAGAGACGAATGGGAGGGGAAGGCCGCTTCCGATGGAGAGTTGGTGGTGGTGTCCTGACCTTCCGGGAAAGACTTACCGAGCTCATGGGCCTGGCCAGGGAGAATCTGGCCCGAGCCCAGAGGAAGCAGAAGGTCTGGTACGACCGGCGCGGCCCGCGCTTCGCCACCGGGGACCAAGTGATGGTTCTCATCCCCGTAAGGAAAAACAAACTCCAGGCTGCCTGGGAAGGGCCCTTCAAGGTTGTCAAGCAACTAAATGAGGTAAACTATGTGGTGGAGCTGTCGAACCGGGCGCGCCACTGCCGGGTGTACCATGTGAATATGATGAAGCCATATTATGACCGGGGGAATATGGTGTTGGCCGTGTGTGGACGTTGGGAGGAGCCGGGGGATGACCCTTTAGTGGATCTATTCTCAGGGACAAAGGCTGGTTCCCCCCCAGAGGCGATCCCCCTCTCTGATCAGCTGACCCTGGCCCAGCATGCTGAGATCAGAGCAGTGCTGCATCTGTACCAACCGTTGTTTTCCAACCAGCCTGGGCGCACTAATTTGACTGTTCACCGGGTACAGACCGGGTCACACACCCCTATACGCTGCTCCCCTTTTTGGGTTACTGGGAAGACTGCCCAGGACCTGGAAAGGGAGGTCAGGGACATGCTGGCTTTAGGGGTGATCAGCCGTCCGCCAGCCCCTGGGCCTCCCCAGTGGTGCTGGTCCCCAAGAAGGACGGGTTGATCCGGTTCTGCGTGGACTATCGAAAGCTCAATGCCATCACCGTATCTGATGCCTACCCCATGCCAAGGCCTGATGAGCTCCTAGACAAGCTGGGAGGCGCTCGGTACCTCACCACCATGGATCTTACCAAGGGCTACTGGCAAGTGCCGCTGGACGCAGATGCCAGGCTGAAATCGGCCTTTATCACCCCCCTGGGGCTCTATGAGTTTCTGACCCTGCCCTTCGGCCTCAAGGGAGCGCCGGCCACCTTCCAGCGCCTGGTGGATCAGCTGCTGAGGGGGATGGAGAGTTTTGCTGTGGCGTATATTGACGACATCTGCGTCTTCAGCCAGACCTGGGAGGACCACGTGTCCCAGGTTAGACAAGTGCTGGACCGACTCCGGGAGGCGGAGTTAACCGTAAAGGCTGAGAAGTGCAAGGTGGGGATGGCGGAAGTATCTTACCTGGGCCATCGGGTGGGGAGTGGCTGCCTAAAGCTGGAACCAGCCAAGGTGGAGGTGATCAGAGACTGGCCCGCACCCCAGACCAGAAAGCGGATCGAGGCCTTTATCAGGATGGCGGGGCACTATCGAAGGTTCGTGCCCCACTTTAGTGCCATAGCCGCCCCCATCACTGAGCTGTGCAAGAAGGGGAAGCCAGACAAGGTGGTCTGGACCGAGCGGTGCCAGCAGGCTCTCCGGATGCTGAAGGAGGCTCTGCTCAGAGGCCCAGTTCTGGCAAACCCAGATTTTGACAAGCCCTTTCTGGTGTTCACCGATGCCTCAGACACGGGCCTGGGGGCGGTGTTGATGCAGGAGGATGAAAAGGGGGAGAGACACCCCATCGTGTACCTGAGCAAGAAGTTGCTACCCCGGGAGCAGAACTACGCGGCCATCGAGAAGGAATGCCTGGCCATGGGGTGGGCCCTGAAGAAACTGGAGCCATATCTCCTTGGGCGCCACTTCACCGTGTACACCGACCACTTTCCCCTGACCTGGCTGCACCAGATGAAAGGAGCCAACGCCAAGCTCCTGAGGTGGAGCCTGCTCCGGCAGGACTATGACATGGACGTGGTCCACGTGAAGGGAAGTGCCAACCTGATAGCGGACGCGCTGTCCCGGAGAGGGGGCCCCGAACTTCCCCAGGTCACTGGGCAGTGACCCCGCTCAGTTCAGTCTCAAAGGGGGGAGAGGTGTGATGGAGCAGGGGCTGTCTGTGTGGGGGATGGGAGAGCCGGGGAGGATTTTAGGTGAGACGCAGGTATGCAGACCATAACCTGAGCTAGGCCTGGGGGAGGGGAGGTGACACCTCCACCGAGGAGCTAGACAAAGAAAAGGGGCGGAGGGGGAGGGTTGAGTCAGTCTTTGGTTGGGGAACTGGGTGGTGGGTTTTCAGGGGATCCTAGGCTGGGATCCAAGCACCCTGAACCCCCCAGAAAGGCCAGATTGAGGGGTCCTGGCGCTGGCCACGAGCTCTGCTGTATCCTGTGTTCCTGTTGTCCAATAAACCTTCTGTGTTACTGGCTGGCTGAGAGTCACTGTGGGTCCCAGGAAGAGGGGTGCAGGGCCGGACTCCCCCACACTCCGTGACACCCCCCCAGGACCCCGCCTGGGCGACTCGCTGGGGGAAGCGCACGGAGGGGCAGGGGATGCTGGATGCTCCAAGGAGAGACCAGAAGGTGAAGCCGTGGGAGCTGCTTGCCCTGCAGACAGGCTGCTCCGAGGGGGAGGAGGCTCCCCAGAGTCCTGCCTGGCTTGGTGGGGAGCAGCTCCAGAGCAGCGCCTGGGGACTCCATGACACCCCCAGCCCTGCAGCAGGCAGCGGCCCCAGGGCAGCCGGGGCAGGTGCTGCTGCCCCACCGGGTGCCCCAGGCAGGCAGCTCCCTGGCAGCGCCCGCCCGTGGGCACCGCAGCCAGCCCAGGGCCGGGCGTCGTTAACCCCGCAGGTGCTGAGCGCCCTCAAGGAAATAGGGCTCAGCGCCGGGCCGGGCAAGGTGAGAGGGCCCGGGTGGGAAGCACTAGTGACACACCGAGGGGGCTGCCCCATGACGGGGGTGAAGGGCAGCACCCCGGCCTGGCCCTGAGCCCCTTGAGTCCGGTCCTCCCCTCCCCCACACGTTTCCACTGCCCTGCGGTGCAGGATGTGGTGAGGCAGCGGGGGGGACGGGAAGCGAGCAGGGGCCGTCGGCCACGCTCTATTAGCATCAGTGGGGCCAGCCCCCAGGCTGGCATCACTCGGCCGTAGCTCCATCGGAGTCAATGGGGCCTGGCCCTGGTCTGTGCCCCCTATGCCCCCCCATGTGGGGCCTGGCTCCCTGCCCCGCTCCGGCACTTCCTGCATGGTGCCGCCTGAGCTCTGGGACACAGCCCCCACCCCCCGCACTCTGGGGCTGGACAGCAGCGACAGGGCAGCCCCCCATGTGCTGTGGGGCAGGAAGGCAGGGACAAGGCAGCTCCCCCCCCCCGTGCTGTGGGGCAGGATGGCAGGGACAGGGCAGCTCCCCCCCCACGCTGTGGGGCAGGACGGCAGGGACAGGGCAGCTCCCCCCCCCGTGCTGTGGGGCAGGACGGCAGGGACAGGGCAGCTCCCCCCCCACGCTGTGGGGCAGGACGGCAGGGACAGGACAGCTCCCCCCCCCACGCTGTGGGGCAGGACGGCAGGGACAGGGCAGCTCCCCCCCCGTGCTGTGGGGCAGGACGGCAGGGACAGGGCAGCCCCCCCCCCGTGCTGTGGGGCAGGACGGCAGGGACAGGGCAGCTCCCCCCCCCGTGCTGTGGGGCAGGACGGCAGGGACAGGGCAGCTCCCCCCCCCGTGCTGTGGGGCAGGACGGCAGGGACAGGGCAGCTCTCCCCCCCACGCTGTGGGGCAGGATGGCAGGGACAGGGCAGCTCCCCACCCCCGTGCTGTGGGGCAGGACGGCAGGGACAGGGCAGCTCCCCCCCCCACGCTGTGGGGCAGGACGGCAGGGCACCCCCAGCCCCCCACTCTGGCCCGACGGGTCGCTCACCTGTGCTCAGGAGTCCGGCTGTGAGTCTGCAGCAGGCGGGTGTGACTGCACATCGCCTGTACTGGGGCTTCCTGTCAGAGTGTCACCTCCCCCTGCCCCACAGCTGCCTGCCACTTCCGACAGGGCCCCCTGCTTGGGGGGGGGGGGGGTAGAGCCCCCCCTCCTCCCCTGGCCAGCACCCAGCGGGGCTCCATTGCCTTCCCTCGCCATATCCTACCTCCTCCCTGCCACACCACAGCCCCCCACTGCTCCCCATGGCCTCGGACCGCCTGCGGCCTCCCCCATCACCGCAGCACCCCAGTTGCTATGGGGCAGGGCAGCCCCTCTGGCTGTGGGGCTGTGTTTTGTTGTGTGCTGTGCCTGGGCCAACGGGGCCCTGATTCCTGAAAACCTCCCCCACCCCCATGTATGCTCTATGGTCTGGGTGCTGCCCTCCTGGTGTGCCGTGCCCTGACCCCCACGGGTTGTGGGGCAGGGCCAGGAGCCCAGGTTTTGGCTGCACCGACCGGCACAGTGCCCTGGGGGTACCAGCACTGTCCCCCTGCCCCACATTGCCCTGTGGGGCGCTGATGTGATGAAGTGGGGCTGTTGTTAATGTTTCCTCTGAATACTGTGTGGGTGCCTCAGTTTCCCCCATGCATTTCTTAAGTCTCTAGGTGTGACGAAGTGGAGGATTTTCCTGTCTTTTTGTGGTTTCCCGGGGGTGCCTGCACAGGGGGTGGGACTCAGTGTCACCGGGTGTTACTGGTGTAACGAGGGGAGGGGAGAGGGAGTTTGCTGGGACACAGGGACCGGAGAGGGACTCGGGACCCGGCCCGGCCTGGAGGATGGAGACCCCAGTGACCGGTGACCTGGTGACCCGGTGACCCAGCTCAGGAGTCGCAGCCGGTTCTGGCCAGTGGGGACAATGGGCTGCGGGGAGAGGACCCCGGTGACCTGCCCAGCCGGCTCCAGCCAGAGGGGGGCTGGGAGGAGACCCAGGCCCCGGTTTACGACCCTGTTTCCCTGGAGAGAAGCCAATGGACAGAGGGGGCCTGGGGCCGGGGATATCGGAGGCCCAGCTGGGAAGCAGGGGGGCTCGGGGCTGGAGGGGGGAGCAGGCAGAGCCCCCCTGGCTGCAGGGGGACTGGGATGTGCTGGGCTGAGGGAGGCCAGGCCTGAGGCCCTGAGAGTTTCCTGTGCTGGGTTCAACCCTCAATAAACCTCCTGTGTTACGCTGGGGGAGAGTCGCTCCTGGCTAGAGAACAGGGCGGGGGGGGGGGGCATCAACCCCTTCGGGGGTGAGGAGGCCCAGGGGGCCCAGAGCGCATGGACTCCCTGAGGGACCCACGGCAGAGACAGACGTGCTGAGGCTCAGAGAGGTGCGGCTCCAGGAGGTGGAGGGGCCTGACCCCGGGAGAGGGGACCCCCACCAAGGGCTGTCGCACTGAAAGGGGCACCCCCCCACGGACCGCACGGGGCCACGCGTGGGCACCATCTGTGAGTCCGTGACACTAGGGGTGAGATTGTTGCAGAGTAATGGGCCAGTGCACATAAATGGCCGACACTCTGTCACCTGGCAACTAATGGCCTGGCCCCCCCCCCCCTGCAAGGGGCTGCTAAAGGTGGGGGAGAACAAAGAGATCAGGTGACCCCCTGGCCCGGGAAAGGGGCTGAGCAGAGGGGGAGGGGCTGGAGGGGGTGTCAGGCTGGAGCTGGCTGGGGTCGAGGAGTGAGGGCAGATGTGGGGGTCTGGCTCACTGCCCCCCAGAATGGACCCAGCCGAGGGGGCCGGTTCTCTGTACCTACAAGCTCTGTGTTAGACCCTGTTCCTGTCATCGAATAAACCTCTGTGTTACTGGCTGGCTGAGAGTCACGTCTGACTGCGCAGTGGGGGGGCAGGACCCTGTGGCCCCCCCAGGACCCCGCTGGGGGGACTCGCTGGGGGAAGCGCACGGAGGGGCAGGGGATGCAGGGGATGCTGAATGCTCCCAGGAGAGACCCAGGAGGTGAAGCCGTGGGAGCTTCTTGCCCTGCAGACAGGCTGCTCCAAGGGAGAGGAGGCTCCCAGAGCCCTGCCTGGCTCGGTGGGGAGCAGCTCCAGAGCAGCGCCCGGGGACCCCGTGACAGCGCTGTGGGGACCCATTCACCTGCCTTGGGGGGGACTGTGTGGCTCCCCAGGGCAGGGCAGGGCAGCTCCAGGGGGGATGGGGCAGCCCAGTGAGGATCCCGGTCACTCCCGCTAGGCCGGGCACACAGAGAAAACAGCTCCTGGCCGGGATGGGGGGCGGGGGGGCTCACATGGGTGCACAGAAGTGCCCCTGTCCCACTGCCCACCCTGGCGAGAGCCAGTGGGGGTCCTGGCCGGAGGCTCTCGGCAGTAACGCCCCTGCCCCCCGCGCTGTGTAACCCGGCAATGCGGATCCCCTCCCCGGACTCCCGTGGGGCCAGGGCCCGACCCCCAGCCCTGCTCAGCACACAGCCCCCAGGGCGGCCGGTGCCCCCCACGGCCAGGCAGCTCCGAGCTGGGGCAGGGGGTGGGCAGGGGCCAGCCCGGCCCCTCGGCAGGAGAACAAAGACAGGCCCTGGGACAGAGGTGGCACCTACGGCTTTATTCAGCGACTGGATGCGCTGGGGTTGCTCAGCGCAGCAGAGGGAGGGGGGCTCCCAGTGCGGCCCACGTGACTGCGCCCCCCGTGGTATCTGGGGGTCCAGGCTGCCCCCCCGGGGGGGGACATGGGGGGGAGACTTCAAAGGATGCTGGGAAATTCTCAGGCTATGTCAGAAAAGGTGCAGAACCAGCATTGAGTGGGGGAAGGGCAATAAATTAATGATGGTGGTCGGGGGGAGGGGAATCCGGGGGGCAGACGGAGCCCCCAGGTGGGGCTTTCACAGGTGGTTTCTCAGGATGTGGGGTGCAGAGGTGGGGCCAGCGGGGGGGGGGTTCTCAGGCCCCCCTGTGGCGAGGTTCCTGGGGGCTCATCCAGCTGTTGGTTCGCTCCTCGAAGGCAGGTTCCCCGCGGTGGGGGGGTGTCGCTCTCCAGAGCTGGGGGTCTGCCTGCAACAGAGAGCCGGGGGGTCACGGGGGGACAGACCTGACCTGGGCCCCGACGCTGGGGGGACCCGGCAGGCCAGGGTAACAGGGACCCAGGGTTGAGAGACAGGTGGGGACCCAGCCCCTCCTGCCGGGACGGCTGCAGCCCCAGCCATGGGGGGCAGGAGGTGGGGGGCCCCCTCCCCTCCCAGAGTCCTTTGTGGAGGCTCCCATGTGGTGTGGCCCTGGGAGTGCTGGTGAGGGTGGGGAGGGGTCAGGGTTTGGGGTGCAGGGCAGAGGTGGGGCAGGGCAGGCGCGGGGGCATGGCAGGGCACCGGGCGGAGGTGGGGCAGGGCGGGCATAGGGGCCATGGCAGGGCACCGGGCGGAGGTGGGGCAGGGCAGGCGTGGGGGCGGGGCAGGGCACAGGGTGGAGGTGGGGCAGGCCAGGCGCGGGGGGGGCATGGCAGGGCACCGGGCGGAGGTGGGGCAGGGCGGGCATAGGGGCCATGGCAGGGCACCGGGCGGAGGTGGGGCAGGACAGGCGTGGGGGCCGGACCGAGGACAGGGTGGAGGTGGGGCCGGGCAGGCGTGGGGGGGGGCCGGGGCAGGGTACTGGGGGGAGGTGGGGCAGGGCAGGCGTGGGGGGGGGGCGGGGGCATCGGTACCTCGCGCTCAGCGGTGCAGGTTCTCGTAGTCGGGCCCATCGTCCTCGCTCTCCCGGTCGCTGGCGCCTGTGACGGGAGCCAGAGGGGGTGAGACGAGGCTCCCCCAGAACCGGCCCCCCCAGGCCCCACACATGGGGCTCCCCAGAACCGCCCCCCTGACCTGCCACATGGGGCTGGCCCAGAACCGCTCCAGACCCCCCCCGGGCTCCCCAGAACCCCCCCAGCCCCACACACGGGGCTTCCCCACAGCCCAGCCCCCTTGGGCGCTACTCACACCCCTGGCTTGTAAGGAGGTTCCTGGGGCCCCAGCCAGGAGGGTTAATGGGAGGACCCCCCCAACTCACAATAGCAGGGGAGGGGCAGGTACCCCCCCCACACACACACACTCACCGTAGTGGGCGTCAGGGAGGCTGGACCCAGGCTCTGGCATGTTGACGTACTCCAGGCTGTCGGCTGTGGGGAGCGATCGGGGGCAGTGAGCACAGGGGGTGCCGGGGGACCCCCTGACCGGGGATGGAGGAACTGCCCCAGGGGACCCCATGCACTGGGCCCTGGGGGGCTCAGTCCCCACTACAATCCACCCCCCCCATGGCACTGGGATCCCGACCCGTCCCCCGGGGGACCCCGGGGTGTGGGGGGGTTCAGTCTCCTCTCCTCCCCCCAACCCCTCCCCTGCTGCTCGTCCCCATGGGCCCTTCCCGGGAATCGCCCCCTTCCCCCAGTCAGCCCCAGTTCCAGGATCCCCCCTCCCCGAGCTGGGCCAGGCACAGACGGGGCTGGGGGTCCCGCACTCACCCAGCGACTCCCTCTGGGCCTCCGGCATGTTCTCGTACTCATCCCCCATTGCCACTGCCAGAGAGCGAGAGAAGGGGTCAGTGAGGGGGGAGGGCCTGCCCTCCAACCTCTCCCCACAGCAGGGACTCTGGGAACCCCCCAGCCCCCACCCCCAAGGCTCCAGTCTGGGACCCACCCAGAGATGTTCAGGTCACTCCTCGCCCCATAAATTACACCTGGATCCCAACAGAGCTGGGTGACTGGGGGCCGGGGACACACCCAAATGGGGCGCGAGGGATGGGATAGTGACCAGGGCAAGAAGGGGTCAGGTAGCTGCCCCCCCCACAGCGCAATGCCAGGGGGCAGAGGAAGGTTAATGCTGATTGCAGGGGACGGTGGAACTGCCCGACACTAGATCCACTCTGAAATGGTCCCGGGGACTGTATGGGACTAGGCCAAAGCTGGGGGTCAGGTACCCAGAGTGGCCCTCTGAGGGGTCTCCGCTCAGGCCCTGTGGGAGACGGGTGGGCTGGGCGGTGGCCCCAACTCACCTGAGGACACGCTGTCCCTGAGCTCCGGCCCCGAGGTGACCAGCTCCGTGGGGGACGTCTCGGTGACGCTGTCGGGAAGCACCTCCCTGCGGGGGGAGGGGAACGGGAAGGGTGAGACTGACCAGCCGGAGCATGCACTGACCTCCTGGCTCTGACCCTGCCCCCCCAGCAATGACCCCTGTGACACCCCCATATTCGCCACTGTCATGTGGCCACTGTATGTTTGTACAAAGGCTGCCTTGTGAGGGGTCCTTCTAAACGTCCGGATCCGCTAGCCAGGGACATCTCCTTGGATTGGATGGGCTACCGTTGTATGTGAGGTTATGAAGACTGGCTGTGTGTGTGTTACTGAAACACGTTGTGAGGCTGAGAACACCCACAAGCCGCCTGCCAGGTACGACACCGTTACTGGCTCATGGAGGCAATGCACAAGCACAGGGATCACCCCAGGAACCCCTCAGAGACAGCACCACACAACGGGGAACCCCTCAGAGACAGCACCACACAACGGGGAACCCCTCAGAGACAGCACCACACAACGGGCACTGTCTGAGCCAGGCCACAGCGAAAGAGCTTTCCAGCGAGTGGGGAGAAGATAGAAAAGGGGGAAATGACACCCCGGGGGGACCTCCCTCGCCCTGCTACAACACCCCTGGAGACACCCGAGGGGCCAGGCCTGACCTGGGGGAAGCGAGGGGCCCAGGCTGGAAGGATCCTTAGCCTGGGTAAGAAAACGTGGGAAAGCCACGGCAGCCTGTGCCCGGAGGGAGGGTCAGCCAGCCCGATTCTCGCGCAGGGGAGGAGTCACTCATTCGCCTCCTCCCTCGCGCGCGGGTCCCGCTGTTTGCCGGTGTACTGAGCTAATCTGCCTTGTCCTGTTTGCTGTCCCCGAGCATCGCTCACAGCTGCCAGCCGTGGGTGATGCACTCGGGGGTGTGGAATTCAGAGCTGGGGGCAGGGAGCTGGGCAGCTCTGCTCCCATCGGGGCGGTGGGGGGGCGGATTGCAGGCGCTTGCACTGGGCCGGTCTCTGTGCAGCGCAAGGGGATACGATTTGGGGTTCGCTCCCCACAGGGGGTTGCACGTGAACGCTGGGCAATCCCCGAGCCGAGTCTTCCCAGGCAGAGCTGAGCTCCGCGTCTGGGACTTTCTGTGCTGGGTCCGGCCCTACCTGCGTGGGCTGGAGGCGGCTGGAGGGCCTGGCTCTGCAGGGCAGGGGGGCGAGCCCGGGCGGGCGGAGCCGGGGGGCTCAGTGGGACCCACAAGGGGGGCAACCTGTCACAACTCCCATCCATGACCTTTGACCCCCCCCGGCTTGGACCCAGTGCCACGTCCAGCCCTGCCACCCCATGGCCTGTCCCCCCCAGGCCTCCTCGCCCCATCCGCCCCCCCAGCCCGTCTCCCCACCCCCCGTCTCCCCGCCCCGTCTCCCCGCCCCGTCTCCCTGCCCATCTTCCCCAACAGCTCGTCCCTCCCAGCCCATCCCCGCCCCATCTCCCCACCCCACCCTCCAGCACGTCTCCCCACCCCATCTCCCCGCCCCACTCCCACCCCATTTCCCCACCTCCCGCCCGTCTCCCCATCTCCCTGCCCCCACCCCCATCTCCTGCCCATCTTCCCCCATCTCCCGCCCCAGCCCGTCTCTCCACCCCCATCTCCCGCCCCACCCCATCTCCCCACCCCACATCTTCCCGCAACAGCCCGTCTCCCTACCCCCATCTCCTGCCCATCTTCCCCAACAGCTCGTCCCCCAGCCCATCTCTCCACCACCCATCTCCCGCCACCACCCCAGCACGTCTCCCCACCCCACATCTTCCCCAACAGCACGTTTCCCCACCCCATCTCCCCGCTCCCACCCCATCTCCCCAGCCCATCTCCTGCCCATCTTCCCCAACAGCACGTCTCCCCACCCCATCTCATCTCCCACCCCATCTCCCTGCCCATCTTCCCCCAACAGCCCGTCCCCCAGCCCATCTCTCCACCGCCACCCCCAGCACGTCTCCCCACCCCATCTCATCTCCCCACCCCATCTCCCTGCCCATCTTCCCCCAACAGCCCGTCTCCCCATCCCCTCTCCCCTCACCCCTCATCTCCCGCCCCACCCCTAGCCCATCTCCCCTCACCCCTCATCTCCCACCCACACCCCATTTCCGCCCAAACCCCAGCCCATCTCCCCATCCCCATCTCCCCGCCCATCTTCCCCAACAGCCTGTCTCCCCCGCAGCCTGACTCCCCCCCCATCTCCCTGCCCCCCCCCAGCAGCCCGTACACGTAGCCAGGGATGTAGATCTCGGTGTTATAGTCGTTGTCATCGTCATCCCCACGGGGCCGCTCTGCAACCGAGATGGGGGGGGGGGTTAGCATGGGGGGCACCGGCTGCTCTGCCCCCTTCTCCCCCGGCCCCTTCCCCTCCTGCCCTCACCCTGCTGCCCTGACCCTCTGCCCTCCCCACCCCCCATCATCCCTCACACCCTCCTGCCCCCCACCTGGCAGCGGTCATAGAATCCTAGAATCTCAGGGCTGGAAGGGGCCTCAGGAGGGATCTAGTCCAACCCCCTGCTCAGAGCAGGACCAAACCCAACTAAATCATCCCAGCCAGGGCTTTGTCTCGCCGGGCCTTAAAAACCTCTAAGGAAGGAGATTCCACCACCTCCCTAGGGAACCCATTCCAGTGCTTCACCACCCTCCTGGTGAAATAGTGTGTCCTAATATCCAACCTAAACCTCCCCCTCTGCAACTTGAGACCATTGCTCCTTGTTCTGTCATCTGCCACCACTGAGAACAGTCTAGATCCATCCTCTTTGGAACCCCCTTTCAGGTAGTTGAAAGCAGCTATCAAATCCCCCCTCATTCTTCTCTTCTGCAGACTAAACAATCCCAGTTCCCTCAGCCTCTCCTCATAAGTCATGTGCTCCAGCCCCCTCAGCATTTTTGTTGCCCTCCACTGGACTCTCTCCAATTTATCCACATCCTTCTTGTAGTGTGGGGCCCAAAACTGGACACAGTCTCCAGATGAGGCCTCACCAGTGCTGAGTAGAGGGGAATGATCACGTCCCTCGATCTGCTGGAAATGCCCCTACTTATACAGCCCAAAATGCCATTAGCCTTCTTGGCAACAAGGGCACACTGTTGACTCATATTCAGCTTTTCGTCCACCGTAACCCCTAGGTCCTTTTCTGCAGAACTGCTGCCCAGCCACTCGGTCCCTAGTCTGTAACAGTGCATGGGATTCTTCCATCCTAAGTGCAGGACTCTGCACTTGTCCTTGTTGAACCTCATCAGGTTTCTTTTGGCCCAATCCTCTAATTTGTCTAGGTCCCTCTGTATCCTATCCCTACCCTCCAGCGTATCTACCACTCCTCCCAGTTTAGTGTCATCTGCAAACTTGCTGAGGGTGCAGCCCACACCATCCTCCAGATCGTTAATGAAGATATTGAACAAAACCGGCCCCAGCACCGACCCTTGGGGCACTCGGCTTGATACCGGCTGCCAACTAGACATGGACCCATTGATCACTACCCGTTGAGCCTGACGATCTAGCCAGTTTTCTATCCACCTTACCGTCCTGACACTGGCCCCTGCCCCACCCCCACACACTACCTGGGGGGTGTCCAGACTCACCCTCGTTCTCGTAGCTGGGGACGCTGTCTGGAGGGGGAGGGGAGAAAAAGGTGTCAGTCACCCCCAAAGCCCAGCGACCCCCGTCCTCCATCCTCCCCATATCTCTGCCTGTCACTCCCCCCTCCTCCATCCTCCCCATCCAACTGTCTGTCCATCACTGCTATCCCGTCCGTCCGTCCCCATCCGCCTGTCCCCGTGTCCCCCCATCCGTCCATCACTGCTATCCTGTCCATCCATCCCCGTCTGCCTGTCCACCCGTCCGCCTGTCCCTGTGTCCCCCCGTCCGTCCATCACTGCTATTCCGTCCCCGTCCGTCCGTCCATCACTGCTATCCCATCTTCCTGTGCCCCCGTCTGCCTGTCCCTCCCTCCGTCTGTCCATCACTGCTATCCCATCTTCCTGTGCCCCCGTCTGCCTGTCCCTCCCTCCGTCTGTCCATCACTGCTATTCCGTCCATCCATCACTGCTATCCCATGTGCCCATCCCCCATCTGCCTGTCCATCCGTCCATCATGACTATCCCATCTGTCCAGCCCCCCAGCCATCCGCCCGTCCAGCCCCCATCCGCCCCATCCATCCACCTGTACCCCGAGCCGTCCATCCATCCCGCTTCTGCCCATCCCCCGTCCGTCTGTCTGTCCATCACGACTATCCCCCTCATCCCCCTCAGCCGTCCGCCCGTCTGCCCATCCCCCTGTCTGTCTCCCCGTGTTTCTGTCTGCACGTCCCCATTTCAATCACCCCCCCAATCCCCCCACTCACCGTTGTCGGTCTCTGTCCTGGTGAAGGAGACTTGGCGGCTCTGGGGCGCCTGTGGGGATCGCCTGGAAATGGGGAGGCTGGATTAGGAGGGGCAGGCCAGGCCTAAGCCCCCCGAGCCAGCACACGGACACCCCCACCATCCCCACCACGTCCTGCCCCAGGCAGAGCACACGCCTACCATGCCCCCAGTTTGTGTGTGCCTCGGTTTCCCCAGAGGCTGCACTGCTCACTAGCGCGTGGGAGGGGCTCTGTGCTCTCTGCAGAGGCCCAGCAATGCAGGTGGGAGGGGCGCCCAGCAGTCTCGGGTTTGGGCCAGGTCCACGGAGCGTGTGTGAGGACAATGGCAAAGCCAATCACCGGGACACTGGCTAACGACTGCCTGGCGCCCCCCGACACCCGCAGGAAGCCAGCCAGGCCTGCCCCGCCGGCGAGTTCAGAGGGGCCAGGCGGGGCTGGGACGGGTTGGCGGGGGCGGCTTGGCGTTGCTGCTCCCCCTGGACGGAGCCAGGGAGCGGACAGGGCCCAGAGCGGGAGCCGGGGGGTCTCGGCCGCGTGGCTGGGCCGGGCTGGGCTTTCACCTGCTTCTCTCTGGGCTACCCGAGGGCTGTGCCCGGCCAGTCCCACAGGAACCCAGCTGGGCCCGCAGGAGCTGGCGCTGGCGGCGACACGTCTCCCTCGGGCTCCGGCTTAGGGGGACTCGCGGGGCTCACCCTGGAGGAAGAGCGGGACCCCAGGGGTCTGTTCCAAAGCTGGGGGCCGTAGCCCCGATCCTGTGGCTCTCTGACACCCACACATGCCCTGACATGCTCTGACACGCCTGCACCATCACACGCCTTGACATGCTCTGACACGCCTGCACCAACACACGCCCTGACATGCTCTGACACGCTTGCACCAACACATGCCCTGACATGCTCTGACACGCCTGCACATCACACGCCCTGACATGCTCTGACACGCCTGCACCATCACACGCCCTGACTTATCCCTGCTGACACACCACAGTGAGGTGACCGCAGCACCCCACCCCCCCACCAGCTGTGTCTGTGGGGCCCGCCCGGCACCCACCAGCCCCAGAGACCGGGCCTGGGGCAGCTAAGGCCTGTGGGGTGGACTCATGGAGCACTGGGGGAGCCCACGGGCTCTGGGCAGGGATCGAGGGGAAGCCCCATGGGGTGGAAGGATTGGGGGGAACTCAGCGATGTACAGGAACTGCTCAGGATGGGGGTGTCCCGGGGGGGCAGGGCAGGGAGGGGGGGTCACGGGGCTCCTCCCGGTAGGGACAGGACCGGCTCTGGGTGGGGGTGTCCCGGGGGGGCAGGGCAGGGAGGAGGGGTCACTGGGGTACTCACGGGATAGACAGGAACTGCTCAGGGTGGGGGTGTCCTGGGGCAGGGCAGGAGGGGGTCACTGGGGTACTCACGGGATGGACAGGAACTGCTCAGGGTGGGGTGTCCCGGGGGCAGGGCAGGGAGGGGGTCACTGGGTACTCACGGCATGGACAGGAACTGCTCTGGGTGGGGGTGTCCCAGGGGGGCAAGGCAGGGAGGGGGGGGTCACTGGGGTACTCACGGGATGTACAGGAACTGCTCAGGGTGGGGGTGTCCCGGGGGGGCAGGGCGGGGGGGGTCACTGGGGTACTCACGGGATGGACAGGAACTGCTCAGCGGGTGCCACTGGTTGCTGTTTGATCTGGTTCCTGGAGGGATCTGGGGAGACAGGAGATTGGCCTGACTGGGGGCAGTGGGGCGGGAAGATGGGGGTTCAGGGTGTGGAGGTGCAGCAGGGCGCATGGCAGGGGATGGGGAGCAGGAGTACAGGGTGGGGTGGGGAATAGGTGCAGGGATATGGGGGTCACAGGGGTACAGGGTGGGGATAGGAGATGGGGTGCAGGGATCTGAGGGGTCACAGGGTACAGGGTGGGGATAGGGGTGGGGTGCAGGGGACAGAGGGTCACAGGGGTACAGGGTGGGGATAGGGGTGGGGTGCAGGGGATACGAGGGGTCACAGGGGTACAGGGTGGGGATAGGGGTGGGGTGCAGGGGATCTGAGGGGTCACAGGGGTACAGGGTGGGGATAGGGGTGGGGTGCAGGGGATCTGAGGGGTCACAGGGGTACAGGGTGGGGATAGGGGATGGGGTGCAGGGGATACGAGGGTCCACGGGTACAGGGTGGGGATGGGGTGGGGTGCAGAGGATACGAGGGTCACAGGGGTACAGGGTGGGGTTAGGGGTGGGGTGCAGGGGATACGAGGGGTCACAGGGGTACAGGGTGGGGTGGGGATAGGGGTGGGGTGCAGAGGATACGAGGGTCACAGGGGTGCAGGGTGGGGTGGGGATAGGGGTGGTGTGCAGAGGATACGAGGGTCACAGGGGTACAGGGTGGGGATAGGGGTGGGGTGCAGAGGATACGAGGGGTCACAGGGGTACAGGGTGGGGATAGGGGTGGGGTGCAGAGGATCTGAGGGTCACAGGGGTACAGGGTGGGGATAGGGGTGGGGTGCAGAGGATACGAGGGTCACAGGGGTACAGGGTGGGGGATAGGGGGTGGGGTGCAGAGGATACGAGGGGTCACAGGGGTACAGGGTGGGGGTTAGGGGGTGGGGTGCAGGGGATATGAGGGGTCACGGGGGTACAGGGTGGGGGATAGGGGTGGGGTGCAGGGGATACGAGGGGTCACAGGGGTACAGGGTGGGGTGGGGTGCAGGGATATGAGGGGTCACAGGGGTACAGGGTGGGGTGGGGTGCAGAGGATACGAGGGGTCACAGGGGTACAGGGTGGGGATAGGGGTGGGGTGCAGGGGATACGAGGGGTCACAGGGGTACAGGGTGGGGTGGGGGAGAGGAGATGGGGTGCAGGGGATACGAGGGTCACAGGGGTACAGGGTGGGGTGGGGATAGGAGATGGGGTGCAGGGGATACGAGGGGTCACAGGGGTACAGGGTGGGGTGGGGATTGGGGTGGGGTGCAGAGGATACGAGGGGTCACAGGGGTACAGGGTGGGGATAGGGGTGGGGTGCAGAGGATACGAGGGTCACAGGGGTACAGGGTGGGGTTAGGGGTGGGGTGCAGGGATATGAGGGGTCACAGGGGTACAGGGTGGGGTTAGGGGTGGGGTGCAGGGGATACGAGGGTCACAGGGGTACAGGGTGGGGTGGGGTGCAGGGGATGAGGGTCACAGGGTACAGGGTGGGGTGGGGTGCAGGGGAGGGTCACAGGGGTACAGGGTGGGGTGGGGTGCAGGGGATGTCACAGGGGTACAGGGTGGGGTGGGGTGCAGAGGATACGAGGGGTCACAGGGGTACAGGGTGGGGATAGGGGTGGGGTGCAGGGGATACGAGGGTCACAGGGGTACAGGGTGGGGGATAGGGGGTGGGGTGCAGGGGATACGAGGGGTCACAGGGGTACAGGGTGGGGGATAGGAGATGGGGTGCAGGGGATACGAGGGGTCACAGGGGTACAGGGTGGGGTGGGGATAGGGGTGGGGTGCAGGGGATCTGAGGGATCACAGGGGTACAGGGTGGGGTGGGGTGCAGGGGATCGAGGGGTCACAGGGGTACAGGGTGGGGATAGGGATGGGGTACAGAGTGGGGTGGGGTGCAGAGGATACGAGGGGTCACAGGGGTACAGGGTGGGGATAGGGGTGGGGTGCAGGGGATACGAGGGGTCACAGGGGTACAGGGTGGGGTGGGGATAGGAGATGGGGTGCAGGGGATACGAGGGTCACAGGGGTACAGGGTGGGGTGGGGATAGGAGATGGGGTGGGGGATTGGGGGTGGGGTGCAGAGGATACGAGGTCACAGGGGTACAGGGTGGGGGATAGGGGTGGGGTGCAGAGGATACGAGGGTCACAGGGGTACAGGGTGGGGGTTAGGGGTGGGGTGCAGGGATACGAGGGGTCACAGGGGTACAGGGTGGGGTTAGGGGTGGGGTGCAGGGGATGAGGGGTCACAGGGGTACAGGGTGGGGTGGGGTGCAGGGGATACGAGGGGTCACAGGGGTACAGGGTGGGGTGGGGTGCAGGGGATGGGGTCACAGGGGTACAGGGTGGGGTGGGGTGCAGAGGATGAGGGGTCACAGGGGTACAGGGTGGGGATAGGGGTGGGGTGCAGGGGATGGTCACAGGGGTACAGGGTGGGGTGGGGATAGGAGATGGGGTGCAGGGGATCGAGGGGTCACAGGGTACAGGGTGGGGTGGGGATAGGGGTGGGGTGCAGGGGATACGAGGATCACAGGGGTACAGGGTGGGGTGGGGTGCAGGGGATGTCACAGGGGTACAGGGTGGGGATAGAGGATGGGGTGCAGAGGATATGAGGGGTCACAGGGGTACAGGGTGGGGATAGGGGTGGGGTGCAGGGGATACGAGGGGTCACAGGGTACAGGGTGGGGATAGGGGTGGGGTGCAGAGGATACGAGGGGTCACAGGGGTACAGGGTGGGGTGGGGATAGGGGTGGGGTGCAGGGGATACGAGGGTCACAGGGGTACAGGGTGGGGTGGGGATGGGGTGCAGGGGATAGGAGGGTCACAGGGGTACAGAGTTGGGGATAGGGGATGGGGTGCAGAGGATACGAGGGTCACAGGGGTACAGGGTGGGGATAGGAGATGGGGTGCAGGGGATACGAGGGGTCACAGGGGTACAGGGTGGGGATAGGAGATGGGGTGCAGGGGATGCGAGGGGTCACAGGGGTACAGGGTGGGGATAGGGGATGGGGTGCAGAGGATACGAGGGGTCACAGGGGTACAGGGTGGGGTGGGGGATGGGGTGCAGGGGATACGAGGGGTCACAGGGGTACAGGGTGGGGTGCATGGGGGGTACTCACAGTTGGCTCGGGTCAGCACCATGAAGCTGTTGGGGGGGACACAAGGTGGGGGTCTGTGGGGGCAGAGAAGACGTCATTAGAGCCAGGCACGATCCCCCCATTCAGCACCTGCCAGATACCCCTAGGGAGCCCCCTGCCCCCCCAAACTCACCCCAAGGGAGCCCCCCATGCCCATCCCCCCTGGCCAATCCCAGCCCCTCACGCCCCGGCCCCTCCCCCGGGGACCCCTCGCTGTGCGACGGACGGACGGACGGACACGGACTCACTTGTACTCGTAGTCCCCGACCGCCTGGGCTCCGTGGGCTGCCGAGAGAGCAGGGCGCAGCGTTAGGGGTGGGGGCAGGGGGGGGGCGGCCCACTCTGCTCCTGCGGGGGAGGGGAGAGATTGAGGGGACAGGACCCCCCCATGGTAGCCCAGCACGGGGGAGGGGGCTGGCGTGGGTCCGGGGGGGGGCAGGGTGTATGTTGGGGGCTCGGGAGGAAGGGGTAGGCGGGCCTGGGGAGCAGGGCGTGTGGGGGCCCTGGGAGCATGGGGAGCAGGGGTGGGGCTACCTGGGGGGGCAGCAAGGCATGGGGTGGGGGGCAGGTGCTGGGTCCCCTTGTGCGTTGGGGTGAATGTCACGCTGCCCCATGGCTGGAGCTGGGACAGCCCCCCCCCACACGCTGGATGGGGTGTGGGGGGCGCTGGACTTACCAGGGGAGCCAGTGTCCCGGCAGCCGATGCAGAGAGCCGTGGCCAGCACGGCCGGGAGAACCAGCACGACGGCCCAGAGCACCCCGGCCAGAGAGACGGGCTCCATCGCACCTGGGGGCAGAGGGGTTAGGGGCCCGGCCAGAGAGACGGGCTCCATCGCACCTGGGGGCAGAGGGGGTTAGGGGGGGCCCGGCCAGAGAGACGGGCTCCATCGCACCTGGGGGGCAGAGGGGGTTAGGGGGGGCCCCGGCCAGAGAGACAGGCTCCATCGCACCTGGGGGGGGAGGGGGTTAGGGGGGGCCCCGGCCAGAGAGACGGGCTCCATCGCACCTGGGGAGAGGGGTTAGGGGCCCCGGCCAGAGAGACAGGCTCCATCGCACCTGGGGGGGGAGGGGGTTAGGGGGGGCCCCGGCCCGAGAGACGGGCTCCATCGCACCTGGGGGGCAGAGGGGGTTAGGGGGGGCCCCGGCCAGAGAGACGGGCTCCATCGCACCTGGGGGGGGCAGGGCTCCTAGAATATCAGGGTTGGAAGGGACCTCAGGAGGGATCTAGTCCAACCCCCTGCTCATGGCAGGACCAAACCCAACTAAATCATCCCAGCCAGGGCTTTGTCAAGCCTGACCTTAAAAACCTCTAAGGAAGGAGATTCCACCCCCTCCCTAGGGAACCCATTCCAGTGCTTCACCACCCTCCTAGGGAAATAGTGTTTCCTAATGTCCAACCTAAACCTCCCCCTCTGCACCTTGAGCCCATTGCTCCTTGTTCTGTCATCTGCCACCACTGAGAACAGTCTAGATCCATCCTCTGTGGAACCCCCTTTCAGGTAGTTGAAAGCAGCTATCAAATCCCCCCTGATTCTTCTCTTCTGCAGACTAAACAATCCCAGTTCCCTCAGCCTCTCCTCATAAGTCATGTGCTCCAGCCCCCTAATCATTTTTGTTGCCCTCCGCTGGACTCTCTCCAATTTGTCCACATCCTTCTTGTAGTGGGGGGCCCAAAACTGGACACAGTCTCCAGATGAGGCCTCACCAGTGCTGAGTAGAGGGGAATGATCACATCCCTCGATCTGCTGGCAATGCCCCTACTTATACAGCCCAAACTGCCATTAGCCTTCTTGGCAACCAGGGCACCTGCTGACTCATATCCAGCTTCTCGTCCACCATAACCCCTAGGTCCTTTTCTGCAGAACTGCTGCCCAGCCACTCGGTCCCTAGTCTGTAGCAGTGAATGGGATCTCTCCCAGCTCTGGGAGGGGAGTGGGGGCTGGTGAGTTAGAGCAGGAGGGGACTGGGAGCCAGGACTCCTGGGTTCTTTCCCAGCTCAGGGAAGGGAGCAGGGTCTGGTGGTTAGAGCAGGGGGGCTGGGAGCCAGGACTCCTGGGTTCCATCCCTGGCTCGGGGAGGGGTGGGCAGTGGGGCCTGGTGGGTTACAGCTGGGCGGACAGGCGGGGCTGGGAGCCAGGACACCTGGGTTCTCTCCCTGGCTCTGCTGCTGCCCGGCTGTGCGATCTGCACCAGGCCCTCGGCCATCGTGCCTGAGCCGGGCATAGCAGGGCCCGTCTCTCGCGGGTCTGTGCAGCACCCAGCGTGCCGGGTCCCAGGCTGGGCTGATGGTGGGGCCGGATCCCGGCGGTTCCTGGGGGAGGGGGCAAGGCTGAGTCACCGGGGTGGGGGAGGCCGGATCTGCTGCTGCAGCAGGTGGGTGGAGGGAGCGGGGCTGCTGGCTCAGGCGCCGCTTGGCTCCGTCTCTGCAGCTGCGGTTTCCATCCCAGCGCCGCGCGGCTGTCGCTGCAGCTGCCGCCCCCGGGGAGCCTCGGCTGGGCCTGCACCGAGCTCCCGGCAAAGCAGCCGCAGGGGGGCCGAGCTCGCACACAGGCCAGGGCCCTGCGCCAGAGACCCCGGGGCGTGCCAGGCTCCCACTGCCCCAGCATGCTGGATGCCTGCACCATCCCCACGCAGCCGGGGTCACACCTCTTATCGTCCCTTATTATGGTAGGACCTACCCAAACTCCCTGGGCTCTGCCCAGTGGCTCCTCCCCCACTCTCCAGATCAAAGGCCCACGAGTTCAGGTGCTGCCCAGACACACAGGAAGAGCCAGTCCCAGCCCCGCAGAGCAGAGCTCCCAGCCCCAACACACAAAGGGTGAGAAAGGAAACTGATGCTTCGCCGAGGGCAGGGACCAGCCCCAAGCCACACAAAGAGAACCCAGGACCCCAGCAGCCCCACTCCCCTCCCAGCGCCGGGAGAGAACCCAGGAGTCCTGGCTCCCAGCGCCCACTGCTCTAACCCACCAGCCCCCATCCCCTCCCAGAGCAGGGAGAGAACCCAGGAGTCCTGGCTCCCAGGCCCCCTGCTCTAACCCACCAGCCCCCACTCCCCTCCCAGCGCCGGGAGAGAACCCAGGAGTCCTGGCTCCCACCGCCCCCTGCGCTAACCCCCGGCCCCCACTCCTCTCCCAGAGCCAGGAGAGAACCCAGGAGTCCTGGCTCCCAGTCCCCCCTGCTCTAACCCACCAGCCCCACTCCCCTCCCAGAGCCAGGAGAGAACCCAGGAGTCCTGGCTCCCAGCCCCCCTGCTCTAACCCACCAGCCCCACTCCTCCCAGAGCCGGCAGAGAACCCAGGAGTCCTGGCTCCCAGCCCCCCTGCTCTAACCCACCAGCCCCCACTCCCCTCCCAGAGCCGGGGAGAGAACCCAGGAGTCCTGGCTCCCAGCCCCCCGGCGCTAACCCACCAGCCCCACTCCTCCCAGAGCCGGGAGAGAACCCAGGAGTCCTGGCTCCCAGCCCCCCGCATCTAACCCACCAGCCCCCACTCCCCTCCCAGAGCCGGGAGAGAACCCAGGAGTCCTGGCTCCCAGCCCCCCTGCTCTAACCCACCAGCCCCCACTCCCCTCCCAGAGCCGGGGAGAGAACCCAGGAGTCCTGGATCCCAGTGCCGACACCCATCCTGCACCGGTCCCAGTCCCCATGCATCAGAGGGGCACAGCCCCGCACAGGGCTGGACGCGCCGATCCCCAGCCCCCCTGCAAGGCAGCCCCCGCCAGCGCCGCTCCTGCAAACAGGCCCTGCCGGGGCAGCGTGAGCCCTGGAGCGTGGCCAAGGGGCGACCACAAACCACCGGGTCGGTTAGGGGCGGAAACCGGCAGCGCTTGGGAACTCACTCAAGAGGAACTGGGGAGGGGGGGAGCTGGAGAACAAGATGGGGGGACCCCCATCAAGGTCAGGATTGAAGGGCACCCGCAGGAGTGGGGGGGGGGAACCCAGGACTGATGGGGGCTGTGGGTTGGAGTTGCGGGGCCGTGGAGAGCTGGGGGGGCAGTGGGGAAGCCCAGGGCTAGCGGGGGCTGTGGGTCGGGGTTGCGGGGCAGTGGAGAGGTGGGGGGGGGGAGCCCAGGACTGACGGGGGCCGTGGGTCGGGGTTGAGGGGCAGTAGAGAGGTGGGGAGCCCAGGGCTAGCGGGGCTGTGGGTCGGGGTTGAGGGGCTGTAGAGAGGTGGGGAGCCCAGGGCTAGCGGGGCTGTGGGTCGGGGTTGAGGGGCAGTGGAGAGGTGGGGAGCCCAGGGCTAGCGGGGGCTGTGGGTCGGGGTGGAGGGAAACCGGAGAGGTGGGGAGGAGCCCAGGGCTAGAGGGGGCTGTGGGTCGGGGTTGAGGGGCCGTGGAGGGGTGGGGGGGAGCCCAGGGCTCGCGGGGCTGTGGGTCGGGGTTGAGGGGCACCGGACAGGTGGGGGCAGGGCTAGCAGGGGCTGTGGGTCGGGTTGAGGGGCACCGGAGAGGTGAGGGGAGCCAGGGGCTGTGGGTCGGGTTGTGGGGCAGTAGAGAGGTTGGGGAGCAGCGGGGGAGCCCAGGGCTAATGGGGGCTGAGGGGCACCGGAGAGGTGGGGGCAGTGGCGGGACCCAGGACTAGGGGCTGTGGGTTGGAGTTGAGGGGCAGTGGAGAGCTGGGGGCAGTGGGGAGCTCAGGGCTAGCGGGGCTGTGGGTCGGAGTTGAGGGGCAGTAGAGAGGTGGGGGGAAGCCCAGGGCTAGCGGGGGCTGTGGGTCGGAGTTGAGGGGCAGTAGAGAGGTGGGGAGCCCAGGGCTAGCGGGGCTGTGGGTCAGGGTTGAGGGGCAGTAGAGAGGTGGGGAGCCAAGGCTAGTGGGGCTGTGGGTCAGATTTGAGGGGCAGTAGAGAGGTGGGGAGCCTAGGGCTAGCGGGGCTGTGGGTCAGGGTTGAGGGCAGTAGAGAGGTGGGGAGCCCAGGGCTAGCGGGGCTGTGGGTCAGGTTGAGGGGCAGTAGAGAGGTGGGGAGCCCAGGGCTAGCGGGGCTGGGGGTGTGGGTTGTGGGGCAGTAGAGAGGTGGGGGGGAGCCCAGGGCTAGCGGGGGCTGTGGGTCGGAGTTGAGGGGCAGTAGAGAGGTGGGGAGCCCAGGCTAGCGGGGGCTGTGGGTCGGAGTTGAGGGGCAGTAGAGAGGTGGGGGGAGCCCAGGGCTAGCGGGGGCTGTGGGTCGGAGTTGAGGGGCAGTAGAGAGGTGGGGGCAGTGGGGAACCCAGGACTGACGGGGCTGTGGGTCGGGGTTGAGGGGCAGTAGAGAGGTGGGGAGCCCAGGGCTAGCAGGGGATGTGGGTCGGGGTTGAGGGGCAGTAGAGAGGTGGGGAGCCCAGGGCTAGCGGGGGCGGTGGGTCGGGGTTGAGGGGCAGTGGAGAGGTGGGGAGCCCAGGGCCTAGCGGGGGCTGTGGGTCGGGGTTGAGGGGCAGTGAAGAGGTGGGGAGCCCAGGGCTAGCAGGGGATGTGGGTCGGGGTTGAGGGGCAGTAGAGAGGTGGGGGGGAGCCCAGGGCTAGCGGGGGCTGTGGGTCGGGGGCAGTGGGGGGACCGAGGACTGACGGGGGCCGTGGGTCGGGGTTGAGGGGCAGTAGAGAGGTGGGGGGGAGCCCAGGGCTAGCGGGGGCTGTGGGTCGGGGTTGAGGGGCAGTAGAGAGGTGGGGGGGAGCCCAGGGCTAGCAGGGGCTGTGGGTCGGGGTTGAGGGGCACCGGAGAGGTGGGGGGAGCCCAGGGCTAGCAGGGGCTGTGGGTCGGGGTTGAGGGGCAGTAGAGAGGTGGGGGGGAGCCCAGGGCTAGCGGGGGCTGTGGGTCGGGGCTGAGGGGCAGTAGAGAGGTGGGGAGCCCAGGGCTAGCGGGGCTGTGGGTCGGGGTTGAGGGGCAGTAGAGAGGTGGGGAGCCCAGGGCTCGCCGGGGCTGTGGGTCGGGGTTGAGGGGCACCGGAGAGGTGGGGGGGAGCCCAGGGCTAGCGGGGGCTGTGGGTCGGGGTTGAGGGGCACCGGAGAGGTGGGGGGAGCCCAGGGCTAACGGCGGGTCGGGGTCGAGGGCCCCCAGCCCCACGGCGCCGTTGAGTGACCAGCCGGCTCCGCGTGGGCCCTGGCCACACGCTCGCGCTGCCCGTCCCCGCCCGAGGGGGGCGCTGTCCCCGCGCCAACGCCCCGCGGATGGAGCTCGCGCTCGAGGCAGCAAAACAGGAAAAGCCGAGATGGTATCGGGGGCGAGGCACACCCTGGAGACGCTGCCCCCTGGTGCCCAGCCCCACCGTGCCCCACGGCGACACCTGCTCCGGGCACCCCCCAGGGTTGCCACCGACCCCTTTGTGGCCCCATCTGTGGAACCCCCAGTGGGCCCCGGAGGGGAGATGCCTGGTCCAGGCCCCATCTCCGGCCAGCGCCCAAGGCCCCCACTGAGCCTCGCCCCCACCTCCGTCCCTGCAGGGGTCACAGGCACGAGCCCCGGCTGGGGGCCACAGCCCCCCGTCTCCGGGAGTGGCCGCGGGGGGCCCAGGGAATAGCGCCGTGGGTCTGGGCTAGGCACTGGAGATTTGGGGGGAGCTGAGCAGCCCCCCACTCCCACTCTCCAGCAGGAGAAGGGGGGCATTTCACAGGCAGGGGGGCAAGCAGCCCCACAGGATGGGCTGGAGACCCCCCAACCCCCCAAGAGGGCCCCAGCCCCGAATCCAGCGCACGGGAGGGTCACCCAGATGGCAGGCTGACGCTGGCAGCTGGGGGAAGCGTCCGTGCATCTGGCCGGCCCCGGGGGACAGACGCCACGTCCGGCTTCCTGTGGCTGCAGCCGGGCGGGGGGGCCGGCACCTACCTGGGCCGTGGCGCGTCCGGCGCTGGCTCCTCCGGCGCTGCCACCCACGCCGCGCTGCTCGCGCTCTCCCCCCGGCAGGAAGCTGTGGCGGGCAATGAGCTCCCGGCAGGAAGTCGTAGCGCTGAGCGAGCGGCAGGTGTGCGAGGTTCGGAGGGGGCCTCCCCCACAGGGGCACGAGGGCTCACGCTCTTGTGCAAGGAGGCGAGTGGCTCACCGAGGAGCAGAGCTCACACTCGGGGTGGGGGGGCGGAGTGGGGAGCAAGTGCCCTCCCAGGGGGGAGCAGAGCCCGGCAGCACGGCCAGGAATCCTGCCCCCCGGGACAAAGAGCAGCAGCAAGAGACCTAACGAAGAGTTTAATGGGGTGAAAACATGGCGGCTGGAGGGGGGGCAGGACCCCAGCCCCCTACAATGCAATGGGGGGGCAGGCTGTGAGGCCCCCCCCAAGGAATCCAAGAGCCCCCCCTCAGTCTCTAAGCCCCTCCCTGCGCCAGGGACTGGGGTGTTAAGTTGGGGGTCCCTGGCTTGTCCCAGCCTGGGGTGCCCCATCCATGTCCCTGACCCCGTTTCCTTCACGGGGAGCTCCACGCTCACACACAATACCAGCCCCCAACTGGCACAGTTCGGCCTGCCCCGAGTCCGGCCCGTGGGGGGCAGCGAGAGTCTCTGCCCGGCTGGCGGCGCCCGGCCCCAGCACCGGGGGTGGGGGTGGCTCTCAGATGAGGACGCTGGAGACGGGCACTTTGGTGGATCGGCCACGCTTCGGCACCACAATCCGGTCCTCCGGCTCGGCCTCCTCCGGCAGCAGACCTGGTGGGGGGAGGGGGAGAGTCGGGGGGGGCTGACACGGTAAGCAATGGGGCAGGCCGGGCAATGGGGCAGGCCTGGCGGGGGGAGGGGGAGAGTCGGGGGGGCTGACCCGGTGGGCACTGGGGCAGGCCTGGCAAGGGGGCAGGCCTGGCGGGGGGAGGGGGAGAGTCGGGGGGGCTGACACGGTGGGCAATGGGGCAGGCCGGGCAACGGGGCAGGCCTGGCGGGGAGGGGAGAGTCGGGGCTGACACGGTGGGCAATGGGGCAGGCCAGGCAATGGGGCAGGCCTGGTGGGGAGGGGAGAGTCGGAGGGGCTGACACGGTGGGCAATGGGGCAGGCCAGGCAATGGGGCAGGCCGGGCGGGGGGAGGGGGCGAGTTGGAGGGGCTGACATGGTGGGCAGTGGGGTAGGGCTCAATGTGGGGGCACAGAGCTGCAGGTGCCACGGGGAGGGGAATCTTGATGACTAAGATTATGGGGCAGTGGGGGGCACTGTGGGCCTGTATGTACCCTGGGCGCTTAGCTCGGCGACAGCGTGGGGGGCTGGGGGTGCAGCAGGAGGAGACGGGGTTAGGGGTCGGGGGTGCTGGGGGTCGGGGGGACGTATCCTGGGTGCTCAGCTCGGCCTGCCTGCAGTCGCCCTGAAGGAAGAGGGTGGGTGTGAGGGCCGGTGGGGAGCGGCGGGAGGTGATGGGTTAGGGGTCTGCGGGGCGCTGGGGGATGTACCCTGGGTGCTGAGCTCGGCCCACTTGCGGTCACCCTGGATGTGGGGGCCGGGAGGCGCGGCGGGAGGTGACGGGGTTGGGGGGCTGTGGGAGGTGACGGGGTTGGGGGGTAGCGGGAGGTGATACGGTTAGGGGTCAGGGGGCACTGGAGGTCGGGGCACATACCCTGGGTGCTGAGCTCAGCCCGCTTGCAATCACCCTGGATGAAGAGGGTGGGTGTGGGGCCGGGGAGCGGCGGGAGGTGACGGGGTTGGTGGGGCTGTGGGAGGCGACGGGGTTGGGGGTAGCGGGAGGTGATGCGGTTAGGGGTCAGGGGCGCTGGAGGTCGGGGCACATACCCTGGGTGCTGAGCTCAGCCCGCTTGCAGTCACCCTGGATGAAGAGGGTGGGTGTGGGGGCCGGGGGGAGCGGCGGGAGGTGACGGGGTTGGGGGGGAGTGGGAGGTGACGGGTGTGACGAACTAGGAATGTTCTTAATGTTTTCTCTGAATACTGTGTTGGTGCCTCAGTTTCCCCTAGGCAGTTCTTAAGTATCTAACAGAGCAAAGGGCCGGTGCACCTAAATGCCTGACACTCTGTCTCCTAGCAACTGATGGCCTGGGCCCCCCCTCTGCAAAGGTGCCGGCTGAAGGTGTTGGAGACAAAGGGGTCAGGTGACCTCCTGGCCCGGGAAAGGGGCTGAGCAGAGGAGGGGCTGGGGGGGGTCAGTCTGGAGCTGGCTGGGGACGAGGAGTGAGGGCAGACGTGGGGGTCTGGCTCTCTGGGCCCCAGGATGGACCCGGCCGAGGGGTCCAGTTCTCTGTACCTACAAGCTCTGTGTTAGACCCTGTTCCTGTCATCGAATAAACCTCTGTGTTACTGGCTGGCTGAGAGTCACGTCTGACTGCGCAGTGGGGGGGCAGGACCCTGTGGCCCCCCAGGACCCCGCCGGGGGGACTCGCTGGGGGAAGCGCACGGAGGGGCAGGGGATGCTGAATGCTCCCAGGAGAGACCCAGGAGGTGAAGCCGTGGGAGCTTCTTGCCCTGCAGACAGGCTGCTCCGAGGGAGAGGAGGCTCCCAGAGTCCTGCCTGGCTCGGTGGGGAGCAGCTCCAGAGCAGCGCCCGGGGACTTCGTTGACAATGGGTTATGGGTCTGGGGGGCGCTGGGGAACGTACCCTGGGTGCTGAGCTCGGCCCGCTTGCGGTCGCCCTGGATGAAGAGCGCAGGTGTGGGGGCCGGGGGGAGCAGCGGGAGGTGACGGATTAGGGGTCTGGGGGGCGCTGGGGAACCTACCCTGGGTGCTGAGCTCGGCCCGCTTGCGGTCGCCCTGGATGAAGAGCGCAGGTGTGGGGGCCGGGGGGAGCGGCGGGAGGTGACGGGGTAGGGGGGGCGGGAGGTGACGGGTTAGGGGTCTGGGGGCGCTGGGGACGGGGAACCTACCCTGGGTGCTGAGCTCGCCCGCTGCGTCGCCCTGGATGAAGAGCGCAGGTGTGGGGGGGGAGCGGCGGGAGGTGACGGGGTTGGGGGCAGGAGGTGACAGGTTAGGGGTCTGGGGGTGCTGGGAACGTACCCGGGGTGCTGCGCTCGGCCCGCTTGCGGTCGCCCTGGATGAAGAGCGCAGGTGTGGGGGCCGGGGGGAGCGGCGGGAGGTGACAGGTTAGGGGTCTGGGGGGTGCTGGGGAACCTACCCTGGGTGCTGAGCTCGGCCCGCTTGCGGTCGCCCTGGATGAAGAGCGCAGGTGTGGGGGCCGGGGGAGCGTGGGAGGTGACGGGGTTGCGGGGGCAGGAGGTGACGGATTAGGGGTCTGGGGGGTGCTGGGGAACGTACCCTGGGTGCTGAGCTCGGCCCGCTTGCGGTCGCCCTGGATGAAGAGCGCAGGTGTGGGGGAAGCAGCGGGAGGTGACAGGTTAGGGTCTGGGGGTGCTGGGGAACCTACCCTGGGTGCTGAGCTCGGCCCGCTTGCGGTCGCCCTGGATGAAGAGCGCGGTGGCGAGGAAGAAGCCGCCCCCCAGCACCCCGGCGAAGGCGCTCAGCATCAGGGCGTACTGCAGACTGTGGAATTCCAGCAGGTAGGATGCGGGGCGGCCCCGCTGGATCCTGTCGCTGATCTGGGGGGCAGAGAGGGTGAGCGGAGCCATCCCACAATCCCCAGCACCCCCCCGGCGCTGCGAGCTTCCCCCCAGCAGTGCCGTTGCCGCGCACTCACCACGCCGATGAGGTAGGGGCTGCCGGCGTCACCCAGCAGGTGGGACATGACGATCTGGAAGGACTCGGCCGTGGAGCGGCGTGTGGGGACCACGACGTACTGCGGGCGAGAGGGGCCGGGTCAGCACAGGCGGGGGGGGGACCCTGCCCCCCATCCAACCTGCTGTGTGTCTGTCTGCCCCTGCCCCTCCCCCTGCTCTGTGTCCGTCTGTCTGTCCCTGCCGCCCCAGGTCGCTCCCACGGGCTGGTTGACGGGGTGGGGTGCCGCCCCCCGCGGCGGGTTTGGGGGCCGGGGGTGGGGTGGGGGAGTTGCCCGCAGGGGCTGGCGGGGAGGGTTGCTCATAGGGGCCGGGCTGGAGGGGAGGGTCGCTCAGGGGCCGGCTAGGGGCCGGGGTCGCTCAGGGCCGGCTAGGGGCCGGGAGGGTTGCTTGCAGAGGCTGGCTAGGGGCCGGGGGGGTCACTCCCAGGGGCCGGCTAGGGGCCAGGGGGGGCGGGTTGCTTGCAGAGGCCGGCTAGGGGCGGGGGGGGGAGGGTTGCTTGCAGGGGCCGGGGGGGTCACTCCCAGGGGCCGGCGAGGGGCTGGGGAGGGTTGCGTGCAGGTGCCGGCTAGGGGCCGGGGGAGGGTCGCTCCCAGGCCGGCTAGGGGCCGGGGGTCGCTCCCAGGGGCCGGCTAGGGGCCAGGGGAGGGTTGCTTGCAGGGGCCGGCTAGGGCCAGGGGAGGGTTGCTCGCAGGGGCCGGCTAGGGGCCGGGGGTTGCTCAGGGGCCGGCTAGGGGCCGGGAGGGTTGTTGCAGAGGCCGGCTAGGGGCCGGGGGAGGGTTGCTTGCAGGGACCAGGGGGGTCGCTCCCAGGGGCCGGCTAGGGGCCGGGGGGGTCACTCCCGGGGTGGGGGCGGCGCTGGCCCCGTGGCTCCGGACACGCGGCCGCAGGACGGACTCACCAGCAGGATGTCCGCCACGATGGCCCAGTTCAGGGACAGCAGCGTCTCCCCAATGAAGATAAACACCTGCAGGGGGAGGGAGCCGGTTACTGAGGCTAAGGACCCCCCCGCCCCTCCCCTGCCAACGCTGGGCACCCGGCACACGCGTGTTTGGCGTGTCCACCCCGGCCCTGCTCCTCGGCCCCGAGCGCCCCGGCCCCGCTCCTCGGCCCCGAGCACCCCGGCCCTGCTCCTCGACCCGAGCACCCCGGCCCCGCCTCCTCGGCCCCGAGCACCCCGGCCCTGCTCTCGACCCCGAGCACCCCGGCCCTGCTCCTCGACCAGCACCCCCGGCCCTGCTCCCCTCGACCCCGAGCACCCCCGGCCCTGCTCCCCTCAGTACTGAGCACCCCCCGGCCCTGCTCCCCTCGACCCCGAGCACCCCCGGCCCTGCTCCTCGGCCCCGAGCACCCCCGGCCCTGCTCCTCGGCCCCGAGCATCCCCGCCCCGAGCACCCCGGCCCTGCTCCTCGGCCCCGAGCACCCCCCGGCCCCGCTCCCCTCGGCCCCGAGCACCCCCCGGCCCTGCTCCCCTCGACCCCGAGCACCCCCGGCCCCGCTCCCCTCGGGCCCGAGCACCCCGGCCCTGCTCCTCGGTCCCGAGCACCCTCGGTCCCAAGCATGCCCTGGCTCCAGGCACCGCCGCGCCCCAGACTCATGTAGGTGGTGACGCTGCTGCCCCCGGGACTCACGTAGGTGGCGACGCTGCTGCCCTGGGACTCACGAGGTGGCGACGCTGCTGCCCTGCCCCCAGCCCAGCCCCGGGACTCACGAGGTGGCGACGCTGCTGCCCTGCCCCCAGCCCCGGGACTCACGAGGTGGCGACGCTGCTGCCCTGCCCCGGCCCCGGGACTCACGTAGGTGGCGACGCGGCTGCCCTGCCCCCCCCACAGGGACTCACGTAGGTGGCGACGCTGCTGCCCTGCCCCCCCCAGCCCAGCCCCCCGGGACTCACGTAGGTGGCGACGCTGCTGCCCTGCCCCCCCGGCCCCCCCCGGGACTCACGTAGGTGGCGACGCCGCTGCCCTGCCCCCCCGGCCCCCCCCGGGACTCACGTAGGTGGCGACGCTGCTGCCCTGCGCACACACCAGCGCCAGGAAGAGGAAGGGTGCGGAGCCCAGCAGGCCGGTGGCGCAGACCAGGGGGTCGGCCCGGGGGTTGGTTCGGCGGAGGCGCTTGGAGATCTCCACGCCTGCCCCCACGCCCAGGAAACCCGTCACACAGGTGATGAGCCCGAAGATCAGGCTGTGAAGACAGGGGGGTCAGAGGTCACGGGGAGAGAACGGCTCTGACACTGGGGGGTCAGAGTTCAGGGGTCACGGGGGAGAGAACGAACCCGACATAGTGTGGGGGGGGTCAGAGTTCAGGGGTCACCGGCAAGAACGACCCCGACATTGGGGCAGGGTGTTAGAGTTGGGGTCATTGGGGGAGAAAACGGCCCCGGCACCGGGTGTCAGTTCAGGGGTCACCAGGGAGGGAACGGCACCAGCACTGGGGGTCAGAGTTCAGGGGTCCCTGGGGAGGGAACGGCCCCGACACCAGGGGTCAGAGTTCAGAGGTCACTGGGGATGGCCCCAATTCCCACTGGGGGCCAAGTTCAGGGGTCCCTGGGAGGGGGGGTCAGAGTTCAGGGGTCTCTGGGAGGAACGCCCCGGCACTGGGGGTCAGAGTTCAGGGTCCCTGGGAGGAACGGCCCGGCACTGGGGGTCAGAGTTCAGGGGTCCCTGGGGAGGGAACGGCCCCGGCACCGGGGGGTCAGAGTTCAGGGGTCCCTGGGGAGGGAACGGCCCCGGCACCGGGGGGTCAGAGTTCAGGGGTCCCTGGGGAGGGAACGGCCCCGGCACCGGGGGGTCAGAGTTCAGGGGTCCCTGGGGAGGGAACGGCCCCGGCACCGGGGGGTCAGAGTTCAGGGTCCCTGGGAGGAACGCCCCGGCACTGAGGGTCAGAGTTCAGGGGTCCCTGGGGAGGGAACGGCCCCGGCACTGGGGGGGTCAGAGTTCAGGGGTCCCTGGGGAGGGAACGGCCCCGGCACTGGGGGGGTCAGAGTTCAGGGGTCCCTGGGGAGGGAATGGCCCCGGCACTGGGGGGTCAGAGTTCAGGGCCGGGCCCCCCAGGGGCACTCACCTCTGCTGGGAGCTGCAGGTGTCCCCGTCGGGGCAGGGCCGGCACTGCCCCGTGGCCAGGCAGGAGCGGTACAGGAACGCCGGGGCCCACAGCGCCAGCGACCCCGTCACGAACGCCACCGCCGTGAAGCCCAGCGACGACAGCACGAAGCTGCGGCTGCCGGGGGGAGGGGAGGAAGTGAGAGCCCCCCTCCAAGCACCGATCCCATCCTGCTCCCCCCAGCCCCCCCCGAGGTCCGAGTCCCCCCAGCCCCCCGAGCACTGAGCCCCTCCTGCTCCCCCCAGCCCCTCCGCTGACCCCCAGTCCCGCTCCTCCCACCCCCCCCCCACTCCTCCCAGTCCCCGGCCACTCCCCCGATCAGTCCCCCCTCCTCACAGCTGCATATTGACCTCCAGTGCCTCTCACCCCTCCCAGCCCCACTTCCTGCTCCTCCCATCCCTGGCCCCTGCTGAGCACCCACCGTTCTCGCGCCGCCCCACTCACTTGCGGCTCAGGGCCCTGATGTCAGCGGCCCAGGAGGTGTAGCGCAGGGGGGAGTCGGAGTGACGCTCCACGGCCCCCCGCGGCGGCTCCTGCAGCACCGTGACCAGCAGCACCACCGCCACCACACCCAGCGCCGGTGTCACCTGGGGGGCAGAGAGGGTGACCCCGTGTCACCAAGTGGGGGGTTTTCTTAATGTTTGGTATGAATATTGTGTGCGCCTCGGTTTCCCCCGGGTGTTGCAGCTAAATTTCAGACGGAGCTGCAGAAGGATCCCTCCATAGACAAGCTGAAGGGCCTTGCCGGGCGCAGGGCTGAGGGAAAGATTCCCTTCGGGGGCTGGTGGAGAGGTTCAATGGGACCCTGAGGATGATGCTGAAGACATTCCTGGGCCAGCATCTGCAGGACCGGGACACGGGTTTACCCCACCTGCTGTCCGCATACAGGGAAGTGCCCCAGGAACCCACGGGGTTCTCCCCTTTGCAGCTGCTGTATGGGAGGGGAGTGAGGGGACCCCTGGCTTGGGGAGGAACGGATGGGAGGGGAAGGCTCCCCCGATGGAGAACCAGGGCTGGAGCATGTACTGACCTTCCGGGAAAAGCTCACAGGGCTCATGGGTCCGGCCAGGGAGAACCTAGCCAGGGCCCCAGGTAGGCAGAAGCTCTGGTACGACCGCTCAGCCTATGGCACCAGGCCCAGGTGAGGGGTCTCGTCCCGGAAGCTGCACTAAGCCCTGGGACAGACCCTTCGAGGTCATCCAGCAGCTGAATGGGGAGAACGACGTGGTGGAACTGCCCAGCCGGGCTCACAGCCACCAAGGGGACCAGGTCAACATGATGGAGCCGAACTGTGACAGGGAGAGGCTGGTACTGGCCGTGTGCGGCCAGTGGGAGAAGGGGGACGATCCCCTGGTGGGTCTCTTCCCTGAGACAGGAGCCGGCTCCCCGCTCTGCCCAGCAGGCAGAGATCAGCGAGGTGCCGCGTGTGAGAAAGTGGGAGAAGGGGGACGATCCCCTGGTGGGTCTCTTCCCTGAGACAGGAGCCGGCTCCCCGCTCTGCCCAGCAGGCAGAGATCAGCGAGGTGCCGCGTGTGACAAAGTGGGAGGTTTCTTCTTGAGGTTTTGCATGAATACAGTGTGTGACTCAGTTTCCCCATGTGTTACACAAGACCTAGGTGGTGGGGACAGGGGGTGTGGTTTTCGCTGAGACCAAGTGGGCAGGTGGGGCTGCCTGCCCAGAGCATGGCGGAAGCCCTCCATAACCTGGCAAGGGCGCCTGCAACGAGGGGGAGCCAGGGGAGGGGTGCAGACCTTTTGCCCGGGAAAAAGACAAAGGACATGGGGGGGGGCCCAATGGGCATATCTGAGGCTAGGCCATCTGCTGGCTGGAGTCAGAGGCCCAGGGCACGAGGCCCTGCATCCCCCCACGACAGACTTTGCTGAATGTCCCTGATGTCTGTGCTAACAAGCCCTGTTCTACGCTGGGTTCCTGTTGACTAATAACCCCTCTGTGTCGCACTGGCTGGGAGTCCCGGCTGGCTGTGGAGTTGGGGGGCAGGATCCTTTGCGGGGCATGAGAGGCTTCCCCAGGAGTCCCATTGCTGTGGGGAGCCCCGGGGTGAACAGGGCTGAACGCTCCGAGGTCAGACCCAGGGAGGCCGAAGCCAAGCAGGCTTCTTGCGCTGGTGAGAGTGAGCAGAGTCACGCTGCCCTGGAGACCTGCCAGACTTCATTCAGAGCGGCCAGGAGACCGACCCCGTGTTCCTACCCGGGGCAGCGTTCTCCAGCCGGCCGGGGCTCGCTAACCTGGCTGGCCACCGCGTGGGGACAGGAGCCCACCCTCCCATCAGGTGCTCCCTGTTCACAGTCACTGGGAACACAGCCCAGGGCTGGAGGGAGGGGTCAGGGAGATGCTGGCTTTGGGGGTGATCCAGCCATCCTCCAGCCCCAGGGCCTCTCCTGTGGGGCTGGTCCCCAGGAAAGATGGGTCGATCCATGTCTGTGTGGCCTATCGGAAGCTCAATGCCATCACCGTGTCCGGTGCCTGCCCCATGCCTGGGCCTGACGAGACCCTAGACAAGTTGAGGGGGGCTCGGTACCCCATGACCAGGGATCTCACCAAAGGCTGCTGGCAGGTGCTTTTGGATTCAGAGGCCAGGCTGAAATCTGCCTTTATCACCCACTGGGGCTCTGTGAGCTCCTGGTCCTTCCTTTCGGCCTCAAGGAGGCATTGGCGTCAGGGGATCAGTTACCGAGGGGGTGGATAGTATCTGTGTGGTTAGGCCAGACCTGGGAGGACCGGGTGTCCCAGGTGAAGAGGGGGCTGGGTCGTCTCCAGGAGGCAGGACTGACCGTAAAAGCTGGGACGTGCCGGGTGGGGATGGCAGAGGTGTCGTACCTGGGCCACAAAGTGGGGAGCGGCTGCCTAAAGCCAGAGCCAGCCAAGGTGGGGGCGATCAGAGACTGGCCACTCCCCAGACTGAGAACCAGGTTAAGAAGTGATTATTCCCCTCTATTCGGCACTGGTGAGGCCACACTTGGAGTATTGCATCCAGCTTTGGGCCCCACACTACAGAAGGGATGTGGACAAATTGGAGACAGTCCAGCAGAGGGCAACAAAAATGATCAGGGGTCTGGGGCACATGACTTATGAGGAGAGGCTGAGGGAACTGGGATTGTTTAGTCTGCAGAAGAGAAGAATGAGGGGGGATTTGATAGCTGCTTTCAACTACCTGAAAGGGGGTTCCAAAGAGGATGGATCTAGACTGTTCTCAGTGGTGGCAGATGACAGAACAAGGAGCAATGGGCTCAAGTTGCAGTGGGGGTGGTCTAGGTTGGATATTAGGAAACACTATTTCCCTAGGAGGGTGGTGAAGCACTGGAATGGGTTCCCTAGGGAGGTGGTGGAATCTCCTTCCTTAGAGGTTTTTAAGGTCAGGCTTGACAAAGCCCTGGCTGGGATGCTTTGAGCAGGGGGTTGGACTAGATACCTCCTGAGGTCCCTTCCAACCCTGAGATTCTATGGGTCTATGAAATGGGCCCAGGCCTTTACTGGGATGGGGGGGCACTGCCGGAGGTCTGTGCCCCACTTTATCTCCCCGTCAGTTCCCAGCACAGAGCTCTGCGAGAAGGGGAAGCCAGACACGCTGGTCTGGACTGAGCGGTGCCAGCAGACTCTCCGGGCGCTGGAGGCGGCTCTGGTCAGGGGCCCAGTGCTGGGAACCCCAGACTTTGACGAGCCCTTTATGGTGTTCACAGATGCCCCAGACGCAGCGCTGGGCGCGGTGCTGAAGCTAAGGGGGAGAGACCCCCCATCAGGTACCTGAGCAGGACTCTCTATGTGGCCATAGAGAAGCAGTGCCTGGCCTGGGGTGGACTCTTAAAAAGCTGCAGTCGGATCCATTTGGGCAGCGCTTCACTGTGGACACTGACCAATCGCCCTGCCCTGGCTGCACGAGATGAGAGGGGCCAACGCCAAGCTCCTGAGGTGGAGCCTGCTCCTGCAGGACTATGAGATGGAATGGTCCATGTGAAGGGGAGTGCAAATGTCACAGCCGCTGCTTTGTCCCAGAGAGGGGCCCTGAACTTCCCCAGGTCACCGGCTGAAGTGACCCTGCCCAGTTCGGTCTCGAAGGGGGGAGAGATCTGACAAAGTGGGGGATTTTCTTAATATTTTGTCTGAATGTTCTGTGTGCCTTGGTTTCCCCTGTGTATTGCACAATTCATTCTGTGGTGGGGCAAGAGGGTTTGATCTTTGCAGAGACTCCTGAAAGGGGCACAGGGCTCTGGAAAGGTTGAGAACCGCTGCCTAAGACCAGGTGTGACTGTCACCCAGCAGCTGTCTGGGCCCAGACAATGATCAGACATTTTGTAACTTAGCAACTGATGGCGGGGGTGCGGGGAGCACCCTTGGGATGGAGAACAAAGGTTTGCCAGGGAAAGACGACAAAGGACAAGGAAGGGCAGCTCTGGGTGTGACGGAGGGTCGGAGGGTCGTTGGCCTGGAGGGGAGAACCCGGGCTTGACCAAGATGGACCTTGCTGAAAGTTCCTGCTTTCTCTCCTAACAAAGTCTGTTCTACGCTGTGCTCCTGACAACTAACTGGGACTGGGACAAAGTGGGAATGTTCTTCATGTTTTCTCTGAATACTGCGTGTGCCTCAGTTTCCCCTGTGTGTCACTCAAGTGTCTGGTGGTGGGATGAGGGTGTGTGGTCATTGCAGCGCCCCCTAGTGGGCAGGTGTGACGGCGACTGGCTGCCTGGGACAGAGAACAGCTGACACTGTCGCTTGGCAGGCAATGGCCAGGCCCATCCTCTGCAAGGACCAGCCAGAGGTGGGAGGTGTCGACCAGGTGACCTGCTGGCCTGGGAAAGAGACAAAGAAATAGGGGGGGGTGGGCACAGGGGGTCTGGAGCCAGGCAGCCATAACCAGGCAGCTCCTGTCTGGGACTCAGAGGGGAGAGTCCAGGACTCGGGGTCCCCACAAGATGGGCTTAGCTGGAAGTCCCCGATGTCTGTGCTAACGAGCCCTGTCCTGCGCTGGGCTCCCGAGGGCTGATAACCCGTCTGGTCACACGCTGGCTGGGAGTCCCGGCTGGCTGCGGGGGAGGGGAGTCCCGGCTGGCTGCGGTGGGGGGGGCGGGGGCCCTCTGGCTGCCCCAGGGCCCCGTCCAGGGAGACTCGCTGCGGGGAGCTCATGGGCTGAATGGGGGGCTGGACGTGCCGAAGTCAGACCCAGGACGCTCCCCCTACTGATAACGTTCCCCGAGGGGTGTGTCAGAACAAGAGGGCCCTGTCAGCACGTCACTCGGGGGCTCCAGAGCCCTGAGCCGGCCCCCGTGACACCCCCCACCCCCCGCCCAGCCCCCAGACTCACCCGCAGGGCCCAGTGCCAGTCCTCAGCCAAGTCCTTCACCTTCGAGCCCACGATGTAACCCAGCCCGCTGCGGGGGAAGGGGGCGGTTAGAGCCGGTACCCCCTGCCCCCAACACCCCACCACCCGGCCCTTACCCGAACTGCCCCGAAACCTGCCCCCACCCCAACACCACACCCCACCACCCGGCCCTTACCCGAACTGCCCCGAAACCTGCCCCCACCCCACCGCCATACCCCACTGCCCCCAACTCCAGGCTCCCACCCCACCCTGCCCCAGGCTCCCATCCCACCCTCACTGCTTCCACCGACTCCTCCACACTGCCCGCTCTGACCCCAACACCCCTTACCCAGCCCCCCACCTGTCTCTCAACACTCCTTACACTGACCCCCCGCCTACTGGGGGGGAGGGGAGGGGAGAACTGGGACTCCCACCCCCTGCCCGGCCTGCCCTGTGCCCCCCAGCGCCCCTCACCTGCCGACGGGGATGGCGAAGTAGAAGAAGGCCAGCATGCGGCTGCGCTGGTCGCTAACGAACAGGTCGGCGATGATGGTGGGGGCGATGGTGGAGTAGCTGGCCTCCCCCACCCCCACCAGCCCCCGCGTCACCAGCAGCAGCCAGAACTGCTGTGGAGGGGAGGGGGAGAGACGGCTCAGAGACGGCAATGTACCCCGGCCTGCCAAGGGGCTGAGACGCCCGGGAACGGGGAGCTCACCCCGCAGCTCCCCACGAGCCACAGGCCTGGCCCGGCCACCCCCACGACCGTAAACTCCCCATCACGCTGAGGAGCCTGGAGATGGGGGAACCCAGTACAGGGGAGCGAGGGATACTCAGTGGGGACAACCCCGTTTGCACCGCCTCACCCTGAGCACCATGGGGTGCAGCCTGTGCCCCACGCCCTGCAGGCACAACTCCCCCCCCCCACAGCCCCCAGTCCCTCTGCACCGCTCCAGCTCTCACCCCCTCCACCCCGCACCTGCCCTGCACGCACATCCCCCAGCCCCGCTGCACCCCCTTAGTCCTGGGGGAATTCTGCATCTAAAAATTCTGTGCACAATCTTTTAAAATTCTGCAGATTTTATTTGTCAAAATAACACTACATAATCACGCCACTTTCAATTATTTTGGTAATTTATTTCAATGTACTGTCAGCAAGGACGTCTGAAACAACACAGACACACACACAAATCCCCCCAGGAGTAGAGAGTTAAAGAAACCCCTCTGACAACCCAGTTCCTGTTTCTCTGCCCCCTTCCCCCTCCCAGAGCCCAGCCAGGGGGCCAGACACCCACAACACCCCCCCGCAAAGCCCAACCGCAGGATCCCCTGGCCCAGGTACCAGCACCCCCCTCCCGAGCCCAGCTGTGGCCCCCCAAGCCCAGACACCTGCCCTCCTCCCCCCCAGAACTCAGCCACAGTCCCCCCTTGCCCAGACACTCGCCCCCCTCCGCCCCAGAGGGAGAAACAGCCTGATGTTCGGTCCCAGGCTTGCATGGAGTTTCCTGCACACCACCGTTTCCTTCCCCCAAGGCAGGCTGGGAACTGCAGCTGCCAGGAGCCCCCCAGCTCCCTCCCCTTCCCCCCAGCAGTGTCCTCTCTGTGCGAGCTGGGCTCTGTGGGTCCAGCAGCACTGGTGGCGGCCAGCAGCCCTGCAGCCCATTTCTGTGGGGGAAAGGAAATTCTGCGCACATGTTAATTTCTGCAAAATTGACTCCTGGGGGAATTCTCTGCTAGTTATCCTAGCACTACTGCACGTGCGCATAATTAATGAGCCATGCATATTTTTAATTTTTTGTGCAGAAAAAAAGCTTCTGCCGAAATGTTGCTGCAGTTCCACCTTTTGCCCTCCAGAGGGTGCTGTGGCACAAGAACAACAGTCGCTTCCTGCAGACAACAACTTCTGCAGTTCCGTTTGGCCCATCAGAGGGCGCTGTGGTGCTAGAACACAGCAGCAGCTCCCGGCCAGCAAGGGAAGAGAAAGAGGCTGCCTTCTGTGCAGAGGGTCGGGTCAGGAGACGGGGCTATGGGGAGACAGACAGCGTGGGGTGCTGGGGGATCAGACAGGGGCTCATAAGAGCTAGTGAGGGAGGACAGACTGGGGCAGGGGCTGAATGGGAGTGGAGGCACTGGGACACATGGGAATGGGAGAGGGGGTACAGGGACACATGGGGCAGAGTGTGGCTGAGGAGGCACAGAGACATAGGGACAGGGGAAGTGGGTACAGGGACACACAAGGGACAGGTGGTGGCTGGGTGGGGGCACAGAGACACACGGGGCTGGGGGAGGGGGCACAGGGACACACAAGTGACACGGGAAGGGGGTGCAGAACCACATGGGGCTGGGGGAATGGGTGTCTGAGTGGGGCTGGAGGGACCCATGTGGCCAGGAGCTGCAAGGACCCATGGCGGTGTCAGGGACAGGGCAGATGTGCCTGACTGAATGGGGGGCTGGGATCAGCCAGGGTCTGCACAGGGGAAGCTCCCTAACAATCCCTCCCCGTCCCCCCCCAAACCTGTTCCAGACTTTTTCCACCCACACCCAACAACCCTCCAAGCTCTCAGCCAGGCTCCTTCCCTCTCCCTCAGCAACTCCGTTCCCCCCGACTCCCCCCAGCCTTTGCCCTGCTTCCGAGGGGGGCGGGAAACATGGTTCCCTATGGCAGTTTACATGAATTATTACGGGGTTAATATGCTTAGTAAGGAATCTACTTGTCAAAAAACATTTCCTGAATCTTTTTTGTTGTCTGTATAGTTTCAGATGTACTTGCTGACAGGTATTTTAAAATAAATGACAAAAAATAATTAAAACTGGTGTGAATATATTGTTATTTTGACAAATACAATATGCAGAATTTTAAGATATTGTGCACAAAAATTTAAATTTTTCTTGCAGAATTTTTAATTTTTTGGTGCAGAATTCGCCCAGGAGTAAAAATTCCGCATTGCGCAATGGCACAGAATTCGCCCCGCTCTGCGTGCCCCTCCCCACCTGCGCGCGGCCTGCCAGCCGGTACCTCCTGGGGGATGAAGCTGGAGCCCAGCGTGACGGCCGACCAGAAGGCGATGCCCAGACAAAGCAGGCGCTTGCGGTGGTAGCGGTCGCCCAGGTACCCGAAGATCGGGGCCAGCACCATGTAGCTGCTGATGAACACTGCGGGGAGGAAGGGGGGGGGTTAGAACTGGGGCACTGCACTGTGCACAGCCCCTCCCCCATCAACCCCCCCCCCCCCCACCGGAGAATACGCCACCCCAGCCCCCAGAGGGTGTCACCCCATATACACGGTGCATCCCTTCCCCCATCGCTATGGGATCCCCCTCCCTCCCCCTGCCCCCATACCTGTCTGGAGGAGCCCGGAGCTGCTGTCTCCAATGCGAAAGAACGACTCAATGTCGGGCAGAATGCCTGGGGAACCGGGGGGGGGGTGTTAGAAAGTGGGGAGAGCCCCCCATGGGCCCTGCAGTCCCCACCTCTGCCAATCCCTAGCCCACCTCCCACAGTAGATCTCCACATCCCATGCAGTCCCCCAACCTCTGCTGGCCCCAAACCCCACTGCTCACACAATCCTCTCCATCATGCAGCCCCGACCCCCACAGCTCCCACCCCCACGCACACACAGGGCCACCCCCCCCCCCCCCCACACACACACAGCCCTCACCGGCCACGGTGAAGCGGTCCATGTAGTTGAGCAGGTTGATGTAGCAGAGAACGGCGACGATCATCACCGAGCGGGGGTATGAGATCCCGGTGACGGTCTGCACCCCCACTTCCGGCTGCCCCCCGCCCGCCCGCGACCTCCCCTCCGCCGCCTCCTCCTCCTCCGTCTCGTCCGCCTGGCTCAGGAATGGGGCGGCATCAGGGTGGGGGCCGTGCCGGGTCGCCATGGCCGGGGGTTGTGCAGCTGCCTCACGGGGAGCCTGGCTCCGGAGCGGGGCCTGCGGAGGGTGGAGAGAGGGGGGTTAGTTACCCCAGCACTACGGCTCCCCCTGCCAGTCACGACCTCCCCAACAGTCCTGCCCCATGACCTCCCATCCCCACATAACCCTGCCCATCACCTGCCCAACCTCTAATAGCCCCGCCCCCACGACCTCTCATCCCCCAATAGCACCGCCCCCACGACCTCCCATCCCCTCCAATAGCCCCACCCCTATCACCTACCCAACCCCCAATAGCCGCACCCCATGACCTCCCATCCCCACATAACCCTGCCCATCACCTGCCCAACTTCTAATAGCCCCGCCCCCACGACCTCTCATCCCCCAATAGCACCGCCCCCACGACTTCCCATCCCCTCCAACAGTCCTGCCCCATGACCTCCCATCCCCACATAACCCTGCCCATCACCTGCCCAACCTCTAATAGCCCCGCCCCCACGACCTCTCATCCCCCAATAGCACCGCCCCCACGACCTCCCATCCCCTCCAACAGCCTTGCCCCATGACCTCCCATTCCCCAATAGCCCCGCCCCACGACCTCCCATCCCCTCCAATAGCCCCACCCCTATCACCTACCCAACCCCCAATAGCCCCACCCCATGATCTCCCATCCCCACATAACCCTGCCCATCATCTGCCCAACCTCTAATAGCCCCGCCCCCACGGCCTCCCATCCTCCAACAGCCGTGCCCCACGACCTCCCATTCCCCACGGGCCCCGCCCCACAACCTCCCATTCCCCAATACCCCGCACCCATGACCTCCCATCCCCTCAATCGCCCCACCCCTATCACCGACCCAACTCCCCATAGCCCCACCCCATGACCCCAGTTCTCCCGCAGCGCCCCACCCCGTAACCCCAACCCCGCAGTTCTCCCCGCAGCTCCCCACCCCGTAACCCCAACCCCGCAGTTCTCCCGCAGCTCCCCTCACCCCCATAACCCCAACCCCAGTTCTCCCGCAGCGCCCCACCCCCCGTAACCCCAACCCCGCAGTTCTCCCGCAGCTCCCCACCCCGTAACCCCAACCCCGCAGTTCTCCCTCAGCGCCCCACCCCGTAACCCCTGCAGCTCCCCACCCCCGTAACCCCAACCCCGCAGTTCTCCCGCAGCTCCCCACCCCGTAACCCTGCAGCTCCCCACCCCCGTAACCCCAACCCCACAGTTCTCCCTGCAGCTCCCCCCACCCCCCGTAACCCCAACCCCAGTTCTCCCGCAGCGCCCCACCCCCATAACCTCAACCCCAGTTCTCCCCACAGCTCCCCTCACCCCCATAACCTCAACCCCCAGTTCTCCCACAGCCCCCACCCCGTAACCCCACCCCCATAACCCCGCAGCTCCCCACCCCGTAACCCCAACCCCGCAGTTCTCCGCAGCGCCCCACCCCCGTAACCCCAACCCCGCAGTTCTCCTGCAGCGCCCCACCCCCATAACCCCAACCCCAGTTCTCCCGCAGCTCCCTCACCCCCATAACCCCAACCCCAGTTCTCCCGCAGCGCCCCACCCCGTAACCCCAACCCCGCAGTTCTCCCGCAGCTCCCCACCCCGTAACCCCAACCCCGCAGTTCTCCCTCAGCGCCCCCACCCCGTAACCCTGCAGCTCCCCACCCCGTAACCCCAACCCCGCAGTTCTCCCTGCAGCTCCCCACCCCGTAACCCCAACCCCAGTTCTCCCCTCAGCGCCCCACCCCGTAACCCTGCAGCTCCCCACCCCGTAACCCCAACCCCGCAGTTCTCCCGCAGCTCCCCACCCCGTAACCCCAACCCCAGTTCTCCCGCAGCGCCCCACCCCCATAACCTCAACCCCAGTTCTCCCCACAGCTCCCCTCACCCCCATAACCTCAACCCCCAGTTCTCCCCACAGCCCCCACCCCGTAACCCCACCCCCATAACCCCGCAGCTCCCCACCCCGTAACCCCAACCCCGCAGTTCTCCCCTCAGCGCCCCACCCCGTAACCCCGCAGCTCCCCACCCCGTAACCCCAACCCCGCAGTTCTCCCACAGCCCCCACCCCGTAACCCCAACCCCAGTTCTCCCCGCAGCTCCCCACCCCCGTAACCCCAACCCCGCAGTTCTCCCCGCAGCTCCCCACCCCGTAACCCCAACCCCGCAGTTCTCCCGCAGCTCCCCACCCCGTAACCCCAACCCCGCAGTTCTCCCCGCAGCTCCCCACCCCGTAACCCCAACCCCGCAGTTCTCCCCGCAGCTCCCCACCCCGTAACCCCAACCCCGCAGTTCTCCCCGCAGCTCCCCACCCCCGTAACCCCAACCCCGCAGTTCTCCCGCAGCTCCCCACCCCGTAACCCCAACCCCGCAGTTCTCCCGCAGCGCCCCACCCCGTAACCCCAACCCCACAGTTCTCCCACAGCCCCCACCCCGTAACCCCACCCCCATAACCCCGCAGCTCCCCACCCCGTAACCCCAACCCCGCAGTTCTCCCCTCAGCGCCCCACCCCGTAACCCCGCAGCTCCCCACCCCGTAACCCCAACCCCGCAGTTCTCCCGCAGCTCCCCCACCCCGTAACCCTGCAGCTCCCCACCCCGTAACCCCAACCCCGCAGTTCTCCCGCAGCTCCCCACCCCGTAACCCCAACCCCAGTTCTCCCCTCAGCGCCCCCACCCCGTAAACCCTGCAGCTCCCCACCCCGTAACCCCAACCCCGCAGTTCTCCCGCAGCTCCCCACCCCGTAACCCCAACCCCAGTTCTCCCGCAGCGCCCCACCCCATAACCTCAACCCCCAGTTCTCCCACAGCTCCCCTCACCCCCATAACCTCAACCCCAGTTCTCCCCACAGCCCCCACCCCGTAACCCCACCCCCATAACCCCGCAGCTCCCCACCCCGTAACCCCAACCCCGCAGTTCTCCCTCAGCGCCCCACCCCGTAACCCCGCAGCTCCCCACCCCGTAACCCCAACCCCGCAGTTCTCCCCACAGCCCCCACCCCGTAACCCCAACCCCCAGTTCTCCCGCAGCTCCCCACCCCCGTAACCCCAACCCCGCAGTTCTCCCCGCAGCTCCCCACCCCGTAACCCCAACCCCGCAGTTCTCCCCGCAGCCCCCACCCCGTAACCCCAACCCCGCAGTTCTCCCCGCAGCTCCCCACCCCGTAACCCCAACCCCGCAGTTCTCCCTGCAGCTCCCCCCACCCCCCGTAACCCCAACCCCGCAGTTCTCCCCTCAGCGCCCCCCACCCCCCGTAACCCCAACCCCACAGTTCTCCTGCAGCGCCCCCACCCCGTAACCCCAACCCCACAGTTCTCCCCACAGCCCCCACCCCCGTAACCCCACCCCCATAACCCCGCAGCTCCCCACCCCCGTAACCCCAACCCCGCAGTTCTCCCCTCAGCGCCCCCACCCCTGTAACCCCGCAGCTCCCCACCCCGTAACCCCAACCCCGCAGTTCTCCCTGCAGCTCCCCCACCCCGTAACCCTGCAGCTCCCCACCCCCTGTAACCCCAACCCCGCAGTTCTCCCTGCAGCGCCCCCACCCCCGTAACCCCAACCCCACAGTTCTCCCACAGCCCCCACCCCGTAACCCCAACCCCCATAACCCCGCAGCTCCCCACCCCGTAACCCCAACCCCGCAGTTCTCCCCGCAGCGCCCCCCACCCCGCCATGACCCCGCTACCGAGGCGGGGCGCGCAGCTCCCTGCTTCGATCATGTGACGCCCCCTGCGCGTCACGTGACCCATGGCGAGTCCCGCCCCTTCCGGAACGTCACCGCCGACCACTCTCCGCAGTAACCATGGAAACGGGGAAACCCCCCCCCGCTGATTCCCAGCGGGGACAGAACCATGGCAACCGAAGCGTGACCCCCCCCTAACCACCAGAGACACCCTGCGGCGTCACCATGGCAACCACCGGGACACCCCCCCCCAGCGACCCCTGGCGCCGTCACCATGGCAACCGCCGGGAGCTGGCTGGACACTGGGCCGGGGCCGGGCGGATCCATGTGGGGCGCTAGGGGGCGCTGTGCTGGGAGTGGGGGGCTCAGTGGGGGAGGGTCTCCCCAGCAGTCAGTGCCGGCCCCAGTGGGGCGCTGGGGGCCCTGTGCTGGGGGTGGGGGCCCAGGGAGGCGCTGGGGGCCCTGTGCTGGGAGTGGGGGCCCAGGGAGGCGCTGGGGCCCTGTGCTGCAGGGTGGGGGGCTCGGCTGGGGCCGCTCTCCCCAGCAGTCACTGCCGGCCCCAGTGGGGCGCTAGGGGCCCGGTGCTGGGGTGGGGGCTGGAGGCGCTAGGGGCCCTGGGCTGGGGGTGGGGGCCCTGTGCTGGGGTGGGGCCCAGGGAGGCGCTAGGGGCCCTGTGCTGGGGGTGGGGGCCCAGGGAGGCGCTAGGGGCCCTGTGCTGGGGGTGGGGGGCTCGGCAGGGGGCACTCTCCCCGGGGTGGGGGGCTCAGTGGGGGAGGGTCTCCCCAGCAGTCAGGGCTGGCCCCAGTGGGGCGCTAGGGGCCCTGTGCTGGGGGTGGGGGGCTCGGCAGGGGCCGCTCTCCCCAGCAGTCAGTGCCGGCCCCAGGGAGGCGCTGGGGGCCCTGTGCTGGGAGTGGGGGCCCAGGGAGGCGCTGGGGGCCCTGTGCTGGGAGTGGGGGCCCAGGGAGGCGCTGGGGCCCTGTGCTGCAGGGTGGGGCCTGGCCAGCCGCCTCCCCAGCAGTCACTGCCGGCCCCAGTGGGGCGCTAGGGGCCCTGTGCTGGGGTGGGGGCCCAGGGAGGCGCTAGGGGCCCTGTGCTGGGGTGGGGCCCTGTGCTGGGGGTGGGGGCCCAGGAGGCGCTAGGCCCTGTGCTGGGGTGGGGCCCAGGAGGCTAGGGGCCCTGTGCTGGGGGTGGGGCCTCGGCTGGGGGCACTCTCCCCGGGGTGGGGGGCTCAGTGGGGGAGGGTCTCCCCAGCAGTCAGAGCTGGCCCCAGTGGGGCGCTGTGCTGGGGGTGCGGGCGCTGTGCTGCGGGGTGGGGGGCTCGGCTGGGCCGCTCTCCCCAGCAGTCAGTGCCGGCCCCAGTGGGGCGCTGGGGGCCCTGTGCTGGGGGTGGGGGCCCAGGGAGGCGCTAGGGGCCCTGTGCTGCAGGGTGGGGGGCTCGGCTGGGGAGGCCAAGCCCCGGGATGAGACGCTGCATCGCCCGGCTGGTGGAGCGGCTGGATGCCCCCCTGCGGCGCTGGGGCTGCTGGGCCCCATTGAGCCTGGCGCCCTGGGCTGGCACCGGCAGGAGCAGGAGGAGATGCTGCCCGAGCTGGACCCGGTGCCCGATCCCGGTTCCAGCCCCTGCCCACGGCGGTGCCCAGTGACGCCCCCCGGGGCACTGGTGGGAGGTTGCAGGGGGGTTACATTGGGGAGGGGAAGGAAGCTCCCTGAGCTGTAACCGGAGCCAGGAGGGGGGTGGGGAGACGTGACACCGTCTGCCCCAGAGACCGAACAAAGGGAGGAGGAGCAGTGGGGAGGGGGAGGGAGCTGCTGGAGGAAGTTTTGTGTTCAGTTTTGGGCTGGGGGGGGGGTGCAACGCAGGGAACCCCAAGCTGGGGTCTAAGCTCCCTGCCCCCCCCCCCCAGGGACCTGGCTGGGGGGTCCTGGTTGTGCCTACAAGCTCCGCTTGGGACTGTGCAGCTGCTGTGTTACTGGCTGGGTGAGAGTCCCGGGGAACCGCAGGACGAGGGGTGCAGGGCCCTGACTCCCCCACACGCTGTGCCAGAGGTGCAGGCCAGCAGGGGCCCAGGCTCTGCCCCCAACGCACCCCACCTCTGGCTGCCTGTCAGTGCCCCAGAGTCGCCCTCCCCCGAGGGGGCCAGAGTGCCCACCTGCTGCCCCCTGCCCTCACGCCCTGCTGCCCCCTGCCCTCACACCCTGCTGCCCTCACACCCTGCTGCCCTCCTCTGCCCTCACACCCTGCTGCCCTCACATGCCCCTGCCCTCACCCTGCTGCCCTCTGCCCTCACACCCGGCTGCCCCCTGCCCTCACACCCTGCTGCCCTCACACCCTGCTGCCCCTTGCCTTCACACCTTGCTGCCCTCACACGCCCCTGCCCTCACACCCTGCTGCCCCCTGCCCTCACACCCTGCTGCCCTCACACCCTGCTGCCCCTTGCCTTCACACCTTGCTGCCCTCCTCTGCCTTCACACCCTGCTGCCCTCACACGCCCCTGCCCTCACACCCTGCTGCCCCCTGCCCTCACACTCTGCTGCCCTCACACGCCCCTGCCCTCACCCTGCTGCCCTCACATGCCCCTGCCCTCACCCTGCAGCCCTCTGCCCTCACACCCGGCTGCCCTCACACCCTGCTGTCCCTGATTTAAACACGCTGCTGCCCTCACACCCTGCTGCTCTCACACACCCCTGCCCTCACACCCAGCTGCCCCTGCCCTCACGCTGCTGCCCTCTGCCCTCACACCCTGCTGCCCTCACACCCTGCTGCCCTCACACGCTGCTGCCCTCACACGCTGCTGCCCTCTGCCCTCACACCCTGCTGCCCTCACACCCTGCTGCCCTCTGCCCCCCAATCCAGAGTCTCCAAAACTCATCAAATCACCTGTGTGCATGCGGGCGGTGGAGGGGCTGCACAGGAAATACTCCCTGGCTTTGAATTCAGTGGGTAAAGGTGGGTCAGTGGGGGCTGGGAACACAGGGCATGGGGGGCACGGGGGCCTTGGATGTTGGGGGCATCTGTTGGCGCTGGGAAGGGGGAGTTGGGAGACTGGGGGGTGATTACCACCCCCCTTCCCAGGGCAGGTAGGTGGGAGAGTGGGGGGCTGCTCCCCTGGATACCACCAACCCCCTTTACCCCATGGGTACTGGGGAGAGGCCAGGGAGGCCCTGCCAGGCTAGGAGGGGTTAAGGAGCTGTCACGTGGGGGGCGGGGGAAACCACTGGAGAGGACACATGTCTCCCCGCCCAGCTGGAGATGCGGAAGCAAAACCCTGGGCAGGGCCAACTGCAACCACAGTGTGAGTGCTGCAGGCCGGATTCGAACCCAGTTCTGGGAGGGGAGCAGTGGTTAGAGCAGTGGGGGCTGGGAGCCAGGACTCCTGGGTTCTCTCCCCGGCTCTGGGAGGAGTGGGCTCGGGGTTAGAGCGGGGGCTGGGAGCCAGGACTCCTGGGTTCTCTCCTGGCTGTGGGTGGGGAGCAGGGGCTGGTGGTTAGAAGGGGGCGGGAGCCAGGACTCCTGGGTTCTCTCCCCGGCTCGGGATGGGGATCCAGTGGTGAGGGCGAGGAGCCAGGACTCCTGGGTTCTCTCAGTGGCTCTGGGAGGGGAGCAGGGGGCTGGGGGGTTAGAGCATGGGGAGCGGGAGCCAGGACTCCTGGGTTCTCTCCCTGGCTCTGGGAGGGGAGCAGGGGCCAGTGGATTAGAGTAGGGGGGCCCGGGAGCCAGGACTCCTGGGTTCTCTCCCTGGCTGTGGGTGGGGAGCAGGGGCTGGTGGGTTAGAGCACGGGGGGCTGGGAGCCAGGACTCCTGGGTTCTCTCCTTGGCTCTGGGAGGGGAGCAGGGGCTGGTGGGTTAGAGCACGGGGCGGGAGCCAGGACTCCTGGGTTCTCTCCCTGGCTCTGGGAGGGGAGTGGGGGCTGGTGGGTTAGAGCAGGGGGGCGGGAGCCAGGACTCATAGAATCATAGAATCTCAGGGTTGGAAGGGACCTCAGGAGGGATCTAGTCCAACCCCCTGCTCAAAGCAGGACCAACCCCAACTAAATCATCCCAGCCAGGGCTGTGTCAAGCCTGACCTTAAAAACCTCTAAAGAAGGAGATTCCACCACCTCCCTAGGGAACCCATTCCAGTGCTTCACCACCCTACTAGTGAAAAAGTTTTTCCTAATATCCAACCTAAACCTCCCCCTCTGCAACTTGAGACCATTACTCCTTGTTCTGTCATCTTCTACCATTGAGAACAGTCTAGATCCATCCTCTTTGGAACCCCCTTTCAGGTAGTTGAAAGCAGCTATCAAATCCCCCTCATTCTTCTCTTCTGCAGGCTAAACAATCCCAGTTCCCTCAGCCTCTCCTCATAAGTCATGTGCTCCAGCCCCCTAATCATTTTTGTTGCCCTCCGCTGGACTCTCTCCAATTTATCCACATCCTTCTTGTAGTGTGGGGCCCCAAACTGGACACAGTCTCCAGATGAGGCCTCACCAATGCCGAATAGAGGGGAATGATCACGTCCCTCAATCTGCTGGCAATGCCCCTACTTATACAGCCCAAAATGCCATTAGCCTTCTTGGCAACAAGGGCACCTGCTGACTCATATCCAGCTTCTCGTCCACCGTAACCCCTAGGTCCTTTTCTGCAGAACTGCTGCCCAGCCATTCGGTCCCTAGTCTGTAGCAGTGCAGGGGATTCTTCCGTCCTAAGTGCAGGACTCTGCACTTGCCCTTGTTGAACCTCATCATATTTCTTTTGGCCCAATCCTCTAATTTGTCTAGGAAAAAAACAAAATAATTGGAGATATGCCAATCTCCTAGAACTGGAAGGGACCTTGAAAGGTCATTGAGTCCAGCCCCTGCCTTCACTAGCAGGACCAATTTTTGCCCCAGATCCCTAAGTGGCCTCCTCAAGGATTGAACTCACAACCCTGGGTTATTAGCAGGCCAATGCTCAAACCACTGAGCTATCCCTCCCCCTGCGTTCTCTCCCTGGCTCGGGATGGGGATCCAGTGGTGAGGGCAAGGAGCCAGGACTCCTGGGTTCTCTGCTCACAGCCCCCGCTTTGCCCCCCAGCCCGGGATGGACGTGGGTGCCTACCTCTCCCGGATCGGGTACCAGGGCCCGACGGAGCCCACCCTGGAGACGCTGCAGGGGCTGCACCGTTGCCACCTGTTCTCGGTGCCCTTTGAGAGCCTGAGCGTGCACTGCGGGGAGCCCATCACCCTGGCGCTGCCCCTGCTCTACGACAAGATCGTCCGCCGGCGGCGCGGCGGCTTCTGCTACGAGAACAACGGGCTCTTCCTGTGGCTGCTGCGGGCGCTGGGCTTCTGCGTGGTGGGGCTGGCCGGCCGCGTCCGGAACCGCTTCACCGGGCGCCTCGGGCCGCCCCGCGACCACTTGGTGCTGCTGGTGCGGCTGGGGGGCCAGCGCTTCCTGTGCGACGTGGGCTTCGGGGACGGCTTCCTGGAGCCCCTGCGGCTGGAGCCGGGCCTGGAGCAGCCGCAGGAGGGCGGCACCTTCCGGCTGGGCCTGGCGGGAGGCGTCTGGGCACTGGAGCGGCTGCGGGCGCCGGGCGAGGAGGGGCAGCTGCTCTACACCTTCACGCTGGAGGAGCGGGAGCTGGGAGACTTCGCCGCCATGTGCTGCTACCACCAGCAGGCCCCCAGCTCCATCTTCGCCTGCAAGTCCTTCTGCAGCCTGCCCCAGCCGGGCGGCGGCCGCCTCACCTACATGGGCTGGCGCCTCATCGCCACGCGGGGTGGGGTGCGCACGGAGACCCCCCTGCAACCCCACGAGATCCCCGCCCTGCTGCAGCGCGCCTTCGGGGCCCAGCTGAGCGGGACCCTGCTGCCCAAGGACCAGGACATCCAGCCGCCCCCCGAGGGGGAGGAGATGGGGCAGCTCCCCCCCACTGACTGAAGACGCTCTGAGAAACGAGGTGGGGGACAGACCCAGAGACCCCCTGACAGCACCCTTGGGTGCCCGGCTCGGAGAGCTGTAAAACAGGCCGGCCAGGGCAGAAACCTGGATGGGGGGAGCTCCTGGGCCCAAAGGGAAGAACGAGGGGTGGGCTGGGAGCCAGGACTCCTGGGTTCTCTCCCCAGCTCTGGGTGGGGAGCAGGGGCTAGTGGGTTGGGTTGGGGGTGGGTCAGGACTCCTGGGTTCCATCGCTGGCTCAGACACCGACTCTACGATCCTGGGTGGGTCCATCCCTGCTGTGTATTGAGCGTGAGCTGTGGGGCAGGGCCTGAGCAGCGAGGGGGCCCTGATCCCTGGGGGTGAGGGTCCTTGCAGGGTCCGGCACAGGGCCAGTCACTCTGGCCCCACAGCTGTGTCCGCCCACCCCCTCCCCACCAGTAAAGGGCAAGAGGCTCAGGACCGAGGTTCTGGGTTCATTTATTCATTCCATAAAAGCTGCTTTGCCCCCTCAGTGCGGGGGGATAAACGCCCCTGAAGTCCCCTATTTACAGACGGGGGCGGCGGGGCCGGGTCTAGGCCTCGCTGACGTGATGGGCAGGCTCCGGGCCGTGCCGAGGTGCGGGGGTGAGGGCAGGGCCATGCCCAGCTGCTGCAGGGTGCCAGCGACTGCAGCAGCCGGCTCCGTGCCCAGCTGGGGGGAGGTACCGGGGGCTAGGCCCAGGCCTCGATGACGTCGTCAGGCTCCTGCCCAGCTGGGAGGTACCGCGGGGGCGCTAGGCCCAGGCCTCGATGACGTCGTCGGGCTCCGTGCCCAGCTCGGGGAGCTAGGCCCAGGCCTCCAGGAGGCTCCATGCCCAGCTGGGGGAGGTGCCCGGGGGCTAGGCCCAGGCCTCCAGGAGGCTCCGTGCCCAGCTGGGGGTAGGTGCCCGGGGGGGACCTAGGCCCAGGCCTCGATGACGTCGTCGGGCTCCGTGCCCAGCTGGGGGGATGTGCCCGGAGGGGGGCGGGGAGCTAGGCCCAGGCCTCAATGACGTCGTCGGGCTCCCTGCCCAGCTGGGGGAGGTACCGGGGCCTAGGCCCAGGCCTCGATGACGTCGTCGGGCTCCATGCCCAGCTGGGGATGTGCCCGGAGGGGGCGGGAGCCAGGCCCAGGCCTCAATGACGTCGTCGGGCTCCGTGCCCAGCTGGGGTGGTACCTGGGGGAGGGGGCTAGGCCCAGGTCTCGATGATGTCGTCGGGCTCCGTGCCCAGCTCGGGGAGAGGGGCTAGGCCCAGGCCTCCAGGAGGCTCCATGCCCAGCAGGGGAGGTGCCCGGGGGGCTAGGCCCAGGCCTCGATGACGTCGTCAGGCTCCATGCCCAGCTGGGGAGGTACCGGGGCCCTAGGCCCAGGCCTCGATGACGTCGTCAGGCTCCGTGCCCAGCTGGAGGGAGGTACGGGGGGGGGGCTAGGCCCAGGCCTCGATGACGTCGTCGGGCTCCGTGCCCAGCTGGGGGGAGGTACGCGGGGGGGGCTAGGCCCAGGCCACGATGACGTCGTCAGGCTCCATGCCCAGCTGCTCGGGCGTGCGGGTCCCCGCCAGGCGCTGCCCGTCGAAGAAGAAGCGGAGCTGGCCGCCCAGCCCCATGGCCTCCTGGTAGCGCTCCATCAGCCGGTGCAGCGGCTCCGCCTGCCGGGGTGGGGGTTAGCGCGGGGGGGGCACACGCCGCAGACATGCCTGGGAGGGGGCACTGCAGGGACTGGCCCCAGCCTCCCTCCCAAAGCAGCCCCAGGTGGCGCGGGCCTGCCCCAGACCAGCCCCGACTGCCCCAGCCCCCTCAGCCAACAGCCCCCCCGCGGGCTCAGCTCCATCCGCCTCCCTGAGGCTGACACAACCCCCCCATCCCCCTCCCTCTGCAAACAGCACCGCACAGCCCCCTGGCATGACCCCTCCCCTTACCCTGGGCACGTTGAGTGTGAGCTGCGAGTCCTTCTCCTGGCCTCGCACCGTCAGCCGTAGCTCCCCAGGGCCCGGCCCGGCCCCCGGTTCTCCCCCGCTCTGCGGCTCCCCGGCTCCCACGTCCACCACGCAGTCTGCAGGGGACAGACGGACAGAGAGAGCGTGAGGGGTGGGCAGCTGGGGGCGCTGCGCTGATCACTCCTGTTACACCCCCGTCCCGGCTTGGGGGACCCCCGCTGATATCAGACCCCCCTCCCCCAGCCTGGGGGGCACAGCATGCCCTTCGGGGCCAGGAACCCAGTTCCTGCTACCCGCTCGGGGCTCGTCAGCTGGCCGCCATGGAGGAGGAGAGAGGCCTGGTGCGTGGGGCGACCATGAGCCACCAGTGCGAGGCGGCCACGGGGGAGGCCAGGGGACCCCAGCACGGCTCAGGCGGCTGCAGCAGAGATGCTGCCGGGACAGCTCCGCTGGAAATGCGCGTGCAGCACCGGGCGCCCCCAGAACACAGAAACGTGGGGCGGGAGGGGACCTCGACAGGTCACCGCACCCAGCCCCTGGCCAAGCAAACACAGGCCGGCCCTGTGCTGAGACCCCCCAACCTCCCTCAGCCAGTTCCAGGCCGAGCTCCCCTTGCAGTTAGACTGGCTCCTAATATTCGACCTGAATCTCCCTGGCCGCGGAGAGCCCATCGCTGCCTGTCCTGCCCCCAGCGAACCCGGAGAATAACTGATCCCTGCGACGAAGGGGGAATTTTCTGTAGGAGTCTCACGCCTGCCTCGGTTTCCCCTATACTTTGCACGGCTACCCAGTGCCGTTTGCTCTCAGGGCAGCCTAAGACACGGGCACACGCATCACCGCCCTGGCTGGCGGAACAAACAGTCATTAAAGAACTGGCTGAAACCGCCCCAGACCAGCAGTGGGGCCAGAGAGCCGATGGCAGCGTTCGTGACTCCCCGCCCCACGCTCTCAGCGGGGAGCTGGGCACAGAGCAGGGGCTGGGAGGGCGAGGTGGGGGCTCTCACCCAGGAACAGGCTCAGGAAGGAAGTCAGAGAGCGAGTGAGGGACACAGACAGAGCCTGCCCCAAGGGGCTCCTCACAGCCTGGCGGGGCCCTGGGCTGAGCAGAACGGACTGGCCACCCCTCTGCGCTCCCTGTGCCGTGGCCAGCTAACACACCCGACTACGTGCCAGCGCTGTGGGACTGTCCCTGCCAGGCTGGGCGAGGGGCACTGGCCCGGCAGCGTGGGCACGTCTCTGCCAGGGTCTGGCTCAGCGGGACTCGCTGGGCAGAGCTCACGGGGGAAGCTGGAGGCTGCAGCCCGGAGGTTCAGTCCAGGCCGCGTGGCCGACCCGGGAGGGAGGGAGGGAGACCCCAGGGGCTCTGGCACACGGAAGGGATTTCCCCTGGCTCCGATACCAGCCTTCACTAGACCTGACCCCTGCTACAGGCCCCTCCGGCTGCTCGGCTCTAAACTCACCCGGGTCAGGGGTTCGGACCCCTCCTCTGGACTATCCCCTTGTCCCGGTGCCCAGAGCTGCACGCGGCCCTCCAGCTGGGCCAGCCCACTGCGCGTGGGACAGCTCCCGCCCGCGTCTCACATACAGCCGGAGACCCGCCTGTCCCACGAGCGCGGCCCGCCCGCTCGGCCCGCAGACCCTGCCCCGCAGTGCGGCCCCAGCCAGCGAGGCCCCAGTCTGCACCTCTGCCGAGAGAAGCCCCCTGCCCCTCACACACCGACTACGTGCCAGCGCTGTGGGACTGTCCCTGCCAGGCTGGGCGAGGGGCACTGTCCCGGCAGCGTGGGCACGTCTCTGCCAGGGTCTGGCTCAGCGGGACTCGCTGGGCAGAGCTCATGGGGGAAGCTGGAGGCTGCAGCCTGGAGGTTCAGTTCAGGCCGCGTGGCCGACCCGGGAGGGAGGGAGGGAGACCCCAGGGGCTCTGGCTCACGGAAGGGATTTCCCCTGGCTCCGATACCAGCCTTCACTAGAGCTGACCCCTGCTACAGGCCCCTCCGGCTGCTCGGCTCTAAACTCACCCGGGTCAGGGGTTCGGACCCCTCCTCTGGACTATCCCCTTGTCCCGGTGCCCAGAGCTGCACGCGGCCCTCCAGCTGGGCCAGCCCACTGCGCGTGGGACAGCTCCCGCCCGCGTCTCACATACAGCCGGAGACCCGCCTGTCCCACGAGCGCGGCCCGCCCGCTCGGCCCGCAGACCCTGCCCCGCAGTGCGGCCCCAGCCAGCGAGGCCCCAGTCTGCACCTCTGCCGAGAGAAGCCCCCTGCCCCTCACTCACCGATGATGTCGGCCACGCCCAGGCCCAGGCCCTGGGGGGTGCTGCCGGGGGGCAGCTCTGTGTCTCGCAGCAGCAGCAGGATCTGCTCCGGCCGGACCTGCAGCCTCCCGGCCATGTGCTCCACCACCGCCTGCAGGGGCTGTGACTGCGCCGGGGGAGGGGACAGTCAGGGAGGGGCAGACGGACACTCCGGCTCAGCCTGGCACCCTGCTGGGCTGTTCTGGGCCAGTGTGAGCCATGCAGCGGGGCTGGCACGGCAGGTGCCAATCGCCTGGTACTTTCACCCCCGTGTGACTCCACCTGGGCCCAAACAGTCCCTGAGCTATTTCCGAGCAGATCCAGTGTCGGGCAGTTCCGCTGCCCCCTGCAATCAGTGCTAACCCCACCCTGTCCTCCCAGCAATACACTGGGGAGCGTGGGGGGTGAACCAGCCACTTGGCACCCTCCCTCCACCTGGCTGCTGTCCTGCCCCCTATCCTGTCCTGGCACCTCCCATGCCCTAACCACGCCCGCCTGAGCGGTGCGCTCCGAGACCCTCCGCCCCACAGGGGCATGGCCGGGGTCTGCACGCTGGGGCACGGGCTCGCTCAGAGACCGGCTGTGGGGGCAGGGCTGGAGATACCGTGTCTGCACGGGGGGAAGGGTGTTGGGCTGGGCGGTGGCGCACGCCCGCACGGGGAAGGGCGGGGCCGGGCGGGGCACGAGGTGTTGGGCTGGGCGGTGGCACGGGTACGACGCCCGCGGGGAAGGGCGGGGCCAGGCGGTGGCAGGTAGGTACCTACGGCCCACACGGGGCCGGGCGTGGGCCGGGCGGGGCGCGTGGGGCCGGGCGGTGGCACGGGGACGACGCCCACACGGGGCCGGGCGGAGCCGGGCGGTGGCACGGGGTACGTACAGGCTGGGCAGGGGGCCGGGCGGGGGCAGGGGGGTACCTACGGCCCGCGCGGGGGGAAGGGCAGGGGTGCTGGGTGGTGGCACGGGGGGACGTACGGCCCACACGGGGGGCCGGGCGGGGGCAGGGGGGTACCTACGGCCCGCGCGGGGGCCCGGCCCACATTGAGGGGATGGGGGGCTCACTCTCCAGCCACATGGGGACGTGGAAGAGCTGAGGGGTGGGGTGCGGGGGGGTGTCACTCACCGTCTCCACGGCGACGCGGTGGATCTCGGCCCGGCACCGCACCTTGAGCTGCAGCTGCCGGGACGCGGGGGACGGGGGCGGCTCCACCAGGATCACGTCGTCCTCGGGCGGCTCCTCCCGCAGGCTGCGCTGGGCGGCCGACAGCCACGTGTTGAGACCTCGCAGCTGGCGCGCCACCTCCCTGGGGGGCAGGGCGGTCAGACCCCCCCAGATCCCTGTGCCCCACAGACCCCACACACACACACACGCCTCCCTGGGGGGCAGGGCAGTCAGACCCCCACAGATCCCTGTGCCCCACAGACCCCCCCCCACCTCCCTGGGGGGCAGGGCGGTCAGACCCCCACAGATCCCTGTGCCCCACAGACCCCCCCCCACATACCTCCCTGGGGGGCAGGGCGGTCAGACCCCCACAGATCCCTGTGCCCCACAGACCCCCCCCACCTCCCTGGGGGGCAGGGCGGTCAGACCCCCACAGATCCCTGTGCCCCACAGACCCCCCCACACACACACCTCCCTGGGGGGCAGGGCGGTCAGACCCCCACAGATCTGTGTGCCCCACAGACCCCCCCACCTCCCTGGGGGGCAGGGCGGTCAGACCCCCACAGATCCCTGTGCCCCACAGACCCCCCCCCCCACCTCCCTGGGGGGCAGGGCGGTCAGACCCCCACAGATCCCTGTGCCCCACAGACCCCCACATACCTCCCTGCGGGTAGGGCGGTCAGACCCCCCCAGATCCCTGTGCCCCACAGACCCCCCCCCCTCCCTGGGGGGCAGGGCGGTCAGACCCCCACAGATCCCTGTGCCCCACAGACCCCCCCCACACCTCCCTGGGGGGCAGGGCGGTCAGACCCCCACAGATCTCTGTGCCCCACAGACCCCCACCCACACCTCCCTGGGGGGCAGGGCGGTCAGACCCCCACAGATCTCTGTGCCCCACAGACCCCCCCACCTCCCTGGGGGGCAGGGCCATCAGACCCCCACACCCACCTCCCTGGGGGGCATGGGCCATCAGACCCTGCCCCTGGCAGACCCTCCCCCAATCCCCACCTCCCTGGGGTCAGGGACCATCGGACCCCCCCCCATTCCCCACATCCAGAGACTCCCCAGACAGATCCCCCCAGAGACCCTCCCCGCTCTCTACAAGGGAGGTGCCCCCCAGGGAACCCGCCCCTCAATTCCCCAACTCCTGCTGGGGCAGAGATTTCAGCAGAGACCCCCCCAGCCCCTCCTCCCTGAGGGGACAAGCCCAGCAGCACCCCCCCACATCCGGGCAGCCCCTCACCGTCGGGTCCGGCCCCTCTGCCTGCGTGTGGGCTGTGGTGGGGGAGGGGGAGAGGGGGACTCGTCCCGGACCCTGAGAGAAAGAGAGAGAGGCACACGCAGGGGGTGCCGTGAAGGGGGGCTGGGACGCTGGGACCCCCCCAGGGGACAACGGACCCCAAAGCCTGAGGCCACAGAGCCCGAGCCATGCCCCCACCTCCCCTTTACAACCCTCCCCCCATATACCCCCCACAGTAACCCTGCCCCCCGATCCCCCCACTAGAGCCCTCTCCCCTCCCCCTCCATTCTAACCCTGCCCCCACCCTGATCCCCACCCCCATTAGAGCCCTCTCCCCTGCCCCATTCTAACCCTGCCCCCATCCCGATCCCCCACACTGGAGCCCTGTCCCCTCCCCCCATACACCCCCCACGGTAACCCTGCCGCAATCCCTCCCCCCACCTACGTTCTCGCTGCCCCCTGCTGCGGTGGCTCCTCCTCCAGCCAGTCAGTGCAGGGGCCCTGGGGGAGGCGTGGGGCGTGAGGCCGCTCTGGCCGTGGGGGCGTGACAGGGCCAATGTCATCGACGTCCAGATCTGCCCCTGGGAGGGAGGGGAGACAGCAGCTGTGACGGCCAGGCAGGGGGCAGCTCTCCCCACGGCTGTCCCCCCAAGACAATAAACCCCCATCCAGTGCACGTACCCCGACCCCCCCAAACACAACTCCCCTGACCCCTCACCGGGCACATCTCCCCCCATCCAGCACACGTAGCCACACATTAACAGAACCGACACCTGACATGGCAAGCCCAACACCAAGGATATTAACGACTCTGTAAACCCTGGGATGGAGAGCTGCTGATACTGTCCCTGTTTCTAGGGAAGGGAAAAAAAACATGATCCGGGAAACTCCAGGCCTGTTAGTTTGACCTCAATTGTACGCAAGGTCTTGGAACCAATTTTGAAAGAGCAAGTCATTAAGGACGTGGGGTGAACGGTAACTGGGATAAACTATAACAGGGTTTTATCCAGATCGCCCTGAGCTCCTTCTCTGAGAAGAGAGCTGATGTGCAGTGGATCCAAGCTACCCGGCTGTCCGGAAGGCTTTGGATCCAGTTCCACATGGGAAACTAGTCGTTACATCAGAGAAGAGGGGGATTAATAGGAGAACTGGAAGGTGGGTAAGGAACTGCTTAAAGGGGAGTCTGCAACCAGTCCTACCGAAAGGGGAACTGTCAGGCTGGAGGGAGGTCGCTAGTGGAATTCCTCCAGGATCGGTCTTGGGACCAACCTTATTTAACGTTTTTATTAGGGCTGGCGATGAATCGCAGTTAACTCACACAATTAACTCAAAAAATGTCATCGCGATTACCCACACTTTTAATCGCACTGTTAGACAATAGAATACCAATTGAAATGTATTAAATATTTTGGATGTTTTTCTACATTTTCCTATATATTGTATTCTGTATTGTAACTGTAATCAAAGTGTCTAGTATTTTTTTATAAATATTTGCACTGTAAAAATGACAACCAAAAGAAACAGTATTTTTCAGTTCACCTCATACAAGTCCTGCAGTGCGACCTCTGTCGTGACAGTGCAATTTAAACAAATGTAGATTTGTTTTCTGAATGCACCACATCTATAACAAACAGTGTAAAACCTCAGAGCCTACAGGTCCATTCAGTCCTCCTCCTTGTTCAGCCAATCGCTAAATAGAAACAAACGTGTCTCTCTTCATTGACAGGAGATGCTGCTGCCTGCTTCTTATTTACAATGGCACCAGAAAGTGAGAACAGGCATTTGCATGGCACTTTTGTAGCCGGCTTGCAAGGTATTTACATACAGGTATTTTTTAATTGTGATTAATTTTTGTTAAACCGCTTGACAGGCCTAGTTTTTATTACAGAGCGTGGCACAAAAAGTGGGCGTGTGCTAATAAAATTTGGGGATGACACAAAGTGGGGAGGTGTTACCAATACGGAGAAGGACTGGAATATCCTACAAGAAGATCTGGATGATTTTGTAATCTGGAGTAATAGAAATGGGATGATATTTAATAGTGCAAAGTGCACTGAGGGACCAACAACAAGAATTCTTGCTCTAAGCTGGGGACGTATCAGTTGGAAGTGACAGAGGAGGAGAAAGACCTTGGTATTGTCACGGAGTCCCTGGGCGATGCTCTGGAACTGCCCCCCACGTCGCAGTCAGACGTGACTCTCAGCCAGCCAGTAACACAGAGGTTTATTCGATGACAGGAACAGGGTCTAACACAGAGCTTGTAGGTACAGCTAACGGGACCCCTCGGCCGGGTCCATTCTAGGGGGCAGTGAGCCAGACCCCCACGTCTGCACTTCACTCCTCGTTCCCAGCCAGCTCCAGACTGAAACCCCCTCCAGCCCCTCCTCTGCTCAGCTCCTTTCCCGGGCCAGGGGGTCTCCTGACCTCTCTGTCTCCCCCACCTTTAGCATCCCCTTGCAGGGGGGGAAGGGCCCCGGCCATTAGTTGCCAGGCGACAGAGGGTCAGCCAGGAACTGAGGCCCCCCCAGTATTCAGAGCAAACATTAAGAACATTCCCAGTTTGTCACAGGTATATTGGCTGATCACAGGCTGACTAGGAGCCGCCAGTGTGATGTGGCCATGAAAAGGCTCAGCCAGCGCTGGGGTGCATCAGGGGAGGTATTTCCGTGGAGAGGGACGTGTCGGTACCACTAGATGAGGCACTGGTGAGACTCGTCTGGAGTTCTGTATGAGAACATAAGAACGGCCAGACTGGGTCAGACCAAGGGTGCATCTAGCCCAGTATCCTATCTTCCGACAGCGGCCAGTGCCAGGTGCCCCAGAGGGAATGGACAGAACAGGGAATCAAGTGACCCATCCCCTGTCACCCATTCCCAGCTTCTGGCCTCTCACGTGTAAGGAAGATGAATTCCGACCGGAACAGGTGCACAGAAGAGCTGCTAGGATGATCCGAGGAATGGAAAGGGGACTCAAAGAGCTTGGCTTGTTTAGCCTGACCAAACGCAGGCTGAGGGGAGCTAGGATCGCTCTGTATAAATACAGCCGAGGGAGACACACCAGCGAGGGAGAGGGGTTATTGAAGTTAAGCACCAATGTGGACCCAGAACGCATGGCTAGGAACTGGCCATGAACAAGTCTAGGCTTGTAACTAGAGGACGGTTTCTAACCATCAGAGGAGTGAAGTTCTGGAGCAGCCTCCCAAGGGGAGCAGAGGGGGCAAAGCCCCTAACTGGCTACACAACTGCGCTCGATAAGTGTATGGAGGGGCTGGTATGACAGGACTGCCTACAATGCCATGCGACTGCCCGGAGCAGAAATCCCCAGCGGCCAGAGACGGGACACTAGCCGGGGAGGTTCTGAGTCACTTTCCCGGGTACCTGCCTGGTGGGTCTTGCCCACACGCTCAGGGTCTAACTGATCGCTGTCTTTGGGGTTGGGAAGGAATTTTTCCCCGAGGTCAGACTGTCCGAGACCCGGAGAGGGGGTTTCACCTTCCTCTGCAGCGTGGGACACGGGTCACTCGCAGGCTAGAACTAGTGGCAGTGGTGGAGTCTCTGTAACTTGGGGTCTTCAACCCACCATGTGAGGACGTCAGTGACTCAGCCAGAGGTTCGGGGTCTGTCATGGGGGCGGGGGGGTTCTGTGGCTTGTGATCAGATTGGGGGGGGGGGTCTCTCAGACTGTAAGGGCCCAAGTGACCAACAAACATCCCCACCCCTGTGAGGACTCTAACCACAGCCCGGCCAGACACCCCCCCCCCCAAGACGTACCCCCGCTGCCTCCTCCCACTCCCCCTGGCACATACATAGCCCCCACCTCCCCGAGGCCGAACCCCAGCCCCCCCTTACCTCCCTGCCACCGCAGGGCGGGCACCTCCTGGTGCAGCTCCGCAGGGCACAGCTGGAAGCTCCTGTTCACCTGGAGAGGAAGGGGGCATGTTACCCATAGGGCCCTGCTGCACGGGCACCTCCATGGGGGCACCGCGCCTCAGGATGGGCACAAGAGGGATGAGCATGTCGGGGGAGGGGGGCTGGGAGTCTGGACTCCTGGGTTCTGTCCCCAGCTCCAGGAGGGGAGCGGGGTCTAGTGGTTAGAGCTGGGGGGGGAGGGGTTGCTCGGACACCTGGGTCCCTGTTACCTTGTTCGAGTAGACAGGCACAGCGGGGATCTCAGTGGTGCACAGAACACGCCGGCGCTTGGGGCGCGGCTGCCCCCCTGCGCCCCTCGGGGGTCTCACGAGCTCCCCCTCGCTGTCACTGCTGCTGCCCCCCACGTAGATTGGAGGTGGGGCAGGGCCGACCTGGATGGGGATGGAAGAGCCAGGGTTAGGGGGCAGGACTCCTGGGTTCTATCCTGGGATTCCTCCAGTGCAGCCCCAGGGGGGCTCCCCCCACCTGCCCAGCGCCCCCTCGACCCTGCGCCAAGACAGGGGCTAGGGAGGAGCAGACCCCAAGTCCCCTCCCCCAGAGACCCCCACAGCCCTGCCCAGAGACCCCACACACAGCCCCTCCCCCAACTGCCCAGAGACCCCCCTGCCCACAGCCCCTCCCCCAGAGACCCCCCCCAGCCACTGCCCAGAGACCCCCCCACACAGCCCCTCCCCCCACTGCCCAGAGACCCCCCCACACACAGCCCCCCCCAGAGACCCCCACAGCCACTGCCCAGAGACCCCCCCACTGCCCAGAGACCCCCCCCGTGACTCCCCCTCTCCAGGCCACTCACCTGCTCCGCCATGGCGCAGGCTCCCGGGTCGCTCCCACCCATTGGCTTAGACCCGCCCACTCAGCCCCGCCCCTGCCCTGCCATTGGCCACGGCTCCGGAGGTTCGGTGACGCCAGACCAGGAGGCTCCGCCCCCCGAGGTGCAGGGGCTGCTGGGAGTTGTAGTTCCCGGGTGGGGCTGAGGCTCTGCTCCATCCCGGAGGCTCAGGGGCCGCTGGGAGTTGTTCCAAGGTGGGGCTAGGGCTCGGCTCCGCCCCTGAGGCGCAGGGGCCGCTGGGAGTTGTAGTTCCCAGGTGGGGCTGGGGCTCAGCTCCATCCCGGAGGCTCAGGGGCCGCTGGGAGTTGTTCCAAGGTGGGGCTAGGGCTCGGCTCCGCCCCTGAGGTGCAGGGGCCGGTGGGAGTTGTAGTTCACACGTGGGGCTGGGGCTCAGCTCCATCCCGGAGGCGCAGGGGCTGCTGGGAGTTGTAGTTCCCGGGTGGGGCTGAGGCTCTGCTCCATCCCGGAGGCTCAGGGGCCGCTGGGAGTTGTTGTTCCAAGGTGAGGCTAGGGCTCGGCTCCGCCCCCGAGGTGCAGGGGCCGCTGGGAGTTGTAGTTCTCACGTAGGGCTGGGGGGCTCGGCCCGACGGCTGGGAGACTTGGGTGACCCGCAGGAAACCCCAGGCAAGCCTGGCATACTGGCATCGCCTCACCGTAAAGCTGGGGATCGTTGCGCCAATGCCAGTGTCCGCACAGAGGCACCGACATCGTCAGCATCGAGGCCCCGATGATCCAGCCCCCCTGAGGTGGAGCAGGCACCGCATGCCCGATGTCCGCCCACCCAAACAACCTCCGTGCACCCAACGCCCCAAAGGGGAAAGGAAATGGGGAGGCCCAAAGAAAGGAAAGACAACGGTCACGCAGCAATCATGGGCCAACCCCGTCTTCCAACACCACCTGCAACGTCGGCCAACGAGCCCCCACAGCTCAAGGGTCAGACTCCTAAGGACCCATGAAAAATAAACCCAGTGAAAGCGATCATCTTCGACCTCGAGGGAGCACCGGTGATGGGTTCCCAGCCTGTGTGACGAAACACTGCCCTTCGCTTTAAACCTGCTGCTTGTTAATGTCATTGGGTGACCCCTTGTGACGGTGCTGCCCGTGGGAGCCAGCTGAGGTCACTCAATCAGGGTGAACTGCAAACCAAACGGGGCAGACAAACCCCAAACGCTGGTGGTTATTCCAATACTTAGATTTACCAACCAGCACAAAACAGCTTCTACAGCACCTCACTGGTCACTTAGAGTCCAAACCACGCAGTTCCCTTAAAGTGCCCAGCCTCAGGCCTCCGTCCAGACACACCTGTCAGATATGATGATGATTCCTAAAAATCTTACTTCATCATATAAAAGAAAAGGTTCTTCCAATCCCAAAGGATCAGCCACATACCCAGGTTCAATTATAACTTAGATCTTACTCAAAATACACGCTACAGCCAATTCTTATTAACTAAGCTAAAATTTATTAACAAAGAAAAGAGAGAGAGTGTTGGTTAAAAGATTAATCTACAGAGAGACTTGAATTCAATTCTTGAGGTTCAGTTACACAGCAGAGATGAGCTTGTAGTTGCCAAAAGTCCTTTTAGAAATAGTCCAGAGGTTACAGCCCAGTGTCCATATTCAGGGTGACTCCAGTCAATGGCTGGGGATCTCAATCCTTATGGCTTAAGGTTTCCCCCTCTTGAAACCCAAAGCAGATCTGAGATGAAGCAGGATCGTGTCCCAGGCTTCTTATACATTTCCAGCAGACTTTAAGCCTGAGAAAACAATGGGCTTAACTCCTTCTCCCAAACATCCTGGCAATTAGCACAGAGTAATTTATCCATTAAACAGTTCAGATACAGGTTACCACAACCTTCACAGAGACACACAGACAATAACACTATTTCACTCAAGTATCATCATAAATGTTAATATTTCTTTTTTGATCTTTGAATTAAAACTATAGCAATAGACAAGACTTGTTTGCTGACATCACAAGACCTGAGCAAACATCTCCCCTTCTACCTCTACCAATGCCGACTTGCATTTCAAAGCTCCAGTCATTTACAGATCTTCCTAACCAGTCCTCAAGGTTCACCCATGGGTCAGGTCAGTCTGTGAGTTGATTAACTCTTTCTGGCCCTGTCATCTTCCACTGAAATATTATATTACACTCATAACGTCACACCCCTAGTTTTGTGTTTGTTCGGAGTAAACAGCACGTCCTTCTCCACATTCTCCACACCAGTCATGATTTTATAGGCCTCTGTCATATCCCCCTTAGTCGTCTCTTTCCCAAGCTGAGCAGCCCCCGTCTGACTAACCTCTGCTCCGCCATTCCAGACCCCTAAACATTTCTGTTGCCCTTTTGTGCATCTCCCAATTCCAATAGATCTGGTCTGAGATGGGGCAACCACATCTGCACACAGTGTTCAGGACGTGCGCGTCCCATGGATTTCTACAGAGGCAACGTGATATTTTCTGTCGCATTCTCCCTTTCCCAGTGATTCCCAGCGTTCTGTTCATTTTGTGACGGCCGCCGCACACTGAGCGGATGTTTTCACAGAGCTGCCCACAGTGACCCAAGATCTCTCTCTCGAGTGGTACCAGGTGACTCAGGCCCCATTGGGATAGCAGGGGCTGCAGGCCTCACAAAACAACATTCCCATGGTGCTGCTTGCGAACGCCCGAGTTTGACTTCAGACTCTTGCCTTTGTATCTGCTGTCACGTGACATTGGCAGTTTGTGTTTTAATGTTTTATCAAGCTCAGCAGCTACTGTCATTAATTATTGTCTGGCCTCCCCCCATAATTCCCCACTGTGACAAAGTGGGGAGTTTTCTTCGTGCTTGGCATGAACACGGTGTGTGCCTCAGTTTCCCTGTGTGCTGCGTGTGTAACGAGGTGGAGGGAGGGGGTTTGCTGTTGCAGAGAACTAGGTGTGACCTCGCCTGGCAGCCAGGACCCTGGACAACGGCCTGGAGATGGGGGACCCAGTGACTGGTGACCATGAGCCCCCAGCTTGGCAGTCAGCCGGTTCTGGCCAGTGTGGGGCTGAGGAGAGAGGGGGCGGTGACCTGAGCAGCCAGTTCCAGCCAGAGAGGAACAAAGGACGGAACAGAGGGGCCCAGGTGACCTGTTTACCTGGCACCAAAGACAGAGGACTGGGAAGGGGTGTTGGGGGAGGGAATATCGGGGGCTTGGCTGGGAGCAGGAGGGGGCTGGGCTGGGGACAGGATGCAGCCAGAGCCCACGGGGACGGGGACTGACCCGGCTGGCCGGGGCTGACACTGGCCAGGCCTGAGGCCGTGAGAACAGTCTGGGCTGGGCTCTGACATTCAGTAACCCCCCTGTGTTCCCCGGCTGGGAGTCACTGCAGGGTGGCGACCGGAGGGTGGTACATTGCTCCCTCTGGGGGTGGAGGCCCTGGGGGCCCAGAGTGAGGGGGCTCCCTGAGGGGCCCCACCCCACAGACAGGCTGCTGAGGGCTCAGAGGTGTGGTCGCCAGAGGCAGCGGGGCCCAGAGTGAGGGGGCTCCCTGAGGGGCCCCACCCCACAGACAGGCTGCTGAGGGCTCGGAGGTGTGGTCGCCGGAGGCAGCGGCGTCAGAGGGACCTAACCCCAGAGAGAGAGAGCAACCCTCACAAGGGCTGGCCTGCGTCACACCAAAGGGGGGCTCCTCCCAGGGGCCACACGGAGCCGGGGGCCCGGGGCCCGTGACAGCCGCCCCTGTGAACGTTTTGGTTGGTGAACATGGAGCAAATGCTTAATAATAAACATTGCTCTTATCTGTAGAAACTGTACAGAAAATCCCCAGCCTGGCCCCAGCGAGGGCTGGCTCAGCCGCCTGCTGTCTCTGCCTCTGCTCCCTCTGCTGCGTCGCTCCCCACCCCAGGTTCCTGTTTTCCCTCTGCGGCTGGTCCCTGGGGGTGCTGTGCTGCTGGGCGTCGGCGTCCATTGCGCTGGCTCTGCTGGACACAGCTGGACGGGCCCCACTCGCGGTGTCTGTGCTCTGCAGGGGCTGCTCCGTGCAGGGCGCTCCCTGCGGAACGGCTGGAGTATGGGGCCAGCCCCAGGGCTGGGAGTTCCTCCTGAGTCCCGGAGCTGGTACCAATGCCCCCAGCACGACTGCCCGCGGGGCCCCAATCCCACCCAGGATGTCAGCAGAGCCAGGCCTGCCAGCAGGATCTGCCCCCCAGAAAACCTCTCCTGCCATTAACCAAGCCAGAGACACGCTCTCCCTGCGTCTGCAGGCTCCTCCTATCCCATGCCCAGGGTTAGCGGGGCCTGGGGGGAGCTGGCACAAAGCAGCCCCCACCCCGGGGGGTTTCCGGCCTGGGATGCTGGGTTGGGCCAGCGCAGCTGCAGTTACATCCTGAGTGATGGTGCGTGGGGAGGCGCCAGCCACCTCCTGCAGCTGCCAGTTCCACAGGTGAACCATGAACTGCTGCTGCCTGGGAGATGGGGCAGGGCAGCACCAGCTGGGCCCTGGCTGGGTTCCATCTCAGGGATCCGGGTGTGACGGGTTCCCCCCGGGGTGCCACTGAGCCCGCCTGACCCACCAGCCTGGGCTCCCTTTGCCCTGTGCTGCGTGACAGGCTCTCCAGCCCCCTCCAGCACACACAGGTGGGGACACACCCAGCTGCAGCTTGTACACACACATGCTGAGGTCAGCTGAGGAGTTGCCCAGGACTCAAGTGCACACCCCACCCTAGAGGATAAACCCAGACTTGTACGGTCTTACGCTGCTGTAACGGTGCTGCCCGGGGGAGCCAGCTGGGGTCACGCAGTCAGGGTGAGCTGCAAACAGACCGGGGCAGACAAACCCCAGACGCTGGTGGTTGTTCCAATCCTTAGGTTTTCCAGCCAGCCCAAAACAGCCTCTGTTACCTCCCTGGTTCCTCCGAATCCAAACCCCGCAGCTCCCGTCCCGTGCCCAGCCCAGGCCTCTGGCCAGACGCACACGGCAGAGATGATGATGATGTGACAAACTGGGACTGTTCTTACTGTGGTCTGTGAATGCTGAGTGGGGGTGTCGGGCTGGGAGGATGCTCTGCATTGGGGGAGGGGAGACTGGCCGGAGGGAGGGGACCTGGGCAGGTAAGGTGAGAACCCAGGGAGGGGGGAGAGGCCAGGTGACCCCTCTGCCCGGGGAGCTGAACAAAGTCTGGGGGGGGAGACGCTGGGGAGTGAGAGGAGTTTCAGGAACTGGCTGGGGAATGGAGGGAAGCACAGACAGGGCTCTGACCCCCCAAGGGGGCTGTAGGGCTCCTGGGACCCCAAGATGGACCTAACTGGGAGGATCCTGTTGTCTGTGCCTGCAAGTCCTGCCTGGGACTGTGCTCCTGGCGTCTGAATAAACCTTCTGCTTTCCTGGCTGGCTGAGAGTCCTGGTGAATCGCAGGAAGGTGCAGGGCCTTGACTCCCCCGCACTCCGTGACAGATGATTCCTGAAAATCTTCCCATCATATAAAGAAAAGGTTCTTCCAACCCCAAAGGATCAGCCGCACACCCAGGTCCAATGATAACTTAGATCTTACCCAAAATACCCGCTACAGCCAGTTCTTATTAACTAAACTAAAATTTATTAAAACAGAAAAGAGAGAGAGTGTTGGTTAAAAGCTCAATCTACAGCCAGACTTGAATTCAATTCCTGAGGTTCAGACACGCAGCAGAGATGAGCCTGTAGCTGACAAAAGCCCTTTTAGAAACAGCCCGGAGTTGGTGGGTTTTTGTTTGTTTGTTTTTCTCCATTTGAACAGTTTATTAGTTTGCCGGTTTTACAAGTTTTAGAAAAAGAAGCCCAGGATTTTGCCTCCGGTGTTTTCGCCTTGTTTCCCCATGGTCCATGCTGCCAGCAGGAGTTGTCAGCACTATGTTCCCAAACTGATGTGAAGGCAAAAGGTTGTTCTGCCACTTTTCCAGGCCCAGGTTCTAGCGCAATGGCCATACTCAGGGTGGCTCCAGTCAGTGACTGGGGATCTCAATCCTTGTGGCTCAGGGTTTCAGATGTTAAGTTCGCTGAGAGACCACAAGTCACATCCCAAGTGTCTAGAGATGCGCGTTTACCTGCCATCCCCTGCACTCTCCAGAGATGAACCGCCCAGCTGTCCTGCTCCGCAGACTCAGCTGCCCCGTCTTCCCTCTGAAACTGCAGCCCAGACTGCTCACTCCCAGAGTCAGCCTGGAGACGGTCCTGTCCCACAGCCTGGACCCCCCAACAAGCTGGCCAAACCCAGCCACTCGGTTACAGGGCTGTTTAAATTCCTTAACAGCTTTTACTCCATCTGAGACCTTCTCAAAGCTCCCCACACTGGATCTTCCACAGGGAAAGTCAGTGGCTCCATTCACCACAGACAATTCCTGGCTGATAGGAACTGACGCTTCCGGGCTAAGAGCAGTCGGGTTTATCAGCTGTCTGGGACACGGCATAGAAGGGCTTGGATGGCAAACAGAGAACCCAAAGTTACAGCAGGGTCCCGCTTGCTCAGCCCAGCGCCCTCTGACCCCTCTTTTCCCCAGTTCAGGAGAGTCTGCATCTTCCAGCAGCCCACACTTAACAACCCTGCCTGGCCCCTCCTCAGTCCTTTGTGCCCCAGCTCATCCAGACGCCCGTCCAGCTTCCTGCAGCTGCCTCCCTCTGGGCCGAATCGAACTCTAACATGGGCCATGAAGATCAGGCACAGAGCCAGGCCAAACGAACTCAGCTCTTACCCAATAACCACGCCGCTGCCAGCCCGTTAGTAGCTACTATCTAAAGGTTTATTCATAGAGAAGAGAAGACGACAAGCGTTACACATGGTTAATAGCTCATATGCCGACAACAATGGCGTGTTCTTGGATCAGGCCTGTAGCAGGGATGGAATAGACGGCTGGCTTGTAAAGCCTTGTAGCCAACTTCCAAAAGACTGGATGGGCCTCAGTCCCCAGTTCAAATGACCCTTGTAGCTGTAAATCCACAGTCCGGAGAATCAGAGCAGGACACGAAGCCCAATTGCAGATGTCTCAGGGTCTTTTATGGCCTCTGCCAGGTGCTGGGAATTTTACGGTCCCAAACACAGCCCACAGGCACAGTCTGTGGAAAATTACCGGCCCAAGATGGAGTCCAGGGTCACCTGAGTACGTCACATGAGTCTCAGCGGCAGCCATTGCCCGGATTCTGGCTGGGGCACCCGCAGGAAGGCTCACTCACCTGGCGGGACCAGCTCCCTCTAGGGTTAGGGGCGTCTCCTTTAACGGGCCATCGAACTCGAACAGTCCAGTCACATTGTGCTGCCTAGACTGGATGTAACCTGCCTGGGGGTGTTACCCCAGGAACAAACACAGGGGCTGAGGCCTTGTCTACACGCACATTTGACAGCGCTCTAACTTGCTGGCTCAGGGGCAGGGGCGGCTCTAGATTTTCGGCTTTCGGTGGCACGCCTGCGGGAGGTCCCCCAGTCCTGTGGCTTCGGCGTACCTGCCGCTCAATTGCCGCCAAAGCCACGGGACCACGGACCTCAGGTTTGCTGCCGAAGGCTGCCTGACAGCCGTGCTTGGGGCACTGGTGCCTGGAGCTGCCACTGCTCAGGGGTATGAAAAATCACCCCCCTGAGCACAGCAAGTCTGAGCGCTGTAAAGCGCTCGTGTGGACAGGCTCCCGGCGCTCGGAGCGACTCCCCTCATGGCGGTGAGTTACCAGGAGCGCTGGGAGAGCTGTCTCACGCACAACCACACTCGTGCACTCGCACATCAACGTGCTGCCGCGGGAGCGCTCAGAGGGCAGCGCTTTGAAGTCTCTCGTGTAGCCGTAGCCTGAGTCACACTTAGCAGCTTAAAGCGCCTTTACGGGACGGTGTGGCCGCGCTCTCCGGTGGTTTGTCTGAGTGGGTCTGGTCTGAGGTGAACACACTGACACACAACGCAGAGCACACACAGGAGGCTCAGGCCCAGTCCCCTAAGTTGTGTAAAGGGTCACAAACAGGCTTCCCCGATCTCGAACCACCTCATTCTGGGCCGGTGAACGGGGGCGGGGGGCTACACATATAAGCAGGATATCCACACTTAGCAATTCACAACTTTCCCAGTGACGCCGGACATGACGTGCTTGGTACAAGTTCTCTTGCAGTTGTAGCACAGTGGCAACACCAGTGCTGTGCACGGTCACACGCCGATCACACAGCATCACAAGGGGTCAGTTTGTTCTCTCCTCTCCGAGCGGTTTGCAGCTGGCTCTGTCTCCCCAGCACTGGCCGTGGTGAGTGCAGGAGAGTCAAAAAACGGACGTGTCTCCATCGAGTGGGGGGCCACCTGGAGGGAGGAACAGAACGGGAATGAGGCCCCTCCCTGGGGACCCTGTGAACACCCCAGACTCAGCCCCACTAGCTAAACTCCCCACCCTGCCCAGGCCCTGCCAGCCACAGAACAGAGCCTGCTGGAGACGGGGAGAAGCCACCCCATGACCTCACCCAGGTGGGTGCCGGGTTCTGGGGGGCCCGGAGCTCGCTGCCTGCCCCTGTAATCCCGGGACACACCGAGCTCAGACCTGGCTGTAACTGCCCCAGGCTGGGTATTGGGGAACCAGCCCCCCCGCCTCTGAGCTGTTCGTTAGCTCTTCCCTCCCCAGGCCAGAGAACCAGGCTGCCAGCGTGGTCAGGTACTGGCCCCCCAAGCGCTGATGGTGAGGGGTGTGGAGAGCGGAGATATGTCCCACGCTGGCTGGTAAAGGGGAGAGTTTAACGCGTCTCTCCAGAGAACTGACTCCGGCACCGCTGGGAAAGGGGGCGGGTGGGGACAGACAGGGCTGAGCTCACACGAGACGCCCATGTCCCGGCTCTAGTATTAAATCCCACGCACCCGAACGAGGAAGCACCAGGCCTGGGCCAGGAATCCCCCAGGGCTCGTAATGTGCTTGTAAGGGCCGAGCCGCGGGGGGCCTGCTGACAGGTGACTCTAGCTCGGCTGTTCAGGGTGACGAGGGGATCACCAGCTGCTCCTTAACTGCCGGGGAATCCTTCCCCGCTTGGGGGAGAGGGGCGACCTCCCTGCCCTATCGCCTGCCCCAGGCTGCTCTGGGCGATGCTGGCACACGCGGTATTTACGGCTGCACAGGGGTTTTCATTCTACACCTTTGTTAAAGTTCCTGTGAGGTTTGTCCCCTGAGGTGACTCGTGTAAGGTCTGGGCAGGGTCCCTGCAGCCCTTTGAGCTGGGGAGGAATGAACCAGAACAAACACATCTCTGGCCTGGTGTGAAAAGCTCCCGGCCCCACTGACGGAGCAGGGCTGCCGCCGAAGGTGCTGACAATCTCACCGCGCTCCGCACTGAGCTGCACACAGGCTAGGGACCCGGAGAGCCGTGTGTACGGGGCGGGGGAAGGAGCTCACAGGGACAGCGTGGGGGTGTATCAGGAGGGAGGTGAGTGTCCCGTTTGCAGCGTGTCCGTATCTGGCCAGGCACGTCCACACAGCAGCCGGGAGGGGTCGGTCCCAGCAGGGACAGACAGACGCGCTGGGGGCTAAAAATAGCCGCGTGAGCTCGGGACAGTCACCGGAGTACGGCCCTGCCTGGCCCCTGGGGGCGCACTCGGCGCTAGCCTGCCCCCCCCCCCCACCTGTGCTGCTGTGGCCACATGGCTATTGTCAGGCAGTAGCTGGAGCAGACTGAGTGTGTGTCTGTCGACCCGGGCTGGGCATGGCGCTTCCCAGTGGCTGGGCACACCCCTGCCAGGCCCCAGGAGCCCCCCTGCGAGGTGCGAGTCTGTCACCGTCCCTGCACACGTGTTGTGGGAGCGTCAGGGGATGGCTCTGAGCTGCCCCAGAACTTGGCACTTCCTGGCTTTGTAGGGTTCATGGGGGAGAAGAGGGGTCACATGAGACCAGCCTTCCTGTCTCTCAAACAGATTGTAGAGCAGCTGATCTCCCTAACCGGAGCCCAGGAGGGGGTTGGGGCCAGGTGACACCTTCTGCCAGGGAAGCTGGACAAAGGGGAAGCAGGAGGTGGGGTGGGGGCGGCTGTGGAAGGCAGAAAAAAGGGGTTTCAGTTTGGAGCTGGCTGGGGAGACCGGGGATGGGCAGAACCTGGGTCTGGGCTCCCCACTCCCCAGAATGGACCCGGCCGAGGGGGTCCGGTTCTCTGTACCTACAAGCTCTGTGTTAGACCCTGTTCCTGTCATCGAATAAACCTCTGTGTTACTGGCTGGCTGAGAGTCACGTCTGACTGCGACGTGGGGGGGCAGGACCCTGTGCCCCCCCCAGGACCCCGCCTGGGCGGACTCGCTGTGGGAAGCGCACGGAGGGCAGAGGATGCTGAATGCTCCAAGGAGAGACCCAGGAGGTGAAGCCGTGGGAGCTTCTTGCCCTGCAGACAGGCTGCTCCGAGGGGGAGGAGGCTCCCAGAGTCCTGCCTGGCTCGGTGGGGAGCAGTTCCAGAGCAGCACCCGGGGACGCCGTGACACACACTGCACCCCATATCCCACAGGCCCCCCTTCCCCTCCCCCTGCATCCTGTGCCCCCTATGCCCCACATCTCCTTGTCTCCCCATGGCACCCCAATCCAGGCATGCCCCTGCAGCCCTGCAGCCCACAGCCTCCTGCTCCCACTGTGCTGATCTGCCACCCCCCACAGCCCCTCTCCCCCGGTCCCTGCCCCGCTCACCGGCCGCCACGCCGGGGATTGTGATCTGTCTCTGCTGCATGTCCCTTGCGCCCGGCCGGAACGTGCAGCTGAAAGTTTCTTCGTCACACGGGGTCTGCACGGTGAGGACCGACATGAGCTGCTGCCTGCCCAGCCGGAGGCGGCGCCGCCACGTCACCACGTGGTGCTGCTCCGGCGTCAGTGTGCTCAGCTCCCCGGGCTGCCCAGGGCCCAGCTCCTTCCCCTGGCGCAGGCTGCTCCAGGTCAGGCTGTCTTTGTCGCGGAGCCTCCCCTCCACCTCGCAGAGCAGCACGGTGACGCTGCCCTTCGGCCAACACTCCCAGGCACGGATCGGGGACACTGCGGGGAGACGAGAGCGTCAGGCTGGGGGGGAGGGACGGCGTGGGGGAGGGGGAAGGGCGTGAGCCGGAGGGAGGGGGTCGTGGGGGAGCGCAGAGCATGAGGCTGGGGAGGGAGGAGGAGCCCCTCAGGGACGGGGTCTGGGCCCACTTACTGCTGATGCGACAGCTCCAGTACACGAAGCACCCCAAGGCCACGCCCAGCAGGACCCACGTGGCCAGGCATAACGACTTCCAGACCAGAGGATTGTGGGGGCTTGGTTTGGGTTCTGTGAGGGGGAGGCACAGGGTTACTGCTCTGCTCCCAGTCCCACATGCAGAGCAGTTAAAGACCATCCAGGCTCCTGCTGGGAGGCTGCGGCGTGACTTGGGTTCAGTGTTTGGAGCCCAGGATGAAGCTGAAGCTCCCAAAACAGAGAGAGACGAAGCAGGCTGCTCCCTCCAGCAACGGGCTCCACCCACCCACCTTGCCCTAGGCTGAGACAGACTCTGCTCACAGGCTCCCCGGCGCCCACGGGAGCAGAGGAAAGTGAAGTCTGGTCATCTGAACACAGCTGGGGGAGCAGGGAGGGACCAATGCCAGGGAAGGGAGCAGCACAGGCGGAGTGATGCTGAGGCCGGCTGGGCCTGGGGGTGGGGGGGTGTTAGACCATTTCATGGAGTCCCCGGGCGCTGCACTGGGGCTGCTCCCCACCAAGCCAGGCAGGACTCTGGGAGCCTCCTCCCCCTCGGAGCAGCCTGTCTGCAGGGCAAGAAGCTCCCACGGCTTCACCTCCTGGGTCTCTCCCTGGAGCATTCAGCCTCCTCTGCCCCTCCGTGCGCTTCCCCCAGCGAGTCCCCCCGGCGGGGTCCTGGGCGGAGCCACAGGGTCCTGCCCCCCCACTGCGCAGTCAGACGTGACTCTCAGCCAGCCGGGGACACAGAGGTTTATTAGGCGACAGGAACACAGCGTAGGGCAGAGCTTGTTAGCTCAGAAATCAGTGACCTTCAGCCAAGTCCAGCTTGGGGAGTCCTGGGCCAGACGCCCTGGATTGCCCCCTGTCAGTCCCCCCCCCCCCGCCCCCAGACTGCCAGCCTCCAGCGACCCCACCTCCGACACCCCCATTACTGCTTGTGAGGAAGTGGGGCTGGTTTTAATGTTCCCTCTGAATACTGGGGGGGGGGGCGCTCAGCTCTGGCCACCCTCTGTCGCCTGGCAACTAATAGCCAGGCCCTTCCCCCTGCAAGGGGATGCTAAAGGTGGGAGAGAACAAAGGTCAGGGGACCTCCTGGCCCAGAAAAGAGAGACAGCCCAGAGAGGAGGGGCTGGAGGGGGGTTGGGAGTTTTTTGGAAGCTGGCTGGGAAATGGAGGGGAGCCCCAAGGAGGCTCAGGCCTCCCAGCGGGGTGGTGGCCTCTCTGGGGCCCCAGATGGACCTAACTAAGGGGGATCTTGTTGTCTGTACCTACAAGCTCTGTTTTAGACCCTGTTCCTGGCATCGAATAAACCTCTGTGTTACTGGCTGGCTGAGAGTCACGTCTGACTGCGCAGTGGGGGGGCAGGACCCCGTGGCCCCCCCAGGACCCCGCCGGGGGGACTCGCTGGGGGAAGCGCACGGAGGGGCAGAGGAGGCTGAATGCTCCAAGGAGAGACCCAGGAGGTGAAGCCGTGGGAGCTTCTTGCCCTGCAGACAGGCTGCTCCGAGGGGGAGGAGGCTCCCCAGAGTCCTGCCTGGCTTGGTGGGGAGCAGCTCCAGAGCAGCGCCCGGGGACTCTGTGACAGTGCTTCTCCTCCTCCTCTTTGTCTCACTTCCTGGGCAAAGAGTCACCTGGTCACATCCCCCTCCTGGGTCTCAGGTTACGAAGGGCACTGGCCATACCATAGCATCTGTGCAGGCAGCTGGAGCAGCCTCACCTGCCCCAGAGGTCTCAGCCAAACTCACTCACCCCTGTTCCCACCACCAAGGTATTGGTGCAGCACACGGGGAAACTGAGGCACAAACCGTATTCATGCAAAACAGTAAAGCTCACATACAATTGTCAGGAAGGAGTTAAAATTCAGCCAGCAAAGAAGACAGAAACTGCTAAAAAGCAAGGACATAGTTTCTGTCAATACCTAGTAACTTAGCTCAGCTTATTAGTAAAAAAACCCACCAATGCTGACCCCCCCTTCATAACCCACCGGATGTCAGTATGCACTCATCCCTACCTCCCCCCCGCCTCCTTCCCCCGCAAAATACCCATACAAATAACCCCTATATGTACGGACTGTTCTTATATTTACCTTTTTTCGGGGTTCTGTCTTGACTTATAACGCCTGTCTCTGTACGTACAAATAAATGCAAATAAATTAATAAAGGAATGTATATAACTGGGCACTATGGCACCATATTTTTGAAGCTGCTGGTCAGTCTTCCCAATACCATAAATAACCCCCCTTCAATATTACCTATGCTTACCTCATACTTTAAAGAAGGGAAATCCCCACTTTGTCACAAAAAGAACAGGAGTACCTGTGGCAGTATGGTGGAAGTATGCATGCCAACAGGAAGATGGTATGGGTACTTCCGCCTTCTCATGTTCTCTGTATGTGTAAATATCCCCTGTCCGTGTGTTCCAGTCTATGCATCCGAAGAAGTGAGCTGTAGCTCACCAAAGCTCATGCTGAAATACATTTGTTAGTCTCTAAGGTGCCACAAGGCCTCCTGTTCTTTTTGTGGATACAGACTAACACGGCTGCTACTCTGAAACCTGTCACTTTGTCACAGACACTCCCCCCTTCCGGGCCCCCCCGCCCGTCACACTGACCTTTCCAGGTGATGCTCTGCCCCAGCGGGGTGCTCAGCGCCGGGTGCTGCACGCGGCAGGTGAAGGTGACCTGGGTGTCAGGCTCTGGGCGGTCGAGGATGTAGCCGCTGCGGAGGGTGAAGGACCCGTCCGGTTCCCGTGTGGGGAGCGACTCCATGGAGGGCAGGATCTCCCCGTCCCGCAGCCAATCCACCGTGATGTTGGGGGGGTAGTAGCCACTCACCCGGACATGCAGGGCACCCAGCCCCTCTGGCGTCACCACCATCTGCGGGGTCAAGGAGGGCGGGGCTGCCGGGTGGGGAGACAAGGTCAGGGAGCTGGGCTCCCTCCCCGTGGGCTGGGGCCCCTGGAGGGGACCACCATGGGGGGCTCTCTAGGTAAGAGTAGGGGAACAGGCACCTGTGGGGTCCAGGGAGAAGGAAGGGGGCCCCCAGAGGCACCAGGAGCTCAGTGAGGGGGTGCTGCGTGGGAATGGGGTGCTGTACAGGGAGGGAGAGCTACACTGGGGATGGGGCTCTGGCACTGCTGTGGGGAAATGGGGGTGCAGTACAGGGTGCAATGCTGTGGGGGGATGGGGTTCTGTGGGGGAATGGGGTGCAGCAGGGGATGGGCAGTGGTGGGTGCTGCGGAGGCATGTATAGAAGTGGGGGTGCTGTGGGGAAGATGTGGTGCAATGGGGGGATGGGGCTCTGGCTCGGTGTCACAGAGTGTGGGGGAGTCGGGGCCCTGCACCCCCGTCTTCCTGCGATTCCCCAGGACTCTCAGCCAGCCAGGAAAGCAGAAGGTTTATTCAGACGCCAGGAACACAGTCCCAGGCAGGACTTGCAGGCACAGACAACAGGATCCTCCCCAGTTAGGCCCATCTTGGGGTCCCAGGACCCCACAGCCCCCTTGGGGGGTCAGAGCCCTGTCTGTGCTTCCCTCCATTCCCCAGCCAGCCCCTGAAACTCCTCTCACTCTTCAGCCTTTGTTCAGCTCCCCGGGCGGAGGTGTCACCTGGCCTCTCCCCCCTCCCTGGGTTCTCACGTTACCTGCCCAGTGACCCTCCCTCCCACCAGTCTCCCATCCCCCAGTGCAGATCGTCCTCCCAGCCCGACACCCCCACTCAGCATTCACAGACCACAGTAAGAACAGTCCCAGCTCCTCACACCTCTCCCCCCTTCGAGACCGAACTGAGCGAGGTCACTTCAGCCAGTGACCTGGGGAAGTTCGAACCCACCAACGTTCCCACAGAGGCCCCAGGGTCCCCCCCGTTCTGGGGGGAGAGTTACCCCAGGCCCTTCCAGTTTCCTGCTCCCCTTTAGGTCAGGGGTGCTCCATGGTACCCGTAGTTCATATGTGGGAAGGTTTATGCGGCCCGTGCCCTTTCCCCACCCCAATACCCCTGGGATTCAAGCTGGGCTGGGGGCTTCTCCCCGCGTTCCCGTCTGGGGGGCTGTGATTCAGGCTCTCTTGGTTCAGAGCCCCCCTTTGGACCCTGGCCCCCCTCTGGAAAGGCTCCTCTGTGATGGGCCAGGGTCCTACAGCCATTTTCCCCTTGTCCCGGGCCTTCCCCCCCCCGGGCAGGGGCCACAGGAGCGGCAGTGCTGCCGGACATGGGCAAAGACCCCAGGCCAGTAATAGTTCTGCAGCAGCCTCTGCTGGGTACGCCCGGCTCCCGGGTGCCCTGAGGGGGGAATGTCATGGGCCTGGCACAGCAGCTGGCGGCGATACTCCTGGGGTACCACCAGCTGCCTCCTGATCCCCCCGACTCCATCTTCCCTGGGGGAGCCCATTCTCGGTACAGGAGCCCCTTCTCCCACAGGAACCTTTTCCAGCAACCTCATCCCATGGTCTGTTCCCCACCGAGGTCAGCCAGGTCCCTTATCTTCCGCAAGGAGGGGTCTTCCCGCACCGCGGCCTGGTACTCAGCAGCTGGGACAGGGATGGGGATCTGCTCTCTCTCCCCGGCTGGGTCTAAGGCCGCAGCCTCTCCGGGTCGTGTCTCTGGGCGTTCCCTCCCCACCAGGCACTTGGGCAGAGTACTTTCCCCGTTGTCAGGGTGCAGTGCCCTGCGCCGACTCTGACTACGGGTCACGATCAGGGTACCCCGGGCATTGCCTGGCCAGGCCTCGAGGTCCCCCCCATTAACACCTCTGTGGGCAAATGTGGGTACACCCCTACATCTTTGGGGCCCTCCTTGACCCCCCACTTCAGGAGCACCCTCGCCACAGGCACCTTGAATGGGGTCCCGCTCACACCCCTCAGAGTCAGTGTTGGGCACCATCCGATCTGGGGCCACCACCTCGGGCCGGGCCAGCGTCACCTCTGAACCCGTATCCCAGTACCCAGTGACCTTCCTCCCATCCACCTCCAAGGGAACAAGGCACTTGCTCCGGCGGGGCAGCCCCGTGCCCACCCTGTAAACCAAAACCCTGTGCCTGGAGCATCCAGCCCCCCAGAGGAGCTGACCTGGGGCCCTCCTCCCTCCTTAGCAGGTGGTACGCGGCCAGCCCCCCTTTCCTGGGAACACTGCCCCTCATCCGGCTGGGTCTTTACCCAGTCAACCCTCTGTGGGTTGGGTCTGCTCGGTCTGTCCCTGAGCTTGGGGCAGTGGGCCCGTATGTGGCCTCTTTGGCCACGGTAATAGCAGTGCATGTCTCGTGGGTCCCCTCGAGCAGGGTGCTCCATGCTTCCCCTTTGGGAGGTTTCCAGGTCACTCTCTTTCCGCATTGTGGCAGGCCTGTTCCTTTGGGACTCCTCCCTGCCATCCCCCGCCCGACTGTCCATGTATTGGTCAGCCAGCCGGCCTGCATGCTGCGGGTTCTCCGGCTTCTGGTCCATCAACCACAGCCTCAGGTCGGACGGGCACTGCTCATACAGGTGCTCCAGTACGACTAGGTCAAGCGGGTCCTCTCTAGTTTGGGCTCCAGCTGTCCACTTGCGGGCGTATCCCTGCGCCCGGTTGACCAGTTGTAGGTATGTGCCCTCCCGGGTTTTATGTTGACCCCGGAACCTCTTCCGGTACATCTCCGGGTCAGCCCAAACTCGCGGAGCAGGGCCTCTTTGAACAGGTTGTAGTCCCGCGCCTCCGCCCCTCTCATTCGGCTGTACACCTCCACGGCGGTGGAGTCCAGTAAGGGGGTGAGGCGCCGGATCCTGTCTGCAGGGTCAACCCGGTGCAGCTCGCAGGCATTCTCAAAGGCCGTCAGGAAGGTGTCTATGTCCTCCCCCTCCTTACGCCGGGCCAGGAAGCTCTTATCAAAGCTCTTTGTAGGCTTGGGCCCCCCCTCACTCACCGCAGCTGGGGCCTCCCTGCTTTTCAGCTGGGCCATTTCCAGCTCATGCTGGCGCTGCTTCTCCTTCTCCTCCAGCTCATGCTCACGCTGGTTCTCCTCATGCTGACGCTGTCTCTCCCGTTCCTCCCACTCCTGCCTCATTTCTTGCCTCCTTAACTCAAGCTCTTCTCGTCTCAGCTCCCTGTCATATTCCAGCCGCATCCGTTCAGGGACGGGGAGCTCCGCCGGGACGATCCCCTGCTGGTTGCCGGGGTCAGGGTGCCCTTGGTATTCGCTGGGCTTCCCCCAACCCCTCCCCTAGGTATAGGGGGGCAGGGTCTCGGGGGGTCCTCGGCAGCAGTCTGGCCCCTCCCAGCCATGTCAGCCCCCAGGGCCAACGCTGTGTCCGCTGGGTGGCTTCCCTCTGGGACAGGGCTCGGTTCACCCAAGCGATCCGTCTCCTCCAGCTGGGCGATTCGCTGGTCTTTGGTGGACCTCCCAATGCGCAGCCCCTCTGCCTGCACAGCTCCACCAGGTCTCTCTTAAGGTGCTTAGCAAACATCTTCCTGCTGGCCCCTCGCCGGCCTGTGCTCTCAGCTTCCCACCGGTTCCAGGGAGACCCCTCTGTGGTGGAGCAGGGGCTGTCTGTATGGGGGATGGGAGAGCAGGGAGGATTTTAGGTGAGATGCAGGTATTCAGCCTGTAACATGAGCTAGGCCTGGGGGAGGGGAGGTCTCACCTCTGGCTGGGGCTAGACAAAGGGAAGGGTGGAGTGAAGTCAGTCTTTGGTTGGGAGCTGGGAGGTGGGTTTCCAGGGGATCCTAGGCAGGGATCCAAGCACCCTGAACCCCCCAGAAAGGCCAGATTGAGGGGTCCTGGCTCTGAACACCAGCTGGGCTGTATCCTGTGTTCCTGTTGTTCAATAAACCTTCTGTTTTACTGGCTGGCTGAGAGTCACTGTGAGTTCAGGAAGAGGGGTGCAGGGCCGGACTCCCCCACACTCCGTGACACTGGTGGCAGTGGTGGGATCGGCGGCACCCCGTGGACGGCGCTTCCTGCAGTAAGTGACTGGGGAGCAGTAAAACGAAGGGGCGATTCACCCCTGGGAGAGTGTGGCCAGAGAGAAGGACTTTGCAGTAACAGGGTCCCCCGGGGGATCACAGCAAGCGATCCCAGGGGCGGAGGAGTCTGCAGCTCGACCCTGGCAAAGAGGTGGTGACCTCAAGGACTGGCACACTAGGGGTCCCCCTGGAACCCGTGGGGAGCGGCGAGCACCCCGGCCTGCGAGCGGCCAGCAGGAAGATGTATTCCCAGAAGCGCAAGTGGGAGCTGGTGGAGCTGTGCAAGCAGGGGGGGCTGCACTATGGGAAGCTCACCAAGGCCCAGCTGATTGCCCAGCTGGAGGAGAGAGATCGCAGGGATGAACCGGTCCCTGTCTCTGAGGGAAGCAGCCGGGCAGATGCAGCGCAGGCACCAGTGTCTGCCCCCGCTAGGAGTGGTCAGCCGGCTGCTGAGGGCTCCCCGAGACCTCCCACCCCTAGGCCTAAGGGGAGGGGGAGGAGGAGCCCGGCTACCGAGGGCACCGTGACCCCCCCGGCCAGCAGGGGATCGGCCCGGCGACGCTCGGCCTCCGTGGAACTCAGGCGGCTGGACTTGGAGAGAGAGATCAAACTGATGGAGATGGAGGACCGGCAGAAGCAGCGTGAATTCGAGGAAAGGGAGAAGCAACGCGAATACGAGGAAAGGGAGAAGGAGAAGCACCGCGAATACGAGGAGAGGGAGAAGGAGAAACAATGCAAACATGAGCTGGCCATGGCCCAGCTGAAAAGCAGGGAGGCCCCGGCTGCGGTGACTGAGGGGGGGGGCAAGCCTACAAAGAGCTTTGATAAGAACTTCCTGGCCCGGCGTAAGGAGGGGGAGGACATAGACACCTTCCTGACGGCCTTTGAGAATGCCTGCAAGCTGCACGAGGTGGACCCCGCAGACAGGATCCGGTGCCTCACCCCCTTACTGGACCCCACCGCCGTGGAGGTGTACAGCCGAATGAGAGGGGAGAAGGCGCGGGACTACAACCTGTTCAAAGAGGCCCTGCTCCGCGAGTTTGGGCTGACCCCGGAGATGTACCGGAAGAGGTTCCGGAGTCAACATAAGACCTGGGAGGTCACATACCTACAACTGGTCAACCGGGCGCAGGGGTATGCCCGCAAGTGGATGGCTGGGGCCCAAACCAGAGAGGACCTGCTTGACCTATTCATACTGGAGCACCTGTATGAGCAGTGCCCATCTGACCTGAAGCGGTGGTTGATGGACCAGAAGCCGGAGAACCCGCAGCATGCAGGCCGGATGGCCGACCAATACATGGACAGTCGGGCGGAGGATGGCAGGGAGGAGTCTCGAGGGAGCAGGCCTGCCTCAACGCAGAGAGAGAGTCACCACGGGACCTCCCAGCGGGGCCCTATGGAGAACCCCCACAAAAGGGGAACGTCCAGCGTCAGGTCCACCCGACCCACTCGAGGGGACCCACGAGACATGGGCTGCTTCCACTGTGGCCAGCAAGGCCACATACGGGCCCAGTGCCCCAAGCTCAGAGACAGACCGAGCAGACCCAACCCGCAGAGGGTTGACTGGGTAAAGACCCAATCGGATGAGGGGCAGCGTTCCCAGGAAATGGGGGCTGGCAGCGTCCCACCTGGGAAGGAGGGAGGAGGGCCCCAGGCCAGCGCCTCTGGGGGCTGGATGCTCCGGACACAAGGTTCTGCTACAGGGTGGCCACGGGGCTGCCCCTCCGGAGCGAGTGCCTTGTTCCCCTGGAGGTGGATGGGAAGAAGGTCACTGGGTACTGGGACACAGGCGCAGAGGTGACGCTGGCCCGGCCGAGGTGGGCGAAATCGGATGGTGCCTGATACCTACCTGACCCTGATGGGCGTGAGCGGGACCCCATTCAAGGTGCCCGTGGCGAGGGTGCACCTGAAGTGGGGGGTCAAGGAGGGCCCCAAGGATGTGGGGGTACACCCCCATTTGCCCACAGAGGTGCTAATGGGGGGGGATCTCGAGGCCTGGCCAGGCAATGCCCGGGGTACCCTGATCGTGACCCGTAGTCAGAGTCGGCGCAGGGCACTGCACCCTGACAACGGGGAAAGTACTCTGCCCGAGTGCCTGGTGGGGAGGGAACGCCCAGAGACACGACCCAGAGAGGCTGCGGCCTCAGACCCAGCCGGTGAGAGAGAGCAGATGCCCATCCCTGCCCCAGCTGCTGAGTTCCAGGCTGAGGTGCAGAAAGATCCCTCCTTGCAGAAGCCCAGGGACCGGGCTGACCTCAATGCAGCACAGACCATGAGGAGAGGTTGCAAGGAGAGGTTCCTGTGGGAGAAGGGGTTCCTGTACCGAGAATGGGCTCCCCCCGGGGAAGTAGAGTCATGGGGGATCAGGAGGCAGCTGGTGGTTCCCCAGAAGTTTCGCCACAAGCTGCTGTACCTGGCCCATGACATCCCCCTCGCAGGGCACCAGGGAATCCGGCGCACCAGGCAGAGGCTGCTACAGAACTTTTACTGGCCTGGGGTCTTTACCCATGTCCGGCAGTACTGCCAATCCTGTGACCCCTGCCAGCGGGTGGGGAAGGCCCGGGACAAGGGGAAAGCAGCTCTGAGGCCTTTGCCCATCATAGAGGAGCCTTTCCAGAAGGTGGCCATGGACATGGTGCGGCCTCTCAGCAAGGCGACCCGGTCAGGGAAGAAACACATCCTGGTGGTGGTAGATTTCGCCACTCGATACCCCGAGGCGGTGGCCTTGTCCTCTACCGAAGACTGACTTCACTCCACCCTTCCCTTTGTCTAGCCCCAGCCAGAGGTGAGACCTCCCCTCCCCCAGGCCTAGCTCATGTTACAGTCTGAATACCTGCATCTCACCTAAAATCATCCCTTCTCTCCCATCCCCCATACAGACAGCCCCGCTGAAGGAGGCTCTGCTCAAAGGCCCAGTTCTGGCAAACCCAAACTTTGACGAGCCCTTTATGGTGTTTACCGACGCCTCAGACACGGGCCTGGGGGCGGTGTTGATGCAGGAGGATGAAAAGGGGGACAGACACCCCATCGTGTACCTGAGCAAGAAGTTGCTACCCCGAGAGCAGAACTACGCGGCCATCGAGAAGGAATGCCTGGCCATGGGGTGGGCCCTGAAGAAACTGGAGCCATATCTCTTTGGGCGCCACTTCACCGTGTGCACCGACCACTCTCCCCTGACCTGGCTGCACCAGATGTTTGTTCAATAAACCTTCTGTTTTACTGGCTGGCTGAGAGTCACTGTGAGTTCAGGAAGAGGGGTGCAGGGCCGGACTCCCCCACACTCCGTGACACCCTCATGCACCAGCCCTTCTTCAGGTCATCCCCTCTCTGCCAGGGTCGAGCTGCAGACTCCTCTGCCCCTGAGACTGCTCCCTGCAGTCCTCAGGGGGACCCCGTTATTCCAATAGTGTATCTCGCTGGTCACACACTCCCAGGGGTTAATCGCCCCTGAAACCGTCTCTCTCCAACTCTTCAGCCCACCTGGTTCCTGTCAATCCCTCTTCACTTTACTGCTCCCCAGTCACTTACTGCAAGAAGTGCCGTCCACGGGGTGCAGTAGATCCCACCTCTGCCACCAGTTGTAACGGAGTGTGGGGGAGTCTGGCCCTGCACCCCTCTGTCACAGAGTGTGGGGCAGTCGGGGTCCTGCACCCCCGGCTTCCTGCGATTCCCCAGGACTCTCAGCCAGCCAGTAACACAGAAGGTTTATTTAGATGACAGGAACACAGTCCCGGACAGGTCTTGCAGGCACAGACAACAGGATCCTCCCCAATTAGGTCCATCTTGGGGTCCCAGGAGCACCAGAGCCCCATTGAGGGGTCAGAGCCCTGTCTGGGCTCCCCTCCATTACACGAGCCAGCCCCTGAAACTCTCTCACTCCCCAGCATCTCCTCCCCCAGCCTTTGTTCAGCTCCCCGGGCAGAGGTGTCACCTGGCCTCTCCCCCCTCCCTGGGTTCTCACCTTACATGCTCAGGTCCCCTCCCTCCAGCCAGTCTCTCCTCCCCCAATGCAGAGCATCCTCCCAGCCCGACACCCCCCAGGCAGCATTCACAGACCAGAGTAAGAGCAGGCCCAGCCCCTCATACAGGGGATGGGCAGTGGGGGGTGCTGCGGAGGGTGTATAGAAGTGGGGGTTCTATGGGGGGAATGGGATGCAGCGGTGGGGGGTGCAGGGGGAAGTGGGGCTCTGGCTGAGGATGAGCAGTGGGGGGTGCTTCAGAGGCATGTAGAGAAGTGGGGGTGCTGTGGGAGGATGGGGTTCTGTGGGGGGAATGGGGTGCAGTGGGGGTGCTGCAGAGGTGTATATATAGAAGTGGGGGTGCAGCGGGGGGATGGGACTCTGGCAGGGGATGGTGTGACGAACTGGGACTGTTCTTAACGTTTCCTCTGAACACTGGTGGGGGGGGGGGGGCTCAGGTCCTGGCCGACCCTCTGTCTCCTGGCAACTAATGGCCGGGCCCTTCCCCCTGCCAGGGGCTGCTAAAGGTGTTGGAGACAGAGAGCTCAGGTGACCTCCTGGCCCAGGAAAGAGACACAGCCAGAGAGGAGGGGCTGGAGGGGGTTTGAGAGTTTTTTGGAAGCTGGCTGGGAAATGGAGGGGAGGCCCAAGGAGGCTCAGGCCTCTCAGTGGGGCTGTGGCCTCCCTGGGGCCCCAGACGGACCTAACTAAGGGGGATCTTGTTGTCTGTGCCTGCAAGACCAGTTTTGGACTGTGTTCCTGTCATCTAAATAAACCTCTGTGTTACTGGCTGGCTGAGAGTCACGTCTGACTGCAAAGTGGGGGGGCAGGACCCTGTGGCCCCCCAGGACCCCGCTGGGGGGACTCGCTGGGGGAAGCGCACAGAGGGGCAGAGGATGCTGAATGCTCCAAGGAGAGACCCAGGAGGTGAAGCCGTGGGAGCTTCTTGCCCTGCAGACAGGCTGCTCCGAGGGAGAGGAGGCTCCCAGAGTCCTGCCTGGCTCGGTGGGGAGCAGCTCCAGAGCAGCGCCCAGGGACCCCGTGACATGTTCCATTACCCCCCCCCCAGTCAAAACACTTTCCAAACCACCTGGATTCTAGCTCGTGGTGCGAGGAATCTGCTTTTCCCACCCCCACAACCTGCCATTTGGCCAGGTAACATACGGGCCTCTGGTGCCACCCGCTGCTTGAGCAGAGAGATCTCGGCCCCTGTATCCCTCTGCCCCAAGTCCTGCCTGGCTTGGTGGGGAGCAGCTCCAGAGCAGCGCCCGGGGACCCCGGGACAGATGGGCACTGGGGGGGGGGTGCTGCAGAGGCATGGAGAGAAGTGGGGGTGCTGTGGGGAGGGTGGGGTTCTGTGGGGAATGGGGTGCAGTGGGGTTCTGGCAGTGGGGGGTGCTGCAGAGGCGTGTAGAGAAGTGGGGGTGCTGTGGGTTGGGTGGGGTTCTGTGGGGGTAATGGGGTGCAGTGGGGTTCTGGCAGTGGGGGTGCTGCAGAGGCATGTAGAGAAGTGGGGTGCTGTGGGGAGGGTGGGGTTCTGTGGGGAATGGGGTGCAGTGGGGTTCTGGCAGTGGGGTGCTGCAGAGGCGTGTAGAGAAGTGGGGTGCTGTGGGGAGGGTGGGGTTCTGTGGGGAATGGGGTGCAGTGGGGCTCTGGCAGTGGGGTGCTGCAGAGGCATGTAGAGAAGTGGGGTGCTGTGGGGGGGGGGGGGTTCTGTGGGGGGAATGGGGTGCAGTGGGGCTCTGGCAGTGGGGGGTGCTGCAGAGGTGTATATAGAGGTGGGGGTGCTGTGGGAGGGTGGGGTTCTGTGGGGGGAATGGGGTGCAGTGGGGTTCTGGCAGTGGGGGGTGCTGCAGAGGCGTGTAGAGAAGTGGGGGTGCTGTGGGGAGGGTGGGGTTCTGTGGGGGGAATGGGGTGCAGTGGGGTTCTGGCAGTGGGGGGTGCTGCAGAGGCGTGTAGAGAAGTGGGGGTGCTGTGAGGAGGACGGGGTTCTGTGTGAGGAATGGGGTGCAGTGGGGCTCTGGCAGTGGGGGGTGCTGCAGAGGCATGTAGAGAAGTGGGGTGCTGTGGGGAGGATGGGTTTCTGGGGGGGTAATGGGGTGCAGTGGGGCTCTGGCAGTGGGGGGTGCTGCAGAGGTGTATATAGAAGTGGGGATGCACTGGGGATGGGCACTGGGGTGCTGCAGAGCGTGTAGAGAAGTGGGGTGCTGTGGGGAGGGTGGGGTTCTGTGGGAATGGGGTGCAGTGGGGTTCTGGCAGTGGGGGGTGCTGCAGAGGCATGTAGAGAAGTGGGGGTGCTGTGGGGAGGGTGGGGTTCTGTGGCGGGAATGGGGTGCAGTGGGGTTCTGGCAGTGGGGGGTGCTGCAGAGGCGTGTAGAGAAGTGGGGGTGCTGTGGGGAGGATGGGGTTCTGTGGGGGGAATGGGGTGCAGTGGGGTTCTGGCAGTGGGGGTGCTGCAGAGGCATGTAGAGAAGTGGGGTGCTGTGGGAGGATGGGGTTCTGTGGGGAATGGGGTGCAGTGGGGCTCTGGCAGTGGGGGTGCTGCAGAGGTGTATATAGAAGTGGGGATGCACTGGGGGATGGGCACTGGGGGTGCTGCAGAGGCATGTAGAGAAGTGGGGGTGCTGTGGGGAGGGTGGGGTTCTGTGGGGGGAATGGGGTGCAGTGGGGTTCTGGCAGTGGGGGTGCTGCAGAGGCATGTAGAGAAGTGGGGTGCTGTGGGGAGGGTGGGGTTCTGTGGGGAATGGGGTGCAGTGGGGTTCTGGCAGTGGGGTGCTGCAGAGGGGGTGCTGCAGAAGCGTGTAGAGAAGTGGGGGTGCTGTGGGAGGGTGGGGTTCTGTGGGGAATGGGGTGCAGTGGGGTTCTGGCAGTGGGGGTGCTGCAGAGGCGTGGAGAGAAGTGGGGTGCTGTGAGGAGGGTGGGGTTCTGTGTGGGAATGGGGTGCAGTGGGGTTCTGGCAGTGGGGGTGCTGTAGCGGTGTATCTAGTTGTGGGGATGCACTGGGGGATGGGCACTGGGGGTGCTGCAGAAGCGTGTCGAGAAGTGGGGTGCTGTGGGGAGGATGGGGTTCTGTGGGGAATGGGGTGCAGTGGGGATGGGGCTCTGGCAGTGGGGGTGCTGCAGAGGCATGTAGAGAAGTGGGGGTGCTGTGGGGAGGGTGGGGTTCTGTGGGGAATGGGGTGCAGTGGGGTTCTGGCAGTGGGGTGCTGCAGAGGCGTGTAGAGAAGTGGGGTGCTGTGGGAGGACGGGGTTCTGTGGGGAATGGGGTGCAGTGGGGTTCTGGCAGTGGGGGGTGCTGCAGAGGCATGGAGAGAAGTGGGGGTGCTTTGGGGAGGGTGGGGTTCTGTGGGGGAATGGGGTGCAGCGGGGATGGGGCTCTGGCCGGGATGGGCAGTGGGGGTGCTGCAGAGGTGTATATAGAGGTGGGGGTGCACTGGGGGACAGGCACTGGGGGTGCTGCAGAAGCGTGTAGAGAAGTGGGGGTGCTGTGGGGAGGGTGGGGTTCTGTGGGGAATGGGGTGCAGTGGGGTTCTGGCACTGGGGGGTGCTGCAGAGGCGTGTAGAGAAGTGGGGGTGCTGTGGGGAGGGTGGGGTTCTGTGGGGGGAATGGGGTGCAGTGGGGTTCTGGCAGTGGGGTGCTGCAGGCGTGTAGAGAAGTGGGGTGCTGTGGGGAGGGTGGGGTTCTGTGGGGAATGGGGTGCAGTGGGGCTCTGGCAGTGGGGGGTGCTGCAGAGGCGTGTAGAGAAGTGGGGGTGCTGTGGGGAGGGTGGGGTTCTGTGGGGGGAATGGGGTGCAGTGGGGTGGGGCTCTGGCAGTGGGGGTGCTGCAGAGGTGTATATAGAAGTGGGGATGCACTGGGGGATGGGCACTGGGGGTGCTGCAGAAGCGTGTAGAGAAGTGGGGGTGCTGTGGGGAGGGTGGGGTTCTGTGGGGGGAATGGGGTGCAGTGGGGTTCTGGCAGTGGGGTGCTGCAGAGGCATGTAGAGAAGTGGGGTGCTGTGGGGAGGATGGGGTTCTGTGGGGAATGGGGTGCAGTGGGGTTCTGGCAGTGGGGGTGCTGCAGAAGCGTGTAGAGAAGTGGGGTGCTGTGGGAGGATGCGGTTCTGTGGGGAATGGGGTGCAGTGGGGTTCTGGCAGTGGGGGTGCTGCAGAGGCATGTAGAGAAGTGGGGTGCTGTGGGGAGGATGGGGTTCTGTGGGGAATGGGGTGCAGTGGGGTTCTGGCAGTGGGGGTGCTGCAGAGGTGTATATAGAGGTGGGGTGCACTGTGGGGACAGGCACTGGGGTGCTGCAGAAGCGTGTAGAGAAGTGGGGTGCTGTGGGAGGGTGGGGTTCTGTGGGGAATGGGGTGCAGTGGGGTTCTGGCAGTGGGGGTGCTGCAGAGGCATGTAGAGAAGTGGGGTGCTGTGGGGAGGGTGGGGTTCTGTGGGGAATGGGGTGCAGTGGGGTTCTGGCAGTGGGGGTGCTGCAGGGGTTCTGGCAGTGGGGTGCTGCAGAGGCATGTAGAGAAGTGGGGGTGCTGTGGGGAGGTGGGGTTCTGTGGGGGAATGGGGTGCAGTGGGGTTCTGGCAGTGGGGGTGCTGCAGTGCAGAGGCGTGTAGAGAAGTGGGGTGCTGTGGGGAGGGTGGGGTTCTGTGGGGGAATGGGGTGCAGTGGGGTTCTGGCAGTGGGGGTGCTGCAGAGGCGTGTAGAGAAGTGGGGTGCTGTGAGGAGGTGGGGTTCTGTGTGGGAATGGGGTGCAGTGGGGTTCTGGCAGTGGGGGGTGCTGTAGAGGTGTATATAGAAGTGGGGATGCACTGGGGGATGGGCACTGGGGGTGCTGCAGAAGCGTGTCGAGAAGTGGGGGTGCTGTGGGGAGGATGGGGTTCTGTGGGGGGATTGGGGTGCTGTGGGGGTGGGGCTCTGGCAGTGGGGGTGCTGCAGAGGTGTATATAGAGGTGGGGTGCAGGGGGACAGGCACTGGGGGTGCTGCAGAAGCGTGTAGAAGTGGGGGTTCTGTGGGGAATGGGGTGCAGTGGGGTTCTGGCAGTGGGGTGCTGCAGGCGTGTAGAGAAGTGGGGTGCTGTGGGGAGGACGGGGTTCTGTGGGGAATGGGGTGCAGTGGGGTTCTGGCAGTGGGGGTGCTGCAGAGGCGTGTAGAGAAGTGGGGTGCTGTGGGGAGGGTGGGGTTCTGTGGGGGGAATGGGGTGCAGCGGGGGGATGGGGCTCTGGCCGGGGATGGGCAGTGGGGGGTGCTGTGGAGTTGTATATAGAAGTGCGGGTGCAGTGGGGGACAGGCACTGGGGGTGCTGCAGAAGCGTGTAGAGAAGTGGGGGTGCTGTGGGGAGGGTGGGGTTCTGTGGGGGGAATGGGGTGCAGTGGGGTTCTGGCAGTGGGGGGTGCTGCAGAGGCGTGTAGAGAAGTGGGGTGCTGTGGGGAGGGTGGGGTTCTGTGGGGTTCTGTGGGGAATGGGGTGCAGTGGGGTTCTGGCAGTGGGGGTGCTGCAGAGGCATGTAGAGAAGTGGGGTGCTGTGGGGCGGGGGGGGTTCTGTGGGGGGAAGGGGGTGCAGTGGGGCTCTGGCAGGGGGGGGTGCTGCAGAGGTGTATATAGAAGTGGGGGTGCACTGGGGTTCTGGCACTGGGGGGTGCTGCAGAGGCGTGTAGAGAAGTGGGGTGCTGTGGGAGGGTGGGGTTCTGTGTGAGGAATGGGGTGCAGTGGGGTTCTGGCAGTGGGGGTGCTGCAGGCGTGTAGAGAAGTGGGGTGCTGTGGGGAGGGTGGGGTTCTGTGGGGGGAATGGGGTGCAGTGGGGTTCTGGCAGTGGGGGGTGCTGCAGAGGCGTGTAGAGAAGTGGGGTGACTCACACAACACGCTCAGCCGGAAGAGCTCCTGGATCGGCGCCCCCAGAGCGACGTGCTGCACGTGGCAGGAGTAGTTGGCGTCGGCGAGGGAGATGCTGGGTACGAGCTGGAGGATGCTGGTCGCACTGTACAGGCCGTCGGGGCCCAGCTGGGCGTGGGGCGTCTCGGGGCCCCCCACGACCTGCTCGTCCCGCAGCCACGTGACGGTCACGCTCTTGGGATAGAAGTGGCTCACGTTGCAGGTCACGTTTCTGCGCTCGCCGGCCCTCACCACGGTGCCACTCACCGAGACACGGGGTGGGGCTGGGGGCGAAGGGGAGAGTCAATGGGGCCCAGACCCCGTCATCTGCCCCAACCGCCCCACAGCACCCTCATCTGCCCCCACCCCATCTGCCCCACGCTGCCCTCATCCACCCCCAACCACCCTCCTCCGTCCCCCACCCCCTCTGCCCCCCACCCCATCTGCCCCACACTGCCCTCATCCATCCCCAACCACCCTCCTCCGCCCCCCACCCCCTCTGCCCCCCAAGGCCTTCATCCACCCCACCACGGTGCTGCCCACGGAGACTTGGCCAGGCCATGGGGCAGGGACAGGTGCTGCCCCGGGGGGAGGTGGCTTAGTGGGGGTGACCCCTCAATGCACCTGGGACCCTCTCCCCATTGATTGCCACGTGGCCAGGAGCTCCCAACACGGATCTATCCAGAGGTGCTGGGTCCACGGGGCGGCTCTGGACCCAACCCTGGAGCCACGGCCCTCTGGGCACTGCCTTGGGACCCTGCCCCCCAACCAGCCCTGCCCCCCAGCCCATCCTGCAGTTACCTTCCACGTGCAGCTCCACCTGCTGACTCTCCCGGCTCGGGGAGTGGATGATGGAGCATGTGTAGAGCCCGGCGTCGGCGCCCCCGACCCGCGGGAGGAGCAGGGAGGCGTTGCCGACCCGCAGCTCGTCCAGGAACAGTCTGGCCCCGGCCCTGGGGTACGACAGGACCCCATCGAACTCGGCCACCAGGCGGTCCCCCAGCTTCCACTGCACCACCAGCGCCTGCATGTCCACACCCCCCCCCACGGAGAAGTGACAGCCCAGGAGCAGGTCGGAGCCCGGCTGGGCCCGCACCGGGGAGGCGGGGACGGAGACCACCAGGGCGCCTGCACAGACAGACAGACGGGGTTACTCACCGCTCTGCGGGGCATGGGGGCAGGAGTGGGGCAGCCCGGGGGGAGACCCCACCATCCCCAGGGGCTGAGCTCCTTTCCAGCCCCCACCCCCGTGTGCCTCCAGCCTGAGCCTCCGGCCCCAGCCCCCCACCTGCCCTGGGCCCCCAGCCTGAGCCCCCGGCCCCTGCCCCCCACCCGCCCTGTGCCCCCCGCTCCACCTGCCCCCTGTACCCCAGCCTGAGCCCCGGCCCCAGCCCCCACCCACCCCAGACCCATGGGAGCCCACATCCTCTCTGCAAGGGCCACTGTGACGGTGCGGTTCTGGTGGGACCCAACTGAGAGTGTCAATTTAGGACAAATCGCTCAAACAGGGCAGTCACAGCCCTAGGCTGGGTTTTTTCCATCTCTAAGGCAAACCAAACCAGCCAGACAAAGAGGACTTTGGTCTCACCCCACTGGCTAACCACAAGTCACACAAGCAATTTCCTTAGACACTCCAGTTTCCCAGCATCACCACCAGTGCACTCGTCCTGCGGATGAATGGTTATGAAAACCAACACCCCAATAAAAGAAAAAGGTTCCCTCGATCCCAAAGGACCAAGCCCCAGACCCAGGTCAATATACACATCAGATCTTACCCACAAATCACGCCGTTGCCAATCCTTTAGAATCTAAAATCTAAAGGTTTATTTACAAAGGGAAAAAGGTAGAGATGAGAGGTAGAATTGGTTAAATGGAATCAATTCCATACAGTGATGGCAAAGTTCTTAGTTCAGGCTTGCAGCAGTGATGGAGTAAACTGCAGGTTCAAATTAAGTCTCTGGAACATCCCCCGCTGGGATGGGTCAACAGTCCTTGGTGCAGAGCTTCAGTTTGTAGCAAAGTCCCTCCAGAGGTCAGAAGCAGGATTGAAGACAAGATGGAGATGATGCATCAGCCTTATATAGACTTTTCCAGGTGTAAGAATCCCTTTGTCCTCACGGTGGAAACTTACAGCAAAAATATGGAGTCTGGAGTCACATGGGCCAGTCCCTGCACTTTGCTGAGTCACAAGGCGTGTCTGCCTTCTCTCCATGGGTCAATTGTGTAGCCGATGGCCCTTAATGGGCCATCAAGCCAGCTAGGCAGGGCTAACACCAGCTTGTCTGGGACACTTCCCAGAGGCAGAGCATAATACAAAATACAGACAGTACAGAGCCAATACTTATAACTTCAACTCCAAAATGATACACAGACATACAGACAGCATAATCCTAACCAGCAACCCAGAACCTGGTCTTAGACACCTTAGATGACCCCCTTCACTTAAGATTTGGTGCCACTACAGGACCTTGGTTGCAACCCATGTTCTATATGGTCCCAATTTATATCAATAACGTCACACCCCCAACGCAAAATTGATGCAGGAAGGGATGACAAAACATCGCTGACTGCATCCCAAGAGCCCCCTTTCCTTGGGTCTGTCTCACTACAGCTAGTGTTGGGCTAGAGGCCGTACCAGTGTATAACCGAAATGGTTTATCAAAGTCATGTTCAATAACATGAATGGATCTCTTTACAAACTCAAGGTATAACTTGGTTAGCTTTTGCAGCATGGTTCCTGTATGTTTCATGTGATCTTGCCAAGAGCTAATGAAAACAGCTACTTTATCCATACCAGCTTTGGCCAATGTTTTGAACCCAATTAACATTAAACCAATGTAGATATTGATGTTGTTCATAGTACAGGACTCTTGGCATTTAGCCATGAAAGCACTATGGTAGTGTGCCTCAGTTTCCCCTTTCATACAGCCCATCAGGTCTGGAATGTATTTTCCCCTGTGAAAAGCTCCAACACTGTTTACAGGCATTAACTGTGAAACATCAGTATAGCAAGGCCCTTTAACATAAAGTGTGTTTTCATGTATTCCTTTCAACATGTTCAAGGGATTTTCCAAAAGATTAGGCCCATTGTACATTGTTACAGTTCTTGGCAATAGCAACACATTAGTTACAAAAATTAGCATTAGCAATAACAACAAATTCATTGCAAGTGTCCATTTACAATTATGTTTGTCATGCCACACCCCTGGCTCAATACCATTGGAGTTTGGGCCTTTTAGGGTTAACCTGTGGCTTCCCTTTGCAAAATTCAGTTCTCTCTTTCCTCCTTGTCCTGCAGGATTAGACCCTGATTTCTTTTGCTTAACAGAGTTCACTGGCTGATGGGGTGGGCCCTCTGTGCTAACAGCTATTAGCAAGTCTTTCTTCTCCCTGCCAGCCAAGTAATTCGCATCAACACAGACACTAGCTTTTAACTCTTCAGCTGCTATGGATTCCAAGGCTGGACTTTGTCTTACAGAGACATCACACCCATTCAAAGGGTCTGAGGGTGAGAGCTGGCTTGCTCTTCCCTGCATCCTTAAGCATTCAGCCATAAAACTGTTCTGCTCGGAAACACCAGTAGCTGAATCTGTCCTCAGATCCTGAAGCACAGACTGCTCACTTACAGATTCAGCATGGAGACAGTCCTGTCCCAACAGCATTGTCTCCCCAACAAGCTGGCCACACACAGCCAGGTGGTTATAGGGCTGCTCAACTTCCTTAACAGCTTCTACTCCACCTGAGACCTTTTCAAAGCTGCCCACACTGGATCTCTCAAAAGGAAAGTCAGTGGATCCATTCACAACAGAAAATTTCTGGCTGTTAGAAACTGAAACTTTCTTGATTAAATCACTTTTACACCCTTCAGTTGCAGTAAACTGCTTGCACAGGCTACCATGAGGATTCCTTTCCCTAGGAGCTTCTCTAAGCAGCAATTCACCCCTCTCAGAAATTCTGCCCTTCCCCTCTTCACCTAGGGCTTGCTCTAAAGGAACACTTCCCTGAGCAACCACAGATGCTTTCTGGGTCTCACTTACATTTAGACTCACTTCAGGCCCAACAGGCGGATTTCTACACAATCCCCTTTTAGGCACACCTACAGACTTTCTAGACAACAGGTCAGAAGCAGTCTCCTTCCCTTGGCCATGAACAAGTTCAGGAATCTTTTCCTTCTTGCTACAAGTTGTCAAACTGTCAGTAGGTAACACACTTAAATCACCTTCATGCTCTCCTTGTGCCCCGGCTAGGGTATCACCCTGATCAGACAGAGTTGCTGCACCCTTTTCCAGCCACACATTAGCAACTGGCAAACTACAAGCACCAGAATTGTCTGGTCTCTGGGATTTTGCTATGACACTAACTGGATGCAACCTAGTCACAGTGCCATTCTCCCCAGCAGACACAAACTCAGGACTATTCCCTTCCTGGGCTTTAGCTGTATTTACAACCAACTCCGAGACAACTGAATCACCCTCAACCATCACAGGCTGAAAGGCACCTTCTGTCTGCTCCACAGACACAGAAGAGCCGGAGACACATTCTCCTTCACCAGACACACAGCTTGGGATTTCACTTCCCTTGTCCCAGCACACAGGGCTGTTCACAGACAACCGCTTGGAGACCGAGGTAGCTCCCTTCATAGGCAAGTCAATACCCCTGACCGACATAGGCACATTCCCTTCACTGTCACATTTCTCCACACAGGACACAGGTAAGAGATAGGGACACTCATCTTCCACTATCCCTCCCTTCCCAAACTGCTGACTAGACAAAGCCATCAGCTCACAAGGCTGCCTAGGCCCCTCCAAACTTTCCCTACCAGGCACATTGCCACTCCCAACAGATAAGCTGCTGCTTTTTTCACTACACTGAGCTACTTTTAGCAAATCACAGTTACCCATTTCAGGTTCACTTCTACAAGCTGCACTAGCCACCAATCCATTACCCATTACAAATTTACCCTCTCCTTCCTCAGTTAGGGATTTAACCTGAGAAACATTTTCCTCCCCAATGAGATCTTTCTGCTCTTGATCTAACTCCAGATTCACTTCTGAGACATCAGACAGACATTCAGAAACTTCATTCCCAGACACACTGCTTTCTTGCACAGACAAACAGATATTTCTCCCCAGGTTAGAACTCCCATCTCCCCAGCCATAGCAAAACTGGTTAAACACAGAAAACTGCCCAGAGTAACCCCATATATCAACACAGTTATAAACTGGATTTCCAAGAGGATACAGTTTCTGCCGTTCTTCCATTGCTTTTTTGACTTGGAGCTGGAGTCTAGCAGTTTCTTGTTGCATCTTGTGAGTCTCCTCCTCAGCAGCCAGCAGCTCTTTCTTTCTCTCAGCAGCCTTTTTCTTTCTCTTAGCAGCCTCTTTTTCTCTCTCAGCCGCCTCTCTCTCCAGCTGGGCCAAGACTTGCTTCTCTTCCATTCGAATTTCTGCCAGTTCTTGCTCATAATCAAACTGCAGGCTGTCTCTCAAGGCTTGCAGTTTCCTTGCTTTTCCTGATGCTCTCTGTCTCATGGTCACTGATCTTTAACCAACCAAACTCTCAATCCCAAAGTTAAAATTTGGATAGCGTGGAGTTCTGACCCAAAGCTTAATTGACCTGGTTCTGTGGATCCAAGCACGACTACGCCACTGGGATGGAGCGATTCTGGCGGGACCCAACTGAGAGTGCCAAATCAGGACCAATTGCTTAAACCGGGCAGTCACAGCCCTAGGCTGGGGTTTTTCCACCTCTAAGGCAAACCAAACCAGCCAGACAAAAGGACTTTGGTCTCACCCCACTGGCTAACCACAAGTCACACAAGCAATTCCCTTAGACACTCCAGTTTCCCAGCATCACCACCAGTGCACTCGTCCTGGGGATGAATGGTTATGAAAACCAACACCCCAATAAAAGAAAAAGGTTCTCTCGATCCCAAAGGACCAAGCCCCAGACCCAGGTCAATATACACATCAGATCTTACCCACAAATCACGCTGTTGCCAATCCTTTAGAATCTAAAATCTAAAGGTTTATTTCCAAAGGGAAAAAGGTAGAGATGAGAGGTAGAATTGGTTAAATGGAATCAATTCCATACAGCAATGGCAAAGTTCTTAGTTCAGGCTTGTAGCAGTGATGGAGTAAACTGCAGGGTCAGATTAAGTCTCTGGAACATCCCCCGCTGGGATGGGTCATTCAGTCCCTTGTGTATAACGTCACAGCCAGTCAGTGCTGGGGGGAGGGGGGGCTCCAGGCTGAGGCCTGGCAGCCCCCCCACGTGGGCCGGGCGTTGGGTTCCCGCGGGGGCAGGTGGCGCCGAGCCTCAGGCAGAGGAAGCAACGTGCTTCCTGTTTGCGCAGCTTGTGCTGCGGCCGTTACATGGTTCCCCGGCACCACCCCCACCCCCAGCCCGGTCACTGCCCCAGCCCCTTGTGCCCCCAGCGAGGGGGCTGGGGGGCAGGAGCGGCCCAGAGGCAGCGCAACGTGGGTTTGCATTGGGGCCTGGCCATGGGGTGTGCCAGTGTGAGATAGAACCCAGGAGTCCGGGCTCCCAATCCTCCCCTCCAACCCACCAGCCCCCCACTCCGCTCCCAGAGCCGGGGAGAGAACCCAGGAGTCCGGGCTCCCAGCCCCTCTGCTCTAACCCACCAGCCCCCACTCCCCTCCCAGAGCCGGGGGGAGAGAACCCAGGAGTCCGGGCGCCCAGTTCCCCCCCCCACCAGACCACACTCCCCTCCCAGCCCCTCCCGGAGCCAGGGAGCGAACCCAGGAGTCCGGGCGCCCAGCGCCCCACGTTCACCCACCAGCCCCTCCAGCTCAGAGACCCCCCCAGCCCCCGCGGGACCCTGCGCCCAGCCCGGACCCCCTGTCCCGCCAAGGCACCGCCCGGGCTGGCCCCGCACCCTTCCCTCCCTGGCTGGGGGGCCGGGTTTCCTGCCCACGCCGTCCCTCTGGGGCAGGTCTGGGGCTGGGGAGCAGGGGGCGGCCCCGGCGGCTACTCACGGGCCCCGCTCGCCAGCAGCAGCAGCAGGAGGCCGGGCGCCACGGCGAGGGGCATCGTGCGGTGCGGGACGGGACGGGGCGGCGCGGCCCCAGCCTCAGCCCCGGTTACTTTGCTTCTGCGGCGGGGGGTAGGGCGGCCTTGCTGGGAGGCCAAGATAAGAGCAGGATGCGGGGTGGGCGGGACCCACAGCTCGGGGCTCCGAGCGCCAGCGCCCCAGCGCGCAGAGACCTGGGCAGGGACCCAGGGGTGGACCCGTCCGGGGGAGCGGGATTGCCTGGGGGGTGGGAGAGCGGAGTGTGGAAGCAGGGAAAGAATTAACAAGGATTTGAAGGGATCTTAATGCATGTCAGTCAGTCAGTTAGCAAGAGTTAGCCCAGCTGTAACCCTAATGACATGAGACTTGTAGAAGCAAGGATAGTGTGAGGCAGAGGGAAAGAACTGTGTACAAAGTTATTACGACCTTGTAATAGGCTGTGGAACAGGGCAAGGGGGCTGGGGAGCTGATAACCAAATATGCAGCCTGGCGTCTTCTAGGAGTGAGACAAACAAGACAGCAGGATGGCTTATGTATAAACAAAATGTAGCTGTTGCTCTCTATTGTCTGTATTATTGCTAGTTATTGTCTGTAACAAAAGTATAAATGCTGCTGTAATTGTTTACCAGTTGAGAGACCTGTCCGGGTCTGGGGCGACCCTGTGTCCCAGGACACTCCCTCCCTCCATTGTAATTACTGGAGAAATAATAAAGTATTTGATTTTGCTGCACCCAAAGAAAAAGCGAGAACTGAGTTTTCTCCGACAGGAGCAATGGGGGGCTGGGAGCTGGGGGGATCCCACCGGGGTGGGTCTGGGAGCCCTGGGGCTGGGGGGCTGGGGGATCCCTCTGGGGGAAGGGTGGGGAGCCCCAGGCTGGGGGCTGGGGGATCCCCCTGGGGGAAGGGTGGGGAGCCCTGGGGCTGGGGGCTGGGGGGATCCCACCGGGGACAGTCCGGGAGCCCTGGGGCTGGGAGCTGGGGGGATCCCTCCGGGGACAGTCCGGGAGCCCTGGGGCTGGGAGCTGGGGACCCGTGCCCCATTGCCAGTACATAGGACGGCTCCCACCTGTCACCCGTGTGTTTCAGGCTGGAGGTCGCTGTCCCAGCTCCCTACGGGGTCTCTTGGCCCAGCGAGTTTCTCTCTGCTCTGAGGTCTGGCTGGGCTCAGGCCGGCCCGGAGGTGGGTGATGGCTCAGCGCTGGCCGGGTCCCAGCTTCCAGGGGCGCTGAGCTCGGCCCATCAAGTGGTGGCGTCGGTTCCGGCGGCGCCGCTGCCCCACCTGGAAACCTGCCCACCTGGGGTTTGTTCAGGGGCCTGGGGGTGTCAGAGCCAGGAGCCGCCCCGGTTCCCCCAGCCAGCCACGCACCCCTCAGCAGAGAGGGACAGAAATGCCCCACACTTCCCTGGGGCAATTAATTTGTTTTGAATTTCCTGCAAACCTTTCCTGGCTTTTCATCCCACAGCGGGAACCTGCCCTGCTGCGGGAGTTTCCTCTCTTCTCAGAAATCAAAGGGTTTTGTTGAAAACAGGAAGTTTGACTATTTTTAAAATGATAAACTGGAAAATTTAAATTTGGTGGGAAATTGTCATTTTGGTCAAGAAGCCGCTACAAAAAACTGTGGCCCAGTTCTGACCAGGCGCCGGGCCCAGCTCGAACTCCGCTGCTAGTGAGAGAGCGATAACAGCTGAAGGGAAGCCCTGTTCGTTTTGCTTTCCAGCAGTGCACTCGGTCCCCGGGGGGGGAGGGGGGTGCATTACATCACCCCGCACACCCGGCTTCCTGCTACTTTTATTATTTCTTCTTTGCCTCGCGGTGGCGCCCCAGGACCCCCGGCCGGGATCAGGGCCTTGTCGTGCCAGGGGCTGCACGAGACGTCCCTGCCCCGAGACGCGTACAGTCTCAGCACGAGGAGAGACGATAGGCGGCTGGAGACAGAGACACGGGACTGCGCTCTCCGTGATAGACACGCTCAGGGCTCCTGCAGATCTTTGCGAAATTCCCACCGGTTGTGAATTGAATTTCACGCCCCTGCTCTGTGTCTCGGACCGTCTAACGCCCAGCATGTCCTTCGGATGGTCCCTCTCGCTCCCTCCCTCCAGCTCGGGCTGCGGCCGATTCGCCTTTGCTGGCGTGGAAGGGACGATTCTGCAACGTTCTTTGGGGCACCGAGGTCTGTAAACGAGTCCCTCGGGAATTAATCAAAGGCCTTCGCTTCTGTCCCACCTGAGACGTTCCCAGGCTGCAAATCCCTCGCCTCAAGGCCCGGTCCAGAGCCTGCGTCCCCGTGTCCGCAGAACTGCCCCAAAGCCAAACCCGGAGAGGAACGGGGCTGAGGGAAGCCACGGAGGAGAACAGGCAGCACCAGGCCCGACACCAAAGCCTGGGTAGAAATGTCCGATCTCCAGCGAAAGCAGAAGCAGGACCGTGTGGCCAGTTTAGGAGGGAAGCTGATTTCTGCTGAGTTGTGTTTAAACAGCTGCCCCAGCCCGTGTGGGAGTTAAATCCTGAGTCCAAACGCTGTTACCAACACGACTATTATTGTCTGTGTTACAGCAGCACCTTGCAGCGACTGCCGAGATCAGGGCCCCCGGCACACCTGGTGCTGAGCAGACCCCCCTGATCAGGGGTCAGGGCCCCCATCATACCGGGGTCTGCACAAACACCCCCCCCCAGATCAGGGGTCGGGGCCCCCATCATACCGGGGTCTGTGCAGACCCCCCCTGATCAGGGGTCAGGGCCCCCATCATACCGGGGTCTGCACAGACACCCCTCCAGATCAGGATAGGGGCCCCCATCATGTTGGGTGCCGTGCAGACCCCCAGACACACCGGGATCGGCCCCCCCCCACTCCCCCTCCAGCTCCGAGCCAGCCGAAGTGCCGACAGTGAGTGAAATCCCAAACCGAAAGTGAAAGGCAAAGGCCGAGCCAGCCAGGCCAGGCAGATCTCAGTGCGCCGGCTGCAGCTGAATCATGCCCAGCATTAAACAAACCCAGCCCCAAACCCGCTCACTGTAAGCGGCCTGGCAACGTTTAAAACACCCCCCAGCCCAGGGTGGGGGCCCCGTAGGGCTGCCAACTTTCTAACTGCACAAACCCGAGCCCCCTTGCGCCCGCCCCCTTCCCCGAGGCCCCGGCCCCGCGCCTGTCCCCACTAGGGCCTTGTAAGTGGGCTAGGCCAGGCCCGTCTGGCCCCAGAGCCGCCCCAAACAGCCGTTCCCCTGCCCCTGCTCCGGGGCCAGAACAGGACCCCGGCAGCCCCCAGCTGAATCCGCCTACACAGAGCCGGGTTCAGTCTGTGTCTGCAGCTGGGCCTGGCCTGGCCTGGCCTGTGCTGGGAAGGGGGTTGAGGGCCTGACACAGCAGCCCAGTGCCAGGGACCCCAGGCTGGCAGGGCCAGCGGGCTCGGGGGGACCCCGGCACATCCCCTGGCTCCCCACAACGGGGGGCCCAACCCATCACAGACGGGTTTGGGGCAGGAGGGGTTGTTTGGTGCAGCCGAGGGACACATGGGGATGAGGGGGTGGAGGGCTGGGCACCGTAGGGAGGTTGAAGGGAAAGTTTAAGGCTGAGGAGGACGTTTGGGGAGGGGGCTGGGGGGGAGATTTGGAGCACTGGGGACTGAGGGGCAGGGCTGGGGCTGTTGGGGGCAGAGAGGTTTGGGGCTGGGGTGAGTAGATTGTTGGGGGTCAGCAGGGAAGGGCAGGGCTGGGTGGGGAGTTCATGGGGGCAGGACGGGGGGCTGGTTGAGAGTGGGGGTGAAAGGATTTTGGGGAGGGAGTTAAAGTGGGGCTGAGCAGACAGCGTGGGAGGGAGTGGGGGGGCGGGTTTGAGTTCTGGAGTTTGGGGAGGAGGAGTAAATGGGGCCTGAGGGGGGTATATGGGTTTGGGGGGCACGTTCTGTGGCTGGGGGGTTGAAGGGCTGTTGGGGGGACAGGGGCATGAGGGGACATGGGGTGGGGTGGGGTGGCCCCACGGGGCGGCACTGGGACGCAGGTTGTGAGCTGTTGTCTGAATAAAACCGCGGGTGATGCTTGGTCTGTGTCCTCGTCTCTAATGTGTGTGGGGGGGTGAACCCCGCAGCTGGGCCCCCATCCCGGCCCCACACTCTCTGCGCCTGGGGCGGTGGGACAGGCCTCCCGGGAGGGGAACAGGGGCTGCCCCATCCCAGGGGGTGCAGGGTCCGGCCCCTCTCCCTGCTGGGACGCTGCCGGGAGGGAGGAGGGGGTGTCCCGTGTCCGGGGCATTGGCTGAGGCCTGGGTGGGCTCGGGCAGCGCTGCCCCCGGGAAGGGGTGACTGTGACCCCAGGGGGGCGGAGCCCAGAGCCGGGTGGGGGGTGAAACACCCCCAGGCTAGGGTCCCCACGGCGACCCAGAGCCGGGCTGGGGCAGGGACCCGCCCCCCAGGCCCGGCTGGGACAGCCCTACACGGGGGTCCTGGGGGTCCCTGGGTCCCGGCCCCACGAGGTCACCGGCTGCCCCAGGATAAAAACAACCCGGGCAGACGGCGCCGAAGTGCCTGGGGGGGATGGGACGGGACGTCCCAGCCAATCAGGGGGCTCCTGGCCACGTTCGGGGCTTATCGGGGCCCTGCCACACGGCTGGCCCTTTATCAGCGCGGCCCTGGCACTGCCGGTGCAGAGACGGTGCCTCCTGCCCCCCTGCGCGCACCCCCGGAGATGTGTCTGCGCGGGGCCGTGCTGGCCCTGTGCTGCGTGGCAGCTGGTGAGTACGGGGCCTGTCCCGCCGCAGGCCCCCGGGTCTCCCCGAGACGGGCCCCTCGCTGCCCCGGGGTCTCCCCGAGACCAGCCCCTCGCTGCCCCGGGGTCTCCCCGAAACTGGCCCCTCGCTGCCCCGGGGTCTCCCTGAAACTGGCCCCTCGCTGCCCCAGTGTTCCCCTGTGACCTCCCTGAGACGGGCCCCTCGCTGCCCCGGGGTCTCCCTGAAACTGGCCCCTCGCTGCCCCGGGGTCTCCCCGAGACCGGCCCCTCGCTGCCCCGGGGTCTCCCTGAAACCGGCCCCTCGCTGCCCCAGGGTCTTCCCGAGATGGGCCCCTTGCTGCCCCGGGGTCTCCCCGAGACCGGCCCCTCGCTGCCCCGGGGTCTCCCTGAAACTGGCCCCTCGCTGCCCCTGGGGGTTCCCCTGTGACCTCCCCAAGACGGGCCCCTCGCTGCCCCAGGGTCTCCCCGAAACTGGACCCCCACTGCCCCAGGGTTCCCCTGTGACCTCCCTGAGACCAGCCTCTCACTGCCCCTGGGTCTCCCCAAGACTGGCCCCTCGCTGTCCAGGGGTTCCCCCTGGATCTGCCCAAGACAGGCAGGGAGAGCGAGGGGGGCCAGGAGCCAGCTCGGGGGGGGGGGGGAAATGAGAGCTGGCCCTACTTCCCCACAGGGGGAGGGCAAGGCAGTTCCCCCCATCACCCCAGGGCAGGGTGTGGGGACCCCGACAGAGCTGGGGGGCAGGGCTAGGGGGCTGGAGAATGGCCCGGCCTGGGGAGATTCAAGGCCCATCCAAAGCTTTGGGGGTGGTGGAAACTGTCCTGCACGGAGCAGGGACAACCCCACCCCAGGAGAGGCCCCCCCGCCCCAGAGGATGCTGGGAGTGAACCGGGCCCTACCCCCCCAGAGGATGCTGGGAGTGAATGGGCCACCCCCCCCCCCCCACCTCAGAGGATGCTGGAAGTGAACCAGGCCCTACACCCCAGAGGATGCTGGGGGAGAACGGGGCACCCCCCACCCGCCCCAGAGGATGCTGGGGGAGAACGGGGCACCCGGCTGGCGGGCCCATGGCAGACCAGCCCCGGCGGGGGTGACCCTGCCCCTCTCCCCGCAGCGGCCTGGCTGCAGGTGTCGGTGGGCCCCTCGCCGGTGCGGGCGCGCCCCGGGCAGCGCGTGGTGCTGGAGTGCCTCGTCGGGGCCGACTACCCGCCCCTGGAGCTGGAGCTGGAGCAGCTGCAGGTGCGCTGGCGGCACGAGGGGCGCACGGTGCTGGAGTTCGCCGGGGCGGTGCGGGCGGCGCGGGCGGGGCTCAGCCTGGCCGAGGACGAGGTGAGGACCGGGAACGTCTCGCTGGTGCTGCAGCGCGTCACCGCCAGCGACAGCGGGGAGTGGACCTGCTACATCCTCTACCCGCCCGACCAGGCCCAGGGCAGCCTCACCCTGCACGTGGCAGGTGAGCACGGGGGGGGGGGGCGGGGCAGAGCAGCGGCAGCGCCCCCTGCTGGGGGGCAGCAACCTGCCACACGGCCAGTTCTCCTGCCCCCGCAGCGCCCCCTGCTGGGGGGCACCCACCTGCACGGCCAGTTCTCCTGCCCCCGCAGCGCCCCCTGCTGGGGGGCACCCACCTGCCCGCACGGCCAGTTCTCCTGCCCCTGCAGCGCCCCCTGCTGGGGGGCACCCACCTGCCCGCACAGCCAGTTCTCCTGCCCCCGCAGCGCCCCCTGCTGGGGGGCAGTGACCTGCCACACGGCCAGTTCTCCTGCCCCCACAGCGCCCCCTGCTGGGGGGCAGTGACCCACCCGCACGGCCAGTTCTCCTGCCCCCACATCGCCCCCTGCTGGGGGGCACCCACCTGCCCGCACAGCCAGTTCTCCTGCCCCCACAACGCCCCCTGCTGGGGGGCACCCACCTGCCCGCACGGCTAGTTCTCCTGCCCCTGCAGCGCCCCCTGCTGGGGGGCACCCACCTCCACGGCCAGTTCTCCTGCCCCCGCAGCGCCCCCTGCTGGGGGGCAGCGACCCACCCGCACGGCCAGTTCTCCTGCCCCCGCAGCGCCCCCTGCTGGGGGGCAGCGACCCACCTGCACGGCCAGTTCTCCTGCCCCTGCAGCGCCCCCTGCTGGGGGGCAGCGACCCACCCGCACAGCCAGTTCTGCCCCCACAGCGCCCCCTGCTGGGGGGCACCCACCCGCCCACACGGCCTGTCCTCCTGCCCCTGCAGCGCCCCCTGCTGGGGGGCAGCGACCCACCCGCACGGCCAGTTCTCCTGCCCCCACAGCGCCCCCTTCTGGGGGCAGCGACCCGCCACACGGCCTGTCCTCCTGCCCCACAGCGCCCCCTGCTGGGGGGCAGCGACCCACCCGCACGGCCAGTTCTCCTGCCCCCGCAGTGCCCCCTGCTGGGGGCAGCGACCCACCCGCACGGCCAGTTCTCCTGCCCCCGCAGTGCCCCCAGCTGGGGGGAAGCGACCTGCCGCACGGCCAGTTCTGCCCCCATAGCGCCCCATGCTGGGGGGCACTGACCTGCCCCACTCCTCATACTGCCTGCACCCACCTGCCTTGCCAGTGCCCCACCCCGCTCCCCCATCACCGCCCCATGGGGTGAGGCCATGGCTGGAGTGGGGCAGGCTGCCATGGGGCTGGGATCCCGCAGCGACCCTGACGCGGTGCTGTACTGTTGTTGCAGACCCGACGGTGCCCCCCGACGCCTGCCCCCTGGGCGGGGGCGCCCCACGGCTGCGGCAGCTGGAGGAGGTGATCGGGGGCTGCATGCGCTCGGCCAGCGAGCTGCAGCGGCACCTGGCCCGGCTGGCTGCCGCGGTGAAGGCGTGTCTGGGCAGCCCGGAGGCCGAGGAGAGCCCAGCCCGGGCACAGGCTGAGAGCGCCAACCAGACGGCACAGGCGTGAGCCCTCGGTCGTCCGCCCAGCGCCCCCGACACAGCTCCCGCAGCCATGGGGCTGAGATCCCCGGGGACCGACGGGGACACCCACATCACAGCAACGGGGCCGGGATCCCCGGGGACCGACGGGGACACCCACATCACAGCAACGGGGCCGGGATCCCCGGGGACCGACGGGGACACCCACATCACAGCAACGGGGCCGGGGTCCCCGGGGACCGACGGGACACCGTCCCCGGGGACCGACGGGGACACCCACATCACAGCAACGGGGCCGGGGTCCCCGGGGACCGACGGGGACACCCACATCACAGCAACGGGGCCGGGGTCCCCGGGGACCGACGGGGACACCCACGTCACAGCAACGGGGCCGGGATCCCCGGGGACACCCACGTCACAGCAACGGCTTCGCTTCTGCAGGGTGTGATAGCAAATTAGGGGGCTCGGGATCCTGCACGGAAATGGGGACACAGGCCCTGTCTCCCCTACGGGCTCTGGGATGTGTCGAACCGCTGGGGCCGCCAGGGGCAGGGTGTCAGATGGGGAAGGCCGGCTGGGTACAGGGGCTGACGGCTGGGTGCCCATGGGGGGTCTATTTGCCTGCTCTGCTGGCTGCGCCGCTGGGAGACCCCGGGTAGCGAGCTCGGCGGGGACAGCGGGGGTGGGGGGGCACCCATGGAGGGGCTGTTGTTCAGCGTGTTGGGGGGGGTTGCGCGGCAGGGGATCAGCTCCCAGTGTGGTGCCAGCTGCAGCGCACGGATAATGAATAAAATGCTCGTCCCGCACCCTGTGTCCTGCTGCCAATCGGCAGCCACGTGTCCTTATCCCCAGTGGCTCCAGTCCCTGTGGGGGGTGCAGGGACGGGTCCGATTCTTCTCCCCACAGTCATTTGCCCTGGGCTTCACCCCCAATTCCCCACTGGGCCCCGTCCCAGAGTGGCCCCTGCCAGGGTGGGCAGGTTTCGGGCTGCACTGAAGCCCACGCTGGGTCTGCCTGGCCCAGAGCCCCCCGGCGGCACTGGGTCCCCCACCTGCTAGGGAAGGAGGTGCCGGGCGGTGGCGTCGGGGTGAGCAGAGGCAGGTACGCCGGGTACAGGCCGGAGCACGGCCGAGCCGTTGCCCAGCATGAGGGGCTGTAGCTAGGGTGACCCAAAGGGAAACCAGGGCACCGCGTGGGGCTAGCCGGAGCCGCCTCCCATCCCCCCATGCAGCTGGTGTTGCCCCCGGCCCCGGCATGTTCCTCCACACCCCACGTTTTTGACAAAACTGGGCCTTTGTCCCAGCTGAGCACATTGGCCAGAGCAAACGGGACGAGTGCCCCCTTCTGCCAGAAGTCAGGACGACGGGGGCAGGGCTTGCAAAAGGGCCGTCCCGGCCAAACTGGGACGTCCCGTCACCCTGAAGCCAACACAGACCTCGGCGGTGGTGCCTGGGCAGCCAGCGTGTGCTTTGCCCCACAGCGCAGGAGGGAGGAAATGCCGCACGCCCCACGGAGACGGGGCCAGAATGACGGCACTGGGCCTCAGGGGACACCCCCTCTGCTCCCTGGGGGAGTTCCCCGAATGCTCCTCTCCCTCTCCACCAAGTGCAGGGGGCACTGGGCAGGGACCGCACACACCCCTTTTGCACCCTGCCCTGGGCAGGGCCGCCTGTGGGAGCCCCCAGAGACCCACAGCCCCCTGTGCCCACTGGGGTGGGGGAGCTGCTGCCCCTTACCTGGCTGGGAGGGGGCTTGACAGACGGGGGTGTGGACAGAGCAGGCCAGGGAGAACGTGGGAGTCTCTGTGGGGTCTCCCCGTCACAGGTTGGTCACAGAGACCCCTTGGGACTGTCACCTGACGTGCTGGGATTACCTCTGAGCCCATTTTCCCTGCCAGCCTGGGACTCCAGAACCTGCCTTGTGGAGCCAGACACGCCCGCCTGCTGCAACCCGACCCAGGCCTGATCCACGCCCCCAAAGCTGCAGGCTTTAACCAAAAACTGCCCAGCAGGTCACCTGCCTCCAGCACCCAGACACCCAGCTCCCAACGGGATCCAAACCCCCCATCAATCCCTTTTACTCTGTATAACGTGAATTGTCCACTGCCTGTAACACTGACAGAGAGCCAGGCACAGCTGTTCGCTCCCCCTCCCCGGTAGTAAATCATTATAAAAAGTAGGACTGAAGTGGTTCCCAGTAATAACAGCCACAGCAAAGTAGGTCACACAGCAAAACAAAACAAAACTCTCAGGTCTGAGCCTAAGAAACCGATTCCAGGTAAATCTCACCGTAACGAGGCGAGGACTCACCGCTGCGGCGCCTCCTGCTGGACGTCCTGGGAATTGGCTCGCCAGCCTCCGGAGAGCCCTCTGCCGGCCGGTCTCTCGCCTGCCGCTGGCCCCCGTGTCCCTCCCGGACCCCGGTGCCCCTTTCCCTTGGGTGCTGCCCCCTCGCAGCACCCCCCAGTCTCTGGGGCTCCCCTCCCCGGGGAGCCCCCCCCCAGCCCCACCTCGCCGCAGTGTCAGGCTACTGCCAGTCTCCTCTCGCCCCCGCTCCCTGGGGCAGACTGCAGCGTACACGCCACTCATCACCGGCAAGGGGGCTAGGACCGGCTGCCTCTGCCTACCCTGGGCTGCCCCCAGCACCTCTCTGGCCTTTGACAAGGCCGCAGCCTGGGGCTTTTCTGGGCAGGGGCTCCCCAGCCCCCTTGCCCTGTTCCCCAGCCCTGCTCCCCTCAGGTGCCCTGTTCAGCGTCCCCACCGCCAGGCCCTTGTCCCGCGAGAGACAGAGCGAGACTGACTGCTCCTGGCCCCCTGCCCTCTCATTAGGGCCAGCTGCGGCCCAGGTGTGGCTGGTTCCCCAACCTGCCCGGGCTCGCTGCTTTGCCCTGCCACGGCCCTCGCCCAGGGCTGTTGCTAAGGCCTTCGGGGCAGGAGCGAGGTTACCGCCCCGCTACACTCACCCTCAGCGCGTCCCGCCCCGACACCAAGAGGTGGGACCTCCTGCCACCTCTGGAGGGTGAGGAGCCCCGGTGGGCCAGCCTCTACTCCACCCTGGTCCCGAGGCCCGTCGGGGATATCGGTTGGCGGCTCCTCCACGGGGCCGTGAGCACGGGCATGTACCTGGTGCGGTTCACCCCTGTCCCGGACACCTGCCCCTTCTGCGGCGTGAGGAGACCCTGGCGCACGTTTACATAGAGTGCGCCAGGCTGCAGCCCCTATACCGGCTCCTCACCAATATCCTCTTGCGTTTCTGGCTGCACTTTTCCCCTCACCTCCTTCCCAATGCACTCCCTATCCGTGGCCCCATGAAGTCAGGGGACCTCCTGGTCAACCTCCTCCTCGCCCTGGCTAAGATGGCCATCTACGCGACCAGGGAGAGGCGGTTGGCCAATGGAGACTCCTGCGACTGTGGGGCTTGTTTCCGATCCTCTGTCCGTTCACGTATCCGGGCGGAGTTCCTCTGGGCGGCGTCCGCTGGCTCCCTTGACACCTTCGAGGAGCAGTGGGCGCTGTCCGGGGTTCTCTGCTCGGTGTCCCCGTCAGGCTCCCTTCTGCTGACCCTCTGACCGCACTCCTGTCCCTGTTCTTGTATTAGTTGTCCCCCGAAATGAGTGGGTTTCTGAGGTCCTGTAGATCCTCCCCTTAGGCTGGGGGGTTGGGGTATCCGTTAGCAGTGGGTGGGCTTCAAGGTACACTCACCTCAGAGATGTTCCAATAAGCCTGTTTCACAGACTAGACTCCTTCCTAGTCTGGGCCCGATCCTTTCCACTGGAACAGACCTTGTTAGTTCCAGCTGATAGCTCAGGTCATAAACTGGGGTTCTCTCATGACTGGCAACCTCCTTTGTCCTGTGTCACGGACTCTCAGATTGTGTCCACTCGTGGCCCCGTGCGGTCCGTGGGGGGGGTGCCCCTTTCAGTGCAACAGCCCTTCTCGGGGGGCCACCCTCTCCCAGGGTCAGGCCCCTCCACCTCCTGGAGCCGCACCCCTCTGAGCCTCAGCACGTCTGTCTCTGCCGTGGGCCCCGCAGGGAGTCCCCTCGCTCTGGACCCCCTGGGCCTCCACGCCCACAGGGAATAATGCCCCCCTGTTCTCTAGACCAGAAAATATTCCCCAAAGCCCCTTCACCCCCTTTTCCTGGGGAGGCTTGAGAATAAACTACCAACCAATCACCTTAGCAACGTCAGCACAGACCAGCCCCGTTGTCTTCAGGACACTGAAATCAATCAGGTTCTTAAAAGAACTTTATTTATAAAGAAAAAGTAAAAGAATCACACCTGCAAAATCAGGCTGGAAGGTAACTTTACAGGGTAAAGAAAAAGATTTAAAACACAGAGGACTCAGCGTCACAGTTACAAAAACAGGAATAAATCTACCTCTGTAGCATAGGAAAATTCACAAGCCAAAACAAAAGATAACCTAACGCATTTCCTTGCCCTACTTACAGTTTCTGTGGTTTTAGATGGAAGAGTCCAGGTATATTTTCAGGAGAGGTTGTACCTGCCTGGCTTCTCCCTCCGTCCAGAGAGGGAACAACAAACAAAACCTTCCCCCCCCAGATTTGGAAGTATCTTCTTTCCTCATTGGTCCTTCTGGTCAGGTGCCAACCAGGTTATTGACTGTTTAACCCCTTACGGGTGAGGCGATTCAGTTCAGCTGCCAAGGAGGGATTTTATGCCACTGCATACAGAGAGGTGACTACCCTTCCCTCTATATTTATGACACACGCCATCGGCCGCCTCATGCCCCAGCTCCCCAGCAGGGCAGCAATGGCCACACGACCACCCCTGGTGGGCAGCTGGCACAGCCCTGGCTACGCTGTCTGCTCGGAGCTGCCTGCAAAGGCACCTGCCATCCCGTCTGCCCCAAATTCTTCCACCCGCTCGGCCCTGTCTGCACCATCTCCCCTGTGTGTGGCACTGGCCTCAGCATTGGGCTCCGGGCCCCCAGCTGGTGGGGCGCTGACCACGGCATCTGGTGCCACTTTAGTCACTGGGGTGGTGCTGGTGACCCTGTCTCCTGCCACACCGATTGCTGGCCTGGCACCGCCTGGGCCACCCTCTGCCAGTTCGCTGGCTGTGTCCTCGTCGGCTGTGTTGTCTCCCGCCCGCTCCTTTGCTGATGTGTCGCTGGTTGCGCCCCCCTTTGCTGGTGTGGGGCTGGCTGCGCCATCCCTGGCCTATTCCCTTGCTGGCGTGGCTCAGGCCGTGTCATTCGGTGTCATCGTGATGTCTCTGCATGTGTCACCAACACCCCCGCCCCGCATACAGTACAGAGATCCCTTTGAGAGAGGAAGCAGGACTCGGCTCAGGCAGGAGGCCGAACTGCGCCCACTGATTTCTATGGAGTGTTGTGGAAAATTGACCACACGGTTGATTTTAGATCAGACAGACTGAGGGCTTGGCTACACTTACAAATTTGCAGCGCTGCAGCAGGGTGTGAAAACACACCCTCTCCAGGGCTGCAAATTGCGGCGCTGCAAAGCGCCAGTGTGGTCAAAGCCCCAGAGCTGGGAGTGCGGCTCCCAGCGCTGTCCGTTATTCCCCACAGGGAGGTGGAGTACGGACAGCGCTGGGAGAGCTCTCTCCCAGCGCTGGCGCTTGGACTACACTTAGCGCTTCAAAGCGCTGCCGCGGCAGCACTACCACGGCAGCGCTTTGAAGTGCTACGTGTAGCCACAGCCTGAGGCTCCTTTCATGCATGCAGGGAGAAACAGCATGTACCCATACAAGGGTTAGCTGCCCCTCCCCATTACAAATTTCATCAAGCTTATAAAGGCTAAAACCACAAAATATCACTCAATATATTTTGCCTTATTTGGAATTACGTGTGCAAAACAAGCAAGCTAGCCTAATATTTTCCATATTAGGTTTTTCCTGCTTTGGCAGTTACGTTGGTGGTCTGCCTGTTTTAAGACCCCTCCTTTGCGGTTGCATTGGATAAGGCTCTTGTCGCATTCTCTGGCTAGTGTCGTTCGGTTGCACAATCCAAGGAGCAGCTCACCCGCCAGAGGCTGTGAGTGACCAGCCCAGGAGTGGGGGGTTCTCCCAGCGGAGCAGAGTCAGGCTGGCTCCCAGAGTCAAGCGTTGGAGTGGCCCCATAGATCACTGGTCCGGATAGCAACAGAGGGGAACGTCACAACTGGAAAGGAACAAAAAGACAAGTGAACACGGGCACAATCTGGAGAAGACCCTCCAGAGACTGAGACGACCCTCAGGAAGTGGAGAGCTTCCCGCTGCTCCGGCACTTGGGCCCCTGCCCGTCCGTCTGAGCTAGTTTATCTACCAGACGCACATGGTCAGAAACTATAAATAACGATTCTGTCTGAAAATCTATAAAGGTGAAAAATTGATTAAGCCTAAATTGGGTGGATGTGTGCCTCAGTTTCCCACCTTACAGGGCACTCCAGCCCCCCACAGGCCCTGGGGGTGACCCAGGCTATGTCACTGTCACCTCAACCCTACCCAGACTCTGAGCTAACTCTGAGGACACGTAGCCCCCCCTCCCCTGCCCCGCGTGACAATGGGACTGACGGTTTTTACCTGTCTGGTAGCTCTTCCCTCTATAGACCCGGCATGCACACAGCAACAGGAAAGTGACGAGGAGAAGGATCCCTGAGACAAGTGCGACTATGTCACCTGTCCACCCTGCGCCATGAGAGAGAAAGCGTTAGGCGGCGTTACCAGCACCAGAGCCAGGAGCAGCGGAACGGGAAGGGGAGGTGGGGGGGACACGGCCTGTGCACTGTTTAACGTGGCAGTAATTTTGGGGTGGGGGCCGTGCTGTCCCCCCACCCTGCAAGCCTCGGGCAGGAGCAGAGCGGAGCCGGCAGGGGGAGCTGATAAAGCTGCCTCACCTCAACGCGCAGCCTCTGTCAGCAGCGCCAGCCACTTCCTGCGGGAAGGGAGACAAAATTCCCCTTAACCCCACTAAAGATCCTACTGCACTGGCCCTCTGTAGTGCTGAGGGCTCCAGCCCCCAGATACTGGCCCCCTACAGCCCTGAGGGCTCCGGCCCCACTGCACCAGCCCAGAGGGCTCCAGCACCTCCCCTCCTCCCCTCCAATTTTCTCTGCTCTTGTGCGTTCGGCCCCCTCTCTAGCTCACTCTCCCGTCCCACGGCCCCAGGAATCTCCCCTCTGGTGGGAGCTGGAGACTGGGGTGTGACGCGGGAAGAGTCTCCCCTGAGCAGTGACTGATCGGGGTGAGGGGGCCCCAAGGGAACCAGCCCCCAGCCCAGACTCTTACATGCGATTATCAGGGCGAACTCCTCCTGCAGGGGCTGGGGCAGAGCCGCGTGGCTGACACGGCAGGTTAAGATGCTGCCTCTGTCCCAGTCCATGGGGGTGAAGCTGTAGGTCAGGGTGAGGTTAAAGGTCCCGTCCGGGTTCCTCTGCAGGGGAGAATATGTGGATTCAGTCCGAACCCGCCCGTCTCTCAGCCAGGTGATGATGATGTCCCGGGGGTAGAAGCCCCACACGTGGCAGGGGAAGGAGCTCTCTCTGAGTCTCATTCCTGATCGCGTGGGGATGAAGATCCTCGGAGCGGCTGGAAATAAGGGAGAGAAGCAGAGTTGGAATCTGATGCACCGAGAGTCAAACTGCCCTGGTCGGTCTGAGCTCCCCGGGATCCTGCCGGAGCAAAAGGCCCGTTTGCCTGGCTGGGCCAAGGACACATTTGTGTGGCCTGCGACCGATCCTGCCCTGTAGGAGATCGGGCGGGAGCTGTTCCTGCCCCGTAGCTCCTTCTCTGCAGTGATCAGTCTGAGATCGACAGCTCCCCCCTGCTCCCCGCCTGCTGCTGGCTCTGCCCCACAAACGCCAGGGAGCTGCTGGATGTTCCAGGTCTCTCGCCCCTGACAGCAGTTGGCTGCCCAGCTGCAGCACCCCAGAGCCGGGCAGGACGTGGGGCAGGGTGGGTCATTCTGCTGTAGGAATGTCCTGGGGCTTCCGCCAGGCAGCGGCTGCCAGGAGGCAGCAGGATGGGAACGAGGTTTCAGTGACGGTCTCGGGAGCTGCCGTCCCAGAGTGTGGATCTGACCTGAGCTTTGGGGAACTCTGGCCAGGCCTATGTCGGTTATTCCCTAGTGCAGGGGTAGGCGACCTATGGCACGCGTGCCAAAGCCGGCACGTGAGCGATTTTCAGTGGCACTCACACTGCCCGGGTCCTGGCCTCTGCATTTTAATTTAAATTTAAATGACGCTTCTTCAACATTTTAAAACCCTTATTTACTTTCCATACAACACTAGCTTAGTTCTATATTATAGACAAGAGACCTAAGAACGTTAACATGTACGACCGGCCTGCGGAACCTTCAATCAGAGTGAACAAATGAAGACTCGGCCCAGCCCTTCTGAAAGTGCCACCCCTGCCCTAGTTAATCAGCTCTGATCGTTTGTGCCTCTGTGCCAAAGTGGGAATTTTCTGTACTATTTGTATGAGCCCAGTGCGTGCCTCAGTTTCCCTGGGTACGGTGCATTGTACCCAGTGGGCACAGCAGGGTAAAAAGCTGCTCCGGGGGCAGAGCAGGAGACCTGAGGGGTTTGTGTCACATAACTGGCTGGGGGGAACAAATGGGTCATTACGCGACTGGCTGAATCCGGAGGGTCACAAAGACAAAGGGAGCAGTGAGGACTGAACAGCTGACACCTGCCCCTGGGAAATTCCAGCCGGCAGAGCGGGTGAACCCAGCGGGGCTCTGCGGGAGGACAGTGGAGCCAGGTGCCAGGAGGTTGGGCTAAGAACTGGCTTTGGAGACCCAGCAGCTCTGCCCTGGCCTGGGACCGACAGGCAAAGGGACGGGAACAGAGGGAGGAAACCCCGGTGACACCAGCGTCCACAGGACCTCGGAGATTCACTGTGCTCCGTGGTTCACAGGACGGTTTGGTTACATGCCGGCGCGGCCGTCAGATATTTTCTGAGGATAAGTCTACACTGTAAAATTAACGTGACCTAAATTACATCAGTGAACAGCTAGCACAGTAATTCAATTGCTTTGGCACATCCATGCTACGGCCCTTGTGTCAGTGGTGCACATCTCTGATGAGGTGGGAATGGTCTTAATGTTCTGTTGGAAGACTGTGTGTGCCTCAGTTTCCCCTGTGTGTTACTCAAGTATCTGGTGGTGGGACAAGGGTTTGTGATCGCTGCAGAGACCCCTAGCGGGCAGGCGTGACTTCGACTGGCAGCCTGGGCACAGAGAACGTCTGACACTCTGTATCCTGGCAACTGATGGCTGGGCCCATCCTCTGCAAGGAGCCAGCCGGAGGTGATGGAGATCGAAGAGACCAGGTGACAGGTTTGCCCAGGAAAGAGACAGAGCCCGGAGGCAGGGCAGCTGGGCTGCTGGAAGGGGGTCAGTCTCCTGGTGTGGGACTGGGGTGTGCGGGGAAGCCCACGGCCCTGGGCTCCGGATCCCCCCAAGATGGACTTTGCCGAATGTTCCTAATTTCTGTGCTAACAAGCCCTGTTCCATGCTGCGTTCCGGACGACTAATAACCCCTCTGTGACACACGCTGGCTGGGAGTCACGGCTGACTGCGGAGTTGGGGGGCAGGGCCCTTTGGGGGCATGTAGGCTCCCCAGGTGCCCCAGACAGGTGGACTCTCACTGTAGGAAGCTCATGGTGTAAACAGGGGGCTGAATGCTCCCAGGACAGATCCAGGAAGCTCTGAAGACAAGGAGGCTCCTTGCCCTGGTGAGAGTGTGCCCTGAGGGGAGACCCGCTGCACTGGACTCCTGCCTGACTTCATTCAGAGCGGTGCTGGAGCACCGAGACTGGGACTCTCCAGAGCTGGTGCCAGCAGTGGGATAACTGCACCCATGGATGGTTGGCTGCTGAGGCCACCAGGAGCGTCCAGCAGGAAGCGACAGGGAGCAGTGAAAGAACGGAGAGTTAGAGGGAAGAGCACAGAGATGGCCTAGAGCCGTCTGTAGGAAAGACATTGCAGACCTGTGCCGGGGAGAGGGCTGCGCACTGGAAGGTGCATCAGGGCAGAGCTGATTGTGCAGCTGGAGGAGGAGGATTGATCTCAGGAGCAGGGTCCTGACCCAAATGAGGCTCCCGAAGTGTCTGGGAGCAGCTGGAGCGGCAGCCAGGCATGCCCAAGACTCACGCCCCCAGCCAGCAGGGGGGCTTCACGACCGGATTCCCCGACAGTGGCCTGGACTTGGAGCTGAGACTAGAAGAGCTGGGGGGGCCACAAGAAGGAACGAGAGGCAGAGGCGCTGACTCTGTGGGTGCTCCGGGGCTGGAGCACCCATGGACAGACCCCCCCCATCAGCTCCCGCTCTGGAACTGCTCCCCACCAAGCCAGGCAGGACTCTGGGAGCCTCCTCCCCCTTGGAGCAGCCTGTCTGCAGGGCAAGAAGCTCCCACGGCTTCACCTCCTGGGTCTCTCCTTGGAGCATTCAGCATCCTCTGCCCCTCCGTGTGCTTCCCACAGCGAGTCCCCCCGGCGGGGTCCTGGGGGGGCCACAGGGTCCTGCCCCCCCCCCCCCCCGCGCAGTCAGACGTGACTCTCAGCCAGCCAGTGACACAGAGGTTTATTCGATGACAGGAACAGGGTCTAACACAGAGTTTGTAGGTACAGAGAACCGGACCCCTCAGCCGGGTCCATTCTGGGGTCCAGTGAGCCAGACCCCCACGTCTGCACTCACTTCCCGTCCATAGCCAGCCCCAAACTGACCCCCCCAGCCCCTCCCCCTCTGCTCAGCCCCTTTCCCGGGCCAGGAGGTCACCTGACCTCCTTGTTCTCCCCCAACTTTAGCATCCCCTTGCAGGGGGGAAGGGCCTGGCCATTAGTTGCCAGGAGACAGAGTGTTGGCCAGAAACTGAGGAACCCACACAGGATTGGGGGGGGTTGGACTAAATACCTCCTGAGGTCCCTTCCAACCCTGATATTCTATGAAATGTATTCAGAGGAAACATTAAGAACAGCCCCAGTTCATCACAGCTTGGGACACAGGAGTCCAGGCCTGTCTGGGGCGTTGCTGAGTCCCCAGGCCAGGCGGAGCAATTCCCCTGGTGAGGCCTCATGCAGGGGAGTCACTGCAGCCTGGCTCCCTTGCTGCACAATGGCTGGTGATGGTTGTTCGACACCCACCCGGGCGTCGGTTACTTTCCTTGCTGTTGCCTCTGGGGAGCTGATACCTGGGCGATTCCCCAACTTACAGCATGTTTCAGTGCCAGCCACACAACACAATCTCATAACTTCACATGCACTAACGACACACATCTATGGATAGAGAAATGACTCTCAGCAGATCATCACCTTTCCCCGATACCGCACAAGGCTGCTTTCTAGGTGAGATCACCAGTATATACAACTGAGGAGTATGGGGGTTACAGGACACTCCCCCAAGGTATCCAGTGTCACAGTACTCATGTCCCAATAACAGTCATTCAGTATTTTGTCAGGCAGAATTAGAGTCTTGTTCTGCCCCCAGCCAGGGGCCTGTGGAGTGTGTGTGTGTGTGGGGACCATTATGATCATCTCGTCTGACCTGCTGCATACACAGAGCCAAGAACCGCAGTTGCACTGTACTGTTGGCAGTACCTGTGCCGATGGGCGGGGTTCTCCCATCGCTGTAGTTAACCCACCTCCCCTAGAGGTGGTCGCTAGGTGGAGAGAAGAATTTGTCCGTTGACCTAGCGCTGTCTACACCGGGCATTATCTCAGCTTAACTCCATCATTTCGGACCATTATGATCATCTAGTCTGACCTCCTGCAAGATGCAGGCCACATAAGCCGATCCACCCACTCCTGAACTAATTCTTTCCCTTGACTCAGCTGTTGAAGTCCCCAAATCCTGATTTAAAGACTTCAAGGAGCAGATAATCCTCCAGCAAGCGACCCCTGCCCCATGCTGCAGAGGAAGGCGAAAAACCTCCAGGGCCACTGCCAATCTACCCTGGAGGAAAATTCCTTCCCGACCCCAAATATGGCGATCAGCTGAACCCCGAGCATGCGGGCAAGACTCTCCAGCCAGACACTCAGGAAAAATACTTTCAATATCCCAACATTGACCCTCGGTACTAATTACCAGTGGTCGCACATTATTGATCTATTGACTAAATCACGTTCTCCTATCAAACCGTTCCCTCCATAAACTTATCAAGCTTAATCTTAAAGCCAGAGAGGTCCTTCGCCCCCACTGTTTCCCTTGGTAGGCTGTTCCAGAATTTCACTCCCCTGATGGTTAGAAACCTTCGTCTAATTTCAAGCCTAAACTTCCCGACTGCCAATTTATATCCATTTGTTCTCGTGTCCACATTAGAACTGAGCTGAAATAATTCCTCTCCCTCCCTGGTATTTATCCCTCTGATATATTTAAAGAGAGCAATCATATCTCCTCTCAACCTTCTTTTGGTTAAGGAAAACAAACCGAGCTCCTCAAGTCTCCTTTCATACGACAGGCTTTCCATTCCTCGGATCATTCTAGTGGCCCTTCTTTGTACCCGTTCCAGTTTGAATTCATCCTTCTTAAACATGGGAGACCAAAACTGCACACAGTACTCCAAATGAGGTCTCACCAACGCCTTGTATAACGGGACTAGCACCTCCTTATCTCTACTAGAAATACCTCGCCTAATGCATCCCAAGACCGCATTAGCTTTTTTAATGACCACATCACATTGCCGACTCATAGTCATCCTGCGATCAACCAGGACTCCGAGGTCCTTCTCCTCTTCCGTTACTTCCAACTGGTGCGTCCCCAGCTTATAACTAAAATTCCTGTTAGTCATCCCTAAATGCATAACCTTACACTTCTCACTATTGAATTTCATCCTATTACTAATACTCCAGTTTACAAGGTCATCCAAATCTCCCTGGAGGATATCCCGATCCTTCTCCGAATTGGCAATACCTCCCAGCTTCGTGTCATCTGCAAACTTTATCAGCCCACTCCTACTTTTGGTTCCAAGGTCAGCGATAAATAGATTGAATAAGATCGGACCCCAAACCGAACCTTGAGGAACTCCACTGGTAACCTCCCTCCAACCCGACAGATCACCTTTCAATACGACCCGCTGCAGTCTCCCCTTTAACCAGTTCCTTATCCACCTCTGGATTTTCATTTCGATCCCCATCTTTTCCAATTTAACCAGTAATTCTTCATGCGGTACCGTATCAAATGCCTTACTGAAATCAAGATATATTAGATCCACCGCATTTCCCTTGTCTAAAAAATCTGTTACTTTCTCAAAGAAGGAGATCAGGTTGGTTTGGCACGATCTACCTTTCGTAAAACCATGTTGTAATTTGTCCCAATTGCCATTGACCTCAAGGTCCGTAACTACTCTCTCTTTTAATATTTTTTCCATGACTTTACATACTACAGATGTTAAACTAACAGGCCTGTAGTTACCCAGGTCACTTTTTTTCCCCTTCTTGAAAATAGGAACTATATTAGCTAATCTCCAGTCAAACGGTACAACCCCCGAGTTTAGAGATTCATTAAAAATTATCGCTAACGGGCTTGCAATTTCACTCGCCAATTCCTTTAATATTCTAGGATGAAGATTATCCGGGCCGCCTGATTTACTACCGTTAAGCTGTTCAAGTTTGGTTTCTACCTCGGATACTGTAATTTCCAACCCCGCACCTTCATTCCCATCAGTCACTCTGCCACTATTCCTAAGCCCTTCATTAGCCTCATTAAAGACCGAGGCAAAATATTCGTTTAGATATTGTGCATGCCTAGCTTATCCTTAATCTCCACTCCGTTTACAGTTTTAAGCGGTCCCACTTCTTCTTTCTTGGTTTTCTTCCTATTTATATGGCTAAAAAACCGTTTGCTATTGGTTTTAATTCCCTTCGCAAGGTCCATCTCTACCCGGCTTTTGGCTTTTCTCACTGCATCCCTACACCCCCTGACCTCGATAAGGTAGGTTTCTTTGCTGATCTCTCCCATCTTCCACTCCCTGTACGCTTTCTGTTTTTTCTTAATCACCCCTCTGAGACGCTTGCTCATCCAGCTCGGTCTAAAACTGCTACCTAAGGACCGTTTTCCCTTTCTCGGGATACAGGCCTCTGACAGCTCCTGCAACTTCAACCTGAAATAATCCCAGGCGTCTTCCGCCTTTAGATCCCTAAATATGTTAGTCCAATCCACTTCCCTAACTAGTCGCCTTAATTTAGTAAAGTTAGCCCTTTTGAAATCGTAAACCTTAGTCTCAGATGCACTATTGATTATCCTCCCATTTATTTTGAACCGAATTAGCTCATGATCACTCGAGCCAAGGTTGTCCCCTACAACCATTTCCTCAACAAGGTCCTCACTACTCACCAAAACCAAATCTAAAATGGCATCCCCCCTCGTCGGTTCAGCAACTACTTGATGAAGGAATTCATCAGCTATCACGTCTAGGAAAAGCTGAGCCCTATTATTATTACTAGCATTTGTTCCCCAATCTATATCCAGGTCGGAAGTTAAAGTCTCCCATGATCATACAGTTCCTATTAGTATTTACCTCCTTAAAAACATTAAAGAGTTCTCTATCCATATCCAGGCTAGATCCTGGCGGTCTATAGCACACCCCAATCACTATCCCAGGGGAGGCTCTAGTAGTTTTCTTCCCCAATGTGACCATTGCCCAAACAGACTCCGTATTATCCATTCCATTACTAGTTATTTCATTACATTTCACCTCATTATTGACATACAATGCTACTCCCCCACCTTTACCTTTGTTTCGGTCTTTCCTAAACAGCACATACCCTTCCATACCTGTACTCCAGTCATGGCTACCGTTCCACCATGTTTCGGTTATTCCTACGATATCCGGTTACAATTCTCAGACCAGGAGCTCCAATTCCTCCATTTTGTTACCTAGGCTTCTCGCATTGGTGAACAAACATCCTAATTTTTGCTGTTTGGCTTCTCTCACCTTTGTTACCCAATTTGGTAGGGACACAGTACCACCAGTATGACCTATTGGTCTAGTATCCATCCCCCCCTCTTCATTACCTCCAAACCCCTCCCTCTGGCTATATCCGTTCTTATCCTCCCTCTCAATGTTTAAATTTGGCGTGGAGAGTGCCTGGACATCTCCCAACCGTCTCCCCCAATTTGAACGATCATTTTCGGCATTAAAAAGGGTGAAAAACTATTCTCAGTGAAGAAAAATTAAACTCCCTTTCTCTCCTGACAATTGAAAAGGATCTAACAACTACTCTGGATTATACAGAATTAATTAATACGTTTGCCACTCAAAGGTGTAGACATAAACAAATGTAATTACTTGCTATTTAAATACTTTTATTTCTTTCATTGTATCTACATAAAATAAAAAATAAATATTTGATATAAAACCGGACCCCAGCTTGAACGCGGTGTTTGGCTCCATGCGCGGTCCTGCGCTATAACCAAAATTGCGCTATACGGACTAAAACTAAAAAAACTAAAACAAGTTCATATGGAGCCAGCCACTGGGGCAGCAATTATTTCAGGGCCTAGGGACGGCAAAATCATTAATCCGCCACTGCCGGTTACACAGGCCTGGACAGGCAGGGCTTTGACAAAGGACTGTGAGTTTACCTCCACTTACATATACGTTGTAAACAGGGGCCTCAGACAGCGCGAGGGGGAAGCCAGAGACAAGGAAAATCTGCAAACAGAGGTGAGAAGAAACAGGTTGCAGCCCCTCCCCCGCCCCCAACACGGCACCTTCTTCACTGTCTGACTTTAACCAGGAGTGACCCTCAGGAAAGTGCATTTCAAAGTGTGACTGAACTATACACGTGAGGGGCACAAACACCCCAAGCTCTCTCCCTACCCAGCTCTCTCTGTCTGACCTAAGCAGACAAAAGAAACAGTCTTTGGACGTTGAGGCAGATCCTGGCCTGGGAATTTGGGCAGCTGAGTTACCAGGAGCCTGTGGGGAGAACCTCACCTTGAACCGAGTCTAGTTCGTTACGTTCAGAAAACGTTTTATCTTCATTTCTCCTGTAGCCATTTCTGACTTTAGCGCCTCAGACTTGTGCTCACTTAACATCTCTCTCGCTGCAGTTAAATAAACTTGTTCACTCTCTAGTTAAAACGAATCCAGGGCTGTGAATTGCTGGGGTAATTCCCTGCCCGGCCGCAGACTGTTGTAGTCTGATCCCTGCAGAGGGTAACGGCCTGAGCTGTCTGGACTGCCCAGGAGAGGGCTGGACCGTGCAGAACACGGACTCTTGGGGGAACGTCTGGGACAGGGAGCGCGTTGTCAGTAACCACGTCTGGTGGAAGCCAGAGCGTGGCTGGGGTTTGCTGACAGGCTGCGGGGTCAGGGCTGCCGGCCCAGGGCTGTGGCTACACACAGATACCTGCAGGCTGTTGGTCTGGCTCTCAGGAGCCCCAGGTGGGAGCTGCAGCAGGAAGCACTGGGAGGCACCCCAGGGTGCAGGGCACGAGGTGACACAGCTGCTGACCGGTCTGGACTCACGGTCCCAGCAATATTGACCCACAGGTGAGCCAGGCCGATCCCAGCTCCGTCTCTGCCAGTGTTCAGCTGAGACACGGGGACCCTGGCATGAGCTGGCACCTGCTGTGCCAGCGTCACTGTCACACCTTCAGGTGGGAGAGCGGCTGTGTGTGAAACCCGTCACTGCCTCCGCTGCCCGGGCCAGTGTTCGCATCCTCACCTGCCCCGTCCACACACCCTGTCACTGGTTTAACTTTCGCTGTTTCGCTTTCCCTTACACCCGACACTGACCAGCTCACCCTGAACGGCTGTACTCCAGTCACAGCCGCCAGAAACAGCGTCCACTGCGGGGTTGTGCTGGGTTACTGGACTCGGTTTCAATTCACGCCTGTAGTTAAACTGGCGCAACCCTGTGTGGACAAGTCCTCACCCCATGTGACGCAGCAGGGAGTGGGGCAGACTGACCTGGGAATGTCATTTAGTTTTACTGATACTGTCTGCATGGGGGAGGGGAGGGCAGGGGGTGACTTTAGGGGAAGGACGGTACCTGAGCCTGTGACCTGAGCCAGGCAGGGGGGTGGGGCGAGGCGACACCTTTGCCGGGAAACTGGACAAAGGGAGAGGGGAGAAGGAGGGGGGAGCTGGCTGGAGGGGTTTGGGTTTCAGTTTGGGCTGGCTGGGAAGAGGCAGGAACCTCCAGTCTGGGGTCTAAGCTCCCTGCCCCCCAGAGGGACCTGGCTGAGGGGTCCTGGTTGTACCTACAAGCCCTGCTTGGGCCTGAGTCCTGTCGTCTAATAAGCCTTCTGCTTTCCTGGCTGGCTGAGAGTCATGGTGAATCGCAGGAAGACGGGGGTGCAGGGCCCTGACTCCCCCACACTCCGTGACACCCCCTCCTCCACCTGCTGGATTGTGGGACCAACCCAGCACCAGCCAGTCCCGAGTTCCCAGCCAGGGAACGTCCGAGCTCGTCTCCTGTCCTTACCGAGCACACGGAGGGTCGTCTCTCCCTGCAGCTGCTCCGTACCGTAACCAACGACACATTTATACAGGCCCATATCCGACACCGTCACACTGGATAGCAAGAGAGAGGCATCCCCCGTCTTCAACTCCTGCTCCGACAGGCTCCCTCTGATCTCGGATTCAACCCTGGCCTGGTCGTACTGCGCGATCCTCTCCTCAAACAGATACCACTGAACCCGCAGGGAGCTCAGATCGACCGGCCCCCCGACGTTGAACCGACATTTCAGCAGCGCCCCAGAGCCCAGCAGGGCCCGGGAGGAGGGATCTGTGACTAGCTGCAGCCGGGAACCTGCACAGGGAGAGAGAAAATCAGGCTCTGGGGCTCTGTGCAGGGCTGGGCCGTGCGGGGCGGGGAGGTCGCTGCCTGGGGATGGACGAGCCAGTGATGGGATCTGGTCCAGCAGGGACGGGAGATGGTGGGTACCTGGGGCAGGTGCTGGCTGGTGCTGGCTCCTCTGGGTGTATCAGTTACTAGACACCCCCCCCCTTCTCCTTCCCAAATTGTCCCACACAGGGTCCCTCCGAGCTAGGACAATGCAGCAAAGGGAGGTTTAGCTAATAGCTCTGGGCTTCTTCCCACATTCGCTCCAGCCCTGTTCACACCCCTCGAGCGATCTCTGACCGTGGCCCTGTCGGCACTAGCCCGGCTCACCCCACTGGGGCAGGGATGGGGCACAGAGCTGGGGCAGGGCCGGGTTAGACGACACAGCGTAATAAACACCTGTCTCCCCTGCCCCCCCCCCCCGTCCCGTCCACACGCGCGCTCCCTGCTGGGCTGCGGCACAGGGGGACCCAGCAGAAGGGCTCTAACCCCCCTGCTTCCTTCTGGGCCTGAGCCAGCCCCACACGGAGCAGTCATGGGGGGGGGGCTCCTCTGGGGGCAGGTTAGTCCGTGGATGTTCCTGTCCCAATATCGGGGCCAGCTGCTGTGGGAGGCAGGACCCAGCCGAGAGAGGCGCTGGGATGCTCCGGCCTGGCTGTTCCCAAGCTCCTTTCCCCAGGGCAAGGTCCGGAGGTGACCGGCCGGGTCACCGCTCAGACGTTGTGCCCTGACAGACACCGAGATATTGGGTGGCAGCAGGTCCCCGGTGCCCTGTCTGAGAGCTCAGTGTGCCCATCTCTTCGCTCAGACCCCGACCCCCCTCTCCTGTCCCGGGATCCCCCGCGGCTCCCCCGGTCCCTCCCCGGCTCCTGTCACACTCTGGGGCATTCGCACGGGCTCAGGGCAGACCCTGCGGCTGAGGCCGGGCAGAGCTGGGCAGTGACTGACCCCCCTGTACCCAGGCCCCATCCCCAGGACTTTACTCTGCTGGGAGCCCCGGGGCCCTGCCCTGCCCCAGGACACTGGGGTCTGTACTTACCGGCCACCCCGAGGAAGAGAAGAGGGACGAGGAGACCCCCCCAGCCCCATGGTCCCTGCCCTCCGTCCCCACATCGTCACTGTGGCTGGCAGGGCCCCCAGCGAGTTCCCTTTCACTTTCCATGGATCACAGGAGATAGGAGTTTACAGTTACTGATCCCATGACACCCAGACACTCACCGAGCCGGATCAGCCAGGGGAAGGGCCCAGCCCCCCCACCCCCGTAACCCCTTCTGATGGGCTGGGGGTGAATCCCCATGGGTCTGAGGGGCTGGGTCCCCCCAGGAATGGTGATGGGGTCAGTGGGGTGTTGTGTGGGGTGTGGGAGCTGTGGGGGTTACTCGGTGTAAGGGATGTTGTGTGCAGGGCCGCCCAGAGGAGTCAGGGGGCCCGGGGCAAAGCAATTTCGGGGGCCCCTTCCATAAAAAAAATTGCAATACTATACAATACTATATTCTCGTGGAGGCGGTGCAAATTGTCCCACTTGCTCCCCCCCAGGGGCACCCCTGGGAAAAATAAACCTTCTGCATCTCGGCACAAACCCAGTTTTGAGAAAACTTCTTTACAAGGTATCACTGGTTCTCAGTATCAGCTAGTGCTAAAAGGCATAAAGCTCATTAAAAGGGTTGGACAAATATTTTCCGTCAAAACTGTTTCTGGATCGAAAACTGGGGTTTTTTAAAAAGCAGAACAAAATCACGGACAATGTCAGCTTTCCTTCAAAATGTGTTGTGGTTTTTTTAATTGAAAAGCTGAAATTAGTCTGCCAAAACCTGAACATGGTTTGGGGTTTCAGAAGTGTGTGGCCAAATATTTGCTGCTTGCTGTGTTTGATTGTTTAAAGAAACAATAAACAATTCTGCTTAAAAAATCCAAAACTTTTGAACCACCTCAGCTTGTGACCAAACACCTGAGCCCATCCAGGCAGAGATTTTTCCAGGTTTCTGATACTCTGCTGGCTTCCTTGACTCATATCTGTCTCCATAACTTTGGGTTCATTTAGGTTAGAACATAAGAACAGCCACACTGGGTCAAGCCAAAGGTCCATCCAGCCCAGTATCCTGTCTACTGACAGTGGCCAATGCCAGGTGCCCCAGAGGGAGTGAACCTAACAGGTAATGATCAAGTGATCTCTCTCCTGCCATCCATCTCCACCCTCTGACGAACAGAGGCTAGGGACACCATTCTTACCCATCCTGGCTAATAGCCATTTATGGACTTAACCTCCATGCATTTAGCTGTTTCCTAGAGACTGGCTCCATGAGGTCCCTCACAAACTGGAGACGGTTACTGTGGGTTTGTCTTTAGTATAGTCTATGTACATACTCCACGAACTGAGCATTTGAGCTTGGTTCAGAATCTGGGATGAGCCTATGTTGTGAAAACTGAAATGCTCTAAATAGCACATGCATGTGAATGGACACAGGGTGCTAAAATTAAATTAACCCAGGGGGTCTCAAACTGGAGGTTGGAACCCCTCAGGGGGTCACGAGGTTATTACTGGGGGTCACGAGCTGTCAGCCTCCACTTCAAACCCTGCTTTGCCTCCAGCATTTATAATAGTGTTAAATATATAAAAAAGTGTTTTCAATTTATAAGGGGGGGGGGTCGCACTCAGAGGTTTGCTATGTGAAAGGGTCACCAGGACAAAAAATTTGAGAACCACTGAATTAACCCCTCTGGAGCCTCAGGGAATGCAGCGGGGGGGGGGGGGGGGGTCCTCCCTTGGGAGGGTTGGGAAGAGGGTGACCAGATGTTCCGATTTTATAGGGACAGTCCTGATATTTGGGGCTTTTTCTTATATAGGCTCCTATTACCCCCCACCCCCGTCCCGATTTTTCACACTTGCTGTCTGGTCACTCTAGTTGGGAAGGATATTGCTCTTCTCATGTGATCCCTCCCCCAGTGGCTAATTTTAAATGAAGCTCCCCTCCCCTGCCATGAATCTCCCTGTGGCACTGAAATTACATAATAGACTATAATTTGGCATTTGAGAAGTGGAAGGGATGGGAGCCTTAATGGAAAAGCTAACAGCTCGGCTCTTCTGCAAGCCTCAAACTGCTGAATGAGCTTTAGGGTAGGGCAGGCTGTGCCTCCCAGACAGCCTGGCCCTGCCCCCATCCGACCCCCACCCACTTCCTGCCCCCCCACTTGCCTGCCCCCCTCAGAATCCCCGACCCGTCCTGCTCCTTGTCCCCCTCACCGTCCCCCAGAGACCCCCAACCACTACCCTGGGACCCCACCCCTGCTCCCTGTCCCCTGACTGCCCTGACCCTATTCCCCACCACTGAGTCCTGACAGACCCCGGAACACCCACAATCCAACCCCCCTGTTCCCTGTCTCCTGACCCACCCCACAACCTCTGCCCCCTCCCTATCCCCGGGACTCCCTGCCCCTTAGCCAGCCCCCCCAGCCCCGGCCCCTTACCCCTGGCTCCCCTCTCACCCGGAGCCCCCGCGCCTCCGGGAGTGTCCCTGGACAGCGGCAGCCTGGCTCCGGCGGGGCCCGAGCCCTCCCCGCTCCGAGCTGCGTGGGGAGGGGGTGGGGCTGCGAGCTCCACGCCGAGCGGAGGGAGCTGAACTCAGGCCCCGCTGGAGCTCGCAGCCCCGCCCCCTCCCCACGCGGCGCTGAGCGGGGTGGGGCTCAGGCCCCGCCAGAGCCACGCTGCCGCTGTCCAGGGACACTCCTGGATGGGCTGAGGCTCCGGGAGAGGGGCAGGGAGGGAGCCTCAGCCATTCTCGTGGGGGCCCCTGCCGAGCCCGGGGCCTGGGGCAAATTGCCCCACTTCTCCCCCTCGGGCGGCCCTGGTTGTGTGGGGTGTGAGAGGCAGGGGAGTTATTGGGCATAAGGGGGGCTGTGTGGGGTGTGGGAGCCATGGGGGTCACTGGGTGTAAGGGGGTTATATGGGGTGTGGGAGCTGTGGGGGAGAGGGCTGGGAGATAATGGGGCCTGTTGGGGGGCCATGGGGGCAGTGGCAGCATTTGGGGAGAGGGGTGTTGGGAGGCAGGCTGGCTATGGGGATAATGGGATAAATAGGGGTGCGGGGGGAACATGGGGCTGGGAGGGGTTGATACTGATAAGCAGGGCTGTGGGGCAGTCAGGAGGGCTAATGGGCTGTGGGGTGTCATGGGGCACTAGGGATCAGTGAGGGACAGTGGAGCTGACAGGGATTACGGAGGCCCAGGGGGTTCTGGGAGGGGTTTGGGAAGTTATGGGGGGTCAGTTAGGGGCCAGGGGTAACAGGCCTCATGGAGGGACAATGGGGCAGGGAGGAGGTTATGGGGCACAGGGGCTGTGTCAGGGGTTGTGGGGGGCACACGGAGCTGGGGGGTTGTGGGACAGGGAGGGATTTCTGAGGGGAGCTGGGCTATGGGGGGCAGAGTCCCAGAGGGGATTTGGAGCTGGGGGGAACAGGCCCTCAATCCCGCTCACAGACACGGCCCAGGGTCCCGGCTCGGTGCCCACACTGGGCAGCTTATTTCCGTCCCTTCCACACCAGTGTCAGTCCCACGGACAGCGCCACTATTCACAGCATCCGTCTGTCCGTCCGTCGGTCGCCAGCCCTTCCCAGGCCCGAGAGGGGACCAGGCTCCCTGCCCCGAGCTCCCTGCGGGCCTGGTCGCCCGGCTCCATTGCTCCCTGGGCCTTGGGATCAGGTCTCAGCCAGGGGCTTGTTAATCCTTGTCTCCCCCAGCCTAACGAGCTAATCACAGCCCGAGCTTTCTGGGAAATTTTTCTGGGTATGGGGCAGGACGATCAGCGTGCTGGGAGCTAGCAGGGAGCCTTAGGGTTAGAGCTAAACTCCACCAAAGAAGTTTTTTGTTATTTCCCTTGCTGGTATAAAGCCACTTTAGCACAGCATGGTCGGTTTGTAGCTGGAAACGCCGTCCCCAAAGATATGGGCGTAGCTTTTCCAGGGCATACATAATGGTGTAGCATTCTCTTTCACTGATGGACCAGTGGCTTTCCCTCTCAGACAGTTTCTTGCTGAGAAACACGACAGGATGGAAGTTTTGATCCGGTCCTTCCTGCATTAAAACTGCTCCTACCCCACGCTCAGATGCATCGGTGGTTACTAGGAATGGTTTGTCGAAGTCCGGGGCCCTTAGCACAGGGTCAGACATGAGCGTCGCCTTAAGCTGGGTAAAGGCTTTCTGACACTCATCAGTCCACTGAACTGCATTTGGCTGGGTCTTTTTGGTTAGATCAGTTAGTGGGGCAGCGATTTGGCTGTAGTGTGGTACAAATCGCCTGTAATATCCGGCCAAGCCTAAGAACGATTGGACCTGTTTCTTTGACCGTGGGACAGGCCACTTTTGGATAGCCTCCACCTTGGCCTGTAGGGGAGTTATCGTTCCTTGACCCACCTGGTGTCCAAGGTAAGTCACTCTGTTTTGGCCTATTTGACACTTTTTAGCCTTAACAGTTAGTCCTGCCTGCCTGATGCGCTCAAAGACCGTTTCCAGGTGTTCTAGGTGTTAGGGCCAGGAATCAGAAAAAATGGCCACATCATTGAGGTAGGTAACTGCACATTCTCCCAATCCCGCTAGGAAACCATCTACAAGTCTTTGGAAGGTGGCGGATGCATTTCGCAGCCCAAAGGGAAGCACATTAAATTCATACACCTCTGCATGGGTGATGAAGGCTGACCTTTCCTTGGCGGGTTCATCTAGCGGTACTTGCCAATACCCCTTGGTTAAATCTAATGTAGAGATGACCTGGGCACGTCCCAATTTCTCCAATAGCTCATCAGTGCGTGGCATTGGATAGTTGTTGGGACGAGTTACAGCATTTAGCTTACGGTAGTCCACGCAAAAGCGTATTTCCCCATGTGGTTTGGGAACTAGAACCACTGGAGATGCCCATGCACTGTTACAGGGGCGGATTATACCCATCTGTATCATGTCCCGGATCTCCCGTTTTATAGCAGTTTGGGCATGAGGTGACACCCGGTAGGGTGGGGTTCTAATGGGGTGAGCATTACCTGTGTCAATGGAGTGGTATGCCCGTTCGGTCCGTCCTGGGGTGGCTGAGAACAAGGGGGCGAAGCAAGTGCACAGCTCCTTGATCTGCTGTCGCTGCAGACGTCCCAGGGTTGTGGAGAGATTCACCTCTTCCACACCACTGTCACTTTTTCCGTCATAGTAGACATCTTCAGGCCACTCAGCGTCATCTCCTCCCTGGGCTGTAAACTGACAAACCTTTAATTCTCTGGAATAAAAGGGCTTAAGAGAATTAACATGGTACACCTTAGGCTTTATGTTGGAGGTGGGGGATGCTATGAGATAGTTAACAGCTCTCAGGCGCTCCTGCACCGTGAATGGTCCTTCCCACGAGGCTTCCATCTTATGGGCCTGTTGCGCCTTTAAGACCATAACCTGGTCCCCTACTTTGAAGGAACGCTCTCTGGTATGTTTATCATACCAGGCCTTTTGCTCCTCCTGAGCATCCTTTAGGTTTTCTTTAGCAAGGGCTGAAGAGTGTTGGAGGGTGCTTTGTAGGTTGCTTACAAAGTCTAGAATGTTAGTTCCTGGAGAAGGCGTAAACCCCTCCCATTGCTGCTTCTCCAACTGTAATGGCCCCTTAACCTCGTGGCCATCCACAAGTTTGAATGGTGAAAACCCTAAACTGGGATGTGGTACAGCCCTGTAGGCAAACAGCAACTGCTGCAACACTAGATCCCAATCATTGGAGTGTTCATTCACGAATTTACGTATCATGGCTCCCAAAGTTCCATTAAACCTCTCCACCAGGCCATTGGTTTGATGGTGGTAAGGGGTGGCAACCAAGTGATTCACCCCATGGTTCCCACAGATTTTTCATGGTCCGGGCCAGGAAATTAGTTCCCGAATCTGTGAGGATGTCTGGGGGCCAACCTACCCTGGCAAAAATGTCTGCTAAGGCCTGGCACACAGTTTTAGCCCTGGTGTTGCTTAGAGCTACTGCTTCCGGCCATCGGGTAGAAAAATCCATGAAAGTCAGTATGTACTGCTTTCCTCTGGGGGGTCTTCTTTGGGAAAGGACCCAGAATATCCACAGCTACTCGCTGAAATGGGACCTCAATTATGGGAAGTGGCTGGAGAGGGGCCTTGACCTGGTCTTGGGGCTTTCCCACCCATTGGCACACCTCACAAGACCGGACATAATTAGCAACGTCCTTGCCCATCCCCTCCCAGTGGAAGGACTTCCCCAACCTGTCCTTGGTTCTGTTCACCCCAGAATGGCCACTGGGATGATCATGGGCTAAGCTTAAGAGCTTTTCCCGGTACTTAGTTGGAACTACCAACTGTTTTTGAGGATGCCAGCCTTCCTGGTGTCCACCAGAAAGAATCACCTTGTATAATAGTCCTTGTTCTACATCAAACCGGGATCGGTTAGAAAAGCTGAGAGGCTGTGGGGTGCTCCGTGCCGCCGCCCAAGCTTTCTGAAGGCTGTCATCAGCTTCCTGCTCAGCCTGGAACTGTTCCCTTGATGCTGGAGACACCAGCTCCTCCTTAGACTGTGGACTTGGGCTTGGTCCCTGTGGAAGCGATGTAGGTGATGGGGTTGTTTTTGTTGATTGTGAACCGCTCTCCGCTGGTGCACGAGGTGATATTTCAGGCTCTGGCTGAGCCTCTTGGGTAGGGTTGTCAGCTGCTTCTGCCAGTTCAGGCCCGCTGGTGCTCTCTGGTGTTGAAGTTGTAGATGGGTTTGCAAGTGCTGTACTCAGTGCTGGCAATGGTTCTGGTGCTGGTTGCTTTTCCAGTTCCGGTTCTGGAACTGGCTTTGGCTGGGTCTCTGGTAACACGGATGGGGCCCTGGTGGACGGCTCAGGAGCAGGGACAGGGGTGAAGGTTTGCTTAGCCTGGCTGCGTGTGACCATTCCCACCCTCTTGGTTAGCTTCACATGGTTGGCCAAATCTTCCCCCAGTAGCATGGGGATGGGATAATTATCATAGACTGCAAAAGTCCATGTTCCTGACCAGCCCTTGTACTGGACAGGCAACTTGGCTGTAGGCAAGTTTAAAGATTTTGACATGAAGGGTTGAATCATCACTTGGAACTCTGGGTTGACAAATTTGGGGTCCACTAAGGATTGGTGGATAACTGACACTTGTGCCCCAGTGTCCCTCCACGCGATAACCTTCTTCCTGTCCGCACTCACAGTTTCCCTTTGCTCTGAGGGTACCTGGGAGGCATCTGGGCCCGAGGACCTTGGGTGTGACCCCGGTGCAATGAACTGTAATCTGTTGGGGGTCTTGGGGCCGCTGGCCTTCACATGCCCCAGCTCATTACATTTAAAACATCGCCCAGCTGACTGGTCACTGGGCCGAGGTGGGTTGCTGGAGGCTGGTGAGGTGGGGCAATAGGGAGTCTGGGGCTTTCCTTGGGTTGTATGTGGGGTCTTGGGTGGCCCCCAGTGATAGGGTTTATTTTCAGTTTGCTCCCCCTGATATTCGCTCCCCTTGTTAGTAGTTTTTTTTCTTTTCTGTCACTTCCACCCATCTGGCTCCAATCTCCCCCGCCTCGGTTACAGTTTTGGGCTTCCCGTCTAGGATGTATCTTTCTATTTCCTTAGGAACACCCTCTAAGAACTGCTCCATTTGCATTAGGAAGGACGGAGCTTCCAGAGATTTAGCACTTGCCCCTGATATCCAGGCATCCCAATTCTTTCCAATGTGGTGGGCGTGTCGGGTAAATGACACATCTGGTTTCCACCTTAGGGCTCTGAACCGCTGACGGGCATGCTCGGGTGTTAGCCCCATTCTGATTCTGGCCTTGGTTTGAAAAAGTTCATAACTGTTCATGTGTTCCTTAGGCATTTCAGCTGCCACCTTTGCTAAGGGTCCACTGAGCTGTGGCCTCAGCTCTACCATGTACTGGTCTGTAGGGGTGCTGTACCCAAGGCAGGCCCTTTCAAAATTTTCTAAGGCGGCCTCGGTCTCATTGCCTGCCTTGTAGGTGGGGAATTTTCTGGGATGGGAAGCGGTACCTGGAGAAGGGTTGCTAGGGTTGGCTGGTAAATCTGCCTAGCCCTTGCTAACTCCAGTTCATGCTTCCTCTCTCTTTCCCTCTCCCCCCTCTCTCTTTCCCTCTCCTCCATAGCTCTTTCAGCAGCTTCGTTCTCGAGTTTTTTTTAATTCGAGCAGTCTCTCCTGTTTCTTTTTATTTTCTTCTGCTTCTATTCTGGCCAGCTCTAGTTTGCTAGCTGTTTCACTGGTTGTGATTTTCCTTCTTTCTTGTGTTGGGTCACACCCCCTCTGCAGTTCACTGTAACGGGAATGCACTCAGCTCAGGGCTGCCTAGTTAACAGAGACTTTCACAGCATTCAGTCTTTAAACTAGCTATACCAGAGAGGTAGAAAGAAGAAAAAAAAACAATTTCGCTTGTAAATTCCTTTTGCTAACTGCTTGCTCACAGTTTGAAACCTTCTCTTAACAAAGACCCTTGTTAAAAAAAACTTAGCACCTTTGCCTTCAGGCAAAGAGATAGATATGCATTTACCTTCCCAGCTCTGCTTTCTAAGCAGCTGCACAGGATAAAAAAAAATCTTACTGGCTTTTGGTTCCTAAAAAAAAATCCCTCACCGCTGCTCACCATGTCAAGGTTCCTTCCCCACTCTGGACTTTAGAGTACAGATATGAGGACCTGCATGTGAACCTCTAAACTCAATTACCAGCTTAGATTTGCTTTTGCTGCCACCACTCCCAAGTACTAACTCCCTTCCCCGGATAGTCTTGAGAGGCTTTTTCACCAAGTTCCTGGTGAACACCGATCCAACCCTGGGATCTTAACACAAGGAGAATTTAACCATTCCCCCTCCTTTCCCCCACCAATTCCTGGTGAGTCCAGATCCAATCCCCTTGGATCTTAAAACAAGGAAAAATCAATCAGGTTCTTTAAAAGAAGACTTTTAATTAAAGAAAGGTAAAAATCATCTCTGTAAAATCAGGATGGAAAATAACTTTACAGGGTAATCATATTCATATAGCCCAGAGGGACCCCCTCTAGCCTTAGGTTCAAAGTTACAGCAAACAGAGGTAAAATCCTCTTAGCAAAAAGGAACATTTACAAGTTGAGAAAACAAAGAGAAACCTAACACGCCTTGCCTGGCTGGTACTTACAAGTTTGAAACATGAGAGACTGGTTCAGAAAGATTTGGAGAGCCTGGAGTGATGTCTGGTCCCTCTTAATCCCAAGAGCGAACAACCCCCAAAACAAAGAGCACAAACACAAACCTTCCCCCCACCAAGATTTGAAAGTATCTTGTCCCCTTATTGGTCCTTTGGGTCAGGTGTCAGCCAGGTTCCCTGAGCTTCTTAACCCTTTCCAGGTAAAAGGATTTTGGTGTCTCTGGCCAGGAGGGGTTTGATAGCATTGTACACAGGGGGGCTGTTCCCTTCCCTTTATAGTTATGACACCTGGCTTCATTGCTTCCTGGGCCTTGGGGTCAGGTCTCAGGCAGGGGCTCGTTAACCCTTGGCTCCCCCAGTCTAACGAGCTAATCACAGCCCAAGCTTTCTGGGAAATTTTTCTGGGTATGGGGCAGGGTGATCAGCGTGCTGGGAGCTAGCAGGGAGCCTTAAGGTGACCAGACAGCAAGTGTGAAAAATCAGGATGCGGTGAAGGGTAATAAGGGCCTATATAAGAAAAAGCCCCAATATCAGGACTGTCCCTATAAAATTGGGACATCTGGTCACCCTAGGGAGCCTGCCCCCGGTCGGGGGGCTGTGGATGCAAAGGGGTTTGTGGGTGTGATAAAATTATGAGGGGAAGTGGAGGGATGGGGGTGTGGGGTGGGAGTGTGGAGGGTTTGAGGTTTTAAGGGCTGGGGGGTATGAGGCTGCGAGGGAGGCTAGGGATGGGGTGGGAGGAAAGGTGTGGGGGGGAGTGTGGAGGTTTTAGGGAGCTGTGAGGAGGCTATGGATGCGGGGAGGGTAGGCGTGGGGAGTGTGGAGGGTTTGAGGTTTTAAGGGATGGGGTGTATGGGGCTGTGGAGGCAAAGGGGTTTGGGGTGTGATAAAGTTATGAGGTGAAGTGGAGGGATGGGGTGGGGCGTGGGGGTGGGAGTGTGGAGGGTTTGAGGTTTTAAGGGCTGGGGGGTATGGGGATGTGAGGGAGGCTATAGATGGGGAGGAAAGGTGTGGGGAGGAGTGTGGAGGTTTTAGGGGCTGTGAGGAGGCTATGGATGCGGGGGAGGGAAGGCGTGGAGGAGTGTGGAGGGTTTGAGGTTTTAATGGCCGGGGAGGGGGGTATGGGGCTGTGAGGGAGGCCATAGATGGGGGGATGTGGGGGGAGGAGGTAACGAGGGGGATTTGGGGGCTCAGAGGAATGTCTGGGTGAAAGGGAGTTGATGAGGCAGTAAAGGCAGCGGCTGGGCTGGGGGATAAGGGCCGTGCCCCTGACATTGGGTACCTGCCCCTCTCTGGCACCCACAGACCCAGAGCTGGAAGGAGCCCGGCTGCTCCGCCTGCCCCCAGGGTCCCGGCATCCCCCAGCCAGGCAGGGCCCATGAGGAGCCCCCGGGCCAGCCAGCAGGAGGGAGGGGGCACCGAGATGTTTCTCAGATGGGCTCTGGGGTCTCATGTCCCTGGCTCTGCCTCCGGGCCCTGGGTGGTGAATGCCGCTGGTGTCTCCGGTCGGACCCCGGGTCGCGCAGTCGCAGGGGACTCTGCAGTGTCTGGGCGGCTCAGCCGTGCTGTGTATTCGGTGTGTTGTGGTGGTGCTGGGCGCCCAGCCATAGAGCTGGCCCCCTTGGGCCAGGTGCTGCCCAGACACAGAACCCGGAGATGGGCCTGCCCCGAGGAGCTCACGTGCCCCGGGCTGAGGGTGGTTCCAGACGCCCTGGCTAGATGGCCCCTGTCTGGGCAGCTGGGGGCGCCCGGGGGCTGGGGGCGCCGGACAGCGCGGTGAGAGCAGGGGGCGCCCGGGGGCTGGGGGCCCCTGACGGCGCGGTGAGAGCAGGGGGCGCCAGCGGCTGGGGGCGCCGGACGGCGCGGTGAGAGCAGGGGGCGCCCGGGAGCTGGGGGCGCCGGACGGCGCGGTGAGAGCAGGGGGCGCCTGGGGGCTGGAGGCGCCGGACGGCGCGGTGAGAGCAGGGGGCGCCCGGGGGCTGGGGGCGCCGGACGGCGCGGTGAGAGCAGGGGGCGCCCGGGGGCTGGGGGCGCCGGACGGCGCGGTGAGAGCAGGGGGCGCCCGGGGGCTGGGGGTGCCGGACGGCGCGGTGAGAGCAGGGGGCGCCCGGGGGCGGGTGGCGCTGGAGGGCGCGGTGAGAGCTGGGGGCGCCCGGGGGTTGGGGGCGCCGGACGGCGCGGTGAGAGCAGGGGCGCCTGGGCTGGGGCGCCGACGGCGCGTGAGAGCAGGCGCCAGCGCTGGGCGCCGGACGGCGCGGTGAGAGCAGGCGCCAGGGCTGGGGCGCGGACGGCGCGGTGAGAGCAGGGGCGCCGGGGCTGGGGCGCCGGACGGCGCGGTGAGAGCAGGGGCGCTGGGCTGGGGCGCCGGACGGCGCGGTGAGAGCAGGGGGTGTCCAGGGGCTGGGGGCGCCGGACGGCGCGGTGAGAGCAGGGGGCGCCAGCGGCTGGGGGCGCCGGACGGCGTGGTGAGAGCAGGGGGCGCCCAGGGGCTCTGGCAGGAACGTTGCTCTCTGGGCTGGCGTCACTCTGCCCTCAGCGGCTGCTGCCCCCTTTATGCCTGGTCAGTGCCCAGCCCTGGATCTTTCTGCCCCCGCCCCAGCACCGGCCCGGGGACCCGATACACGGGGGATGGTGCCAATAGCCTGGGAAAATAGCGAGAGCTGCACTTGGCCCCGATGATGATTCTTGTTACAGCTGCAGGTCTGTCGTGGTGGAAGAGAGTCACAGACACCCTGATCTTCCTGTGCCCGAGACCCACCCAGCAGCTGCAGCTCCGGTCCCACCGTGTCCCCTCTCAGTCCCGGGGACACGGGAGCTGCTGCTGCCCAGGGTGAGTGTGGGGCCGGCTCCCTTTCCAGCTCCCTGCCCTGGCGGGACGTGCTGCTGCGGGTGGTCGGCACCCCCGGCTTTGTCGGGGCATTTTTAAATCTCCTCACCCCCGTGACTTTTACTAAACTTACCGTGTGTGAGCAGTGCCTAGGAGGGACCACCCTGAGAAAGCCACTCTCAGGACAGACACACCCCAAAACTTGGCAGTTGCTCTATAATTAGATTCACCCAACCAGTACCAAAATGAGCATCTGCAGCCCCCCACTGGTTAACAAGAAGCCACACACGGCCCCCTTGAGACAGCCCAGCCCCTGGCTCCCAGCCAGACAAACGGGTCTCATCTAGTCAGAGGTTCACCACACGGGAGGTTCTTCCAATCCCAAAGGATCAGACTCTGACCCCCAGGGCAATTCGTATCTCAGATCTTGCCCCAGTACCATGCTGTCAGCCAGTCCTTAGTGAACTAAGGGAAGATTTATTAATAAAAGAAAAGAGAGTTATAAATGGTTCATAGATCACGTAGGTACAAGCGATTGCAAACTCTTCCAATCAGCTCTGTCGCAGTGATGCAATGGACGGCCTGCTTGGAAAGTCTCTCTGGCAACTTCCAAAAGATTGGTGGGTCCTCAGGCCATTGTTCAAAATTCCCCTTTTAGCTGTAAACACACAGTCCAGAGAAGTGGAGCAGGAATGAGGCAAATGGAGGGGTCTCTGATGTCTTTTATACCCTCTGTCGTGGGTGTGGAAATTTCCTGTCCCAAGCAAAGCCACAGCCCCTGTGTATGGAAAGTTACTGACCGGGATGGCGTTCGAGGTCACATGTGCACATCATGAATCACAGGGGTAGCCATTGGCATAGGCGCCGACTTCCCCGCTAGCCGGGGGATGCCTGACCCCGCCCCCCTTTGCCCCAGGCCCCGCCTCCACTCCACCTCTTCCCCCAAACCCTTGTCCCTCCCCTGCCCTGCCCCAGCTCCACCCCTTCCCTCAAGCCCCTGCCCCACCTCTTCCCCTCCTCTTCCCGCCCCCTCCCCTGAGTTCACCCCATCCCCGCTCCCCCGCCTCCCGCCCGCAGCCTCAGGCACCCGTGGAACAGCTGTTCCGGTGGGCGGGAGGCGGTGGGAGCGAGGGGGAGGAGTAGATCTGAGGGGCCGCGGGTGGGCGAGAGGTGCTGGAGGGACGGGGTGGGAGGAGCTTGGCTGCGGGTGGGAGCTGAGCACCTGATAATTTCTCTCCATGGGTGCTCCAGCCCCGGATCACCCACGGAGGCGGCGCCTGTGGCCATTGGCTCCCGGCTGTCTGTCGAGGTGTTGTCAGGAAGAGTTATCTGGAGAGTTGATTCTTCATAATGGCCCATCAGGCTGAATGTCTATTCACGAGGGGCTAGCGAGACGGATGTGAACTACCTGGGGGTGTCATCCCCAGAACAAAACACATCTGAGATCCAAGCACACGGCCAATATTCATCACTTCAGGCGCAGCGACGGTACGTGGGTTTCACCAGGACAATCAGACTTGACAGACTGTCACTTTTCCATCGACACCGCACGACCGGCTGTGACCCCGCCTGGGCAGGGCCGTTTCTATCTTCCTGGGGGCACCTGGTCTCTGCTGGGGGCTCCTGCTGCTTCTCTCTGCTCCGTCCCCGTCTGTGGATTCGGGCTCTCACAGGGATGGGACTAGACTAGAGAAGAGCACAGAGGCACTAAGGCCCTGCCTGGGAATCCTCCTGCACGGTACAGCCATTCCCTGCTGGAGGAGCCATCTCCCCCCTCAGGCCCAGAGAGCCCCAGGCAGGGCCGGCACCTGCCGTGTCAGGAGCAGACCTGGGGTAACAGGCGGAGAAATTACCAGGTAATGTGAGCTGGGCAAGAGGATAAATCCAGCGGGCTGGCTCACCTGCCACCAGTCTCTCCAGGGGGGTCCCTAGGGCGACGTGTCCCACCCGGCAGACGTACTCGGCCCCCTGGTCTCTCTGCACCGAGGGGGTGAAGCTGAGTCTCGTCTCCTGCTGGAAGCTTTTCCCGTCCTGTGTGTGGGGAGCTCCGGGCTCGATTCTGTACTCGGCAGAGCCCTGCAGGGGAACAGCAGCCCCGGCCCCCCTGTTCCTCCGGAGCCAGGTCACTCTCAGCTCCCCAGGGAAATGTCCCGCCATGCGGCAGCTCAGGGTGATTTCCTCCCCCGCCGTCACTGACTCGGGCTGGGAGATTTCCGACACCTCCGGGGGCCGCAGGAGACCTGGGGAATGAAACATCCAGAGACAGTTACAGGCCCCGCAAGGGGGAGACGGGGCCTGGCGGGGGCTGCTCCCCCCTCCCTTCAGACAGGAGAGATCTGACCCCTCAGTGGGGCTGGTACCCCATAAAATCACCCCCGTGTGTGACACTGTTACACCCCGACCCATCGGCGTCTCCAGCCGGAAAGGGGGATGAGGAATATTAGCTCCCAAAGCTCATTTACCCCTCAGGGACCCCGCGGGGGGCAGCGATTTCTGGTCATTCCCCGTCCGACCCCAGGGAGCCCCCTCACCTGTGTCCCCGGCTCGGATCTCCCTCTCGATTGCGGGGCTCTGAGGGGTTTGCTGAACGGACACGGTGACTGTAAATTCCGGACGGGTGATTTGGTCACTGGGGATTCTCCAGACACTGGTAGCACTGAACGTGAGATCCGGGTTCTGGCTGATTTCTGGGGTCTCGTCTCTCCATCTCTGCCCCGTCCCAGCTCCACTGGATCCGGTGAATCCCCCTGGGGTAAAAGTTCTGGATCTGGACGGCAAACGGCACCTCATCCCGGGGCTCCCAGTGCGGTAACACCTGGATCTCAGACACCTGTGGCCGGGCTGGGGGGACAGAAGGTGCGTCAGTGACAGCAGGGGCTGGGGAGCTGAGGCATTTACCCTACACTGGGATCCCATGGGGAGAAATCCCATCCCTGGTCACTGTGTGTGGTGGAGTAGGGAGCAGGGACTGTCTATGTGGGGGATGGGAGAGCCAGGGAGGATTTTAGGTGGGACACAGGTATTCAGCCTGTAACATGAGCTAGGCCTGGGGGAGCGGAGGTGACACCTCGGCCCAGGAGCTAGACAAAGGAAAGGGGCTGAGTGGAGAGGGTGGGGTCAGTCTTCGGTTTAGGAACTGGGTGGTGGGTTTCAGGGGATCCTAGGCTGGAATACAGGCACCCTGAACCCCCCAGATAGGCCAGAGTGAGGGGTCCTGGCTCTGAACACGAGCTCTGCTATATCCTGTGTTCCTGTTGTCCAATAAACCTTCTGTTTTACTGGCTGGCTGAGAGTCACTGTGAGTTCAGGAAGAGGGGTGCAGGGCCGGACTCCCCCACTCTGTGACAACTGGTGGCAGCGGTGGGATCGGTGGCACCCCGTGGACGGCGCTTCCTGCAGTAAGTGACTGGGGCGCAGTAAAACGAAGGGGCGATTCACCCCTGGGAGAGTGTGACCAGAGGGAAGAAGGACTTTGCAGTAACAGGGTCCCCCGGGGGGTCGCAGCGAGCAATCCCAGGGGCAGAGGAGTCTGCAGCTCGACCCTGGCAGAGAGGTGGTGACCTCAAGGACTGGCACACTAGGGGTCCCCCTGGAACCCGTGGGGAGCGGCGAGCACCCCGGCCTGCGAGTGGCCAGCAGGAAGATGTATTCCCAGAAGCGCAAGTGTGAGCTGGTGGAGCTGTGCAAGCAGGGGGGGCTGCGCCATGGAAAGCTCACCAAGGCCCAGCTGATTGCCCGGCTGGAGGAGAGAGATCGCAGGAATGAACCGGTCCCTGTCTCTGAGGGAAGCAGCCGGGCAGATGCAGCGCAGGCACCAGTGTCTGTCCCCGCTGGGAGTGGTCAGCCGGCCGCTGAGGGCTCCCCGAGACCCCCCACCCCTAGGCCTAGGGGGAGGGGGAGGAGGAGCCCAGTGACTACCGAGGGCACCGTGACCCCCCCGGCCAGCAGGGGATCCTCTCGGCGAAGCTCCCCCCCCAGCAGGGGATCGTCCCGGTGACACTCATCCGTGGAGCGACAGCGGCTGGACTGGGAGAGAGCTAAAACGGAGAGAGCTGGAGGAGCGTAAGGAACAGAGGGAACGTGAGGAGAGACAAAGCCAGCGTGAGCTGGAGGAGAAGGAGAACCAGCGTAAACACGAGGAGAGGGAGAAGGAGAAGCAGCGTAAACATGAGCTGGACCTGGCCCGGCTGAGGAGCAGCGGGGCCCCGGCTACGGCGAGTGAGGGGGGACCCAAGCCTACAAAGAGCTTTGATAAAAGCTTCCTGGGGCTGGCAGCGTTCCACCTGGGAAGGAGGGAGGAGGGCCCCAGGTCAGCTCCTCTGGGGGGCGGGATGCTCCGGACCCAGGGTTTTTGGTCTACAGGGTGGGCACGGGGCTACCCCTCCGGAGCGAATGCCTTGTTCCCCTGGAGGTGGATAGGAGGAAGGTCACTGGGTACTGGGACACGGGCGCAGAGGTGACGCTGGCCCGGCCCGAGGTGGTGGCCCCAGATCGGATGGTGCCTGATACCTACCTGACCCTAATGGGCATGAGCGGGATCCCATTCAAGGTGCCTGTGGCGAGGGTGCACCTGAAGTGGGGGGACAAGGAGGGCCCCAAGGATGTGGGGGTGCACCCCCATTTGCCCACAGAGGTGTTAATGGGGGGGGACCTCGAGGCCTGGCCAGGCAATGCCCGGGGTGCCCTGGTCGTGACCCGGAGTCAGAGTCGGCGCAGGGCACTGCACCCTGACAACGGGGAGGGTACTCTGCCCGAGGCGCAGGACCCTAACCTGGTGGGGAGGGAACGCCCAGGGACATGGCCCAGAGAGGCTGCGGCCTCAGTCCCAGCCGGTGAGAGAGAGCAACTCCCCATCCCTGCCCCAGCGGCTGAGTTCCAGGCCGAGGTGCAGAAAGATCCCTCCTTGCGGAAGCTCAGGGACCGGGCCAACCTCAGTGCGGTACAGACCATGAGGAGAGGTTGCAAGGAGAGGTTCCTGTGGGAGAAGGGGTTCCTGTACCGAGAATGGGCTCCCCCCAGGGAAGTGGAGTCATGGGGGATCAGGAGGCAGCTGGTGGTTCCCCAGAAGTTTCGCCACAAGCTGCTGTACCTGGCCCATGACATCCCCCTCGCCGGGCACCAGGGAATCCGGCTCACCGGGCAGAGGCTGCTACAGAACTTTTACTGGCCTGGGGGTCTTTACCCATGTCCGACAGTACTGCCAATCCTGTGACCCCTGCCAGCGGGTGGGGAAGGCCCGGGACAAGGGGAAAGCAGCTCTGAGGCCTTTGCCCATCATAGAAGAGCCTTTCCAGGTGGCCATGGACATAGTGGGACCTCTCAGCAAGGCGACCCGGTCAGGGAAGAAACACATCCTGGTGGTGGTAGATTTCGCCACTCGATACCCCGAGGCGGTGGCCTTGTCCTCTACCGACGCAGACACCGTGGCAGATGCGCTGCTGACCATTTTCAGCTGGGTGGGGTTCCCCAAGGAAGTCTTAACGGACCAGGGGTCCAACTTCATGTCGAAGCTGCACCAGTCCCTGTGGGAGAAATGTGGGGTCCGACCCAGCTGGGCCTCAGCGTACCACCCCCAGACCAACGGGCTGGTGGAGAGGTTCAACGGGACGCTAAAGATGATGCTAAAAATGTTTATGAACCAGCACCCGCAGGACTGGGACAAGTACTTACCTCACCTGCTGTTTGCGTACAGGGAGGTACCCCAGGAATCTACTGGGTTCTCGCCTTTCGAACTGTTGTATGGAAGGCGGGTAAGGGGGCCCCTGGACCTGATGAGAGACGAATGGGAGGGGAAGGCCGCTCCCGATGGAGAGTCGGTGGTGGAGTATGTCCGGACCTTCCGGGAAAGACTTGCCAAGCTCATGGGCCTGGCCAGGGAGAATCTGGCCCGAGCCCAGAGGAAGCAGAAGGTCTGGTATGACCGCACGGCGCGTGTCCGCGCCTTCGCCACCGGGGACCAAGTGATGGTTCTCATCCCCGTGAGAAAGAACAAACTCCAGGTCGCCTGGGAAGGACCCTTCAAGGTTATCAAGCAACTAAATGAGGTAAACTATGTGGTGGAGCTGTCGAACCGGGCGCACCACTGCCGGGTGTACCATGTGAATATGATGAAGCCATATTATGACCGGGGGAATATGGTGTTGGCCGTGTGTGGACGTTGGGAGGAGCCGGGGGATGACCCTTTAGTGGGTCTATTCCCAGGGACAAAGGCTGGTTCCCCCCTGGAGGCGATTCCCCTCTCTGATCAGCTGACCCCGGCCCAGCATGCTGAGATCAGAGGGGTGCTGCATCTGTACCGACAGCTGTTTTCCAACCAGCCTGGGCGCACTAATTTGACTGTCCACCGGGTGGAGACTGGGTCACACACCCCTATAAGATGCTCCCCTTTTCGGGTCACCGGGAAAACTGCCCAGGACCTAGAAAGAGAGGTCAGGGACATGCTGGCCTTGGGGGTGATCCAGCCGTCCGCCAGCCCCTGGGCCTCCCCAGTGGTGCTGGTCCCCAAGAAGGACGGGTCGATCCGGTTCTGTGTGGACTATCGAAAGCTCAATGCCATCACCGTATCTGATGCCTACCCCATGCCCAGGCCTGACGAGCTCCTAGACAAGCTGGGAGGCGCTCGGTACCTCACCACCATGGATCTTACAAAGGGCTACTGGCAAGTGCCGCTGGACGCAGATGCCAGGCTGAAATCGGCCTTTATCACCCCTCTGGGGCTCTACGAGTTTCTGACCCTGCCCTTCGGCCTCAAGGGAGCGCCGGCCACCTTCCAGCGCCTGGTGGATCAGCTGCTGAAGGGGATGGAGAGTTTTGCTGTGGCGTATATTGACGACATCTGCGTCTTCAGCCAGACCTGGGAGGACCACGTGTCCCAGGTTAGACAAGTGCTGGACCGACTCCGGGAGGCTGGACTGACCGTAAAGGCTGAGAAGTGCAAGGTGGGGATGGCTGAAGTATCTTACCTGGGCCATCGGGTGGGGAGCGGCTGCCTAAAGCCAGAACCAGCCAAGGTGGAGGTGATCAGAGACTGGCCCGCTCCCCAGACCAAAAAGCAGGTCCAGGCCTTTATCGGGATGGTGGGGTATTATCGAAGGTTCGTGCCCCACTTTAGCGCCATAGCCGCCCCCATCACTGAGCTGTGCAAGAAGGGGAAGCCAGACAAGGTGGTCTGGACCGAGCAGTGCCAGGAGGCTCTCCAGGCGCTGAAGGAGGCTCTGCTCAGAGGCCCAGTTCTGGCAAACCCAAACTTTGACAAGCCCTTTCTGGTGTTCACCGACGCCTCAGACACGGGCCTGGGGGCGGTGTTGATGCAGGAGGATGAAAAGGGGGAGAGACACCCCATCGTGTACCTGAGCAAGAAGTTGCTCCCCCGGGAGCAGAACTACGCGGCCATCGAGAAGGATGTCTGGCCATGGTGTGGGCCCTTAAGAAACTGGAGCCCTATCTCTTTGGGCGCCACTTCACCGTGTGCACCGACCACTCTCCCCTGCCCTGGCTGCACCAGATGAAAGGAGCCAACGCCAAGCTCCTGAGGTGGAGCCTGCTCCTGCAGGACTTTGACATGGACGTGGTCCACGTGAAGGGAAGTGCCAACCTGATAGCGGACGCGCTGTCCCGGAGAGGGGGCCCCGAACTTCCCCGGGTCACTGGGCAGTGACCCCGCTCAGTTCAGTCTCGGAGGGGGGCTGAGTCTCAGTGATGGAGCAGGGGCTGTCTGTGTGGGGGATGGGAGAGCCAGGGAGGATTTTAGGTGAGATGCAGGTATGCAGACCATAACCTGAGCTAGGCCTGGGGGAGGGGAGGTGACACCTCGGCCCAGGAGCTGGACAAAAGAAAAGGAGCTTAGTGGAGAGGGTGGGGTCAGTCTTCGGTTTGGGAGCTGGGTGGTGGGTTTGCAGGGGAACCTGTGCTGGAATCCAGACACCCTGAACCCCCAGAGAGGCCAGATTGAGGGGTCCTGGCTCTGAACACAAGCTCTGCTGTATCCTGTGCTCCTGTGTCCAATAAACCTTCTGTGTTACTGGCTGGCTGAGAGTCACTGTGGGTCCCAGGAAGAGGGGTGCAGGGCCGGACACCCCCACACTCCGCAACACCTGTACTTCCTCTTCAACGACCTGTCGCACGTGATATGGCAAGGGCCTGGTCGCACCCCCGATCACCACTCCAGGCTCTGTCTGAATTGTATGATGGACGAGGGTGGTGTATCCCGGTTGGGTTTGGAAAGTGCGGGGGGGGGGACGCTTGTAGAAGACACTGGGTCTGTTTGAGTTGTTCCTCAGTCAGCGTCTCTCCGAGCTGGGGCCCTCCGGGGTCCTCTGAACATGTTACCTGGGGACTCAGCTTGGGTTCCGCCAGGTACGAGTTAATTAGGAGTCCCTCTCGCTCCCGCCAGGGTTTGAGAAGGTTAACATGGTACCATTGCGGTTTTTTGCGCCAGTCGGGCTGGTTGATCTCATACATGACAGGCCCGTGACGGACCACGTCATAAGGCCCTTGCCACCGGGCCAGAATCTTTGATTAGCTAGAGGGGAGGAGGAGTAAAACCCAATCCCCTGGTTGGAAGTTGCGAGTTCATGTGTCCCAGTTGTAGGTCTGGGCCTGAGCTTCTTGGGCGACCTTCAAATTCTCCCGCGCCAGGGCCCCAGCCTGCGTAAGGCGCTCCTGGAGCTGGAGTACGTATTTTAAGAGGCCCTGCATGGGTGACGGGGCTTGCTCCCATGTTTCTCTCATCAGGTCCAACAGGCCCTGCAGGCGACGACCATATAGCAATTCAAACAGGGAAAACTTTGTAGAGGACTGGGGCACCTCCCGACCCGCCAGGAGCAAAGGTGGAAGTAACTGGTCCCATCGTCGGAGATCTTCTTGGGGGAACTTGCGTAACATGTCCCTGAGGGTTCGGTTAAACCATTCGATCAACCCATCGGTCTGGGGATGGTAGACCAACGTATGTAGTTGCTTGATCCCCAGCAGCTCACACACCTGCCGTAACAGCTGAGAAGTAAAATTGGTGCCCTAGTGTGACGTTATTGATATAAATGGGAACCATATAGAACATGGGTTGCAACCAAGGTCCTGTGGTGGCACCAAATCCTAAGTAAAGGGGGTCATATAAGGTGTCTAAGACCAGGTTCTGGGTTGCTGGTTATGATTATGCTGTCTGTATGTCTGTGTATCATTTTGTAGTTGAAGTTATAAGTATTGGCTCTGTACTGTCTGTAATTTTGTATTATGCTCTGCCTCTGGGAAGTGTCCCAGACAAAGCTGATGTTAGCCCGGCATAGCTGGCTTGATGGCCCATTAAAGGGCCATCAGCTACACAATTGACCCATGGAGAGAAGGCAGACACGCCTTGTGACTCAGCAAAGTATGCAGAGACTTGTTCATGTGACTGAAAACTCCATATTATTTTTGCTGTAAGTTTCCACCGTGAGGACAAAGGGATTCTTACATCTGGAAAAGTCTATATAAGGCTGATGCATCATCTCCATCTTGTCTTCAATCCTGCTTCTTACCTCTGGAGGGACTTTGCTACAAACTGAAGCTCTGCACAAAGGACTGAAGGACCCATCCCAGTGGGGGATGTTTTCCAGAGACTTAATCTGAACCTGCAGTTTACTCCAGCACTGCTGCAAGCGTGAACTAAGAACTTTGCCATTACTGTATGTAATTGATTCCATTTAACCAATTCTACCTCTCTTCTCTACCTTTTTCCCTTTGTAAATAAACCTTTAGATTTTAGATTCTAAAGGATTGGCAACAGCGTGATTTGTGGGTAAGATCTGATGTGTATATTGACCTGGGTCTGGGGCTTGGTCCTTTGGGATTGAGGGAACCTTTTTCTTTTATTGGGGTGTTGGTTTTCATAACCATTCATCCCCAGGACGAGTGCACTGGTGGTGATACTGGGAGACTGGAGTGTCTAAGGAAATTGCTTGTGTGACTTGTGGTTAGCCAGTGGGGTGAGACCAAAGTCCCTTTTCTCTGGCTGGTTTGGTTTGCCTTAGAGGTGGAAAAACCCCAGCCTAGGGCTGTAACTGCCCTGTTTGAGCAATTGGTCCTGATTTGGCACTCTCAGTTGGGTCCCGCCAGAATCGCTCTGTCACAGTGGCGTAGTCGTGCTTGGATCCACAGAACCAGGTCAATTAAGCTTTGGGTCAGAACCCCACGCTATCCAAATTTTAACTTTGGGATTGAGAGTTTGGTTGGTTAAAGATCAGTGACCATGAGACAGAAAGCATCAGGAAAAGCAAGGAAACTGCAAGCCTTGAGAGACAGCCTGCAGTTTGATTATGAGCAAGAACTGGCAGAAATTCAAATGGAGAAAGAGGCTGAGGAGAAAACTCGACAGATGCAACAGGAGACAGCTAGACTCCAACTCCAAGTCAAAAAAGCAATGGAAGAACAGCAGAGACTGTATCCTCTTGAAAGTCCAGTTTGTAACAATGTTGGTATGTTGTATAACTCTGAGCAGTTGTCTTGGGGTAACCAAATGTACCCCAACAATGCCACCTTTTATGTCAATGCTGTTACTGTGTGTTCAGTAGGGGGTGGCCCCATAAATTGTGCCAGTGCTATGGATGGGAATGGTAATGGAAAATTCATAGAGTGTGTAAAAGTCAATGGTAAAAGCTGTTTAGAGCAAATTATGGCTTCTAACATCACTCTTGTTAAAGCAGATCTGGTCAAAGAGGAAGATTATTTACCAAATCAGAGTGTGAATGTTGTGATCCTCTGTGAGTTTACTGTCCGTGTGCCTTTAGCCAGAATCCACCTTGAGTGGAATGGGGCTCAGCATGAAGTGATAGCTGGCGTCAGGAAGTTATTGCCTAAAGATCTTTTAATTGGGGAAAATGTTAAAGCTTTGTTCAGTCCAGGTAGCCAGTCACAGGAAAGGAATGATCTTAAACCTGTGTCTAGTGTGAGCAATGATTTGCCTGAGGAGGGATGCTCCAAAGGTTTGTCTGTGCAAATAAGCAGTGTGTCTGGGAATGAAGTTTCTGAATGTCTGTCTGATGTCTCAGAAGGAAATCTGGAGTTAGATCAAGAGCAGAAAGATCTCATTGGGGAGGAAAATGTTTCTCAGGTTAAATCCCTAACTGAGGAAGGAGAGGGTAAATTTGTAATGGGTAATGGATTGGTGGCTAGTGCAGCTTGTAGAAGTAAACCTGAAATGGGTAACTGTGATTTGCTAAAAGTAGCTCAGTGTAGTGAAAAGAGCAGCAGCTTATCTGTTGGGAGTGGCAATGTGCCTGGTAGGGAAAGTTTGGAGGAGCCTAGGCAGCCTTGTGAGCTGATGGCTTTGTCTAATCAGCAGTTTGGGAAGGGAGGGATAGTGGAAGATGAGTGTCCATATCCCTTACCTGTGTCCTGTGTGGAGAAATGTGACAGTGAAGGGAATGTGCCTGTCTCTGTCAGGGGTGTTGACTTGCCTATGAAGGGAGCTACCTCGGTCTCCAAGCGGTTGTCTGTGAACAGCCCTGTGTGCTGGGACAAGGGAAATGAGATCCCAAGCTGTGTGTCTGGTAAAGGAGAATGTTTCTCCGGCTCTTCTGTGTCTGTGGAGCAAACAGAAGGGGCCTTTCAGCCTGTAATGGTTGAGGGTGATTCAGTTGTCTCGGAGTTGGTTGTAAATACAGCTAAAGCCCAGGAAGGGAATAGTCCTGAGTTTGTGTCTGCTGGGGAGAATGGCACTGTGACTAGGTTGCATCCAGTTAGTGTCATAGCAAGGTCCCAAAGACCAGACAGTTCTGGTGCTTGTAGTTTGCCAGTTGCTAATGTGTGGTTGGAAAAGGGTGTAGCAACTCTGTCTGATCAGGGTGATACCCTAGCCAGGGCACAAGGAGAGCATGAAGGTGATTTAAGTGTGTTACCTACTGACAGTTTGACAACTTGTAGCAAGAAGGAAAAGATTCCTGAACTTATTCATGGCCAAGGGAAGGAGACTGCTTCTGACCTGTTATCTAGAAAGTTTGTAGGTGTGCCTAAAAGGGGATTGTGTAGAAATCCGCCTGTTGGGCCTAAGGTGATTCTGAATGTAAGTGAGACCCAGAAAGCATCTGGGGTTGCTCAGGGAAGTGTTCCTTTAGAGCAAGCCCTAGGTGAAGAGGGGAAAGGCAGAATTTCTGTGAGGGGTGAATTGCTGCTTAGAGAAGCTCCTAGGGAAGGGAATCCTCATGGTAGCCTGTGCAAGCAGTTTACTGCAACTGAAGGGTGTAAAAGTGATTTAATCAAGAAAGTTTCAGTTCCTAACAGCCAGAAATTTTCGGTTGTGAATGGATCCACTGACTTTCCTTTTGAGAGATCCAGTGTGGGCAGCTTTGGAAAGGTCTCAGGTGGAGTAGAAGCTGTTAAGGAAGTTAAGCAGCCCTATAACCACCTGGCTGTGTGTGGCCAGCTTGTTGGGGAGACAATGGTGTTGGGACAGGAATGTCTCTATGCTGAATCTGTAAGTGAGCAGTCTGTGCTTCAGGATCTGAGGACGGATTCAGTTACTGGCGTTTCAGAGCAGAACAGTTTTATGGCTGAATGCTTGAGGAGGCAGGGGAGAGCAAGCCAGCTCTCACCCTCAGACTCTTTGGATTTGTGTGGTATCTCTGTAAGACAAAGTCCAGCCGTGGAATCCATAGCAGCTAAGAAATTAAAAGCTAGTGTCTGTGTTAATGCAAATTACTTGGCTGGCAGGGAGAAGAAAGACTTGGTAATAGCTGTTAGCACAGAGGGCCCACCCCATCAGCCAGTGAATTCTGTTAAGCAAGAGAAATCAGGGTTTAATCCAGAAGGAAAGAGAAGACTGAATTTTGCAAAGGGAAGCCACAGGTTAACCCTAAAATGCCCAAACTCCAATGGTATTGAGCCAAGGGTGTGGCATGACAAATATGATTGTAAATGGACACTTGCAATGAATGTGTTGTTATTGCTAATGCTAACTTTTGTAACTAATGTGTTGCTATTGCCAAGAACTGTAACAATGTACAATGGGCCTAATCTTTTGGAAAATCCCTGGAACATGTTGAAAGGAATACATGAAAACACACTTTATGGTAAAGGGCCTTGCTATACTGATGTTTCACAGTTAATGCATGTAAACAGTGTTGGAACTTTTCACAGGGGAAAATACATTCCAGACCTGATGTGCTGTATGAAAGGGGAAACTGAGGCACACTACCATATTGCTTTCATGGCTAAATGCCAAGAGTCCTGTACTATGAACAACATCAATATCTACATTGGTTTAATGTTAATTGGGTTCAAAACATTGGCCAAAGCTGGTATGGATAAAGTAGCTGTTTTCTTTAGCTCTTGGCAAGATCACATGAAACATACAGGAACCATGCTGCAAAAGCTAACCAAGTTATACCTTGAGTTTGTAAAGAGATTCATTCATGTTATTGAACATGACTTTGATAAACCATTTCGGTTATACACTGGTGCGGCCTCTAGCCCAACACTAGCTGTAGTGAGACAGACCCAAGGAAAGGGGGCTCTTGGGATGCAGTCGGCGATGTTTTGTCATCCCTTCCTGCATCAATTTTGCGTTGGGGGTGTGACGTTATTGATATAAATGGGAACCATATAGAACATGGGTTGCAACCAAGGTCCTGTAGTGGCACCAAATCCTAAGTAAAGGGGGTCATATAAGGTGTCTAAGACCAGGTTCTGGGTTGCTGGTTATGATTATGCTGTCTGTATGTCTGTGTATCATTTTGTAGTTTAATTATAAGTATTGGCTCTATACTGTCTGTAGTATGCTCTGCCTCTGGGAAGTGTCCCAGACAAAGCTGATGTTAGCCCGGCATAGCTGGCTTGATGGCCCATTAAAGGGCCATCAGCTACACAATTGACCCATGGAGAGAAGGCAGACACGCCTTGTGACTCAGCAAAGTATGCGGGGACTGGCCCATGTGACTCCAGACTCCATTTTATTTTTGCTGTAAGTTTCCACCGTGAGGACAAAGGGATTCTTACATCTGGAAAAGTCTATATAAGGCTGATGCATCATCTCCATCTTGTCTTCAATCCTGCTTCTTACCTCTGGAGGGACTTTGCTACAAACTGAAGCTCTGCACAAAGGACTGAAGGACCCATCCCAGTGGGGGATGTTTTCCAGAGACTTAATCTGAACCTGCAGTTTACTCCAGCACTGCTGCAAGCCTGAACTAAGAACTTTGCCATTACTGTATGTAATTGATTCCATTTAACCAATTCTACCTCTCTTCTCTACCTTTTCCCCTTTGTAAATAAACCTTTAGATTTTAGATTCTAAAGGATTGGCAACAGCGTGATTTGTGGGTAAGATCTGATGTGTATATTGACCTGGGTCTGGGGCTTGGTCCTTTGGGATCGAGAGAACCTTTTTCTTTTATTGGGGTGTTGGTTTTCATAACCATTCATCCCCAGGACGAGTGCACTGGTGGTGATACTGGGAGACTGGAGTGTCTAAGGAAATTGCTTGTGTGACTTGTGGTTAGCCAGTGGGGTGAGACCAAAGTCCTTTTGTCTGGCTGGTTTGGTTTGCCTTAGAGGTGGAAAAACCCCAGCCTAGGGCTGTGACTGCCCTGTTTGAGCAATTGGTCCTGATTTGGCACTCTCAGTTGGGTCCCGCCAGAACAGCTCCGTCACACCTAGTCCATGAGAATCTCCCGGGGCAGGCCTACGCGAGCATAGACCTTCACGAGCTCACCTGCGATGGTGCGGGCCATGATGTTTCAGAAGGGGATTGCCTCTGGAAACCGGGTAGCATAATCCACCATGACCAATACTGAAACTGAATACTGAAACCCGGCAATGCTTTTGGGGAGAGGCCCCACCAGGTCCATGGCCACACACTCGAAGGGGGTTTCGATCAAGGGCATGGGGATCAGGGGAGCCTTGGGGGTCTGTGCAGGAGCAGCCAACTGGCAGTCCAGGCAGGAGTTACAGTAGTTCCTCACATCCTGGTGTATGCCCGGCCAGAAGAAGCACATCAATATCCGGGACAGAGTCTTCTCGTGGCCCAGGTGTCTGGCCACCGGGATGTCGTGGGCTAGTTTCATGATGGCTCGCCGATGGCATTGGGGCACGAGGAGTTGGGTCTGTGACTCCCCCGTGCGGGGGTCCCTCTCAACCCAATAAAGACGCTCCTGCCGCAGCCCAAAGTGTGGCCACTGTGCCGCCCAGTGTGGATCAATGATGGTGCCATTGACCGTGGCCAACTGCTCGTACGCCCGCTTGAGTGTGGGATCGGCCCTTTGATCCCGGCAAAAGTCAGTGTGAAGTGAGGGCTCCCCAATAGCTTCCAGGGAAGAGTCCTCAGATTCTCCCCTCGGCTCGGTAGGGACGGACGCTTCCCCCCCAGCGGGAGCTAGGGCATCAGTGTCTGGCCTCTCTGGTGGCCAGGCAGCTTCTGAGCCCTGGGGTTGGGCTTTTATATTTCCTGCCCTGTGCCTTGACCTCTGGGGGGCGGGCGCAGGCTCCAGTGACTCCGCCCACTTTGGCACCCGGAGGGGCTCGTCCCTCTCTGGGGCGGCTGGGAGCCAGGCTGCCTCACTACAGGGAGACATTTATGGCAGGGTGGGAGGCTGAGGCAAATCTCCTGGCCGCTGATTACTCACAGCCAGACACCAGGGCGATTAGAAGAGCACACCAGGAAGCGGTGCGCATCAGAGAAGCTTTGAAAACCAGTTTCATGACTGGCCAGGCTGTGGTGTGAGAGGTCTGTTTGTTTCTCCTTGATGAAAACCTGACCCCTTAATTGACTCATTCCCTGTAAGCCACCCACCCACCTTCGATCACAGCTTGCTTTCTAAGGAAATAAAGTCACTATCATTTAAAAACCATGTATTCTTTATTAACTGATTATAAAAATAGGAAGAGAACTGACAAGGTAGCCCGGGTGGGGTTTGGAAGGAGGGGAGGAGGGAAGGAAAAGGCCACTTCAAAACGTGTTGAATGACAGCCTTTTGCTTGGGCTGTCCACTGGGGTGGAGTGGGCGGGTGCATGGAGCCTTCCCTCCCACATTCTTACATGTCTGGGTGAGGAGGCTATGGAACATGGGGAAGGTGGTTATACAGGGGCTGCAGTGGCACTCTGTGATCCTGCTGCCATTTCTGAAGCTCCACCACACGCGGGAGCATGTCAGTTTGATCCCACAGTAGCTCCAGCGTTGCATCCTGCCTTCTCTGATCTTCCTGCCACCTCCTCTCATCTCGAGCATCCCTCCTGTCCTTGCGTTCATTGGCGGCTTTCCTGTACTGTGATACTGTGTCCTTCCATTCATTCAAATGAGCTCTTTCACTGCGGGTCGACTGCATGATCTCAGAGAACATTTCATCTCACATGCATTTTTTTTTTTGCTGCCTTATCTGAGAGCCTTCGGGATGGAGGAGGGAGACTCGAAAAATTTGCAGCTGTGGGAGGGAAAAAAGGGAGAGAAGTATTTAAAAAGATACATTTTACAGAACAATGGTTATACTCTTTCACGGTGAACTACACTATTCACATTACATAGCACATGTGATTTCGGTACAAGGTCGCATTTTGCATTTTATATTGAGTGCCTGCGGCTTTGGTGTTAGAGATCACAGACGCAGGGCTGGGCAACAGAATTCGGCTTGCATGCGGCCATGGTAAGCCATTGTCTTTCGGCTTCTGCAGCCTTCATAAAAGCAGCACCCTCCTTTCCCACATACCAAGCAAAGCCCGTTGAGTGCTGCTTCTTTCCTGTTAACGTGCAGCAGCAGAAACCAAACTAGCCCCCCCCTCCCCTCCAATTCTCTGGGATGATCGCTTTACCTCTCCCCCCACTGTGTGACTGGTATCAGGGAAGATCCCTGCTAGCCAAATGCGAACAGCTCAGTGCCAATGCCCCCCTCTCCCCCCACTGCTTGGCTAACTGCGGGGAGGATTTCTTTTCAGCCACAGGCAAACAGCCCAGTAGGAACGGCCACCTCTGTCTCCTTAATTAAATTCCTGTACTTCGACCAGGTTACCATGAACGATATCACTCTCCTGAGGATAACATAGCAAGATAAAGAGCGGATGTTTCTTGAATGCCAGCAAACACCGGGACCATACGCAGCTAGGCTTTGTCGAGCAATGATACCAGATTACTTGCTACATGCATGGCGTGGTCAAGTGTCCTACCATGGAGGACGGAATAAGGCTGCTCTGCCCAGAAAACTTCTGCAAAGGCTTTTGGAGTACCTCCAGGAGAGCTTCATGGAGATGTCCCTGGAGGATTTCCGCTCCATCCCCAGACATGTTAACAGACTTTTCCCGTAGCTGTACTGGCCACGAATGAATCCCAAGTCCTCAGGGCAAATTAATCATTAAAAAACACTTGCATTTAAACCACGTTTTATATTTACAAGGTACACTCACCAGAGGTCCCTTCCATGGCTTCATTGTCTGGGATAATGCCTTGCGAGGGTTCGGAGAGTACTTCACACAGGGTGAGAAAAAGATCTTAGCTGTTGGGGAGAACGGAGTGCTGTGTGCTCTCTGCAAGCTCGTCCTCCTCTTCATTTTCCCCGTCCGCAGAATCCTCAGCCATGGCTGCGATTACCACTCCCACCTCGGAATCCACGGACGGGGTGGGGTAGTGGTGGCGGACCCCCCCAGAATTGCATGCAGCTCAGCGTAGAAGTGGCATGTTTGTGGCCCTGCCCCGGACCTTCCGTTTGCTTCTTTGTGTAACCAGAGTCAGGATGAGCTCTACCCTGACATCTGGTGGTAGATTATGGGGAGTGCAGAAAGAAGTTTCGAGTATTCGCATTAGCATTTCAGTTATTTGCATTGGCACTCCCACCCCACTTAGCATACCACACAGCAGCCTGGGATGGTTATTTTCACAGCTGTGGGAGCCCCAATTTTGTTGTTATTGGGGCAGGAGCAATAAAATGTTGTCACCCCGATTAAGTAAATGAGGAACTACAAAACTGTCTTATGATAAAGGGTTTCATTGTCAACTAAATAGCACTTGCTAGACAAGGGACATGGGTTCCAAAACCCAGTCAGGAGAGAGAGAGAGGCTGGGGGCAGAGAGCTGTACTTAGTGGCACAGGTGTCTTGTGTGAGCCAGAAGCACCAGTTCCCCCTGTGCCTCTCTCCACGGTGGAATGTCAGAGTTAATTTTTTATTCCCTTAAGAATCTAAATGCAGGTTACTGAGCTGAACTCACTGGCACTGGGGCTCCCCTACTATGAGCTGGAATCACTAAGAGCTGAAATCACTAAAGAGCAGGACTTGCTGAGCTGAGAGCACTGAGTACTGTGCTAACGAGTGGGGGAGCCTGAAGCAATACCGTGGAGCAGAGCAGCTGGCAGAGCGGAGTGGAGCAGTTGGTGCAGCCACTGGGTGAGTGGAGCCGAGCAGCTCGCGAGGATGGCTGGAGTGGCTCACAGGACAGCTGGTGGACCAGAGCAGCTGGCAGAGCGGAGCAGCCCACAGAGCAAGCGGAGCTGAGCTGTTTGCGGAGATGACTAGTGGAAGCAGAACCCCACGAAGAGGCAGAGCAGTTGGCCCCGAAACCACGTAAGGTGCCCCTTTCTACCCAGGCTGGGGAGGGGGACCTCTGCAGAGAGACTCTTGAACTCTGGGGCTGCACTGACCCGGGACAGAGACTTTTGGGATTGTGGGACTTTTGGGACTGTGGGTGATTTGGGGGTTGCTGGACTCAAGGGCCCAGAGAGAAGGATACGGCCCAATTTGCTGGGGTGGGTCTTTGCTCACGGTTTGACCTATGAAGTCTAGCTGAGGTATTTTCCCAATTTAATGCTTGTTGTTTATCATGTAATTAAATCATTTCTGCTACACCAAAACTCTGTGCTTGTGAGAGGGGAAGTATTGCCTCCTCGAGGAGCCCAGGGGTGTGTGTAAGGTTTTCCCAGGTCACTGGGTGGGGGCTCGAGCTGGTTTTGCATTATGTTGTGGGGAAGGGACCCCTATGTATTGAACCTGGCCCTTGCTGCTATCGTTTTGGCCCGGCAGAAGGGTTACATTTTGTTTTCTGGTAGGCTTGTCTGAGCTCCTTAACTTTCACACGGCACTGTACTGAGTCCCTGGTGTGGCCTCTCTGCATCATGGCCTTGGAAATTTTTTCAATTTTTTTGGCATTTTGTCTTTTGGAACGGAGTTATGTTAGCACAGAATCCTCTCCCCATGCAGCAATCAGATCCAGTACCTCCCGTGCGGTCCATGCTGGAGCTCTTTTTCGATTCTCAGAATGCATAGTTACCTGTGCTGATGAGCTCTCTACGCTGGGCAAACAGGAAATGAAATTCAAAAGTTCGCTGGGCTTTTCCTGTCTATCTGGCCAGTGCATCAGAGTTCAGATTGCTGTCCAGAATGGTGCACTGTGGGATAGCTCCCGGAGGCCAATACCATTGTCACAGAGTGTGGGGGACACAAGGCCCTGCACCCCCAGCTTCCTGCAATTCACCAGGACTCTCAGCCAGCCAGGAAAGCTGTCGTTATTTGGACGACAGGAACACAGTCCAAGACAGATCTTGCCGGTACAGACAGCAGGACCCCCTTCAGTTAGGTCCATCTGGGGGCCCCAGGGAGGCCACAGCCCCACTGGGAAGCCCAAGCCCTGTCAGGGCTCCCCTCCATTTCCCAGCCAGCTTCAAAACTGAAAACCCCCTCCAGCCCCTCCTCTCTGGGCTTTGTCTCTTTCCCGGGCCAGGAGATCACCTGATCTCTTTGTCTCCAACACCTTCAGCTGGCACCTTGCAGGGCGGGGGCCCAGGCCATCAGTTGCTAGGAGACAGGGTCAGGCATTTAGGTGCACTGGCTCCTTCCTCTGCAGCAATCACACACCCTGATCCCACCACCTAGATATTAAGAACTGCCTAGGGGACACTGAGGCACCAACACTGTATTCAGAGAAAACATTAAGAGCATTCCTAGTTCATCACAACCATCGAATTGCAGCCACACTAACCCTAATTTGAACCGGCAATGTCGATTTCAGCGCTAGTCCCCTCGTCGGGGAGGAGTACAGAAATCGATTTTAAGAGCCCTTTATGTCAAAGTAAAGGGCTTCGTTGTGTGGACTGGTGCAAGATTAATTCAATTTAGCGCTGCTAAATTCAACCTAAACTCGTAGTGTAGACCAGGAAAGACGCAGTCTCCTTAGGCATTCCAGCCTTTGTTTGCCCTCCCGGAGACACAACCGTATGAGGAGTGGCTACTGAACACCAGTTTCATCAGACAAAGGGTTCAAGAGATCAGGCACAGAGCCAGGCCAAACGAACTCAGCTCTTACCCAATAACCACGCCGCTGCCAGCCTGTTAGTAGCTAATATCTAAAGGTTTATTCATAGAGAAGAGAAGACGACGAGCGTTACACATGGTTAATAGCTCATATGCCGACAACAATGGCGTGTTCTTGGATCAGGCCTGTAGCAGGGATGGACTAGACGGCTGGCTTGTAAAGCCTTGTAGCCAACTTCCAAAAGACTGGATGGGCCTCAGTCACAGTTCAAATGACCCTCGTAGCTGTAAATCCACAGTCCGGAGAATCAGAGCAGGACACGAAGACCAATTGCAGATGTCTCAGGGTCTTTTATGGCCTCTGCCAGGTGCTGGGAATTTTACGGTCCCAAACACAGCCCACAGGCACAGTCTGTGGAAAATTACCGGCCCAAGATGGAGTCCAGGGTCACCTGAGTACGTCACATGAGTCTCAGCGGCAGCCATTGCCCGGATTCTGGCTGGGGCACCCGCAGGAAGGCTCACTCACCTGGCAGGACCAGCTCCCTCTAGGGTTAGGGGCGTCTCCTTTAACGGGCCATCGAACTCGAACAGTCCAGTCACGTTGTGCTGCCTAGACTGGATGTAACCTGCCTGGGGGTGTTACCTCAGGAACAGACACAGGGGCTGAGGCCTTGTCTACACGCACATTTGACAGCGCTCTAACTTGCTGGCTCAGGGGCAGGGGCGGCTCTAGATTTTCTGCCACCCCAAGCACGTCTGTCAGGCGGCTTTCGGTGGCACGCCTGCGGGAGGTCCCTCGGTCCTATGGCTTCGGCGTACCTGCCGCTGAATTGCCACCAAAGCCACGGGACCACGGACCTCAGGTTTGCTGCTGAAGGCTGCCTGACAGCCGTGCTTGGGGCACTGGTGCCTGGAGCTGCCGCTGCTCAGGGGTATGAAAAATCACCCCCCTGAGCGCAGCAAGTCTGAGCGCTGTAAAGCGCTCGTGTGGACAGGCTCCCGGCGCTCGGAGCGACTCCCCTCGCGGCGGTGAGTTACCAGGAGCGCTGGGAGAGCTGTCTCACGCACAACCACACTCGTGCACTCGCACATCAACGTGCTGCCGCGGGAGCGCTCAGAGGGCAGCGCTTTGAAGTCTCTCGTGTAGCCGTAGCCTGAGTCACACTTAGCAGCTTAAAGCGCCTTTACGGGACGGTGTGGCCGCGCTCTCCGGTGGTTTGTCTGAGTGGGTCTGGTCTGAGGTGAACACACTGACACACAACGCAGAGCACACACAGGAGGCTCAGGCCCAGTCCCCTAAAGTTGTGTAAAGGGTCACAAACAGGGTTCCCTGATCTCGAACCACCTCATTCTGGGCCAGTGAATGGGGGATGGGGGCTGTGACGGTATTGATATAAATGGGGACCATATAGAACATGGGTTGCAACCAAGGTCCTGTAGTGGCACCAAATCCTAAGTAAAGGGGGTCATATAAGGTGTCTAAGACCAGGTTCTGGGTTGCTGGTTATGATTATGCTGTCTGTATGTCTGTGTATCATTTTGTAGTTGAAGTTATAAGTATTGGCTCTGTACTGTCTGTATTTTGTATTATGCTCTGCCTCTGGGAAGTGTCCCAGACAAGCTGATGTCAGCCCTGCCTAGCTGGCTTGATGGCCCATTAAGGGCCATCGGCTACACAATTGACCCATGGAGAGAAGGCAGACACGCCTTGTGACTCAGCAAAGTATGCAGAAACTTGTTCATGTGACTGAAAACTCCATATTGTTTTTGCTGTAAGTTTCCACCGTGAGGACAAAGGGATTCTTACACCTGGAAAAGTCTATATAAGGCTGATGCATCATCTCCATCTTGTCTTCAATCCTGCTTCTGACCTCTGGAGGGACTTTGCTACAAACTGAAGCTTTACACAGGGGACTGAGGACCCATCCCAGCGGGGGATGTATTCCAGAGACTTAAATTGAACCTGCAGTTTACTCCATCACTGCTGCAAGCCTGAACTAAGAACTTTGCCATTACTGTATGTAATTGATTCCATTTAACCAATTCTACCTCTCTTCTCTACCTTTTTCCCTTTGTAAATAAACCTTTAGATTTTAGATTCTAAAGGATTGGCAACAGCGTGATTTGTGGGTAAGATCTGATGTGTATATTGACCTGGGTCTGGGGCTTGGTCCTTTGGGATCGAGAGAACCTTTTTCTTTTATTGGGGTGTTGGTTTTCATAACCATTTATCCCCAGGACGAGTGCACTGGTGGTGATACTGGGAGACTGGAGTGTCTAAGGAAATTGCTTGTGTGACTTGTGGTTAGCCAGTGGGGTGAGACCAAAGTCCTTTTGTCTGGCTGGTTTGGTTTGCCTTAGAGGTGGAAAAACCCCAGCCTAGGGCTGTAACTGCCCTGTTTGAGCAATTGGTCCTGATTTGGCACTCTCAGTTGGGTCCCGCCAGAATTGCTCCGTCACAGGGGCTACACATATAAGCAAGATATCCACACTTAGCAATTCACAACTTTCCCAGTGACGCCGGACATGACGTGCTTGGTACAAGTTCTCTTGCAGTTGTAGCACAGTGGCAACACCAGTGCTGTGCACGCTCACACGTCGATCACACAGCATCACAAGGGGTCAGTTTGTTCTCTCCTCTCCCAGCGGTTTGCAGCTGGCTCTGTCTCCCCAGCACCGGCCGTGGCGTGAGTGCAGGACAGTCAAAAAACGGACGTGTCTCCATCGAGAGGGGGGCCACCTGGAGGGAGGAACAGAACAGGAATGAGGCCTCTGCCTGGGGACCTTGTGAACACCCCAGACTCAGCCCCACTAGCTAAACTCCCCACCCTGCCCAGGCCCTGCCAGCCACAGAACAGACCCTGCTGGAGACGGGGAGAAACCACCCCATGGCCTCACCCAGGTGGGTGCCGGGTTCTGGGGGGCCCGGAGCTCGCTGCCTGCCCCTGTAATCCCGGGACACACCGAGCTCAGACCTGTAACTGCCCCAGGCTGGGTATTGGGGAACCAGCCCCCCCGTTCCTGAGCTGTTCGTTAGCTCTTCCCTGCCCAGGCCAGAGAACCAGGCTGCCAGCGTGGTCAGGTATTGGCCCCCCAAGCGCTGATGGTGAGGGGTGTGGAGAGCGGAGATATGTCCCACGCTGGCTGATAAAGGGGAGAGTTAAATGCGTCTCTCCAGAGAACTGACTCCAGCGCCGCTGGGAAAGGGGGCGGGTGGGGACAGACAGAGCTGAGCTCCCACGAGACGCCCATGTCCCGGCTCTAGTATTAAATCCCACGCACCCGAACGAGGAAGCACCAGGCATGGGCCAGGAATCCCGCAGGGCTTGTAATGTGTTTGTAACGGCTGAGCCCAGGAGGACCTGTTGACAGGTGACTGTAGCTCAGCTACCCACTGTGAGGAGGGGATCACCAGCTTCTCCTTAAATGCCAGGGAATCCTTCCCTCCATGGGGTAACGGGGCGACCCCCCTGCCCCAGGCTGCTCTGGGCGATGCTGGCACACACGGTATTTACTACCAGCTGCACAGGGGTTTTCATTCTATACCTTTGCTAAAGTTCCTGTGAGGTTTGACCTCTGAGGTGACTTGTAAAGTCTGGGCAGGATCCCTGCAGCTGGGGAGGAATGAACCAGAACAAACAAATCTCTGGCCCTGGTGTGAAAAGCTCCCGGCCCCACTGACGGAGCAGGGCTGCCGCCGAAGGTGCTGACAATCTCACCGCGCTCTGCGTTGAGCTGCACACAGGCTAGGGACCCGGAGAGCCGTGTGTACGGGAGGGCAGGAGCTCACAGGGACAGAGTGGGGGTGTATCAGCAGGGAGGTGAGTGTCCCATTTGCAGCGTGTCCGTATCTGGCTGGGCACGTCCACACAGCAGCCAGAAGGGGTCGGTCCCAGCGGGGACAGACAGACGCGCTGGGGGCTAAAAATAGCCGCGTGGCTGCAGGAGCTCGAGCCAGTCACCGGAGTACGGCCCTGCCTGGCCCCTGGGGGCGCACTCGGCGCTAGCCTGGCCCCCCACCTGTGCTGCAGTGGCCACACGGCTATTGTCAGGCAGTAGCTGGAGCAGACTGAGTGTGTGTCTGTCGACCCAGGCTGGGCATGGCGCTTCCCAGCAGCTGGGCACACCCCTGCCAGGCCCCAGGAGCTCCCCAGTGCAGTGCCGAGTCTGTAACCGTCCCTGGACACGTGTTGTGGGAGCTTCAGGGGACAGCTCAGAGCTGCCCCAGAACTTGGCGCTTCCTGGCTTTGTAGGGTTCATCCTGGGGTGGGGTGGGGGTGGGGGTTGGGGGGAATCCTGTGTAACCAGCCTTCCTATCTCTCAAACAGATTGTAGGGTTGTTTAAGGACTTTTCTGTGCCTAACGCAGTCACCGAAGGGGGGAAGGGGTGGGTTGGAAGTGGTGCTGTGTGGGCATATGGAAGGTGCGGGAGATGCTGGAGGCAGACAGTGGGGGAGGCTGATGGTGCTGGGTGGGGGGGTCAGTGTGTCGGTCTTTACCCCCTAACTCCACCCAGTGGTGCCGGCCTTGTGCTGGTGAGGGGAGCCCATCCAGTGCTGCGTCTGGTCCCTACGCCTGCCACAGCCCCTCGGAGCAGACGAGCCCCCAGCACCGGAGCTGGGAGGGAGCATCTCTGCCCCAGGCCCCCCACCTGCTGCTGCTCCCCAGGCGTGAGCTGGGGCTCATGGCACAGATGTCGCCTCACAATTTCCTGCCCAGTTTTCCAGCCAAGGAGCACCGGGGGGCCTTCTTCTGTGAGGGCAGCCTGGCTACTGCTGTATGGAAGCCATGGGAGAGGGTGGCCATCTTTGGTAGGGGCAGCCTCATTTTCATGTGGTCGGCCATCTTTCCTGAGGGCAGCCGGTAGATTCAGTGCCATTGGAACAACAGGGGACAGCCGCCATCTTTACTGTGGGCGGCCTGGCCTGTGGAAAAGGGGCCGTCTCTGCTGAGGTTTGAGTAGCTTCAACCCCAGGAGGTGGCGTCAGTCCCATGGCGCGGTGTGGGGAGCAGCAGCTCTCCCGGGCAAGGGCCAGTTGTGCCCATAGAGCAAGGACTGGAAACAGCCATTAATCACTTTGCTTAATTACAGCTAAATGTCATCACCTGTCCCTTTGCCGCTAGTTCTCCATGGGGTTTAGTCATGGGAAGGAGACAGACCCAGCTGTTATTAGCAAACGGTGTCAACAAAGGTCAGACACGTTAGGTAAACCCTTCTCAGAGGCGCCGTTCCCATTCCCGAACCAGATCCCAGATTTAGCTGAAATTGCCCAGGGCCACGTTCCCCAGCACTCGGCACCAACATACCGAGCTCTCCTGGGAATCTCGCCACTTACTCTGGTGCCTAAATGGGAGCTGCGCCATCCCTGGCCTGTTCCCTTGCCGGTGTGGCTCGGGCCGTGTCATTCTGTGTCGTTGTGGTGCCTTTGTGTGTGTCATTCTCTGACTTGGTCTCAGCCCCACCATCTCCCCCTGCGTTGCCTTTTGGTGCCGTGTCACCTGCCCCCTCCTCCACCAGTGGGCCAGTCACAGCAGCCACCCCCGGGCTACTCGCGGGCTCTGCGTCTCGACTCCTGTTCTCAGATGCGGATGGTTTGGTTGGTGCAGAATCTGCATGTGCTAGAAAACAAACCGAGCGGGGGGGTGAGTCGCTGAGGGGGCCCCACGGGGTCACATCCTTCGGCAGAACCGGAGCCCCCGGGTTACCCTGAGACTGGCACGGCCACAGGCTGCCCCCAGGTCCCACAGCCCCTGCCCAGGCCGGCTGGAGGAGTTTGTTTCTGTGGGGCCAGTCGCTGCTGAGAGCCCCCAGCGGGGGAGGGGCACGCTCAGGGTCAGGGACCCTGCCAGACTGAAACTACAAACCAGCGTTACCAGCTCCCAGCAAATCCCGTCTCCTGCCCCAGGCTGGGTCCCCGCTGTGTTACCCACCCCGGCTCCGCGGCGCTGCCCCCCGGGAGCCCCTCTGCCACGGCCCAGCCCCCGAGCCCGGCCGGAGCCCGGCTGAGCCCGGTCAGTCACTGTCTGATCAGAGCTTCCAGCTCTCAGCTCCCCCCACTGCCAGCCGGGCTCCCCCCACTTTCCATCCTCCTGGCTGGGCACTGGGCTCACCTGCCCCCCTGAACCCCCACATTCACCCTGCCCCACTGCTGAGCTCTGTGCCCCCACCTGGACAAGGGACCCTTCTGCCCCCACCCCTCTGCTCTCCCGATCCTTCCCCGGCCTCTCCTGAGCGCAGCATCCGCGGGGGCAGCCCGAGGTCCGGGGCCGTATCACGGCGTTTGTTGGGGCAGGCGCGTGACTCTCGCCTCAGGGGTCTCTGCTCTGGGCACTGCGGTGCTTTGGGAGACCCCCGTAGGGAACAGCCGGCAGCACCGGCTCTGCGGCCATGGCAGAGCTGGGCACAGCTGGGAGCATGTGCTTACACGGGGCAGAGGGGGCAGATTGTCACCTAACCTGCCTGCGCATGGGCCAGGACGAGTGATGGGACCAGGGCTAGTGACTCCGGCCCCAGAGCGGGATGGCTGCCGTCACTGCTGGGCGGGACAGTGTCTGCCGGGGGGGCAAGATGTGCCGGGTCTGTGACATGAGCCTGTCGGGGCACTGCAGTACTGAAATGTATCCAGTGCTGGGGGGTCGCACACCGCATAGCTTGTGTCGGCTGAGTGCCTCGCACCCAGCCAGGGGCTCCTCGCATCTCCCCACACCCCCCATAAGCGCCCTGGTGCCCCCAACCCCTCTGTTTCAGAGACAACCTACCCCTGCCCCACAGGGCAGGGTTCTGTGTGCTCCCCTGCCCTCCATCTCCCCCTTCCCCCCATTCCAGGGTCTCTGTGCCCCCCAATTCCCTACACCAAGGGGTCCCCATTCTCCTCACCGTGTCAGGAGTTCTATGTCTCTCTCTTCCCTCCACCCCAAAGTACCTCTTGTCCCTCAGACTGAAAGAGAGGGATGGGTGGCCCCTGCTCTGCCCCAGGCCCCGCCCCACCCCTGCTCTGCCCTAGGCTCTGCCCCCCCCCCTTTCCCCAGACCCCGTCTCACCTCTTCCCGCCCACTCCCCTGAGTATAGCCCATCCCCACTCCTCCCCCTCCCCTCAGCGCCTCCTGCTCGCTACTGAACAGCTGATCTGTGGCAGGCAGGAGCAGCTGGGAGGGAGGGGGAGGAGTTGATTGATGCGCTTGGGGGGCGGGGGAGCTGGCTGCCAGGCAGTGCTAAGCACCTGCTAATCCCCGGGTGCTCTAGGGCTGGAGTTGGTGCCTATGCAGCTGTTATTAGCAAAAAGTGTCAACAAAGGTCAGACACTTTAGGTAAACCCTTCTCAGAGGTGCTGTTCCCATTCCCGAACCAGATCCCAGATTTAGCTGACATTCCCTAGACAATTCCTGCTTTGCCCTCAGACCCTGGGCTGTGAGTCTGGGGAGGACACACTGTTCTCCTGCGAATCATGAGGGGGAGTCCCTGCCTTAAGTGGGAAACTGAACCCAGTTTAACCAGAGGGGCTGCTGCACCCGCCCACCAATTCTCTGCAGACCTGACACCCTCTTTCCCCAGCGCTGGGGGAACCTGCAAGCAGCCAATGGGCAAGTCCCCAAACGATCCAGGAACCTCCCCACGCGCTGGGAACCGGCCGGAGGAGGCTCAGCCCAAAGCGACGCTTTGTCTGGACGCTCCAAGTGCCTGAGAGCAGAGACCTCCTCAGCCACAACCACCCCAGCGTCAGTGCGGCGCTGCCCGGCCCCGCTCGCTCGTACCTCGCAGCTCCAGCGGCCCCGTGGATTTTCCTTCAGGCTCCTGCAGGGTTTCATGTTCCACAGAACACCGGTACTCTGCCCCGTCGTCCTCGGGCAGCATGGGGGTGAAGTGGAGCCGGGACATCACGAAGTAGGATTTCCTGTCTGGCGCGGCTGTGGGGTCTGGGGTGACAATGTCGTGGGTGTCCGGCTTGTCTAAGCACCTGAACTCCGACTCTCCCCTTCCCCGTCGGTGCCAGGTCACGCTCAGCTCCTTGGGGTAGAACCTGGATATGTAGCAGCTCAGTGTGACCTGCTCCCCGGGGGTCAGGACCTGCGGCCGGGAGATCTCGCGAAGAACTGGAGCTTGTGATGGCTCTAGAATGTGTGGAAATTGCACATCATAGCAACAGCACCTGAGGTCTGACACACGCCCCCCGTCACCATCTGGTCTGACCTGGCTCCGTGTCCTGACCAGCCTCTGCCAGGCCGTCCCCTCACCCAGCGAGAGCTCCCCTGAATGACCCCTGTGACACCCACAGCCTCAGGGGTGCTGGGGTTACCCGGGAGAGGGGTCAGGAGTCAGTGTGGGGCCACAACTGCCCTCACGGTGGGGGTCAGTTGAGCTCACAACCCCTCTGCCTGCAGGCGTTACGCAAACCCACTTCCCTGCACACGCAAACAAGCCAGACTGCTCCAGTCACCAGCGAGCTCAGATGTGGCACCAGATGGTCAGAGGAGCCCAGGGCCACGTTCCCCAGCACTCGGCACCAACATACCGAGCTCTCCTGGGAATCTCGCCACTTACTCTGGTGCCTAAATGGGAGCTGAGCTGAGCAGTTTGGAAAAGGGGCCTTGGAAACTGACCTGCCACACGCAGCTCCCCAGTGCGTCTCTCCAGGGGGATCTCTAGGGTGACGTGTCCCACCCGGCAGACGTACTCGGCCCCCTGGTCTCTCTGCACCGAGGGGGTGAAGCTGAGTCTCGTCTCCTGCTGGAAGCTTTTTCCGTCCTGTGTGTGGGGAGCTCCGGGCTCGATTCTGTACTCGGCAGAGTTTTCTAGAGGAACCAGGATGTCTCCCTTGCTCTTTTCCTCAAATCGAGCACTTATGGTTGATCTCTGCGTTCTGAGCCAGGCCACACTCAGCGCCCCGGGGAAATGTCCCGTCATGCGGCAGCTCAGGGTGATTTCCTTCCCCGCTGTCACTGACTCGGGTTGGGAGATTTCTGACACGGCTGGGGCTGAGGAATGAAACATCCAGAGACAGTTACAGGCCCCGTAAGGGGGAGACGGGGCCTGGTGGGAGCTGATCCCCACTCACTTCAGACAGGAGAGATCTGACCCCTTATTTCCCAGCACCATCTAGTATTGGTGCAGTACCCCCAAGGAAACTGAGGCACACCCCATGTTAGCAGAAGACAGTAAAACTAGTAAAACTCCCATGCAACATTACCAGGTTAATACTCCCTATTCTGTCACACCTGGTACCCCATAAAATCACCCCGTGTGTGACACTGTTACTCCCCGACCCATCGGTGTCTCCAGCCGGAAAGGGGGACAAGGAATATTAGCTCCCAAAGCTCCTTCATCCCTCAGGGACCCCGCGGGGGGCAGCGACTCCTGCTCATTTCCCGTCCAACCCCAGGGAGCCCCCTCACCTGTGTCCTCGGCTCTGATCTCTCTCTCGATTGGGGGCTCTTGGGGGCTTTGCTGAACGGACACTCGGACTCTGAGTCCCAGACGGTTCAGTTCCCGGCTGGGGATTCTCCAGACGCTGGTAGCACTGAACGTGAGATCCGGGTTCTCGTTGTAGTCGGTTGGTTCAGACTTTTCCCAGCTTTTCCCATCACAGCTCCACTGGATCTGGTGAATCCCCCTGGGGTAAAAGTTCTGGAGCTGGACAGTAAACGGCACCTCGTCCCGGGGCTCCCAGTGCGGTAACACCTGGATTTCAGACACCTGTGGCTGGGCTGGGGGGGACAGCAGGAGCGTCGGTGACAGCAGGGGCTGGGGAGCTGAGGGATTTACCCCACATTGGGATCCCATAGCGGGAAATCTCTGCCCTGGTCACTGTGTAATTCACAATCCTTTGTCCGTTTGTTCCTCCTGCTTCCGACCCCCCTGGGGAACCAGAGACTGGGCAGCGGAGCGGGTGGGGAGCTTAGACCTCTGCTTGTTCCCCTCAAACCTCCATCCCCTCCCATCCGAGCCCCCCATCACCGAGGGGAGACCGGGGACGGACTCCAGCCCAGCAACCTCCCACCCTTCACCCTGGCTCAGCTGGGCAGGTGGGGCAGGTAGAGACCTGAAATCAGAGCGACACCCCACCCCAGACCGGCTCCCCCAGCCCTCACCGGCGACGTTCTCAGCGAGCAGAGAGCAGCCCCAGGCCCCCCAGCCCCCGGAGACCGAACGCCTCTCGCCCAGCGTCTCCTGATGCCCTCCAGGCCCAGCAACCCTGCAGGCAGGACGGGATCCCCCCATGAGGGGGAACTCAGCCCTGGGGACCATAGGCGCCAACTTTCTCCGGCACCATTGGGTGCCCGTGCCCCTCCACCCCTTTCCCCGCCCCTGGCCCCACCCCCATTCCAACCCCATCCCCAAAGTCCCTGCCCTAACTCCGCCCCCTCCCTGCCCCTATTGGATCCCTTCCCCAAATCCCCGCCCCAGCCCCGCCTCTTCCCCCAGTGCTCTGCGTTCCCCATCTCCCCCCCTGCAAATCAGCTGTTTCGGGTGCCAGCGCTGGGAGGGAGGGAGGGGGGAGAAGCAGGACGCGGTGGCGCGCTCCCGGCCGAGGCAGAAGCAGAGGTGAACTGGAGCAGGGGGGCAGGGCGAGGCCACGGGGAGCTGCCGTTGGGTGCTGAGCACCCACCAATTTTTTTCCGTGGGTGCTCCAGCCCCGGAGCACCCACAGAGTCAGCGCCTATGCTGGGGACACTCACCCCACAGCTGGATCTCCCCAGACTCTCGCTGCTCTCGGATCCCTCTGGACTTGTGGTGGAAGCTGCACCTGACCCGGGCCCCGTCGTCCTGCACCGTGGGGGTGAAGCTCAGGGAGGCCGTGAGGCAGGTCCCTGATCTCTCCTGTAAAAACACAATGAGGAGTCCAGTGGCACCTTAGAGACTAACAGATTGATTTGGGCATAAGCTTTCATGGTAAAACCCCACTTCTTCAGCTGCACGGAGTGAAAATTACAGCTACGGGGCTAGATGTACCTGCACATGGAGAGAAGGGAGTTACCTTACAAGGGGATCTCTCCTGTGTCGCTCTCCAGCGCTGGGGCTGGGGCTGTAACAGCAGCTGGTGCTCAGGCCGCTCCCCGGCCTCGCTGACCCCGTCAGTCCCGATCACCGTCCTGTCCTCCCCGTGTATCCGCTCCCACATCACAGCCGTGTCCTTGGGGAACGTCCCCTCCATGGCGCAGCTCAGGGTCACCTCCTGTCCCAGGAGACACCGCGCCGGCCCCAGCACCTCGGAGACGGAGTAGGGGGGTCCCCTGCCTGGGGCCAGAGTGACACGCAGAGTCAGTGGGGGGGGGGTCTGGGAGATGCATCCAGCCGGAGCTTGGGGCCTGGGATGATTTAGTTGGGGTTGGTCCTGCTTTGAGCAGGGGGTTGGACTAGATACCTCCTGAGGTCCCTTCCAGCCCTGAGATTCTAGGATTCTAGCAGAGGAGGGGCTGGAGGGGGTGTCAGTCTGGAGCTAGCTGGGGACGAGGAGTGAGGGCAGACGTGGGGGTCTGGCTCACTGCCCCCCAGAATGGACCCGGCTGAGGGGTCCGGCTCGCGGTACCTACAAGCTCTGTGTTAGACCCTGTTCCTGTCATCGAATAAATCTCTGTGTTACTGGCTGGCTAAGAGTCACGTCTGACTGCGCAGTGGGGGGGCAGGACCCTGTGGCCCCCCAGGACCCCACCTGGGTGGACTCACTGGGGGAAGTGCACGGAGGGGCAGAGGATGCTGAATGCTCCCAGGAGAGACCCAGGAGGTGAAGCCGTGGGAGCTTCTTGCCCTGCAGACAGGCTGCTCCAAGGGGGAGGAGGCTCCCCAGAGCCCTGCCTGGCTTGGTGGGGAGCAGCTCCAGAGCAGCGCCCGGGGACCCCGTGACACACACCCCCACCCAGATTTCTGATTGGGCTCCCGGGGGAAGGAAGGAGGAGGGAAGGAGACGGGCTCCCTTTTCCCACTGCACCTGCCCCCTGGCATGCTGGGCCCTGGCAGGGAGCAGACGGGGTGGCCCCCACCTGTCCGGTTGGGGTCTCTCTTTGGCATAAGAACATAAGAACATAAGAACATAAGAAAGGCCGTACGGGGTCAGACCAAAGGTCCATCTAGCCCAGTATCTGTCTACTGACAGTGGCCAATGCCAGGTGCCCCTGAGGGAGTGAACCTAACAGGCAATGATCAAGTGATCTCTCTCCTGCCATCCATCTCCATCCTCTGATGAACAGAGGCTAGGGACACCATTCTTACCCATCCTGGCTAATAGCCATTTATGGACTTAGCCACCATGAATTTATCCAGTCCCCTTTTAAACATTGTTATAGTCCAGCCTTCACAACCTCCTCAGGTAAGGAGTTCCACAAGTTGACTGTGCGCTGCGTGAAGAAGAACTTCCTTTTATTTGTTTTAAACCTGCTGCCTATTAATTTCATTTGGTGACCCCTAGTTCTTGTATTATGGGAATAAGTAAATAACTTTTCCTTATCCACTTTCTCCACATCACTCATGATTTTATATGCCTCTATCATGTCCCCCCTTAGTCTCCTCTTTTCCAAGCTGCGCAGCCCGTCAGAGACCCAGAGCAGCTGGCGTGAGAACCGGCTCCCATGGGCGCCAACTTATATGGGCTCTTGGAGCTAAAGCCCCAGGAATATTCATAATCAGGGGCTCTGCTCCACCAATATTTGGAGCTAGATTTTTCCCCCTCCCCGGAGCTTCCCTGCCTGAATGTAAAGAGAGCGCACAGCGCGTCTCTCTCTCCTTTGCTGCTGCTGCCGTAGCCTAAGGGCTGCAGCATTAGCATAAGAGGAATGTGCTAACGACTGCTGAAGCACTCAGGAGGGGGAGGGGAGTGGAGGGGGCCTCCCCTCTCCTGCCCCTACCTGGAGGAGACACAAACGGGCCAGGAGACAGACATCATTCACCTTAGCAGCTGCTGGGGCTTCCGTGAGTGTTTGACCCTATGATTTTTTATGATGTTTGAGTGTTTGACCCTATGATTCTCCCCCTGCCCCAGCCCCAGTCCCAGCCCCTACTCCTACCCCCAGTGAGGCACAGCAGGCTGCACAGGGGAGGCAGGAAGCCACATGTGAAGGCAATGCCCCCTCCCCCAGCACCCACCAACCCACCCGCCACAGGAGGGATGGGAGAGGGAGGCTTCCTAGACCTGAGCAGCTGGGGCTTGGGTGAATTTTATGACACCCGTCCCTGCTCCCCCGCCCCATAGCCACCACCACCCTGCCTACCCCACTTCTGCCCCATGCTGGGCAAGGGGCAGCCCCATCCACAGTGAAGTTATGGTGAGGGGCAGCAACATGGAAGGCCACCTGTGCCCCCCCCAGTACCCATCATAGGGGAGGGGAGTGAGCTTTCTGGACCTGAGAGGGGCCCTAGGAGCATGTGCAGAGTGTGTGTGCCGTGGGGGGCAGGAGGGGTCCCTCCCCTGGAGCTTGCTGCTGCCAGTGGTGGTGATGGGGAGTCCTCTCTGGCTCTAGCCCTGGGGCAGCCTGTCTGCACCCCAAGTTCCTCATCCTCAGCCCTGGCTCACCCCAAAGCCTGCACCCCCAGCACCGAGCACGCTCCTGCACTGTGAACCCCTCATCCCCAGCCCCACCCCAGAACCCTCACCTGAGGGGAAAAACATGCAACTTAAATTTGGTGGTCAGTTTGGAGTATCATTGTATTTAGCACAATATTTGATTATTTTACACCCTTCAAAGTATGTAACTGGTCATATACAGGTGTTTTCTCTGAATACTGTCTGTGTGCCTCAGTTTCCCCAATGCATTTCTTAAGGCTCTAGATGGTGGGATAAGGGGGTGTGATTGTTGTAAAACCCTAGAGGGCCAGTGTGATGCCGTCTGCACAGAGAATGGCCGCAACCCTGTCTCCAGGCAACTGATGGCCTGGGCCACTCTCCTGCAAGGTGCCAACTGAAGGTGTTGGAGAACAAAGAGATCAGGTGGCCTCCTAATGCCTGGAAAAGAGACAAAGGCCAGAGGAGGGAGTGTCAGTGCCTGTGCAGACTTCCGGGAAGCGCATGGTGTGGAAGGGGATGCTGGGATGCTTTGGAACAACTCCATACAAAGCCAGTCAGGACTCTGGGGGAGCCTCCTCTCTGAGCAGACTGTCTGCAGGGCAAGAAGCTTACACCTTCCTGGGTCTGACCTCCGAGCATTCAGCCCTTCCACACTGTGCACTTTCCAAAGTGAGTTTGCCCAGGCTGGTCCTGGGGCAACCAGAGGTCCCTGCACCCCAACTCCGCAGTCAGATGTGACTCTCAGCCAGACAGTAAAACAGAAGGTTTATTAGATGACAGGATCACAGTCTAAAACAGAGCTTGTAAGTACAGAAAACAGGACCCCTCAGTCAGGTCCATCTTGGGGGGTGGGGAGCCCAGACCCAAGTTCTGGGCCTCTCCCGATTTCCCCAGCCAGCTCCAAACTGACACTCCCTCATCTGGCCTTTGTGTCTCTTCCGGACAAGGAGGCCACCTGATCTCTTTGTCCCCAACACCTTCAGTTGGCATCTTGCAGGGGAAACTGAGGCACCCACACAGTATTCAGAGAAAACATTAAGAACATTCCCACTTTGTCACAACAGGTGCAACAAAATTTAATACCGTATATTAGGTATTAATAGGCAAGTGCTGCTTCTGACTTTCCACTTTTAATTGACCCTTGTAATCTTGTGGTGCTGACGCATTGTAGCTTCATTTTATATCAGCTTACAGGGTGAGAGCGCGGAGGGGGGGGACCATTTTGGGCCCCACCAAAAATTATACGAATCTGCCACCTATGCCGGCTCCCTCCTGCTCCCAGCTGCCAGGGAGCGTGGCCAAGCGAGCTTGGGGGAGGCACGGCAGGAGAAGGACAGAGACACCCCCCCCCGGGCAGGAAACTCTGGTGTGGGGAGCACAGGAGCTCGCACACTGGGCGCAGGGCAGGGGGTCACTGAGCTGGAGGAGGGGCACTGCCGATCCCCACCCCCCACTGCGGTGTCTGTGACCTCTGGGGAGACACTGGGGCTGTGAATCCCCCAGGGCCAGGGCTGGCCCCAGACAGGCCCAGAGGCACCTGCTCCCACCCCCCCGTGGCACCAGCCCCCCAGGAGCCGGGGGGGGGGGGGATTGGCTGCCCTGGCGCAGGGAGGTGCGGCTGGAAGTTCCTCATAGAGGCGACACGTGGGGCGGTCACATGTCCCCCCTTTACACTGTGCCCCCAGAATCAGGAGGGGCGAGTCGTCTGCAGCCGGGGGGCTCAGTCTGTAGAGACACACACACCCCCAGCCCCACAGCCCCTGGGGTGCCCCTGTCCCCTCAGCCTCCCTGGACTCTGCTCCCTCTGGGTCCACGCAGCCCCTCCACCCCACAGCCCCTGGGGTGTCCCTGTCCCCTCCACCACCTCCTGGACTCCCTGCTCCCTCTGGGGACACGCAGCCCCTCCACCCCACAGCCCCTGACTGTGTCCCTGTCCCCTCAGCCCCCCCGGACTCCCTGCTCCCTTTGGGGCCACACAGCGCCCCCGCCACTGGCCGATGGCGCCGTCCCCCGTTACCTTCCTGCCTCTTCCTCCAGCAGTAAATGGCTATTGCGGCCGCAGCTCCCCCTGCGACCAGGATCCCCAGGGTCGCCCCGATCGCGGCGCTGGTGTGATCCGCTCCTGCTCCGGGACGGGAAAGGGAGGGAAAGTCAGACCCGGCTCATGGCAGCTCCCCGTGGGGTGCGGTGCCCTCCCCGCGCTGCCCCCACCCGCCAGGGGGTGCAGGACGGAGGCGCAGGGCTGCCTGGGCTCACTGGGCCTGGCCCTTTATGGTACATTTTGTCAGGCAGAATTGCAGCCTTGTTCTGTCCCAGCCTGGGGCCTGCACAGAGTGTGGGGTGGGGGGGAGCTGGGGGTCAGGGGTGCCGGCTGCCCTGGCATTTCTGTTATAAAGCCACAGTCAGACCTGAGCCCTCTTCCGGCCTCCCGCTGCCCCCCACTACTGTACTGGGCCCCTTCAGCCCTGGGGGTGCCAGCATCCCACCCCCCACCCCCAATATTCTCCCATGTACCAGCATGGGTCTCTGCTGGGGTCCCATGTCAGACTCAGCTGAGTGCCCCCGTCAGCCCATAACATCCAGCCGGGAGCCCAACGCCCCTCACCTGTGACATCCAGGGGGAACTCCTCCCGCAGGGGCTGGGCCAGAGCCGCGTGGCTGACGCGGCAGGAGAAGATGCTGCCGGAGTCGCTGGCGGTGGGGGTGAAGGTGTAGGTCAGGGTGAGGTTAAAGGTCCCGTCCGGGTTCCTCTGGGGGTCAGAGCGGGTGGCGTCGGTCAGAACCCGCCCGTCTCTCAGCCACGTGACGGTGACGTCCTGGGGGTAGAATCCCCACACGTGGCAGGGGAAGGAGCTCGCTGTGTCTGTCCTGGCTGATCGCTGGGGGACGGAGAGTCGGGGAGCAGCTGGAATGAGAGAGACAGTCCTGGGGCCGTGTTCAGATGTACAATTTTGGGTTACCCCCATGAGCCAATCTGAGTGGGGGTAAAGCCGACTGATGCAGAGGAGCATGTGGATCGGACACAGACTTCTCTTAGGGGAGAGTCTGATGATAGAGAATCTCCAGGTTATAGTCAGGAACAGAGGAATGAGAAGTATAATGTAAGGGCCGGATCAGATGATAAACAGTCACATAAAAAAGAATCTGGCACATCAGAAAAAGGCAGGCTAATAAACAGGGACAAGTTTTTAAAGTGCTTGTACACAAATGCCAGAAGTCTAAATAATAAGATGGGTGAACTAGAGTGCCTTGTGATAAAGGAGGATATAGATATAATAGGCATCACAGAAACCTGGTGGACTGAGAGCAATCAATGGGACACAATCATTCCGGGGTACAAAATATATCGGAAGGACAGAACAGGTCGTGCAGGGGGAGGAGTGGCACTATATGTTAAAGAAAGTGTAGATTCAAATGAAGTAAAAATCTTAAGCGAATCCACAGGTTCCATAGAGTCTTTATGGATAGAAATTTCATGCTCTAGTAAAAATATAACAGTAGGGATCTATTATCGACCACCTGACCAGGACAGTAATAGTGATGATAAAATGCTAAGGGAAATTAGAGAGGCTATCAAAATTAAGAACCCAATAATAGTGAGGGATTTCAATTATCCCCATATTGACTGGGAACATTTCACTTCAGGACGAAATGCAGAGATAAAATTTCTCGATACTTTAAATGACTGCTTCATGGAGCAGCTGGTATGGGAACCCACAAGGGGAGAGGCGACTCTAGATTTAATCCTGAGTGGAGCGCAGGAGCTGGTCCAAGAGGTAACTATAGCAGGACCGCTTGGAAATAGTGACCATAATACAATAGCACTCAACATCCCTGTGGTGGGAAGAACATCTCAACTGCCCAACACTGTGGCCTTTAATTTCAAAAGGGGGAACTATACAAAAATGAGGGGGTTAGTTAGACAAAAGTTACAAGGTACAGTGACTAAAGTGAAATCTCTGCAAGTTGCATGGGCCCTTTTTAAAGACACCATAATAGAGGCCCAACTTCAATGTATACCCCAAATTAAGAAAAACAGTAAAAGAACTAAAAAAGAGCCACCGTGGCTTAACAACCATGTAAAAGAAGCAGTGAGAGATAAAAAGACTTCCTTTAAAAAGTGGAAGTCAAATCCTAGTGAGGCAAATAGAAAGGAACAGAAACACTGCCAACTTAAGTGCAAGAGTGTAATAAGAAAAGCCAAAGAGGAGTTTGAAGAACGGCTAGCCAAAAACTCCAAAGGTAATAACAAAATGTTTTTTAAGTACATCAGAAGCAGGAAGCCTGCTAAACAACCAGTGGGGCCCCTTGATGATCAAAATTCAAAAGGAGCGCTTAAAGATGATAAAGCCATTGCGGAGAAACTAAATGGATTCTTTGCTTCAGTCTTCACGGCTGAGGATGTTAGGGAGATTCCCAAACCTGAGCTGGCTTTTGTAGGTGACAAATCTGAGGAACTGTCACAGATTGAAGTGTCACTAGAGGAGGTTTTGGAATTAATTGATAAACTCAACATTAACAAGTCACCGGGACCAGATGGCATTCACCCAAGAGTTCTGAAAGAACTCAAATGTGAAGTTGCGGAACTATTAACTAAGGTTTGTAACCTGTCCTTTAAATTGGCTTCGGTACCCAATGACTGGAAGTTAGCTAATGTAACGCCAATATTTAAAAAGGGCTCTAGGGGTGATCCTGGCAATTACAGACCGGTAAGTCTAACGTCGGTACCGGGCAAATTAGTTGAAACAATAGTAAAGAATAAAATTGTCAGACACATAGAAAAACATAAACTCTTGAGCAATAGTCAACATGGTTTCTGTAAAGGGAAATCGTGTCTTACTAATCTATTAGAGTTCTTTGAAGGGGTCAACAAACATGTGGACAAGGGGGATCCGGTGGACATAGTGTACTTAAATTTCCAGAAAGCCTTTGACAAGGTCCCTCACCAAAGGCTCTTACGTAAATTAAGCTGTCATGGGATAAAAGGAAAGGTCCTTTCATGGATTGAGAACTGGTTAATGGACAGGGAACAAAGGGTAGGAATTAATGGTAAATTCTCAGAATGGAGAGGGGTAACTAGTGGTGTTCCCCAAGGGTCAGTCCTAGGACCAATCCTATTCAATTTATTCATAAATGATCTGGAGAAAGGGGTAAACAGTGAGGTGGCAAAGTTTGCAGATGATACTAAACTACTCAAGATAGTTAAGACCAAAGCAGATTGTGAAGAACTTCAAAAAGATCTCACAAAACTAAGTGATTGGGCAACAAAATGGCAAATGAAATTTAATGTGGATAAATGTAAAGTAATGCACATTGGAAAAAATAACCCCAACTATACATACAACATGATGGTGCTAATTTAGCTACAACGAGTCAGGAAAAAGATCTTGGAGTTATCGTGGATAGTTCTCTGAAGATGTCCACGCAGTGTGCAGAGGAGGTCAAAAAAGCAAACAGGATGTTAGGAATCATTAAAAAGGGGATAGAGAATAAGACTGAGAATATATTATTGCCCTTATAGAAATCCATGGTACGCCCACATCTCGAATACTGTGTACAGATGTGGTCTCCTCACCTCAAAAAAGATATTCTAGCACTAGAAAAGGTTCAGAAAAGAGCAACTAAAATGATTAGGGGTTTAGAGAGGGTCCCATATGAGGAAAGATTAAAGAGGCTAGGACTCTTCAGCTTGGAAAAGAGAAGACTAAGGGGGGATATGATAGAGGTATATAAAATCATGAGTGATGTTGAGAAAGTGGATAAGGAAAAGTTATTTACTTATTCCCATAATACAAGAACTAGGGGTCACCAAATGAAATTAATAGGCAGCAGGTTTAAAACAAATAAAAGGAAGTTCTTCTTCACGCAGCGCACAGTCAACTTGTGGAACTCCTTACCTGAGGAGGTTGTGAAGGCTAGGACTATAACAATGTTTAAAAGGGAACTGGATAAATTCATGGTGGCTAAGTCCATAAATGGCTATTAGCCAGGATGGGTAAGAATGGTGTCCCTAGCCTCTGTTCGTCAGAGGGTGGAGATGGATGGCAGGAGAGAGATCACTTGATCATTGCCTGTTAGGTTCACTCCCTCTGGGGCACCTGGCATTGGCCACTGTCGGTAGACAGATACTGGGCTAGATGGACCTTTGATCTGACCCGGTACGGCCTTTCTTATGTTCTCATGTTCTTATGAGTATAAGTTACACAAATATCCCCAATTCAGTGTTGTGGGGCACGAAACACCCCGGGTCACCTGTGAGGTTTTCCCCAGTAGATGTAGGAAGGTGCGTCAGACACGGCGATTGAGGTGCGTGGTACAGAAGGTGTCAGGGCCAGGCAGGTCAGGAGGACGCTGGGTTACGATTTCCTTGGCTCACATCTATTAGGAGCACGAAGAGAGTGGCCAGCAGAACCCTTCACTCAGCTGTGTGAGTGCACCTCATGTACCTGCTGATACTAATCGCTCCCGCCACCAGCCTGGCACGTCTGGCGGAGCTAGAGAGTGTCTGTTAGAAAGACGTCCAGTCGGGAGTTAGAGACTCAGGAGAACCCAGCACTTCCCTCGGTGAGTTGGGAAACTAGGACAGATTACAAAGGATGAATATAGGCAAACGACACAGGAATGCAGGGGCAAGATTAGAAAGGCAAAGGCACAAAATGAGCTCAAACTAGCTACAGGAATAAAGGGAAACAAGACGACTTTTTATCAATACATTAGAAGCAAGAGGAAGACCAAGGAGAGGGTAGGCCCACTGCTCAGTGAGGAGGGGGAAACAGTAACAGGAAACTTGGAATTGGCAGAGATGCTTAATGGCTTCTTTATTTCGGTCTTCACCGAGAAGTCTGAAGGAATGGCTAACAGAGTGAATGCTAGTGGGAAGGGGGTAGGTTTAGAAGATAAAATAAAAAAAGAACAAGTTAAAAATCACTTAGAAAATTTAGATGCCTGCAAGTCACCAGGGCCTGATGAAATGCATCCTAGAATACTCAAGGAGCTAACAGAGGAGGTATCTGAGCCTCTAGCTATTATCTTTGGAAAATCATGGGAGACGGGAGAGATTCCAGAAGACTGGAAAAGGGCAAATCTAGTGCCCATCTATAAAAAGAGAAATAAAAACAGCCCAGGAAACTACAGAGCAGTTAGTTTAACTTCTGTGCCAGGGAAGATAATGGAGCAAGTAATTAAGGAAATCATCTGCAAACACTTGGAAGGTGGTAAGGTGATAGGGAATAGCCAGCATGGACTTGTAAAGCACAAATCGTGTCAAACCAATCTGATAGCTTTCTTTGATACGATAACGAGTCTTGTGGATAAGGGAGAAGCGGTGGATGTGGTATACCTAGACTTTGGTAAAGCATTTGATACGGTCTCGCATGTTATTCTTATTGATAAGCTAGGCAAATACAATTTAGATGGGGCTACTATAAGGTGGGTGCATAACTGGCTGGATAACCATACTCAGAGAGTAGTTATTAATGGTTCCCAATCCTGCTGGAAAGGTATAACAAGTGGGGCTCCGCAGGGGTCTGTTTTGGGACCGGCTCTGTTCAATATCTTCATCAACAACTTAGATATTGGCAAAGAAAGTAACGCTTATTAAGTTTGCAGATGATACCAAACTGGGAGGGATTGCAACTGCTTTGGAGGACAGGGTCATAATTCAAAATGATCTGGACAAATTGGAGAAATGGTCTGAGGTAAACAGGATGAAGTTGAACAAAGACAAATGCAAAGTGCTCCACTTAGGAAGGAACAATCAGTTTCACACATACAGAATGGGAAGAGACTGTCTGGGAAGGAGCACGGCAGAAAGGGATCTAGGGGTTATAGTGGACCACAAGCTAAATATGAGTCAACAGTGTGATGCTGTTGCAAAAAAAGCAAACGTGATTCTGGGATGTATTAACAGGTGTGTTGTGAGCAAGACACGAGAAGTCATTCTTCCGCTCTACCCTGCACTGGTCAGGCCTCAGCTGGAGTATTGTGTCCAGTTCTGGGCACCGCATTTCAAGAAAGATGTGGAGAAATTGGAGAGGGTCCAGAGAAGAGCAATAAGAATGATTAAAGGTCTAGAGAACATGACCTATGAAGGAGGCTGAAATAACTGGGTTTGTTCAGTTTGGAAAAGAGAGAACTGAGACGGGACATGATGGCAGTTTTCAGGTATCTAAACGGGTGTCATCAGGAGGAGGGAGAAAGCTTGTTCACCTTAGAGGCTAAGGATAGAACAAGAAGCAATGGGCTTAAACCGCAGCAAGGGAGGTTTAGGTTGGACATTAGGAAAAGGTTCCTAACTGTCAGGGTGGTTAAACACTGGAATAAATGGCCTAGGGAGGTTGTGGAATCTCCATCTCTGGAGATATTTAAGAGTAGGTTAGATAAATGTCTATCAGGGATGGTCTAGACAGTATTTGGTCCTGCCATGAGGGCAGGGGACTGGACTCAATGACCTCTCGAGGTCCATTCCAGTCCTAGCGTCTATGAACCTATGAATCTATGTCCAGGTAATCTCCATGCCGGAATTTAACATTGAGAGGGAAGAAAACAAAGTAAGAGAGGATACAGCCATGAGCAGAATTGTGTGATCATGGGAGACTTTAACTTCCCAGATATAGACTGGAGGACAAGTGCTAGTAATAATAATAGGGCTCAGATATTTCTGGATGCGATAGCTGATGGATTTCTTCACCAAGTAGTTGAAGAACCAACAAGAGGGGATGCCATTTTAGATTTGGTTTTGGTGAGTAGTGAGGACCTCATAGAAGAAATGGTTGTGAGGGACAACCTTGGTTCGAGTGATCATGAGTTAATTCAGTTCAAACTAGATGGAAGGATAAACAAAAATAGATCTGGGACTAGGGTGTTTGATTTCAAAAGGGCTAACTTTAAAGAATTAAGGAAATTAGTTAGGCAAGTGGATTGGACTGAAGAACTTGTGGATCTAAAGGCAGAGGAGGCCTGGAATTACTTCAAGTCAAAGTTGCAGAAACTATCAGAAGCCTGCATCCCAAGAAAGGGGGAAAAATCATAGGCAGGAGTTGTAGACCAAGCTGGATGAGCAAGCATCTCAGGCCTGGTCTACAGACGCCGCGGGATCGAAGTCCGCGGCTCCAAGGTCGACTCCGCCACCGCCGTTTGCGGTGGTGGAGTTCCGGAGTCGACCGGAGCGCGTGGGGAGTTTGAACTATCGCGTCTTGATTAGATGCGATAGTTCGAACTCCGAGAAGTCGAACTCTCCATGTCGACCCGCGCGGTAAGTATAGACCTACCCTCAGAGAGGTGATTAAGAAAAAGCAGAAAGCCTACAAGGAATGGAAGATGGGAGGGATCAGCAAGGAAAGCTACATTCTTATTGAGGTCAGAACATGTAGGGATGAAGTGAGAAAGGCCAAAAGCCATGTAGAGTTGGACCTTGCAAAGGGAATTAAAACCAATAGTAAAAGGTTCTATAGCCATATAAATAAGAAGAAAACAAAGAAAGAAGAAGTGGGACCGCTAAACACTGAGGATGGAGTGGGGGTTAAGGATAATCTAGGCATGGCCCAATATCTAAACAAATACTTTGCCTCAGTCTTTAACAAGGCTAATGAGGAGCTTAGGGATAATGGCAGGATGACAATTGGGAATGAGGATATGGAGGTAGATATTACCACATCCGAGGTAGAAGCCAAACTCGAACAGCTTAATGGGACTAAATCGGAGGGCCCAGATAATCTTCATCCAAGAATATTAAAGGAACTGGCACATGAAATTGCAAGCCCATTAGCAAGAATTTTTAATGAATCGGTAAACTCAGGGGTTGTACCATACGACTGGAGAATTGCTAACATAGTTCCTATTTTTAAGAAAGGGAATAAAAGTGATCCAGGTAACTATAGGCCTGTTAGTTTGACATCTGTGGTATGTAAGGTCTTGGAAAAAATTTTGAAGGAGAAAGTAGTTAAGGACATTGAGGTCAATGGTAATTGGGACAAAATACAACATGGTTTTACAAAAGGTAGATCGTGCCAAACCGACCTGATCTCCTTCTTTGAGAAGGTAACAGATTTTTTAGACAAAGGAAACACAGTGGATCTAATTCAGGGGTCGGCAACCTATGGCACATGTGCCAAAGGTGGCACGCAAGCCGATTTTTGATGGCACGCGCTGCTCTGGGGTTCCAGCTGCTGCCCCGTTGCCATCCAGGGTCCTGGCCGCCGGCCCCCCTCATCCTGCTACCGGCCTGGGGTTCTGCTCACCGAGGCCAGCAGGAGGCTGAGCGGGGCTGGCGGCTGGACCCCAATTGTCAAGGGGCCGGCAGCCGGAACCCCAGACAGGCAGCGGGCTGAGTGCTACTGGCACCCCAGACTGGCAGCGGGCTGAGTGCTACTGGCACCCCAGACCGGCAGCAGGCTGAGTGCTACTGGCACCCCAGACTGGCAGCAGGCTGAGCAGGACCAGTGGCTGGACACCGGACCGGCAGTGGGCTGAGCTGGGTTGGTGGTTGGAACCCCAGACAACGATCCCAGGGAAGGGTCACACTAAATTGATAAGATCTGCATTTTAATGTTATTTTAAATGAAGCTGGTTAAATATTTTTAACTTATTTACTTTAAACACAACAATAGTTTATTCATATAATATAGACAGAGCGAGAGAGAGACCTTGTACAAATGTTAAGGCACGGGAAACCTTAAATTACAGTGAATTGGGCACACCACTTCTGAAAGGTTGCCAACCCCGATCTAATTTACCTCGATTTCAGTAAGGCATTTGATACAGTTCCACATGGGGAATTGTTAGTTAAATTGGAAAAGATGGGGATCAATATGAAAATTGAAAGGTGGAGAGACTATTAGTTACATTGGAGAAGAGGGGGTTTAATAGGAGAACTGGACGGTGGATAAGGAACTAGTTAAAGGGGAGACTACAATGGGTCGTACTGAAAGGTGAACTGTCAGGCTGGAAGGAGGTTACTAGCGGAGTTCTTCGTGGATCAGTTTTGGGACCAATCTTATTTAATCTTTTTATTACTGACCTTGGCACAAAAAGTGGGAATGTGCTAATAAAGTTTGTGGATGACACAAAGCTGGGAGGTATTGCTAACACAGAGAAGGACCAGGATATCCTACAGGAAGATCTGGATGATCTTGTAAACTGGAGTAATAGTAATAGGATGAAATTGAATAGTGAAAAGTGCAAGGTCATGCATTTAGGGATTAACAACAAGAGTTTTCGTTATAAATTGGGGACACATCAGTTGGAAGTAACAGAGGAGGAGAAGGACCTCGGAGTATTGGTTGATCACAGGATGACTATGAGCCGCCAATGTGATATGGCCGTTAAAAAAGCTAATGCGGTCTTGGGATGCATCAGGTGAGGTATTTCCAGCAAAGATAAGGAGGTGTTAGTACCGTTATACAAGGCACTGGTGAGACCTCATCTGGAATCCTGTGTGCAGTTCTGGTCTCCCATGTTTAAGAAGGATGAATTCAAACTGGAACAGGTTCAGAGACGGGCTACTAGGATGATCCGAGGAATGGAAAACCTGTCATATGAAAGGAGACTAGAAGAGCTTGGCTTGTTTAGCCTCACCAAAAGAAGGCTGAGGGGAGATATGATTGCTCTCTATAAATATATCAGAGGGATAAATATTAGGGAGGGAGAGGAATTATTTAAGCTTAGTACCAATGTGGATGCAAGAACAAATGGATATAAACTGGGCACTAGGAAGTTTAGACTTGAAATTAGACAAAGGTTCTAACCATTAGAGGAGTAAGTTCTGGAACAGCCTAAAAAGGGGAGTAGTGGGGGCAAAAGACATATCTGGCTTCAAGACTAAGCTTGATAAGTTTATGGAGGGGATGGTATGATGGGATAGCCTAATTTTGGCAATTAATTTGGCAATTGATCTTTGATTATTAGCAGGTAAATATGCCCAGTGGTCTGTGATGGGATGTTAGATGGGTGGGATCTGAGTGACTACAGAGAATTCTTTCCTGGGTGCTGGCTGGTGAGTCTTGCCCACATGCTCAGGGTTTAGCTGATCACCATATTTGGGGTCGGGAAGGAATTTTCCTCCAGGGCAGATTGGCAGAGGCCCTGGAGGTTTTTCGCCTTCCTCTGCAGCATGGGGCAGGGGTCACTTGCTGGAGGATTCTCTGCAGCTTGAGGTCTTCAAACCACGATTTGAGGACTTCAGTAACTGAGACATAGGTTAGGGGTTTGTTACAGGAGTGGGTGGGTGAGGTTCTGTGGCCTGCGTTGTGCAGGAGGTCAGACTAGATGATCATAATGGTCCCTTCTGACCTTAAAGTCTGTGAGTCTATAACTTCCAGCCACTAGATCTTCTTCTGCCTTTGCCTGCTGGACTAAACAGCCATCTGCTCTCAGACATCAGGTCCCCAGGCAGGTCCATGTGATCACGTCCCCTCTGACCCGGCTCCCGGTCACACCGGTCGGCTGTGCACACAGGATACGGCCAGCGGTCAGTGCCACCAGGGCTGTCAGTCACGGTGCCCGTGGTGAGACCTCTGTGGTCCTGGCGTGCGCAGGGGGGACTCCTGGCCTGAGGAACGCAGGCCTCAGAAACTTGCTTATGGTGATAATTCCTGGGACAGGTACCCGTGTAGCTAACACAGCTGCTGAGTGGTTAACCTGTGCACCCCCCGCCAGCTCCGCTCTGTGCTGACTGGCTCCTGTGTTCACACCCGCCGGGCGCTGTCACCAGTTCTGGGGCGCCCTGTGCTGGGCAGGTCACTCCCCACGGCTCTGCTTGCAGAACAGCCCCGGTGCCTGTGGCCTCGCACCCTGGCTAAAGCGTTTGTTACACACGCCCCTGAGTTCCCAGCCGTCAGGGCCCGGACAGATCCGGGGGGTGTGGAGGGTCCTGCTGACGGTTCTGCCCCCTCCTTTTGAGTCCCTGCTGAGGGCTGTTTGCCTTCTCTGGAGCGTCTTTTGTGCCCACTTGACCTCCCCAAGGATTTGGCCGAGAATCCATCCCCCAGCGTGTCCTGGTGGGACCCTGGTTCCTTTGCCAGAGCTCAGATTTCCACGACGTTCTTCTCACCTGCTGCACTGGGCACCTGACAACAACTGGACACGTCTCTGCGCTTTGAGTTTCAACTTGTTCTCTCTCCTCTGGTGTCACACCTGGGTCTGCTGCTGGCTCTGCGGAGTGTCTCCTCTCTCCCCGTGGTCACAATCTGCCGATTCTCCTCTTGGTTTCCACCCTCCCCGCGCCCTTGGAACCGATTCCTGTGTGTGGTGCGACGTGCAGCGATGCAGCCCGGCTGCCCAAGGACTCTGGTGGCGTCCGTCAGCACCAGGAATCTTTCCCTGCACTCGGCCAGCAACCTGCACGTCGTGCACAGGAAGTGTCGGTCGTCAGGCAGGAAACAGACCATGGCACATCCCTCACATGTCACGACATGTCACGCATGTTCCAGCGCTGGCCACCACCGGTTACATAGAACTGGAGCCGGAGAAAGAGCTCGTCCCCCCGCCTCCTGCAAACTCCCTCTCTGCCCAACGCGGAGTGAGAATTAAATCCCAGACGGAGGCACAGAATTTCCACAGCCCGTCCCAGGAAGGAACCAACCAGCTGCACCAAGTGCAAACCCCTCAGGCACATGAACAGCCTTGAATGGAGTCACAGGTGGTCTCCTGGGATACTCGGGTTCTCCCATCGCTGCAGTTAACCCACCTCCCCTAGAGGTGGTCGCTAGGTGGAGAGAAGAATTTGTCCGTCGACCTAGCGCTACCTACACCAGGCATTATCTCAGCTTAACTCCGTCACTTGGGGGGTGGGTTTGTCACACACCGGGTGACGGAGCTGGGTCAGTCTAACGTTTTAGTGTAGCCCAGGCCCCAGTTCCTTCAGTTTGGGGGTTTATCCGCCTCCTCCCCTGTGCTCTGAGCTGCAAACTCCGCTGATGTGGGGACTCCACTCGCCTGACGCATCTTCACGGGGCGGGAGCAGAACCACAGGAAGCGTCGTGAGCCCTTTTGTGGACGGTTTCTCAGACCAGGTGTCAGGAGTTTCCAGCTGCGAGATCCAGCCCTGCCCTGGCTGGTATCGGGGGGTCTCCTCTTTCGGGAGGGGGGGTGACAATGTCAGTGTGAAAGCAGCTTTTCCACTAACGTCCCTCTCTGGCGATTCCTACAGCCACAGAGGCTCCCACACTGCCCCCGCTCCAGTGTCACATCACAACACGGGACACAGCGCTTCCAAGTGAGATTCATGCAGGCTGTGAGTTCACACCCTGCACACCACCACAATAATCTCTGTACAGCCTGGGAAGGCATAGATGCCGACGTTGTGGGTGCTCTGGGGCTGGAGCACCCATAGGGAAAAACCGGTGGGTCCCCGCCCCCCGCCCCAGCTCACCTCCGCCCCCGCCTCCTCCCGAGCGCGCTACGTCCCTGCTTCTCCTCCCAGCTCTTGCCACCACGAAACAGCTGTTTCACGGTGTAACAAGCTGTGGGAGGGAGGGGGGGAGCGGGAACGTGCAGCACTCAGGGGAGGAGGCGGGGAAGAGGCAGGGCTGGGGCAGGGATTTGGGAAGGGGGTGGAATGGGGGCACAGGGGTGGGAGGGGGCGGGGCAGGGGTGGACTCGGGGCAGGCACAGGGGGGGGCGAGCACCCACCGGCACCAGGAGAAGTTGGCACCTGTGTGGGGAGGGGTCATTTGAAAACTAAGAACTGACTGGTCAGTAACATCCTGGTGAAACGTGTGTAGCAACATGACGTAAGATTCGGGATCCCCCCGAATAACGCTGGCTGCCACGTTCCAGCTCATGTAGCACCGGTTACACAGGCCTGGACAGGCAGGGCTCTAACAAAGGACTGTGAGTTTACCGCCACTTACATGTAAATTGTAAACAGGGGCCTCAGACAGCGCGAGGGGGAAGCCAGAGACAAGGAAAATCTGCAAACAGAGGTGAGAAGAAACAGCGCGCAGCCCCCTCCCCCCAAGACACGGCACCTTCTTCACTGTCTGACTTTAACCAGGGCTGACCCTCAGGAAAGTGCATTTCAAAGGGTGACTGAACTATACACGTGAGGGGCACAAACACCCCAAGTTCTCTTGTCGGAGTATAGTCAGGCCTGTCTGCGAAGGCCTAGACTTTAAGAATTTAGGTGTATTCTTATCACTTAGCTAGTTATAGAGATATCAAAGAAAGAATCAAAAATCACTGTCTGTCTGTGTAGTGGCCTTCTCGTGCTGTGACAGCCTGAGGCCTGGTTCTTCGGCTAAGCAGCAGAGGCAGCCATAAGCTGGGAAGTGTCTGGTCACATCCTCACATTCCAAGCTGGTCCCATTGAAATAAGGTGCTATTGGGCTGTTAGGAATCCAATCCTGTCCTGATATTCCATCACCTCCAGAGAAAGGGAAGAGCCTAGACGATGGAAAAGGAAACTTAGTCTGATGGCAGCCTGTCTGGCAAGAACCCACTGATCAATAGCTGGGGTGTGAAACCCTCATTTCTGTATTGTTCTATCCCTGCCGTCTCCACGTCCCTATTGTCTGTCTGTATAATCTCTGTCTGGTTCTGTGAGTGTTTCTGTTGCTGTATAATTAATGTTGTTGGGTGTAAACCAATGAAGGTGGTGGGATATAACTGGTGAAATAACCATGGTGCAATATGTTAGGATTGGTTAGTTAAATGTCAGTAAAATGACTGGTTAAGGTCTAGCTAAGCAGAACTCAGGTTTTACTATATAGTCTGCAGTCAATCAGGAAGTGGGGGCGGGGGGAATGGGAACAGGGACTGGGGATGGGGGAATTGGGATCATGTTTTGCTAAGAGGGGAAATGGGAACAGGAACAGGGACACAGGCCAGGCTCTGTGGTGTCACAGCTGGAAGGGGACACTGAGGAAGGAAGCTGGAATCGTGCTTGCTGGAAGTTCACCCCAATAAACATCGAATTGTTTGCGCCTTCAGACTTCGGGTGTTGTTGCTCTGCTCACGCGAGAAGGCCCAGGGAAGTGAGAGGGGGAAGGAATAAGCCCCCTAACATCTCTCCCTACCCACCTCTCTCTGTCTGACCTAAGCAGACAAAAGAAACAGTCTTTGGACACTGGGCCAGATCCTGGCCTGGGAATTTGGGCAGCTGAGTTACCAGGAGCCTGTGGGGAGAACCTCACCTTGAACCGAGTCTAGTTCGTTACGTTCAGAAAACGTTTTATCTTCATTTCTCCTGTAGCCATTTCTGATTTTAGCGCCTCAGACTTGTGCTCACTTAACATCTCTCTCGCTGCAGTTAAATAAACTTGTTCACTCTCTAGTTAAAACGAATCCAGGGCTGTGAATTGCTGGGGTAATTCCCTGCCCGGCCGCAGACTGTTGTAGTCTGATCCCTGCAGAGGGTAACGGCCTGAGCTGTCTGGACTGCGCAGGAGAGGGCTGGACCGTGCAGAACACGGACTCTTGGGGGAACATCTGGGACAGGGAGCGCGTTGTCAGTAACCACGTCTGGTGGAAGCCAGAGCGTGGCTGGGGTTTGCTGACAGGCTGCGGGGTCCGAGCTGCCAGCCCAGGCTGTGGCTACACACACACACACAGGGTGGGACCTGCAGGCTGTTGGTCTGGCTCTCAGGAGCCCAGGGTGGGAGCTGCAGCAGGAAGCACTGGGAGGCACCCCAGGGTGCAGGGCACGAGGTGACACAGCTGCTGACCGGTCTGGACTCACTGTCCCAGCAATATTGACCCACAGGTGAGCCAGGCCGATCCCAGCTCCGTCTCTGTCAGTGTTCAGCTGAGACACGGGGACCCTGGCATGAGCTGGCACCTGCTCTGCCAGCGTCACTGTCACACCTCCAGGTGGGAGAGCGGCTGTGTGTGAAACCCGTCACTGCCTCCGCTGCCCGGGCCAGTGTTCGCACCCTCGCCTGCCCCGTCCACACACCCTGTCACTGGTTTAACTTTCGCTGTTTCACTTTCCCTTACACCCGACACTGATCAGCTCACCGTGCATGGCTGTACTCCGGTCACAGCCGCCAGTAACAGCGTCCACTGGGGGGTTGTGCTGGGTTACTGAACTCGGTTTCAATTCACGTCTTTACTTAAACCAGAGCAATCCAGTGTAGACAAGTCCTCACCCCGCCCCCATCCCCTCCTCCACCTGCTGGATTGTGGGACTAACCCAGCACCAGCCAGCCCCGAGTTCCCAGCCAGGGAACGTCCGAGCTCCTCTCCTGTCCTTACCGAGCACATGGAGGGTCGTCTCTCCCTGCAGCTGCTCCGTACCGTAACCAACGACGCATTTATACAGGCCCATATCCGACACCGTCACACTGGAGAGCGACAGGGATGCATTTCCATTCTCCAACTCCTGCTCCGACAGGCTCCCTCTGATCTGGGATTCTCCCCTGGCCTGGTCGTACTGCGCGATCCTCTCCTCCCACAGATACCACTGAACCCGCAGGGCGCTCAGATCGACCGGCCCCCCGACGTCGAACCGACATTTCAGCAGCGCCCCAGAGCCCAGCAGGGCCCGGGAGGAGGGATCTGTGACTAGCTGCAGCCGGGAACCTGCACAGGGAGAGAGAAAATCAGGCTCTGGGGCTCTGTGCAGGGCTGGGCCGTGCGGGGGGGGAGGTCGCTGCCTGGGGATGGACGAGCCAGTGATGGGATCTGGTCCCGCAGGGAGGGGAGATGGAGGGTACCTGGGGCAGGTGCCGGCTGTGCCCTGGCTCCTCTGGGTGTATCAGTTACTAGACACGCCCCCTTCTCCTTCCCAAATTGTCCCACACGGGATCCCTCCGAGCCAGGACAATGCAGCAAAGGGAGGTTTAGCTAATAGCTCTGGGCTTCTTCCCACATTCGCTCCAGCCTTGTTCACGCCCCTCGAGCGATCTCTGACTGTGGCCCTGTCGGCACTAGCCCGGCTCACCCCACTGGGGCACAGAGCTGGGGCAGAGCTGGGCAGTGACTGACCCACCTGTACCCAGGCCCCGTCCCCAGGACTTTACTCTGCTGGGAGCCCCGGGGCCCTGCCCTGCCCCAGGACACCAGGGGTCTGTACTTACCGGCCACCCCGAGGACGAGGATGGGGAGGAGGAGACCCCCCAGCCCCATGGTCCCTGCCCTCCGTCCCCACAGAGTCACCATCTCCGGGCCATGAGCGGATTTGCTTTCACTTTCCCTCCCACAACGACGCCCCAAGGGCCATAAAAGCAGGTGAGGAGGCAGGAATCACCTTCGAGTCCCAAGTCCTTCCTGGCACAGAAACCCGCCACCGCCACACCCCACACAGCCCTGCAGGCTCGGGGCCGCTCCGGCTCCTCCCAGCGCAGAGCTGAGACCAGCCTTCCAGTCGGAGCCCTGCCAGCCCCATGGTCCCTGCCCTCTGTCCCCAGAATCACTGTCTCCTTCTCCGGGCTGGCAGGGCCCCCAGCGAGTTCCCTTTCACTTTCCATGGATCACGGGGAGTGGCTGTAACACAGGCAAAGTGCGGCGATAAGAGTTTACGGTTACTGATCCCGTGACACCCAGACACTCACCGAGCCGGATCAGCCAGGGGAAGGGCCCAGCCCCACCCCCTGAACCCCCTTCCCACTGGGCTGAGGGTGAATTCCCTGGGGTGGGGGGGCTGGGTCCCCCCAGGAATTGTGATGGGGCTCAGCTCCCATCCCACCCCATGCTAACCAGAACAGCCCCCTCCGTCCCTGTCACGGACTCACAGATCGTGCCCACGCGTGGCCCCGTGCGGTCCGTGGCGGGGGGGCCCTTTCAATGCGACAGCCCTTCTCGGGGGGCCACTCTCTCCCGGGGTCAGGCCCCTCCACCTCCTGGAGCCGCACCTCTCTGAGCCTCAGCACGTCTGTCTGTGCCGTGGGCCCCTCAAGGAGTCCCCTCGCTCTGGACCCCCCGGGCCTCCTCACCCCCAAGGGGTTGTGACGAACTGGGAATGTTCTTAATGTTCCCTCTGAATACTGTGTTGGTGCCTCAGTGTCCCCTCTGCAGCTCTTAATATCCAGATGGGGGGATCAGGGGGTGTGATTGCTGCAGAGGAAGGGGCCAGTGCACATAAATGCCTGACACTCTGTCTCCTAGCAACTGATGGCCTGGCCCCCCCCCCTCTGCAAAGGTGCCAGCTGAAGGTGTTGGAGACACAGAGATCAGGTGACCTCCTGGCCCGGGAAGGGGCTGAGCAGAGGGGGAGGGGCTGGAGGGGGTTTCAGTCTGGAGCTGGCCCAAGCCCCCCCCCCGTCCATTGGCTTCTCTCCAGGGAAACAGCCCCCCTCTGGCCCCTCTGGCTGGAGCCGGCTGGGCAGGTCACCGGGGTCCTCTCCCCGCAGCCCATTGTCCCCCACTGGCCAGAACTGGCTGCGACTCCTGAGCTGGGTCTCCGGGTCCCCAGGTCCCCAGTCGCTGGGGTCTCCGTCCTCCAGGCCGGGCCGGGGTCCCGAGTCCCTCTCCAGTCCTGTGCACCAACAAACTCCCTCTCCCCTCCCCTCGTTAAACCAGTGACACCTGGGACACTGAGTCCCACCCCCCTGCCTGCAACCCCCTGGGAAACACAGAAACCCCCAAGAAACCCCCCCACTTCGTCACATCTCTCCCCCCTTCGTGGCTGAACGGCGCAGGGTCACGTAGCCAGCGAGCTGGGGAAGTTCAGGGCCCCGCCCCGTGATAAAGCAGCGGCTATAACATTGGCCTCCCCCTCACATGAACCACCTCCATGTCGTACCCCTGGAGGAGCGGCTCCATCCCAGCAGCTTGGCATTAGCCCCTCTCCTTGGGTGCAGCCACGTCAGGGAGAATGGGCCGTGCACACGGTGAAGCGCCGCCCAGATAGACACGGCTGCAGTTTGTTGGGGGCCCGCCCCATGGCCAGGCCTCCCTTCTCTACGGCCGCGTGGTGCTGCTCCCGGGGCAGCAGCTTCTTGCTCAGGTACACGATGGGGTGTCTCTCCCCCTTAGTATCCGTTTGCATCAGCACCGCCCCCACCCCCGTGTCCGAGGCGTCGGTGAACACCAGGAAGGTTTGCTAAAATCCGGGTTTCCCAGCACCGGGCCCAGGATAAGTGCCCCCTTCAGCGCACAGAGAGCCCCCTGGCCCTGCTCCGGCCAGACCACCTCGTCCGGCTTCCCCTTCCGACACAGCCCCGTGAGGGGAGCCGCCAGGGAGCGCCGGTCGTACCCGCCATCCCAATGAGAGCCTGGACCTGCTTCTCAGTCTGGGGAGCGGCCAGTCCTGGATCGCCTCCACCTTGGCCGGCTCCGGCTTCAGGCGGCCGCCCCCCACCTTGTGGCCCAGGTATGAAACCTCCGCCATCCCCACCTTGCACTTTCCAGCTTGTACGGTCAGTCCTGCACCCTGGAGGCGACCCAGAACCCTCTTCACCTGGGACACGCGTTCCTCCCAGGTCTGGCTAAAGACACAGATATCGTCAATATACGCCAGAGCAAAGTCCTCCGTCCCCCTTAGCAACTGATCCCCCAGGTGCTGGAAGGTGGCAGGTGCCCCCTTGAGACCGAAAGGCAGGACCAGGAACTCGCAGAGCCCGATTGGGGTGGTGAAGGCCGACTTCACCTGGCCTCCGGGTCCAAAGGCACCTGCCAGTAGCCTTTGGTGAGATCCATGGTAGTGAGGTACCGGGCACCCCACAACTTGTCTAGGATCTCATCGGTCCTAGGCATGGGGTCGGCATTGGACACGGTGATAGCACTGAGCTTCCGATAGTCCACACAGAACCGGATCGACCCGTCCTTCTTGGGGACCAGCACCACCGGCGAGGCCCAGGGGCTGGCGGACGGCTGGATCACCCCTAAAGCCAGCATGTCCCCGACCTCTCTCTCCAGGTCCTGGGCTGTTTTCCCAGAGACCCTGAATGGGGAACACCTGATGGGAGGGTTGGTTCCCGTCTCCAGCCAGTGGACAGCCAGGTTAGTGAGCCCAGGCCGGCGGTATGAATGCAGCACCTCTCTGATCTCCGCTTGCTGGGCAGGGGTTAGCTGGTCAGGGAGGGGAATTGATTTCAGCGAGGGGTTAGCCCCTGCCTCAGGGAGAACCCTGTGGATTCCTGGGGCACTTCCCTATATGCATACAGCAGGTGGGGTAAATACTTGTCCCAGTCCTGCGGATGCTGGTCCATAAAGGTTTTCAGCATCCTCGTTAGGGTCCCAGTGAATCTCTCCACCAGCCCGTTGGACTGGGGGTGATACGCTGAGGCCCAGGTGTGTCGGACCCCACATTTCTCCCACAAGCACTGGAGCAGGGTTGACATGAAGTTAGACCCCTGGTCTGTAAGGACTTCCTTGGGGAACCCCACTCTGCTGCAGTTGGTCAGCAGTGCATCTGCCACGGTGTCTGCCTCGATAGACAACAAGGCCACCGCCTTGGGGTAGCGCGTAGCGAAATCCACTACCACCAGGACGTATTTCTTCCCTGCCCAGGTCACCCTGCTGAGAGGTCCCACTATGTCCACAGCCACCTTCTGGAAAGGCTCCTCTATGATGGGCAAAGGCCTCAAAGCTGCTTTCCCCTTGTCTCGGGCCTTCCCCACCCTCTGGCGAGAGTCACAGGACCTGCAATACTGTCGGGCAGCGTCAAAGAACCCAGGCCAGTAAAAGTGCTGCAGCAGCCTCTGCCTGGTGCGCCGGATTCCCTGGTGCCCCGACACGGGGATATCGTTGTGTCAATGCAGTTCTGGCGGGACCCAACTGAGGTGCCAATTCAGGACCAATTGCTCAAACAGGGCAGTCACAGCCCTAGGCTGGGGTTTTTCCACCTCTAAGGCAAACCAAACCAGCCAGACAAAGAGGACTTCGGTCTCATCCCACTGGCTAACCACAAGTCACACAAGCAATTTCCTTAGACACTCCAGTCTCCCAGTATCACCACCAGTGCACTCGTCCTGGGGATGAATGGTTATGAAAACCAACACCCCAATAAAAGAAAATGGTTCTCTCGATTCTAAAGAATCAAGCCCCAGACCCAGGTCAATATACACATCAGATCTTACCCACAAATCACGCTGGTGCCAGTCCTTTAGAATCTAAAATCTAAAGGTTTATTCATAAAAGGAAAAAGGTAGAGATGAGAGCTAGAATTGGTTAAATGGAATCAATTCCATCCAGTGATGGCAAAGTTCTTGGTTCAGGCTTGTAGCAGTGATGGAGTAAACTGCAGGTTCAAATCAAGTCTCTGGAACATCCCCCACTGGGATGGGTCATTCAGTCCTTTGTTCAGAGCTTCAGTTTGTAGCAAAGTACCTCCAGAGGTCAGAAGCAGGATTGAAGACCAGATGGAGATGAGGCATCAGCCTTTTATAGGCTTTTCCAGGTGTAAGAACCTCTTTGTTCTTACTGTGGAAAATTACAGCAAAATGGAGTCTGGAGTCACCTGGGCAAGTCCCTGCACTTTGCTGAATCACAAGGCGTGTCTGCCTCCTCTCCGTGGGTCAGTTGTGGAGCTGATGGTCCTTAATGGGCCCTCAAGCAGGCTAGGCAGAGCCAACACCACCAGAAGCACAGCACTAATTTGAAATACAGACAGTACAGAGCCAATACTTATAACTTCAACTATAAAATGACACGTGCACCCAGACAGCATCATCATAACCAGCAACCCAGAACCTGGTCTTAGGCACCTTATATGACCCCCTTTCCATCAGATTTGATGCCACTACAGGACCTTGGTTGCAACCCATGTTCTATACGGTCGCAGATTATGTCAATAACGTCACTATCGTGGGCCAAGTACAACAGTCTGTGGCGGTACCTCTGGGGAACCACCAACTGCCTCCCACCTGTCCAAGGTTCAGTTTGCCCTGGACCAGCCCATTCCCGGTGCAGGAATCCCTTCCCCCACAGGAATCGCTCCCGGCAGTCCTCCCACTGGGACCCTGCCCCGCCGTGGCCTGCCAGGGCCCTCAGTTTCTCCCAGGAGGGATCCAACTGCAGCTCCGTTTGGAATTCAGCGGTTGGGTTTGAGGAGACAGCCCTGGTTGGTGGTGCCTCAGTTTCCCCATGCTGGGACGGAGGCGCCAGCCCAGCCCTGTTGAGCGCTACCCTCAGCGCTTCGGGCCCTTCCCTCGGGAGGTCCCGTGACCCTCGCTGGCTCTGGCTCTGGGTAAGGACCAGGGCTCTCCGAGTGCCATCAGGCCAGTTCTCCAAGTCATAACCCATTAGCACCTCGGTAGGTAGGTGATCGTGCACCCTGACCTCTTTGGGTCCCTCCTTAGCCCCCATTTCAGGTGTATCCTCGCTACTGGCACCTTGACGGGGGGGCCGAAAACTCCCCTCAGGGTCATGTCGGCATCGGGCACTAGCTGGTCTGGGTCCACCCCCTCGGACTGCGCCAGCGTCACCTCCGCGCCCGTGTCCCAGAACCCCTGGACGCTCCTTCCCCCCACCTCAATGGGGATGATGTGGGGATTGTCCCCGGGGCCTGTCCCACGCTCACCCGGCGGATGGAGTACGGCTGCTCTGGACCTGGGGCCCTGCCTTCCCCGGCTGGCCTGGCCTGGCGCTTCCCCCCACACTGCGCAGATCCTTGGGCTTCCGGTCACTAGCCACAGCTTACGGTCTGGAGGGCAGATGTCATCCAGCTGCTCCAACCCCACCAGGTTATACACGTCCTCTGTGGTGGTGGCCCCTGCGCCCTTCCCCCACTTGCGCGATATTCCCCCAGCAGGTTGGCGACCTCCTTGTAAGTGACCCCTGAGGTCTTGCGCACACCCCGGAATCGTTTCCTGTTCGCCCCGGGGGGCAGTTCAAACTCCAGCAGCAAAGCCTGTGTGATCAGGTCACAGTCCCCGTCTCAACACCATCCACCTGGCTGAACCCCTCTCTGGCCCTGGGACCCAGCTGGGGCGTCAGACAGCGCAGCCTGTCTGCGGGGTCAGTCTGGGTCAGATCACAGGCCTGCTCACAGGCTGTGAGACAGGGGTCAATATCCCCCCCTGCCCCCTTGAACTGGGGCAGCACTTTGGTGTCTAGAGTCCCCACCCCACTGGCGTCTCGGGGCCCTTCCCCTCTTACCCCCCGTCAGGCCCTCTCGGCCGCCGCTCCTCCATCGCCAGCTCGTGCTTCCTCTGTTCTACACGGTCCACCAGCCTCCGCTCCTCCAGCGCCAGCTCCTTCGCTTTCAGCTCCAGCTCCAGTGTCCGCAGCCCCTCGAGGGAGGAACCTGACTGGGGTCTCCCTGTGCTGACTGGGGAGTCGGGTCTGACACCCTCCCGGTCGCTACACAGACTCCCCCACGGATACTCCCCGGCTCCCCGGCCACCCCGGGAGCCCCCTGGGGTCTGGAGCCTGTTCCTCACACTGGTCATTCTCTACAAGCTGAGCAATCAGCCGCTCCTTAGGGAGCCTCCCCACACTCAGCCCCCTCTGCCTGCACAGACCTGCCAGGTCGCTCCTACGGAGCCGGTTCTAGGCCAGTTCCAGGCGGGTTCCGTTCAATCCCCTCGTTCTATCGCTGGCAGCCACTCACCGCAAAGCGCCCGCGCCCGCAGCCACACGTCTACAGGGGGCATCCGCCAACCATCCTCTGCGGCCACGTTGTCACGGACTCACAGATGGTGCCCACGCGTGGCCCCGTGTGGTTCCTGGGGGAACCCTCTTCAGTGCGACAGCCCTTCTCGGGGGGCCACTCTCTCCCGGGGTCAGGCCCCTCCACCTCCTGGAGCCGCACCTCTCTGAGCCTCAGCACGTCTGCCTCTGCCGTGGGCCCCCCAGGGAGCCCCCTCGCTCTGGACCCCTGGGGCCTCCTCACCCCCAAAGGGGCTGATGCCCCCCCCCTGTTCACTAGCCCCCAGCGACTCTCCCCCAGCGTAACACAGGAGGTTTATTGAGAGCTGAACCCAGCACAGGAAACTCTCTGGCCTCAGGCCTGGCCTCCCCCAGCCCAGCACATCCCAGTCCCCCTGCAGCCAGGGGGGCTCTGCCTGCTCCCCCTCTCCAGCCCCGAGCCCCCCTGCTCCCAGCTGGGCCTCCGATACCCCCGGCCCCAAGCCCCCCCTGTCCATTGGCTTCTCTCCAGGGACACAGGGTCGTAAACAGGCAGGCCTGGGCCCCCTCTGCTCTCAGCCCCCCTCTGGCCCCTCGGGCTGGAGCCGGCTGGTCAGGGCACCGGGGTCCTCTCCCCGCAGCCCATTGTCCCCCACTGGCCAGAACCGGCTGCGACTCCTGAGCTGGGTCTCCGGGTCCCCAGGTCCCCAGTCGCTGGGGTCTCCATCCTCCAGGCCGGGCCGGGGTCCCGAGTCCCTCTCCGGTCCTGTGTACCAACAAACTCCCTCTCCCCTCCCCTCGTTACACCAGTGACTCCCGGGGACACTGAGCCCCACCCCCCTGCCTGCAACCCACTGGACAACACAGAAAAACCAAGAAACCCCCCCAACTTCGTCACAGTTATAACAAAAGCGAATGGGGCCCTGCTGAGCTGCTCCGGGCCTAAGCAATTGCCCAGTCGCTTGTGCCTGGCGCCGGCTCTGTCACCCAGGGCAGGGGGCAGGATTCTGGGAGGGGGACCGGGCTGGGGGGATCCTCAGGAGGGTTTGGAGGGGAGAACGTCCCCCAGCCCCCAGGGGTCTGAGAGCCGGGGGATCTGTATCCCCAAATCAGCCCCCCGCAGCCACCTCTTTGAGTGTCACCTGGGCCCCCTGGCAGGGTGACCATGGTTCAGGTTCCCATAAAGAGGGAACTGCTGGAGGGGTTGGGAGCAGGGGGGTACAATCGAACCCCTGCCCGTGGTGTGCTGGAGGCTGGAGCAGGGGCACTCCTGGAGGGGGCAGCGACAGCTGCGGGACCCCATCCCCAGCTGGGCCTGGGGGGCGGGATCCTGTGGCTGCAGGGGGATGGACCAATCAGCTGGGGACCGACAGGGAAACGGACCAATGGAGGCTCCATCTGAGCTGCAGCTTGTCCACTCTGCAAAAACCTGGGACGTGGCCTGAGATTTGTAACCCCTCCCCCCCCAACAGAGACAGAACCTCGGACACAAGGCTTTGTCCAGGGACACCCAGACGCGAGCCCCCTCCTGACCTGTGCAGCACGGTTTGCTGCGCCTCCCCCCAGGCGGCCATTCCTGTCGGTCACAGTCCTGATTGAACGGGCTGGTACGATCCCTGGACCCAGAACAGCTCAGCGTCCCGCCCGGCCCCCAGCTGTGGTGTGGGGCTACGGATACCTCCCCATTGGGAGTCTACCATGAGTCTTGTGATATTCAGTGTCAAGTCCCAGCTCCAGGAGTCATGTGATTATGGCAGAGTCTCAGCTTGCATTTAAACAAGCAGCATTGGCTATGGGGCAAAGGGGGCAGCCCCCCACCCCGACTTTCTGTAGGTCCCTATGCTGCATTATGTCACCATTGCCCCACCCCAACTTGGCAGTCACAGAGAACGTTCTACACCTGACACAGCTCTGTTCCCACCCCTGCATTTGAAAAGAGAAGGACGTTTCTCACCTTCGCCGTTGCAGAGAAAAGCTGGAAACGTGACCCCTAAAGGCTCGAACCCCCGACGGGGAATAAACAGCCCTGCCCTGTAGTACTGGTGGCAGCTCCTGTATTTCTGGGGCCTGACTCGGGATCTCCGGGGCTGGTGCTGCGGGGTGCAGGGTCACCCCACCGGACAAAGGGGTGCGCGATGACACAAGGGGCCGGAACAGGGAGCATCGGCCCCCAGGCTTCAGCCGCACCAGGCACGTCAGTGATTTGTGCTTCATCGGCCGCCTTGTGCCGAGGGGCTGCACAGACAGATCAGGGCGTGTGCACTGGGGGAGGGGGTTGTGTTTAATCACGTCCACGCAGGCAAATGGCTGCAATACCCCCCCCCACCCGAAGGGGGTGCCCCACACAGCATCCTCTTCTCACTAGGAGAGACCCGGCCTCCGTCAGCCCCTGCTCGTCTCCTCAGCCGGCAGCTCGCAGCCAGGCAGTGACAGGAGGTGGGGCTCAGGGTATGTCTACACTACGGGATTATTCCGATTTTACATAAACCAGTTTTTTAAAACAGATTGTATAAAGTCGAGTGCACACGGCCACACTAAGCACATTAATTTGACGGTGTGCGTCCATGTACTGAGGCTAGTGTCGATTTCCGGAGCGTTGCACTGTGGGTAGCTATCCCGTAGCTATCCCATAGTTCCCGCAGTCTCCCCCGCCCCTTGGAATTCTGGGTTGAGATCCCAGTGCCTGATGGGGCAAAAATCATTGTCGCGGGTGCTTCTGGGTACAGCCTCACCCGTCCCTCTGTGCAAGTAGCAGACAACCTGTGGTGGAGTAGGGACTGTCTATGTGGGGGATGGGAGAGCAGGGAGGATTTTAGGTGAGATGCAGGTAGGCAGATGGTAACATGAGCTAGGCCTGGGGGAGGGGAGGTGACACCTCTGCCCAAGAGCGAGACAAAGGAAAGGGGCGGAGGGGAAGGGTTGAGTCAGTCTTCACCCCGGGCGTTGCCTGGCCAGGCCTCGAGGTCCCCCCCCATTAACACCCTGTGGGCAAATGGGGGTGCACCCCCACATCCTTGGGGCCGTCCTTGGCCCCCCACTTCAGGTGCACCCTCACCACAGGCACCTTGAATGGGATCCCGCTCATGCCCATCAGGGTCAGGTAGGTGTCGGGCACCATCCGATCTGGGGCCACCACCTCGGGCCGGGCCAGCGTCACCTCTGCACCCGTGTCCCAGTACCCAGTGACCTCCCTCCCGTCTACCTCCAGGGGAACAAGGCACTCGCTCCGGAGGGGCAGCCCTGTGCCCACCCTGTAGACCAAAAACCCTGGGTCCGGAGCATCCAGCCCCCCCGAGGAGCTGACCTGGGGCCCTGCTCCCTCCTTCCCAGGTGGGATGCTGCCAGCCCCCCTTCCCTGGGAACGCTGCCCCTCATCCGGCTGGGTCTTTACCCAGTCAACCCTCTGCGGGTTGGGTCTGCTCAGTCTGTCTCTGAGCTTGGGGCACTGGGCCCGTATGTGGCCTTGATGGCCACAGTGATAGCAGCCCATGTCTCGTGGGTCCCCTCGAGGGGGTCGGGTGGACCTGACGCTGGATGTTCCCCTTTGGTGGGGGCCCTCCCTCGGCTCCTTCTGGGAGGTCCCATGGTGACTCTCTCTCTGCGTTGAGGCAGACCTGCTCCTTCGAGACGCCTCCCTGCCATCCCCTGCCCGACTGTCCATGTATTGGTCGGCCAGCCGGCCTGCATGCTGCGGGTTCTCCGGCTTCTGGTCCATTAACCACAGCCTCAGGTCCGACGGGCACTGCGCATACAGGTGCTCCAGTACGAATAGGTCAAGCAGGTCCTCTCTAGTTTGGGCCCCAGCCGTCCACTTGCGGGCGTACCCCTGTGCCCGGTTGACCAGTTGTAGATATGTGACCTCCCGGGTCTTATGTTGACTCTGGAACCTCTTCCGGTACATCTCCGGGGTCAGCCCAAACTCGCGGAGCAGGGCCTCTTTGAACAGGTTGTAGTCCCCTGCCTCCGCCCCTTTCATTCGGCTGTACACCTCCACGGCGGTGGAGTCCAGTAAGGGGGTGAGAAACTGGATCCTGTCTGCAGGGTCAACCTTGTGCAGCTCGCAGGCATTCTCAAAGGCCGTCAGGAAGGTGTCTATGTCCTCCCCCTACTTACGCGGGGCCAGGAAGTTCTTATCAAAGCTCTTTGTAGGCTTGGGTCCCCCCTCACTCACCACAGCCGGGGCCTCCCTGCTTTTCAGCTGGGCCATGGCCAGCTCATGTTTGCGCTGCTTCTCCTTCTCCCTCTCCTCGTATTCGCGCTGCTTCTCCTTCTCCCTTTCCTCGTGTTTACGTTGCTTCTCATTCTCCTCCCGCTCCTGTCTCAGTTCTTGCCTCCTTAACTCGAGCGCCTCCCTGTCATATTCCAGCCGCCTCCGCTCCAGGGACAGGGAGCTCCGCCGGGACGTTCCCCTGCTGGCCACTGAGCCCTCGGTAGTCGCTGGGCTCCCCCTCCCCCTACGCCTAGGGGTGGGGGGTCTCGGGATGCCCTCAGCTGCCGGCTGACCACTCCCAGCGGGGACAGACACTGGTGCCTGCGCTGCATCTGCCCGGCTGCTTCCCTCAGAGACAGAGACCGGTTCATTGACGCGGTCTCTCTCCTCCAGCCGGGCAATCAGCTGGGCCTTGGTGAGCTTCCCACTGTGCAGCCCTTTCTGCTTGCAAATCTCCACCAGCTCACACTTGCGCTGCGTGACATACATCTTCCTGCTGGCCACTCGCAGGCCGGGGTGCTCGCCGCTCCCCACGGGTTCCAGGGGGACCCCTAGTGTGCCAGTCCTTGAGGTCACCCCCTCTCTGCCAGGGTCGAGCTGCAGACTCCTCCGCCCCTGGGATCGCTCGCTGCGATCCCCCGGGGAACCCTGTTACTGCAAAGTCCTGCTCTCTGGCCACACTCTCCCAGGGGTTAATCACCCCTTCGTTTTACTGTGCCCCAGTCACTTACTGCAGGAAGCGCCGTCCACGGGGTGCAGTCGATCCCACCGCTGCCACCAGTTGTCATGGGATATGGGGGTGTCCGGCCCTGCACCCCTCTTCCTGGGTTCACAGTGACTCTCAGCCAGCCATTAAAACAGAAGATTTATTGAACAACAGGAACACAGGATACAGCCCAGCTGGTGTTCAGAGCCAGGACCCCTCAATCTGGCCTTTCTGGGGGGTTCAGGGTGCTTGGATCCCAGCCTAGGATCCCCTGAAAACCCACCACCCAGCTCCCAAACCGAAGACTGACTCAACCCTTCCCCTCCGCCCCTTTTCTTTGTCTCGCTCTTGGGCAGAGGTGTCACCTCCCCTCCCCCAGGCCTAGCTCATGTTACAGGCTGAATACCTGCATCTCACCTAAAATCCTCCCTGGGTCTCCCCTCCCCCACATAGACAGTCCCTACTCCACCACACAACCATTTCGCGCCTTTTTTCCTGGGTGAACTGTGCAGACGCCATAGCACAGCAAGCATGGACCGTGCTCAGCTCAATACCGCAATCACGGACGTTGTAAACACCTCGCGCATTCTCGTGCAGTCTGTGCTGAACCAGGACCTGCAAATCCAGGCGAGGAGGAGGCGGCTACGGCAGTGCGGCGATGAGAGTGATGAGGACATGGACACAGAATTAGCTCAAACTGCGGGCCCCTGTGCTTTGGAGATCCTGCTGGTAATGGGGCAGGTTCTAGCCATGGAACGCCGATTTTGGGCCCGGGAAAAAAGCACAGACTGGTGGGACCGCATAGTGTTGCAGGTGTGGGACGATTCCCAGTGGCTGCGAAACTTTCGCATGCGTAAGGGCACTTTCATGGAACTTTGTGACTTGCTTGCCCCTGCCCTGAAACGCCAGAATACCAAGATGAGAGCAGCCCTCACAGTTGAGAAGCGAGTGGCAATAGCCCTCTGGAAGCTTGCAACGCCAGACAGCTACCGGTCAGTCGGGAATCAATTTGGAGTGGGCAAATCTACTGTGGGGGCTGCTGTGATGCAAGTAGCCAAAGCAATCACTAAGTTGCTGCTACGAAAGGTTGTGACTCTGGGAAACGTGCAGGCCATAGTGGATGGCTTTGCTGCAATGGGATTCCCTAACTGTGGGAGGGGGGTGGTAGATGGAACCCATATCCCTATCTTGGCACCAGAGCGCCAGGGCACCCAGTATGTAAACCGCAAGGGGTACTTTTCAATGGTGCTGCAAGCACTGGTGGATCACAAGGGACGTTTCACCAACATCCACGTGGGATGGCCGGGAAGGGTTCATGACGCTCGCGTCTTCAGAAGCACTACTCTGTTTAAACGGCTGCAGCAAGGGAATTACTTCCCAGACCAGAAAATAACAGTTGGGGATGTTGAAATGCCTGTCGTTATCCTGGGGGCCCCAGCCTACCCCTTGATGCCATGGCTCATGAAGCCATACACAGGCAGCCTGGACAGTAGTCAGGAGCTGTTCAACTACAGGCTGAGCAAGTGCAGAATGTGCCTTTGGCCGTTTAAAGGCTTGCTGGCGCACATTACTGACTCGCTCAGACCTCAGCCAAACCAATGTCCCCTATGTTATTGCTGCTTGCTGTGTGCTCCACAATCTCTGTGAGAGTAAGGGGGAGACCTTTATGGCGGGGTGGGAGGCTGAGGCAAATCACCTGGCCGCTGATTACGCGCAGCCAGACACCAGGGCGATTAGAAGAGCACACCAGGAAGCGGTGCGCATCAGAGAAGCTTTGAAAACCAGTTTCATCACGGGCCAGGGTATGGTGTGACTGCTGTGTTTGTTTCTCCTTGATGAACACCCCCCTTGATTGACTCATTCCCTGTAAGCAACCCACACCCTCCCCCTTCGATTACAGCTTGCTTAAGGAAATAAAGTCACTCTCGTTTAAAAATCAAGTATTCTTTATTAATTCATTATAAAAAGAGGGAGAGAACTGAGAAGGTAGCCCGGGTGTGGTTTGGGAGGAGGATAAGAGGGACGGAAAAGGCCACTAAAAATATTTCACAATAATGAGAGCCGTTTGGCTGGGCTGTCCACGGGGGTGGAGGGGGCAGGTGCACGGAGCCTCCCCCCACGCGTTCTTACACGCCTGGGTGAGGAGGATGTGGAACATGGTGAGGGGGGAGGGTGGTTATACAGGGGCTGCAGCGGCACTCTGTGATCCTGCTGCCGTTCCTGAAGTTCCACCATACGCCGGAGCATGTCAGTTTGATCACGCAACAGCTCCAGCGTTGCATCCCGCCACCGCTGATCTTCCTGCCGCCACCTCTCATCTCGAGCATCTCTCCTCTCATCTCGAGCATCTCTCCTGTCTTCACGTTGGTCCCTTCTGTCCTCACGGTCACTGGCATCTTTCCTGTACTTTGGTACCACGTCCTTCCACTCATTCAGATGAGCTCTTTCATTGCGGGTCACTTCCATGATTTCCGAAAACATTTCTTCTTGCGTTTTTTTTTCCCACCGCTTTATCTGGGATAGCCTTTGGGACAGAGTAGGGAGGCTTGAAAATTTGCAGCTGCGTCAGGGAGGGAAAAAAGGGAGAGAAGTATTTAAAAAGATACATTTTAGAGAACAATGGTTATACTCTTTCATGGTGAACAACACTATTCACCTTACATAGCACATGTGATTTCACTACAAGGTCGCATTTTGCATCTTAATATTGAGTGCCTGCGGCTCTGGTGTTAGAGATCTCACAGCCGCAGGTCCAGGCAGCAGAATTCAACTTGCATGCGGCCCTAGTAAGCCATTGTCTTTCGGCTTCTGCAGCCTTCATATACACAGTGCCCTCCTTTCCCAAATACCAAGCAAAGCCCGTTCAGTGCTGCTGCTTTCCTGTTAACATGCAGCAGCAGAAACCACCCCCCCCCATCCAATTCTCTGGGATGATCGCTTTACCCCTCCCCCCACTGCATGGCTGGTATCATGGAAGATCACTGCTAAACACCACCCTTCCCCCCCCCCCACCGCATGGCTGGTAGCAGGGAAGATCCCTACTAGCCAAACGTGAAAAGCTCAGCGCCAATCACCCCCCACCCATCCCCCTGCTTGGCTACCTGCAAGGAAGGATTTCTTTTAAGCAACAGGCAAACAGCCCAGTAGGAATAGCCATCTCTGTCCCCTTAATTAAATTCCTGTATTTCAACCAGGTTACCATGAACGATATCACTCTGCTGAGGATAACACAGCGAGATAAAGAGCGGATGTTGCTTGAATGCCAGCAAACACCGGGACCATACGCAGCTAGGCTTTGTCGAGCAATGATACCAGATTACTTGCTACATGCATGGCGTGGTCAAGTGTCCTACCATGGAGGACGGAATAAGGCTGCCCTGCCCAGAAACCTTCTGCAAAGGCTTTTGGAGTACCTCCAGGAGAGCTTCATGGAGATGTCCCTGGAGGATTTCCGCTCCATCCCCAGACATGTTAACAGACTTTTCCAGTAACTGTACTGGCTGCTAATGCATCCCAAGTCCTCAGGGCAAATTAATCATTAAAAAACTTGCTTTTAAACCATGTTTTATATTTACAAGGTTGTGACGGAGCGATTCTGGCGGGACCCAACTGAGAGTGCCAAATCAGGACCAATTGCTTAAACAGGGCAGTTACAGCCCTAGGCTGGGGTTTTTCCACCTCTAAGGCAAACCAAACCAGCCAGACAAAAGGACTTTGGTCTCACCCCACTGGCTAACCACAAGTCACACAAGCAATTTCCTTAGACACTCCAGTCTCCCAGTATCACCACCAGTGCACTCGTCCTGGGGATAAATGGTTATGAAAACCAACACCCCAATAAAAGAAAAAGGTTCCCTCGATCCCAAAGGACCAAGCCCCAGACCCAGGTCAATATACACATCAGATCTTACCCACAAATCACGCTGTTGCCAATCCTTTAGAATCTAAAATCTAAAGGTTTATTTACAAAGGGAAAATGTAGAGATGAGAGGTAGAATTGGTTAAATGCAATCAATTACATACAGTAATGGCAAAGTTCTTAGTTCAGGCTTGCAGCAGTGATGGCATAAACTGCAGGTTCAAATTGAGTCTCTGGAAAACATCCCCCACTGGGATGGGTCCTTCAGTCCCTTGTGTAAAGCTTCAGTTTGTGGCAAAGTCCCTCCAGAGGTCAGAAGCAGGATTGAAGACAAGATGGAGACGAAGCATCAGGCTTATATAGACTTTTCCAGGTGTAAGAATCCCTTTGTCTTCACTGTGGAATTTTACAGCAAAATGGAGCCTTGAGTCACATGAGCCAGTCCCTGCATACTTTGCTGAGTCACAAGGCGTGTCTGCCTTCTCTCCATGGGTCCATTGTGTCCTTAATGGTCCTTAATGGGCCATCAAACAGGCTAGGCAGAGCTAACACCAGCTTGTCTGGGAGGCTTCCCCCAGAAGCACAGCACAAACTTGAAACACTGACAGCATAGAGCCAACATTCATAACTTCAACTAAAAATGATACAGACATACAGACAGCATAATTATAACCAGCAACCCGGAACCTGGTCTTAGACACCTTATATGACCCCCTTTACTTAGGATTTGGTGCCACTACAGGACCTTGGTTGCAACCCATGTTCTATATGGTCCCCATTTATATCAATAACGTCACACCCCCAACGCAAAATTGATGCAGGAAGGGATGACAAAACATCGCTGACTGCATCCCAAGAGCCCCCTTTCCTTGGGTCTGTCTCACTACAGCTAGGGTTGGGCTAGAGGCCGCACCAGTGTATAACCGAAATGGTTTATCAAAGTCATGTTCAATAACATGAATGGATCTCTTTACAAACTCAAGGTATAACTTGGTCAGCTTTTGCAGCATGGTTCCTGTATGTTTCATGTGATCTTGCCAAGAGCTAAAGAAAACAGCTACTTTATCCATACCAGCTCTGGCCAATGTTTTGAACCCAAATAACATTAAACCAATGTAGATATTGATGTTGTTCATAGTACAGGACTCTTGGCATTTAGCCATGAAAGCAATATGGTAGTGTGCCTCAGTTTCCCCTTTCATACAGCACATCAGGTCTGGAATGTATTTTGCCCTGTGAAAAGTTCCAACATTGTTTACATGCATTAACTGTGAAACATCAGTATAGCAAGGCCCTTTAACATAAAGTGTGTTTTCATGTATTCCTTTCAATATGTTTAAGGGATTTTCCAAAAGATTAGGCACATTGTACATTGTTACAGTCCTTGGCAATAGCAACACATTAGTTACAAAAATTAGCATCAGCAATAACAACAAATTCATTGCAAGTGTCCATTTACAATCATATTTGTCATGCCATACCCTTGGCTCAATACCATTGGAGATTGGGCATTTTAGGGTTAACCTGTGGCTTCCCTTTGCAAAATTCAGTTCTCTCTTTCCTTCTTGTCCTGCAGGATGAGACCCTGATTTCTCTTGCTTAACAGAGATCACCGGCTGATGGGGTGGGCCCTCTGTGCTAACAGCTATTAGCAAGTCTTTCTTCTCCCTGCCAGCCAAGTAATTCGCATCAACACAGACACTAGCTTTTAACTTCTTAGCTGCTATGGATTCCACGGCTGGACTTTGTCTTACAGAGATACCACACAAATCCAAAGAGTCTGAGGGTGAAAGCTGGCTTGCTCTCCCCTGCCTCCTCAAGCATTCAGCCATAAAACTGTTCTGCTTTGAAAAACCAGTAACTGAATCTGTCCTCAGACCCTGAAGCACAGACTGCTCACTTACCGATTCAGCATGGAGACATTCCTGTCCCAACAGCATTGTCTCCCCACCAACAAGCTGGCCACACACAGCCAGGTGGTTATAGGGCTGCTCAACTTCCTTAACAGCTTCTACTCCACCTGAGACCTTTTCAAAGCTGCCCACACTGGATCTCTCAAAAGGGAAGTCAGTGGATCCATTCACAACAGAAAATTTCTGGCTGTTAGGAACTGAAACTTCCTTGATTAAATCACTTTTACACCCTTCAGTTGCAGTAAACTGCTTGCACAGGCTACCATGAGGATTCCTTTCCCTAGGAGCTTCTCTAAGCAGCAATTCACCCCTCTCAGAAATTCTGCCCTTCCCCTCTTCACCTAGGGCTTGCTCTACAGGAACACTTCCCTGAGCAACCACAGCCGCTTTCTGGGTCTCACTTACACTTAGACTCACTTCAGGCCCCACAGGCGGATTTCTACACAATCCCCTTTTAGGCACACCTACAGACTTTCTAGATAACAGGTCAGAAGCAGTCTCCTTCCCTTGGCCATGAACAAGTTCAGGAATCTTTTCCTTCTTGCTACAAGTTGTCAAACTGTCAGTAGGTAACACACTTAAATCACCTTCATGCTCTCCTTGTGCCCTGGCTAGGGTATCATCCTGATCAGACAGAGTTGCTGCACCCTTTTCCAACCACACATTAGCAACTGGCAAACTACAAGCACCAGAACTGTCTGGTCTCTGGGATTTTGCTAAGACACTAACTGGATGCAACCTAGTCACAGTGCCATTCTCCCCAGCAGACACAAACTCAGGACTATTCCCTTCCTGGGCTTTAGCTGTATTTACAACCAACTTTGAGACAACTGAATCACCCTCACCCATCACAGGCCGAAAGGCCCCTTCTGTCTGCTCCACAGACACAGAAGAGCCGGAGACACATTCTCCTTCACCAGACACACAGCTTGGGATCTCATTTCCCTTGTCCCAGCACACAGGGCTGTTCACAGACACCTGCTTGGAGACCGGGGTAGCTTCCTTCATAGGCAAGTCAATACCCCTGACCGACACAGGCACATTCCCTTCACTGTCACATTTCTCCACACAGGAAACAGGTAAGGGACAGGGACACTCATCTTCCACTATCCCTCCCTTCCCAAACTGCTGATTAGACAAAGCCATCAGCTCACAAGGCTGCCTAGGCTCCTGCAAACTTTCCCTACCAGGCACATTGCCTCTCCCAACAGATAAGCTGCTGCTCTTTTCACTACACTGAGCTACCTTTAGCAAATCACAGTTACCCATTTCAGGTTTACTTCTACAAGCTGCACTAGCCACCAATCCATTACCCATTACAAATTTACCCTCTCCTTCCTCAGTTAGGGATTTAACCTGAGAAACATTTTCCTCCCCGATGAGATCTTTTTGCTCTTGATCTAACTCCAGATTCACTTCTGAGACATTAGACAGACATTCAGAAACTTCATTCCCAGACAAACTGCTTTTTTGCACAGACAAACCTTTGGAGCAACCCACCTCAGGCAAATCATTGCCCACAATAGACACAGGTTTAAGATCATTCCTCTCCTGTAACTGGCTACCTGGACTGAACAAGGCTGTAACATTTTCCCCAATTAAAAGATCTTTAGGCAATAACTTCCTGACGCCAGCTATCACTTCATGCTGAGCCCCATTCCACTCAAGGTGGATTCTGGCTAAAGGCACACGGACAGTAAACTCACAGAGGATCACAACATTCACACTCTGATTTGGTAAATAATCTTCCTCTTTGACCAGATCTGCTCTAACAAGAGTGATGTTAGAAGCCATAGTTTGCCCTAAACAGCTTTTACCATTGACTTTTACACTCTCATACATCGCACTGGCACAATTTATGGGGCCACCCCCTACTGAACCCACAGTAACAGCATTGACATAAAAGGTGGCATTGTTGGGGTACATGTGGTTACCCCCAGACAACTGCTCAGAGTTATACAACATACCAACATTGTTACAAACTGGACTTTCAAGAGGATACAGTCTCTGCTGTTCTTCCATTGCTTTTTTGACTTGGAGTTGGAGTCTAGCTGTCTCCTGTTGCATCTGTCGAGTTTTCTCCTCAGCAGCCAGCAGCTCCAGACGCCTCTTACGAGCTTTTTCTTCTCTCTTAGCAACTTCTTTCTTTCTCTCATCAGCCTCTTTCTCCATTCGAATTTCTGCCAGTTCTTGCTCATAATCAAACTGCAGGCTGTCTCTCAAGGCTTGCAGTTTCCTTGCTTTTCCTGATGCTCTTTGTCTCATGGTCACTGACCTTTAACCAACCAAACTCTCAATCCCAAATTTAAAATTTGGATAGCGTGGGGTTCTGACCCAAAGCTTAATTGACCTGGTTCTGTGGATCCTAGCACGACTACGCCACTGTGACGGAGCGATTCTGGCGGGACCCAACTGAGAGTGCCAAATCAGGACCAATTGCTTAAACAGGGCAGTTACAGCCCTAGGCTGGGGTTTTTCCACCTCTAAGGCAAACCAAACCAGCCAGACAAAAAGGACTTTGGTCTCACCCCACTGGCTAACCACAAGTCACACAAGCAATTTCCTTAGACACTCCAGTCTCCCAGTATCACCACCAGTGCACTCGTCCTGGGGATGAATGGTTATGAAAACCAACACCCCAATAAAAGAAAAAGGTTCCCTCGATCCCAAAGGACCAAGCCCCAGACCCAGGTCAATATACACATCAGATCTTACCCACAAATCACGCTGTTGCCAATCCTTTAGAATCTAAAATCTAAAGGTTTATTTACAAAGGGAAAAAGGTAGAGATGAGAGGTAGAATTGGTTAAATGCAATCAGTTACATACAGTAATGGCAAAGTTCTTAGTTCAGGCTTGCAGCAGTGATGGCATAAACTGCAGGTTCAAAATTGAGTCTCTGGAAAACATCCCCCACTGGGATGGGTCCTTCAGTCCCTTGTGTAAAGCTTCAGTTTGTGGCAAAGTCCCTCCAGAGGTCAGAAGCAGGATTGAAGACAAGATGGAGACGAAGCATCAGGCTTATATAGACTTTTCCAGGTGTAAGAATCCCTTTGTCTTCACTGTGGAATTTTACAGCAAAATGGAGCCTTGAGTCACATGAGCCAGTCCCTGCATACTTTGCTGAGTCACAAGCCGTGTCTGCCTTCTCTCCATGGGTCCATTGTGTCCTTAATGGTCCTTAATGGGCCATCAAACAGGCTAGGCAGAGCTAACACCAGCTTGTCTGGGAGGCTTCCCCCAGAAGCACAGCACAAACTTGAAACACTGACAGCATAGAGCCAACATTCATAACTTCAACTAAAAATGATACAGACATACAGACAGCATAATTATAACCAGCAACCCGGAACCTGGTCTTAGACACCTTATATGACCCCCTTTACTTAGGATTTGGTGCCACTACAGGACCTTGGTTGCAACCCATGTTCTATATGGTCCCCATTTATATCAATAACGTCACAAAGGTACACTCACCAGAGGTCCCTTCCATGGCTTCATTGTGTGGGATAGTGGGTGAGGGTTAGGGTTAGGGAAGATTCATAGACGCTAGGACTGGAAGGGACCTCAAGAGGTCATCGAGTCCAGTCCCCTGCCCTCATGGCAGGACCAAATACTGTCTAGACCATCCCTGATAGACATTTATCTAACCTACTCTTTAATATCTCCAGAGATGGAGATTCCACAACCTCCCTAGGCAATTTATTCCAGTGTTTAACTACCCTGACAGTTAGGAACTTTTTCCTAATGTCCAACCTAAACCTCCCTTGCTGCAGTTTAAGCCCATTACATCTTGTTCTGTCCTTAGAGGCTAAGGTGAACACGTTTTCTCCCTCCTCCTGATGACACCCTTTGAGATACCTGAAAACTGCTCTCATGTCCCTCTCAGTCTTCTCTTTTCCAAACTAAACAAACCCAATTCTTTCAGCCTTCCTTCATAGGTCATGTTCTCTAGACCTTTAATCATTCTTGTTACTCTTCTCTGGACCCTCTCCAATTTCTCCACATCTTTCTTGAAATGCGGTGCCCAGAACTGGACACAATACTCCAGCTGAGGCCTAACCAGCGCAGAGTAGAGCAGAAGAATAACTTCTTGTGTCTTGCTCACAACACACCTGTTAATACAGATGTCCCTGGAGGATTTCCACTCCATCCCCAGACACGTTAACAGACTTTTCCCGTAGCTGTACTGGCCACAAATGAATCCCAAGTCCTCAGGGCAAATTAATCATTAAAAAACATTTGCATTTAAACCACGTTTTATATTTACAAAAGTATACTCACCAGAGGTCCCTTCCATGGCTTCATTGTCTGGGATAATGCCTTGCGAGGGTTCGGAGAGTACTTCACACAGGGTGAGAAAAAGATCTTGACTGTTGGGGAGAACGGAGTGCTGTGTGCTCTCTGCAAGCTCGTCCTCCTCTTCGTTTTCCCCGTCCGCAGAATCCTCAGCCATGGCTGCGATTACCACCCCCACCTCGGAATCCACGGACGGGGTGGGGTAGTGGTGGCGGACCCCCCCCCCAGAATTGCATGCAGCTCAGCGTAGAAGTGGCATGTTTGTGGCCCTGCCCCGGACCTTCCGTTTGCTTCTTTGGTTTTCTGGTAGGCTTGTCTGAGCTCCTTAACTTTCACACGGCACTGTACTGAGTCCCTGGAGTGGCCTCTCTGCATCATGGCCTTGGAAATTTTTTCAATTTTTTTGGCATTTCGTCTTTTGGAACGGAGTTCTGTTAGCACTGAATCCTCTCCCCATACAGCGATCAGATCCAGTACCTCCCATGCAGTCCATGCTGGAGCTCTTTTTCGATTCTCAGAATGCATAGTTACCTGTGCTGATGAGCTCTCTACGCTGGGCAAACAGGAAATGAAATTCAAAAGTTCGCTGGGCTTTTCCTGTCTATCTGGCCAGTGCATCCGAGTTCAGATTGCTGTCCAGAATGGTGCACTGTGGGATAGCTCCTGGAGGCCAATACCATTGTCACAGAGTGTGGGGGACACAAGGCCCTGCACCCCCAGCTTCCTGCAATTCACCAGGACTCTCAGCCAGCCAGGAAAGCAGAAGGTTTATTTGGACGACAGGAACACAGTCCAAGACAGATCTTGCCGGTACAGACAGCAGGACCCCCTTTAGTTAGGTCCATCTGGGGCCCCCAGGGAGGCCACAGCCCCATTGGGAAGCCCAAGCCCTGTCAGGGCTCCCCTCCATTCCCCAGCCAGCTTCAAAACTGAAAACCCCCTCCAGCCCCTCCTCTCTGGGCTTTGTCTCTTTCCCGGGCCAGGAGGTCACCTGATCCCTTTGTCTCCAACACCTTCAGCTGGCACCTTTGCAGAGGGGGGGCCCAGGCCATCAGTTGCTAGGAGACAGAGTGTCAGGCATTTAGGTGCACTGGCCCTTTGCTCTGCAGCAATCACACCCCCTGATCCCCCCACCTAGATATTAAGAACTGCCTAGGGGACACTGAGGCACCAACACCGTATTCAGAGAAAACATTAAGAGCATTCCTAGTTCGTCACAACCATCGAATTGCAGCCACACTAACCTTAATTTGAACCGGCAATGTCGATTTCAGCGCTAGTCCCCTCGTCGGGGAGGAGTACAGAAATCGATTTTAAGAGCCCTTTATGTCGAAGTAAAGGGCTTCGTTGTGTGGACTGGTGCAAGATTAATTCAATTTAGCGCTGCTAAATTCAACCTAAACTCGTAGTGTAGACCAGGAAAGACGCAGTCTCCTTAGGCATTCCAGCCTTTGTTTGCCCTCCCGGAGACACAACCGTATGAGGAGTGGCTACTGAACACCAGTTTCATCAGACAAAGGGTTCAAGAGGTCAGGCACAGAGCCAGACCAAATGAACTCAGCTCTTACCCAATAACCACGCCGCTGCCAGCCCGTTAGTAGCTACTATCTAAAGGTTTATTCATAGAGAAGAGAAGACGATGAGCGTTACACATGGCTAATAGCTCATATGCCGACAACAATGGCGTGTTCTTGGATCAGGCCTGTAGCAGGGATGGACTAGACGGCTGGCTTGTAAAGCCTTGTAGCCAACTTCCAAAAGACTGGATGGGCCTCAGTCACAGTTCAAATGACCCTCGTAGCTGTAAATCCACAGTCCGGAGAATCAGAGCAGGACACGAAGCCCAATTGCAGATGTCTCAGGGTCTTTTACAGCCTCTGCCAGGTGCTGGGAATTTTACGGTCCCAAACACAGCCCACAGGCACAGTCTGTGGAAAATTACCGGCCCAAGATGGAGTCCAGGGTCACATGAGCACGTCACATGACCTTACCTGCCTTGCTGAGTCTCAGCGGCAGCCATTGCCCGGATTCTGGCTGGGGCACCTGCAGGAAGGCTCACTCACCTGGCGGGACCAGCTCCCTCTAGGGTTAGGGGCGTCTCCTTTAATGGGCCATCGAACTCGAACAGTCCATTCACGGTGTGCTGCCTAGACTGGATGTAACCTGCCTGGGGGTGTTACCCCAGGAACAAACACAGGGGCTGAGGCCTTCTCTACACGCACATTTGACAGCGCTGTAACTTGCTGGCTCAAGGTGAGAAATATCACCCCCCTGAGCGCAGCAAGTCTGAGCGCTTTAAAGCACTAGTGTAGACAGGCTCCCAGCGCTTGGAGCAACTCCCCTCGTGGCGGTGGATTACCAGGAGCCAGGGCTGTGCAGAGGTGGGGTGTCACGGAGTGTGGGGGAGTCAGGGCCCTGCACCCCACACTTCCTGCGATTCCCCGGGACTCTCAGCCAGCCAGTAACACAGCAGGTTTGTTAGACGACAGGAACACAGTCCCAAGCAGGGCTTGTAGGTACAACCAGGACCCCTCAGCCAGGTACCTCTGGGGGGCAGGGAGCTTAGATCCCAGATTTGGGGTTCCTGCCTCTTCCCAGCCAGCCCAAAACCAAAACTAAAAAACCCCTCCAGCCGGCTCCCTCCCTTTGTCCAGCTTCCCAGGCAAAGGTGTTGACTCCCCCTCCCCTTGCCTGGCTCAGGTTACAGGCTCAGGTACCTTCCCTCACCTAAAGTCAGCCCCGGCTCTCCCATCCCCCATGCAGACAGTCCCTACTGCATCATAGGGGGCAAGTGGGGCAGTTGGCCCTGGGCCCCGCAGGGGCCCGCACGAGAATACAGGATTCTATAGTATTGCAACTTTTTTTAATGGAAGGGGCCCCTATAATTGCTTTGCCCCAGGCCCCCTGAATCCTCTGGGCAGCCCTGCCAGGAGTGCTGGGAGAGCTCTCTCCTGCGCGACCCCACTCGAACACTCACACACTCACACTCGCACATCAACGTGCTGCCGCGGGAGTGCTCAGAGGGCAGCGCTTTGAAGTCTCTCGTGTAGCCGTAGCCTGAGTCAGACTTAGCAGCTTAAACCACCTTTACGGGACAGTGTGGCCGCGCTCTCTGTAAACCGCCTCCACGAGGGGCACGGGAACGCAGTTCCCAGCACTGGAGCCTGTCTACACTGGCACTTTACAGCGCTCAGACTTGCTGCACTCGGGGGGGTGAGTTTTCACACCCCTGGGCAAGAAAGTTTCGGCGCAGTAGCTTGCCAGTGTAGACAAACACAATGCTGATACGGGGTACAGTCAATATTGATAACTTCACATACAAAACTGATACAGGCATCTGTAGCCCAAGGGCCAGTGGGCTTCAACAGCAGCCCTGGGAACGACAAGTTGAGGGCTACAAACTGCAGCATGCTGGGAGAACGGCCTGGTTCCTGCCGGGAGGCACCCGCTGCTCTCCCCGCCCGGGGTCTCTGCACTGACTGAGCTGGGAGCACGGAGCAGGCTGGCAGAAGAGGCTGCTGGACTGTGAGCCTGTTCTATGTTCTTTACAGAATAAAGCCTGTACCTGGTGGTTTGTCTGAGTGGGTCTGGTCTGAGGTGAACACACTGACACACAACGCAGAGCACACACAGGAGGCTCAGGCCCAGTCCCCTAAGTTGTGTAAAAGGTCACAAACAGGCTTCCCCGATCTCGAACCACCTCATTCTGGGCCGGTGAACGGGGGCGGGGGGCTACACATATAAGCAGGATATCCACACTTAGCAATTCACAACTTTCCCAGTGACGCCGGACATGACGTGCTTGGTACAAGTTCTCTTGCAGTTGTAGCACAGTGGCAACACCAGTGCTGTGCACGGTCACACGTCGATCACACAGCATCACAAGGGGTCAGTTTGTTCTCTCCTCTCCGAGCGGTTTGCAGCTGGCTCTGTCTCCCCAGCACCGGCCGTGGCGTGAGTGCAGGACAGTCAAAAAACGGACGTGTCTCCATCGAGAGGGGGGCCACCTGGAGGGAGGAACAGAACGGGAATGAGGCCCCTGCCTGGGGACCCTGTGAACACAGCAGACTCAGCCCCACTAGCTAAACTCCCCACCCTGCCCAGGCCCTGCCAGCCACAGAACAGACCCTGCTGGAGACGGGGAGAAACCACCCCATGGCCTCACCCAGCTGGGTGCCGGGTTCTGGGGGGTCCGGAGCTCACTGCCTGCCCCTGTAATCCGGGACACACCGAGCTCAGACCTGTAACTGCCCCCGGCTGGGTATTGGGGAACCAGCCCCCCCCCCCCCCCCGCCTCTGAGCTGTTCGTTAGCTCTTCCCTCCCCAGGCCAGAGAACCAGGCTGCCAGCGTGGTCAGGTACTGGCCCCCCAAGTGCTGATGGTGAGGGGTGTGGAGAGCGGAGATATGTCCCACGCTGGCTGGTAAAGGGGAGAGTTTAACGCGTCTCTCCAGAGAACTGACTCCGGCGCCGCTGGGAAAGGGGGCGGGTGGGGACAGACAGGGCTGAGCTCACACGAGACGCCCATGTCCCAGGTCTAGTATTAAATCCCACGCACCGAACAAGGAAGCACCAGGCTTGGGCCAGGAATCCCGCAGGGCTTGTAATGTGTTTGTAACGGCTGAGCCCAGGAGGACCTGTTGACAGGTGACTGTAGCTCAGCTACCCACTGTGAGGAGGGGATCACCAGCTGCTCCTTAACTGCCGGGGAATCCTTCCCTCCATGGGGTAACGGGGCGACCTCCCTGCCCCAGGCTGCTCTGGGCGATGCTGGCACACGCTGTATTTACGGCTGCACAGGGGTTTTCATTCTACACCTTTGCTAAAGTTCTCGGTAGGTTTGACCTCCGAGGTGACTTGTGTAGCGTCTGGGCAGGATCCCTGCAGCTGGGGAGGAATGAACCAGAACAAACAAATCTCTGGCCCTGGTGTGAAAAGCTCCCGGCCCCACTGACGGAGCAGGGCTGCCGCCGAAGGTGCTGACAATCTCACCGCGCTCTGCGTTGAGCTGCGCACAGACTAGGGACCCGGAGAGCCGTGTGTACGGGGGGGGCAGGAGCTCACGGGGACAGAGTGGGGGTGTATCGGCAGGGAGGTGAGTGTCCCATTTGCAGCGTGTCCGTATCTGGCCAGGCACGTCCACACAGCAGCCGGGAGGGGTCGGTCCCAGCGGGGACAGACAGACGTACTGGGGCCTAAAAATAGCCGCGTGGCTGCAGGAGCTCGAGCCAGTCACCGGAGTACGGCCCTGCCTGGCCCCTGGGGGCGCACTCGGCGCTAGCCTGGCCCCCCACCTGTGCTGCTGTGGCCACACGGCTATTGTCAGGCAGTAGCTGGAGCAGACTGAGTGTGTGTCTGTCGACCCGGGCTGGGCACCACCCCCTTCCACCAGGCCCCAGGAGCCCCCCTGCGAGGTGCGAGTCTGTCACCGTCCCTGCACACGTGTTGTGGGAGCGTCAGGGGACAGCTCAGAGCTGCCCCAGAACTTGGTGCTTCCTGGCTTTGTAGGGTTCATCCTGGGGTGGGGTGGGATGGGGGTGGGGCAATCCTGTGTAACCAGCCTTCCTATCTCTCAAACAGATTGTAGGGTTGTTTAAGGACTTTTCTGTGCCTAACGCAGTCACCGAAGGGGGGAAGGGGTGGGTTGGAAGTGGTGCTGTGTGGGCATATGGAAGGTGCGGGAGATGCTGGAGGCAGACAGTGGGGGAGGCTGATGGTGCTGGGAGGGGGTGTCAATGTGTCGGTCTTTACCCCCTAACTCCACCCAGTGGTGCCGGCCTTGTGCTGGTGAGGGGAGCCCATCCAGTGCTGCGTCTGGTCCCTACTCCTGCCACAGCCCCTCGGAGCAGACGAGCCCCCAGCACCGGAGCTGGGAGGGAGCATCTCTGCCCCAGGCCCCCCAGCTGCTGCTGCTCCCCAGGCGTGAGCTGGGGCTCATGGCATAGATGTCGCCTCACAATTTCCCGCCCAGTTTTCCAGCCAAGGAGCACTGGGGTGGGGGGGGGAAGGGGGGCCCTCTTCTGTGAGGGCAGCCTGGCTACTGCTGTATGGAAGCCATGGGAGAGGGTGGCCATCTTTGGTAGGGGCAGCCTCATTTTCATGTGGTCGGCCATCTTTCCTGAGGGCAGCCGGTAGATTCAGTGCCATTGGAACAACAGGGGACAGCAGCCATCTTTACTGTGGGCGGCCTGGCCTGTGGAAAAGGGGCCGTCTCTGCTGAGGTTTGAGTAGCTTCAACCCCAGGAGGTGGCGTCAGTCCCACGGCGTGGTCTGGGGAGCAGCAGCTCTCCCGGGCAAGGGCCAGTTGTGCCCACAGAGCAAGGACTGGAAACAGCCATTAATCACTTTGCTTAATTACAGCTAAATGTCATCACCTGTCCCTTTGCTGCTAGTTCTCAGTGGGGTTTAGTCATGGGAAGGAGACAGACCCAGCTGTTATTAGCAAACGGTGTCAACAAAGGTCAGACACGTTAGGTAAACCCTTCTCAGAGGTGCCGTTCCCATTCCCGAACCAGATCCCAGGTTTAGCTGAAATTCCCTAGACAATTCCTGCTTTGCCCTCAGACCCTGGGCTGCGAGTCTGGGGAGGACACACTGTTCTCCTGCGAAATCATGAGGGGGAGTCCCTGCCTTAAGTGGGAAACTGAACCCAGTTTAACCAGAGGGGCTGCTGCACCCGCCCATCAATTCTCTGCAGACCTGACACCCTCTTTCCCCAGCGCTGGGGGAACCTGCAAGCAGCCAACGGGCAAGTCCCCAAACGATCCAGGAACCGCCCCACGCGCTGGGAACCGGCCGGAGGAGGCTCAGCCCAAAGCGATGCTTCCTCTGGACGCTCCAAGTGCCTGAGAGCAGAGACCTCCTCAGCCACAACCACTCCAGCATCAGCGCGGGGCTGCCCGGCCCCGCTCGCTCGTACCTCACAGCTCCAGCGGCCCAGTGGATTTTCCTTCAGGCTCCTGCAGGGTTTGATGTTCCACAGAACACCGGTACTCTGCCCCGTCGTCCTCGGGCAGCATGGGGGTGAAGCGGAGCTGGGATGTCACGCTGTAGGATTTCCTGTCTGGCGCGGCTGTGGGGTCTGGGGTGACAATCTTGTGGGTGTCCGGCTTGTCTAAGCACCTGAACTCCGACTCTCCCCTTTCCCGTCGGTGCCAGGTCACGCTCAGCTCCTTGGGGTAGAACCTGGATATGTAGCAGCTTAGTGTGACCTGCTCCCCGGGGGTCAGGACCTGCGGCCGGGAGATCTCGCGAAGAACTGGAGCCTGTGGGACTAGAACGTGTGGAAATCGCACATCATAGCAACAGCACCTGAGGTCTGACACACGCCCCCCGTCACCATCTGGTCTGACCTGGCCCCGTGTCCCCAGCAGCCTCTGCCAGGCCCTCCCCCCACCCAGCGAGAGCTCCCCTGAACGACCCCTGTGACACCCACAACCTCAGGGGTGCTGCGGTTATCCAGGAGAGGGTCAGGAGTCAGTGTGGGGCCACAACTGCCCTCACGGTGGGGGTCAGCTGAGCTCACAACCCCTCTGCCTGCAGGTGTTACGCAAACCCACTTCCCTGTACACGCAAACGAGCCAGACTGCTCCAGTCACCAGCGAGCTCAGATGTGGCACCAGACAGTCAGAGAAGCCCAGGGCCACATTCCCCAGTGCTCGGCACCAACATGCTGAGGTCTCCTGGGAATCTCGCCACTTACTCTGGTGCCTAAATGGGAGCTGAGCTGAGCAGTTTGGAAAAGGGGCCTTGGAAACTGACCTGCCACGTGCAGCTCCCCAGTGTGTCTCTCCAGGGGGATCTCTAGGGTGACGTGTCCCACCCGGCAGATGAACTCGGCCCCCTGGTCTCTCTGCACCGAGGGGGTGAAGCTGAGTCTCGTCTCCTGCTGGAAGCTTTTCCCGTCCTGTGTGCAGGGAGCTCCGGGCTCGATTCTGTACTCGGCAGAGTTTTCTAGAGGAACCAGGATGTATCCCTTGCTCTTTTCCTCAAATCGAGAGCTTGTGGTTGATTTCTGCGTTCTGAGCCAGGCCACACTCAGCGCCCCGGGGAAATGTCCCGTCATGCGGCAGCTCAGGGTGATTTCCTTCCCCGCCGTCACTGACTCGGGTTTGGAGATGTCTGACATGGCTGGGGCTGGGGAATGAAACATCCAGAGACAGTTACAGGCCCCGTAAGGGGGAGACGGGGCCTGGTGGGAGCTGATCCCCCCTCACTTCAGACAGGAGAGATCTGACCCCTTATTTCCCAGCACCATCTAGTATTGGTGCAGTACCCCCAAGGAAACTGAGGCACACCCCATGTTAGCAGAAGACAGTAAAACTCGTAAAACTCCCATGCAACATTACCAGGTTAATACTCCCTATTCTGTCACACCTGGTACCCCATAAAATCACCCCGACCCATCGGCGTCTCCAGCCGGAAAGGGGGACAAGGAATATGGCTCCCAAAGCTCCTTCATCCCCCAGGGACCCTGTAGGGGGCAGCGATTCCGGCTCATTCCCCGTCCGACCCCAGGGAGCCCCCTCACCTGTGTCCCTGGCTTTGATCTCTCTCTCGATTGGGGGCTCTTGGGGGCTTTGCTGAACGGACACTCGGACTCTGAGCTCCGGACGGTTCAGTTCCCGGCTGGGGATTCTCCAGACGCTGGTAGCACTGAACGTGAGATCCGGGTTCTGGCTGCAGTTGGTTGGTTCAGACTTTTCCCAGCTTTTCCCATCACAGCTCCACTGGATCCGGTGAATCCCCCTGGGGTAAAAGTTCTGGAGCTGGACGGCAAACGGCACCTGGTCCCGGGGCTCCCAGTGCGGTAACACCTGGATCTCAGACACCTGTGGCTGGGCTGGGGGGGACAGCAGGAGCGTCGGTGACAGCAGGGGCTGGGGAGCTGAGGGATTTACCCCACATTGGGATCCCATAGCGGGAAATCTCTGCCCTGGTCACTGTGTAATTCACAATCCTTTGTCCATTTGTTCCTCCTGCTTCCGACCCCCCTGGGGAACCAGAGACTGGGCAGCGGAGCGGGTGGGGAGCTTAGACCTCTGCTTGTTCCCCTCAAACCTCCATCCCCTCCCATCCGAGCCCCCCATCACCGAGGGGAGACCGGGGACGGACTCCAGCCCAGCAACCTCCCACCCTTCACCCTGGCTCAGCTGGGCAGGTAGAGACCTGAAATCAGAGCGACACCCCACCCCAGCCCGGCTCCCCCAGCCCTCACCGGCGATGTTCTCAGCGAGCAGAGAGCAGCCCCAGGCCCCCGAGCCCCCGGAGACCGAACGCCTCTCGCCCGGCATCTCCTGACCCCCTCCAGGCCCAGCAACCCTGCAGGCAGGGTGGGATCCCCCCATGAGGGGGAACTCAGCCCTGGAGACCATAGGCGCCAACTTTCTCCGGAGCCAGTGGGTGCCCGTGCCCCTCCACCCCTTTCCCCGCCCCTGGCCCCACCCCCATTCCAACCCCATCCCCAAAGTCCCTGCCCTAACTCCGCCCCCTCCCTGCCCTTATTGGATCCCTTCCCCAAATCCCCGCCCCGGCCCCACCTCTTCCCCCAGTGCGTCGCATTCCCCATCTCCCCCCCTGCAAATCAGCTGTTTCGGGTGCAAGCGCTGGGAGGGAGGGAGGGGGGAGAAGCAGGACGCGGTGGCGCGCTCCCGGCCGAGGCAGAAGCAGAGGTGAACTGGAGCAGGGGGGCAGGGCGAGGCCACGGGGAGCTGCCATTGGGTGCTGAGCACCCACCAATTTTTTTCTGTGGGTGCTCCAGCCCCGGAGCACCCACAGAGTCAGCGCCTATGCTGGGGACACTCACCCCACAGCTGGATCTCCCCAGACTCTCGCTGCTCTCGTATCCCTCTGGACTTGTGGTGGAAGCTGCACCTGACACGCGCCCCGTCGTCCTGCACCGTGGGGGTGAAGCTCAGGGAGGCCGCGAGGCAGGTCCCTGATCTCTCCTGTAAAAAAACAATGAGCAGTCCGGTGGCACCTTAGAGACTAACAGATTGATTTGGGCATCAGCTTTCATGGTAAAACCCCACTTCTTCAGCTGCACGGAGTGAAAATTACAGCTACGGGGCTAGATGTACCTGCACATGGAGAGAAGGGAGTTACCTTACAAGGGGATCTCTCCTGTGTCGCTCTCCAGCGCTGGGGCTGGGGGTGTAACAGCGGCTGGTGCTCAGGCCGCTCCCCGGCCTCGCTGACCCCGTCAGTCCCGATCAACGTCCTGTCCTCCCCGTGTATCCGCTCCCACGTCACAGCCGTGTCCTCGGGGAACGTCCCCTCCATGGCGCAGCTCAGGGTCACCTCCTGGCCCAGGAGACACCGCTCCGGCCCCAGCACCTCGGAGACGGAGTAGGGGGCTCCCCTGCCTGGGGTCAGAGCGACACGTGGGGTCAGTGGGGGGGGGGGTCTGGGAGATGCATCCAGCCGGAGCTTGGGGCCTGGGATGATTTAGTTGGGAATTAGTCCTGCTTTTAGCAGGGGGTTGGACTAGATACCTCCTGAGGTCCCTTCCAGCCCTGAGATTCTAGGATTCTAGCAGAGGAGGGGCTGGAGGGGGGGTCAGTCTGGAGCTGGCTGGGGATGAGGAGTGAGGGCAGACGTGGGGGTCTGGCTCACTGCCCCCCAGAATGGACCCGGCCGAGGGGTCCCGTTCTCTGTACCTACAAGCTCTGTGTTAGACCCTGTTCCTGTCATCGAATAAACCTCTGTGTCACTGGCTGGCTGAGAGTCACGACTGACTGCGCAGTGGGGGGGCAGGACCCTGTGGCCCCCCCAGGACCCCGCCTGGGCGGACTCGCTGTGGGAAGTGCACGGAGGGGCAGGGGATGCTGAATGCTCCCAGGAGAGACCCAGGAGGTGAAGCCATGGGAGCTTCTTGCCCTGCAGACAGGCTGCTCCGAGGGGGAGGAGGCTCCCAGAGTCCTGCCTGGCTTGGTGGGGAGCAGCTCCGGAGCAGCACCCGGGGACCCCGTGACACCCCCCCCCCCCAGATTTCTGATTGGGCTCCCGGGGGAAGGAAGGAGAAGGGAAGGAGACGGGCTCCCTTCTCCCACTGCACCTGTCCCCTGGCATGCTGGGCCCTGGCAGGGAGCAGACGGGGTGGCCCCACCTGGCCGGTTGGGGTCTCTCTTCGGCAGCCGCTGTGCAGCCCGTCAGAGACCCAGAGCAGCCGGCGTGAGAACTGGCTCCCTCCGGCCCCCAGCTGCCAGGGAGCGCAGCCAAGCGAGCTGGGGGGAGGCACGGCAGGAGAAGGACAGAGACACCCCCCCCCGGGCAGGAAACTCTGGTGTGGGGAGCACAGCAGCCCCCACACTGGGCGCAGGGCAGGGGGTCACTGAGCTGGAGGAGGGGCACTGCCGATCCCCACCCCCCACTGCGGTGTCTGTGACCTCCGGGGAGACACTGGGGCTGTGAATCCCCCAGGGCCAGGGCTGGCCCCAGACAGGCCCAGAGGCAGCTGCTCCCCCCTCCCCGCCCCGTGGCCCCAGCCCCCCAGGAGCCGGTGGGGAGGGGATTGGCTGCCCTGGCACAGGGAGATGGGGCTGGAAGTTCCTCATAGAGGCGACACGTGGGGCGGTCACATGTCCCCCCTTTACACTGTGCCCCCCAGTATCAGGAGGGGCGAGTCGTCTGCAGCCGGGGGCTCAGTCTGTAGAGACACACCCAGCCCCACAGCCCCTGGGGTGTCCCTGTCCCCTCCACCCCCCCGGACTCCCTGCTCCCTCTGGGGCCACGCAGCCCCTCCACCCCATCGCGGCGGGGGTGTCCCTGTCCCCCCAGCCCCCCCGGACTCCCTGCTCCCTCTGGGGCCATGCAGACCCTCCACCCCACAGCCCCTGACTGTGTCCCTGTCCCCTCAGCCGCCCCGGACTCCCTGCTCCCTCTGGGGCCACACAGCCCCTCCACCCCACAGCCCCTGGGGTGTCCCTGTCCCCTCAGCCCCCCTGGACTCCCTGCTCCCTCTGGGGCCACGCAGCCCCTCCACCCCACAGCCCCTGGGGTGTCCCTGTCCCCTCCACCACCCCGGACTCCTGCTCCTCTGGGGCCACGCAGCCCTCCACCCCACAGCCCCTGGGGTGTCCCTGTCCCCTCAGCCCCCCCGGACTCCCTGCTCCCTCTGGGGCCACGCAGCCCCTCCACCCCACAGCCCCTGACTGTGTCCCTGTCCCCTCAGCCCCCCCGGACTCCCTGCTCCCTCTGGGGCCACACAGCGCCCCCGCCACTGGCCGATGGCGCCGTCCCCCGTTACCTTCCCGCCTCTTCCTCCAGCAGTAAATGGCTATTGCGGCCGCAGCTCCCCCTGCGACCAGGATCCCCAGGGTCGCCCCGATCGCGGCGCTGGTGTGATCCACTCCTGCTCCGGGACGGGAAAGGGAGGGAAAGTCAGAGCCGGCTCATGGCAGCTCCCCATGGGGTGCGGTGCCCTCCCCGCGCTGCCCCCACCCGCCGGGGGTGCAGGACGGAGGCGCAGGGCTGCCTGGGCTCACTGGGCCTGGCCCTTTATGGTACATTTTGGTCAGGCAGAATCGCAGCCTTGTTCTGTCCCAGCCTGGGGCCTGCGCAGAGTGTGTGTGTGGGGGGGGGAGCTGGGGGTCAGGGGTGCCGGCTGCCCTGGCATTTCTGTTATAAAGCCACAGTCAGACCTGAGCCCTCCTCCGGCCTCCCGCTGCCCCCACTACTGTACTGGGCCCCTTCAGCCCTGGGGGTGCCAGCATCCTACCCCCACCCCCACTATTCTCCCATGTACCAGCATGGGTCTCTGCCGGGGTCCCATGTCAGACGCAGCTGAGTGCCCCCGTCAGCAAATAACATCCAGCCGGGAGCCCAACGCCCCTCACCTGTGACATCCAGGGGGAACTCCTCCCGCAGGGGCTGGGCCAGAGCCGCGTGGCTGACGCGGCAGGAGAAGATGCTGCCGGAGTCGCTCGCGGTGGGGGTGAAGGTGTAGGTCAGGGTGAGGTTAAACGTCCCGTCCGGGTTCCTCTGGGGGGCAGAGCGGGTGGCGTCGGTCAGAACCCGCCCGTCTCTCAGCCACGTGACGGTGACGTCCTGGGGGTAGAATCCCCACACGTGGCAGGGGAAGGAGCTCGCTGTGTCCGTCCCAGCCACTCGCCGGGGGACGGAGAGTCGGGGAGCAGCTGGAATGAGAGAGACAAGATAAGATAAGATAATTGGAGATCTACCAATCTCCTAGAACTGGAAGGGACCTTGAAAGGTCATCAAGTCCAGCCCCCTGCCTTCACTAGCAGGGCCAATTTTTGCCCCAGTTCCCTAGGTGGCCTCCTCAAGGATTGAACTCACAACCCTGGGTTTAGCAGGCCAGTGCTCAAACCACTGAGCTATTCCAGATGCATAATTATGGGATACCCCCATGAACAAATCTGAGTGCAAGTTACACAAATATCCCCAATTCAGGACTGTGGGGCACGAAACAGCCTGGGTCACCTGTGAGGTTTTACCCCAGTAGGATGTAGGAAGGCGCATCAGACACGGTGACTGAGACTAGGGTGACCAGGTGTCCTGATTTTATAAGGACAGTCTCGATTTTTGTGTCTTTTTCTTATATAGGCTCCCATTACCCCCCACCCTGGTCCCAATTTTTCACATTTGCCATATGGTCACCCTAACTGAAGGTCCAGAGTACAGAAGGTGTCAGGGCCAGGCAGGTCAGGAGGTGGCTGGGTTACGATTTCCTTGGCTCACATCTATTAGGAGCAGGACGAGAGTGGGCAGGAGAACCCGGCACTCAGCAGAGTGAGTGCACCTCATGTAGCTGCTGGGCAGCTGGATTCCCCTGAAGGAATTACATCCGGGGGCAGGAGTCATTGATTTTACGTCCAGAAGGGACCATTATGATCATCTCGTCTGACCTCCCACATACACAGAGCTGAGAGCCCCCCCGTCATCCCTGCCGCCAGCCCGGCACGTCTGGTGGAGCTAGAGAGTGTCTGTTAGAAAGACGTCCAGTCGGGAGTCAGAGACTCGGGAGAACCCACCACTTCCCCAGGTGAGCTGTTCCAGCCATTGATTCTCCGCCCTGGGAAAGACGTGCACAGGGACTCTAGTCTCCAAGGAGAAACTGCTGAGCTTGAATTAATGTGCAAACTAGATCCCATTAACTTGGGTTTGAATAGAAACTGGGAGTGGCTGGGTCATTACAATATTGAATCTATTTCCCCATGTTAAGTATCCTCACGCCTTCTTGTCAACTGTCTGAAATGGTGTCATCTTGATTATCACTACAAACAATTTTTTTCCTCCTGATGATAATAGCTCATCTTAATTAATTAGCCTCTGAGAGTCGGTGTGGCTACTCCCACCTTTTCATGCTCTCTGTATGTGTACATATTACTTCTCCTCACTATATGTTCCGGTCTATGCATCCGAAGCAGTGGGTTGTAGCCCACGAAAGCTTATGCTCACTCTCAGGTGCCACAAGGGCTCCTCATTGGTTTTGCTCATACAGACTAACGTGGCTGCTACTCTGAAGTCTAGTCTGAATGTGTCTTGCTTCAACTTCCAGCCCCTCGATCCTGTTCTGCCTTTGCCTGCGGGACTTAACAGCTGTCTGCTCTCAGACATCGGGTCCCCAGTCACTCAGGTCCATGTGGCCTGTGATCACCTCCCCTCTGACCCGGCTCTCGGTCACACCTGTCAGCTGTGCACACAGGATACGGCCAGCGGTCAGTGCCGCCAGGGTGCCCGTGGTGAGACCTCTGTGGTCCTGGCATGCGCAGGGGGGACTCCTGGCCTGAGGAACGCAGGCCTCAGAAACTTGCTTATGGTGATAATTCCTGGGACAGGTACCCGTGTAGCTAACACAGCTCCTGAGTGGTTAACCTGTGCACCCCCCGCCAGCTCTGCTCTGTGCTGACTGGCTCCTGTGTTCACACCCGCCGGGCGCTGTCACCAGTTCTGGGGCGCCCTGTGCTGGGCAGGTCACTCCCCACGGCTCTGCTTGCAGAACAGCCCCGGTGCCTGTGGCCTCGCACCCTGCCTGAAGCGTTTGTTACACACGCCCCTCAGTTCCCAGCCGTCAGGGCCCGGACAGATCCGGGGGGTGTGGAGGGTCCTGCTGACGGTTCTGCCCCCTCCTTTTGAGTCCCTGCTGAGGGCTGTTTGCCTTCTCTGGAGCGTCTTTTGGGTCTGTTTGACCTCCCCAAGGATTTGGCCGAGAATCCATCCCCCAGCGTGTCCTGGTGGGACCCTGGTTCCTTTGCCAGAGCTCAGATTTCCACGACGTTCTTCTCACCTGCTGCACTGAGCACCTGACAACAACTGGACACGTCTCTGCGCTTTGAGTTTCTCCCTGTTCTCTCTCCTCTGGTGTCACACCTGGGTCTGCTGCTGGCTCTGTGGAGTGTCTCCTCTCTCCCCTTTGGCCACAATCTGCCGATTCTCCTCTTGGTTTTCCACCCTCCCCGCGCCCTTGGAACCGATTCCTGTGTGTGGTGCGACATGCAGCGATGCAGCCCGGCTGCCCAAGGACTCTGGTGGCGTCTGTCAGCACCAGGAATCTCTCCCTGCACTCGGCCAGCAACCTGCACGTCGTGCACAGGAAGTGTCGGTCGTCAGGCAGGAATCAGACCATGGCACATCCCTCGCATGTCACGACAGCTGTTCCAGCGCTGGCCACCACCGGGTACATAGAACTGGAGCCGGAGAAAGAGCTCGTCCCCCCGCCTCCTGCAAACTCCCTCCCTGCCCAACGCGGAGTGAGAATTAAATCCCAGACGGAGGCACAGAATTCCCACACCCCGTCCAGGGAAGGAACCAACCAGCTGCACCAAGTGCAAACCCCTCAGCACATTAACAGCCTTGAACGGAGTCACAGGTGGTCTCCTGGGATACTCAGGTTCTCCCATCGCTGTAGTTAACCCACCTCCCCTAGAGGTGGTCACTAGGTCGACCTAGCGCTGCCTACACCGGGCATTATCTCAGCTTAACTCCCTCACTTGGGGGGTGGGTTTGTCACACCGCGAGTGACGGAGCTGGGTCAGTCTAACGTTTTAGTGTAGCCCAGGCCTCAGTTCCTTTAGTTTGGGGGTTTTATCCCCCTCCTGCCCTGTGCTCTGAACTGCAAACTCCGCTGATGTGGGGACTCCACTCGCCTGACGCATCTTCACGGGGCGGGAGCAGAAACACAGGAAGCGTCGTGAGCCCTTTTGTGGATGGTTTCTCAGTCCAGGTGTCAGGAGTTTCCAGCTGCGAGATCCAACCCTGCCCTGGTTGGTATCGGGGGGTCTCCTCTTTCGGGAGGGGGGGTGACAATGTCTGTGTGAAAGCAGCTCTTCCACCAATGTCCCTCTGGCAATTCCTACAGCCACAGAGGCTCCCACTGCCCCCGCTCCAGTGTCACATCACAACACGGGACGCAGCGCTTCCAAGTGAGATTCATGCAGGCTGTGAGTTCACACCCCTCACACCAGCACAATAATCTCTGTACAGCCTGGGGAGGCATAGGTGCCGACGCCGTGGGTGCTCCGGGGCTGAAGCACCCGCAGGGAAAAACCGGTGGGTGCAGCAGCCAAGCTCCCCACCCCCCGCCCCAGCTCACCTCCACCCCCGCCTCCTCCCGAGCGCGCCGCGTCCCTGCTTCTCCTCCCAGCTCTTGCCACCACGAAACAGCTGTTTCACGGTGTAACGAGCTGTGGGAGGGAGGGGGGGAGCATGGAGCACTCAGGGGAGGAGGCAGGGAAGAGGCAGGGCTGGGGCAGGGATTTGGGAAGGGGGTGGAATGGGGCACAGGGGTGGGAGGGGGCGGGGCAGGGGTGGACTCGGGGCGGGCACAGGGGGGTGCGAGCACCCACCAGCACCGGGAGAAGTTGGCACCTGTGTGGGGAGGGGTCATTTGAAAACTAAGAACTCACTGGTCAGTAACATCCTGGTGAAACGTGTGTAGCAACATGACGTAAGATTCGGGATCCCCCCGAATAACGCTGGCTGCCACGTTCCCGCCCACGTAGCACCGGTTACACAGGCCTGGACAGGCAGGGCTCTAACAAAGGACTGTGAGTTTACCTCCACTTACATGTAAATTGTAAACAGGGGCCTCAGACAGCGCGAGGGGGAAGCCAGAGACAAGGAAAATCTGCAAACAGAGGTGAGAAGAACCAGCGCACAGCCCCCCCCCCCCCAAACACGGCACCTTCTTCACCGTCTGACTTTAACCAGGAGTGACCCTCAGGAAAGTGCCTTTCAAAGGGTGACTGAACTATACATGTGAGGGGCACAAACACCCCAAGCTCTCTTGTCAGAGTATAGTCAGGCCTGTCTGCGAAGGCCTAGACTTTAAGAATTTAGGTGTATTCTTATCACTTAGCTAGTTACAGAGATATCAAAGAAAGAATCAAAAATCACTGTCTGTCTGTGTAGTGGCCTTCTCTTGCTGTGACAGCCTGAGGCCTGGTTCTTCGGCTAAGCAGCAGGGGCATCCACACATTCCAAACTAGTCCCATTGAAATAAGGTGCTATTGGGCTGTTAGGAATACAATCCTGCCCTGATATTCCTATCACCTCCAGAGAAAGGGAAGAGCCTAGACGATGTAAAAGGAAACTTAGTCTGATGGCAGCCTGTCTGGCAAGAACTCACTGATCAATAGCTGGGGTGTGAAACCCTCATTTCTGTATTATTCTATCCCTGACGTCTCCACGTCCCTATTGTCTGTCTGTATAATCTCTGTCTGGTTCTGTGAGTGTTTCTGTCGCTGTATAATTAATTTTCTTGGGTGTAAACCAATGAAGGTGGTGGGATATAACTGGTTAAATAACCATGGTACAATATGTTAGGATTGGTTAGTTACATTTCAGTACAATGACTGGTTAAGGTCTAGCTAAGCAGAACTCAGGTTTTACTATCTAGTCTGCAGTCAGTCAGGAAGTGGGGGCGGGGGGGATGGGAACAGGGACTGGGGGTGGGGGAATTGGGATCATGTTTTGCTAAGGTGGGGATGGGAACAGGAACAGGGACACAGGCCAGGCTCTGTGGTGTCAGAGCTGGGAAGGGGACACTGAGGAAGGAAGCTGGAATCGTGCTTGCTGGAAGTTCACCCCAATAAACATCGAATTGTTTGCCCCTTCAGACTTCGGGTGTTGTTGCTCTGCTCACGCGAGAAGGCCCAGGGAAGTGAGAGGGGGAAGGAATAAGCCCCCTAACATCTCTCCCTACCCAGCTCGCTCTGTCTGACCTACGCAGACAAAAGAAACAGTCTTTGGACACTGGGGCAGATCCTGGCCTGGGAATTTGGGCAGCTGAGTTACCGGGAGCCTGTGGGGAGAACCTCACCTTGAACCAAGTCTAGTTCGTTACGTTCAGAAAACGTTTTATCTTCATTTCTCCTGTAGCCATTTCTGACTTTAGCGCCTCAGACTTGTGCTCACTTAACATCTCTCTCGCTGCAGTTAAATAAACTTGTTCACTCTTTAGTTAAAACGAATCCAGGGCTGTGAATTGCTGGGGTAATTCCCTGCCCAGCCGCAGACTGTTGTAGTCTGATCCCTGCAGAGGGTAACGGCCTGAGCTGTCTGGACTGCGCAGGAGAGGGCTGGACCGTGCAGGACACGGACTCTTGGGGGAACGTCTGGGACAGGGAGCGCGTTGTCAGTAACCACGTCTGGTGGAAGCCAGAGCGTGGCTGGGGTTTGCTGACAGGCTGCGGGGTCCGAGCTGCCGGCCCAGGGCTGTGGCTACACACAGATACCTGCAGGCTGTTGGTCTGGCTCTCAGGAGCCCAGGGTGGGAGCTGCAGCAGGAAGCACTGGGAGGCACCCCAGGGTGCAGGGCAGGTGGTGACACAGCTGCTGACCGGTCGGGACTCACGGTCCCAGCAATATTGACCCACAGGTGAGCCAGGCCGATCCCAGCTCCGTATCTGTCAGTGTTCAGCTGAGACACGGGGATCCTGGCATGAGCTGGCACCTGCTCTGCCAGCGTCACTGTCACACCTTCAGGTGGGAGAGCGGCTGTGTGTGAAACCCGTCACTGCCTCCTCTGCCCGGGCCAGTGTTCGCACCCTCGCCTGCCCCGTCCACACACCCTGTCACTGGTTTAACTTTCGCTGTTTCACTTTCCCTTACACCCGACACTGATCAGCTCACCCTGAACGGCTGTACACCGGTCACAGCCGCCAGTAACAGCGTCCACTGGGGGGTTGTGCTGGGTTACTGGACTCGGTTTCAATTCACACCTTTAGTTAAACCAGAGCAAACCTGTGCAGAGAAGTCCTCAGCCCTCCCCCGAACCCATCCTCCCAACTGCTGGATTGTGGGACTAACCCAGCACCAGCCAGTCCCGAGTTCCCAGCCAGGGAACGTCCGAGCTCGTCTCCTGTCCTTACCGAGCACACGGAGGGTCGTCTCTCCCTGCAGCTGCTCCGTACCGTAACCAACGATGCATTTATACGGCCCCTCATCCGACACCGTCACACTGGATAGCAAGAGAGAGGCATCCCCCGTCTTCAACTCCTGCTCCGACACGCTCGCTCCGGGCTGGGATTCTCCCCTGCCCTGGTCGTACTGCGCGATCCTCTCCTCAAACAGATACCACTGAACCCGCAGGGAGCTCAGATCGACCGGCCCCCCGACGTCGAACCGACATTTCAGCAGCACCCCAGAGCCCAGCAGGGCCCGGGAGGAGGGATCTGTGACTAGCTGCAGCCGGGAACCTGCACAGGGAGAGAGAAAATCAGGCTCTGGGGCTCTGTGCAGGGCTGGGCCGTGCGGGGGGGAGGTCGCTGCCTGGGGATGGACGAGCCAGGGAGGGGAGATGCCGGCTGTGCCCTGGCTCCTCTGGGTGTATCAGTTACTAGACACACACCCCCCCTTCTCCTTCCCAAATTGTCCCACACGGGATCCCTCCGAGCCAGGACAATGCAGCAAAGGGAGGTTTGGCTAATAGCTCTGGGCTTCTTCCCACATTCGCTCCAGCCCTGTTCACACCCCTCGAGCAATCTCTGACCGTGGCCCTGTCGGCACTAGCCCGGCTCACCCCACTGGGGCAGGGATGGGGAACAGTGCTGGGGCAGTGCTGGGGCAGGGCCGGGTTAGACGACACAGCGTAATAAACACCTGCCCCCCCCTCCCGTCCACACGCTCCCTCCCTGCTGGGCTGCGGCACAGGGGGACCCAGCAGAAGGGCTCTAACCCCCCTGCTTCCTTCTGGGCCTGAGCCAGCCCCACACGGAGCGGTCATGGGGGGGGGGGCTCCTCTGGGGGCAGGTTAGTCCGTGGATGTTCCTGTCCCAATATCGGGGCCAGCTGCTGTGGGAGGCAGGACCCAGCCGAGAGGGGCGCTGGGATGCTCCGGCCTGGCTGTTCCCAAGCTCCTGTCCCTGGGGCAAGGTCCGGAGGTGACCGGCCGGGTCACCGCTCAGACGTTGTGCCCTGACAGACACCGAGATATTGGGCAGCAGCAGGTCCCCGGTGCCCTGTCTGAGATCTCACTGTGCCCGTCCCTTTGCTCAGACCCCGACCCCCCTCTCCTGCCCCCGGGATCCCCCGCGGCTCCCCCGGTCCCTCCCCGGCTCCTGTCACACTCTGGGGCATTCGCACGGGCTCAGGGCAGACCCTGCGGCTGAGGCCGGGCAGAGCTGGGCAGTGACTGACCCCCCTGTACCCAGGCCCCGTCCCCGGGACTTTACTCTGCTGGGAGCCCTGGGGCCCTGCCCTGCCCTGCCCCAGGACACCAGGGGTCTGTACTTACCGGCCACCCCGAGGACGAGGAGGGGGATGAGGAGCCCCCCCAGCCCCATGGTCCCTGCCCTCCGTCCCCACAGAGTCACTGTCTCCTTCTCCGGGGCTGGCAGGGCCCCCAGCGAGTTCCCTTTCACTTTCCATGGGTCACGGGGAGTGGCTGTAACACGGGGCAAAGTGCAGCGATAGGAGTTTACAGTTACTGATCCCGTGACACCCAGACACTCACCGAGCCGGATCAGCCAGGGGAAGGGCCCAGCCCCACCCCCTGAACCCCCTTCCCACTGGGCTGAGGGTGAATCCCCTGGGGTGGGGGGGGGGCTGGGTCCCCCCAGGAATTGTGATGGGGCTCAGCTCCCATCCCACCCCGTGGTAACCAGAACAGCCCCCTCCGTCCCTGTCACGGACTCACAGGCCGGGCCCACTTGTGACCCCGTGCAGTCCTTGGGGGAGCCCCTTTCAGTGCGACAGCCCTTCTCGGGGGTCCCCTCTCTCTCGGGGTCAGGCCCCTCCACCTCCTGGAGCCGCACCTCTCTGAGCCTCAGCACGTCTGTCTCTGCCGTGGGCCCCCCAGGGCCTCCTCACCCCGGAAGGGGATGTGACGAACTGGGAATGTTCTTAGTGTTCCCTCTGAATACTGTGTTGGTGCCTCAGTGTCCCCTCTGCAGCTCTTAATATCCAGGTGGGGGGATCAGGGTGTGTGGTTGCTGCAGAGGAAGGGGCCAGTGCACATAAATGCCTGGGACTCTGTCTCCTAGCAACTGATGGCCTGGGCCCCCCCTCTGCAAAGGTGCCGGCTGAAGGTGTTGGAGACACAGAGATCAGGTGACCTCCTGGCCCGGGAAAGGAGCTGAGCAGAGGAGGGGCTGGAGGGGGGGTCAGTCTGGAGCTGGCCCAAGCCCCCCCCCCGTCCATTGGCTTCTCTCCAGGGAAACAGGGCCGTGAACAGGCAGGCCTGGGTCTCCTCTCCTCTCAGCCCCCCTCTGGCCCCTCTGGCTGGAGCCGGCTGGTCAGGTCACCGGGGTCCTCTCCCCGCAGCCCATTGTCCTCCATGGGCCAGAACCGGCTGCGACTCCTGAGCTGGGTCTCCGGGTCACCAGGTCACCAGTCGCTGGAGTCTCCATCCTCCAGGCCATCGGCTGGGGTCCCAAGTTCCCTCACTGGTCCTGTGTCCCAACAAACTCCCTCTCCCCTCCCCTCGTTACACCAGTGACACTTGGGGACACTGAGTCCCACCCCCTGTGCATGCAAATCACTGGAAAACACAGAAAACCCCAAGAAAACCCCCCACTTCGTCACATCTCTCCCCCCTTCGTGGCTGATCACTTAGCCGGTGACCTGGGGAAGTTCAGGGCCCCACCCCATGATAAAGCAGCGGCTGTAACATTGGCCTCCCCCTCACATGAACCACCTCCATGTCATACCCTGGAGGAGCGGCTCCATCCCAGCAGCTTGGCATTCGCCCCTTTCACTGGGTGCAGCCACGTCAGGGGGAATGGGCCGTGCACACGGTGAAGCGCCGCCCAGATAGACACGGCTGCAGTTTGTTGGGGGCCCGCCCCATGGCCAGGCCTCCCTTCTCTACGGCCGTGTGGTGCTGCTCCCGGGGCAGCAGCTTCTTGCTCAGGTACACGATGGGGTGTCTCTCCCGCTTAGTATCAGTTTGCATCAGCACCGTCCCCAGCCCGGTGTCCGAGGCGCCGGTGAACACCAGGAAGGTTTGTTAAAATCTGGGTTTACCAGCACCGGGCCCTGGGTAAGTGCCCCCTTCAGCGCACAGAGAGCCCTCTGGCACTGCTCGGTCCAGAGCACCTCGTCCAGCTTCCCCTTCCGACACAGCGCCGTGAGGGGAGCCGCCAGGGAGCGCCGGTCGTACCCGCCATCCCAATGAGACCCTGGCCCTGCTTCTCAGTCTGGGGAGCGGCCAGTCCTGGATCGCCTCCACCTTGGCCGGCTCCGGCTTCAGGTGGCCGCCCCCCACCTTGTGGCCCAGGTATGACACCTCCGCCATCCCCACCTTGCACTTTCCAGCTTGTACGGTCAGTCCTGCACCCTGGAGGCGACCCAGCCCTCTCTTCACCTGGGACACATGGTCCTCCCAGGTCTGGCTAAAGACACAGATATCGTCAATATACGCCAGAGCAAAGTCCTCCATCCCCCTGAGCAACTGATCCCCCAGGAGCTGGAAGGTGGCAGGTGCCCCCTTGAGACCGAAAGGCAGGACCAGGAACTCACAGAGCCCGATTGGGGTGGTGAAGGCCGACTTCACCTGGCCTCCGGGTCCAAAGGCACCTGCCAGTAGCCTTTGGTGAGATCCATGGTAGTGAGGTACCGGGCGCCCCACAACTTGTCTAGGATCCCATCGGTCCTAGGCATGGGGTCGGCATCGGACACGGTGATAGCACTGAGCTTCCGATAGTCCACGCAGAACCGGATCGACCCGTCCTTCTTGGGGACCAGCACCACCGGCGAGGCCCAGGGGCTGGTGGACAGCTGGATCACCCCTAAAGCCAGCATGTCCCCGACCTCTCTCTCCAGGTCCTGGGCTGTTTTCCCAGTGACCCTGCATGAGGAACACCTGATGGGAGGGTTGGTTCCCATCTCCACCCGGTGAACAGCCAGGTTAGTGAGCCCAGACCGGTTGGAGAACAGCTGCCGGTGTGAATGCAGCACCTCTCTGATCTCTGCCTGCTGGGCAGGGGTTAGCTGGTCAGAGAGGGGGATTGATTCCAGCGAGGGGTTAGCCCCAGCCTCAGGGAGGAGTCCCACCAGGGGATCCTCTCCCTTCTCCTCCCACTGCCCACACACAGCCAGCACCAACTTCTCCCTGTCCCAGGACAGTTTCATCATGTTGACAGGATACACCCGGTGGCTGTGTGCCCGGCTGGACAGTTCCACCACACAGTTCACCTCGTTTACCTGTCTGATGACCTTGAAGGGGCCGTCCCAGGCAGCTTGTTCTTCCTCACAGGGATGAGGAGCATCCCCCGGTAGCATGGGAGCGGGCCCGTGCTGAGTGGTCGTACCAGACCTTCTGCTTCCTCTGGGCCCTGGCTAGGTTTCCCCTGGCCAAGCCCATGAGCTCCACAAGCTTTTACCGGAAAGCCAGTACATGCTCCACCACTGATTCCCCATTGGGAGAGGTGTCACGGGGTCCCCGGGCGCTGCTCTGGCACTGCTCCCCACCAAGCCAGGCAGGACTCTGGGGAGCCTCCTCTCCCTCGGAGCAGCCTGTCTGCAGGGCAAGAAGCTCCCACAGCTTCACCTCCTGGGTCTCTCCTTGGAGCATTCAGCATCCCCTGCCCCTCCGTGCGCTTCCCCCAGCGAGTCCGCCCAGGCGGGTCCTGGGGGGGGCCACAGGGTCCTGCCCCCCCACTGCGCAGTCAGACGTGACTCTCAGCCAGCCAGTAACACAGAGGTTTATTCGATGACAGGAACAGGGTCTAAAACAGAGCTTGTAGGTACCGCGAACTGGACCCCTCGGCCAGGTCCATTCTGGGGGGCAGTGAGCCAGACCCCCATGTCTGCACTTCACTTCCCGTCCCCAGCCAGCTCCAGACTGACCCCCCCCTCCAGCCCCTCCTCTCTGGCCTTTGTCTCTTTCCTGGGCCAGGAGGTCACCTGATCTCTTTGTTCACCTTTAGCTATTCCCTTGCAGGGGGAAGGGCCCCAGCCATTAGTTGCCAGGAGACAGAGTGTCGGCCATTTATGCACACTGGAAACTTAAGAAATTCATAGGGGAAACTGAGGCACCCACACAGTATTCAGAGGAAACATTAAGAACAGTCCCACTTTGTCACAACCTCAAGTCCATAACTCCAACTACAAAATGACACATGCACACAGACAGCACAATCATAACCAGCAACCCAGAACCTGGTCTTAGGCACCTTACATGACCCCCTTTACACAAGATTTGGTGCCACTACAGGGCCTTGGTTGCAACCATGTTCTATATGGTCCCAGATTATATCAATAATGTCACAGGGGGTCTGTGACATTTCACTCCATCTTCTTTATGAAAATATACTTATGATCTGGATATGACGTAAGGGAGATGCATTTTGTGCAAGATGGGTCATGTGAGGTGTCATTGCAAAGATTCTGATTTACTGAATGCCATTATCCAATGTGTGTCCATGTGTCATTTCTGTGTCTGCAGTTAGGAATATTGACCATGTCTCTGTATTTCAGCTCTGTATATCACTTTGGGTGACGCCCCCTGCCAACACTTCAGGTACAACCATGGAAAAGCCAGACCGGGCAGATGGCCCATCAGCGAGGACAATGGACTGTGAAAAGCTCCATACTGCCCTGACTCATGGATGCTGTGATACTACCTAGTCAGGGGGTCTTGTCACCTGATACTAAACTCCATCTTGGACTGCTTTTCCACTGGACGGTGGGGGAATGAGACAAAGGATTTGTGCCTTATGGAATCCTATGTAAGGTGGGGGAGGAAAACAATCGAGGTCTTCAGTTCCCCGCCCAAAGAGATACTTGAAAACACCTGGAAACAAACGGCCAGAAAGTGGGGGCGGGGAGGGGGGCTGCTTGACCCAGGCTGTACAGGTATCTTGCCTGTTGATAGGGATTTTAAGGGGTCCTGCTTGCCCCAAGCTGAGTTAGCTGAGCGTAAGTAATTGCAGGCCATTATAGGCCAGCTTGACATTAAGGCATAGGAAAATTTGTAATAGTTTGTATGGCATAATCAAAAGGCCAACAGGAGAAAGAGGAACCAACGCCTACTGGTAATTGTGTAACAAGGCCTTAGTATAATAGCATATTAGCAATGGAAAATTAATCAAGCAAAAGAGTCTTGTACAATATAACCGCACATAGGTGGGCGCACATATAGTTAGGAAAGAGCTTACTGTACAACTCTATTGGAAACAGTTATATTAAGCAACTTAGTAACTAATAAGGTAACGCTAGAAGAGGGACGTGGCGAAAGCAGGAGCATCCAGGGACAAAAACAGGAAAACCCCTAGATGGTGAGGGGCACTGATTGGCTTACTGATAAGAATTATACCAAATAAGGCTGATAAGATTTGTAATGTGTGATTACGCGTTGTGGTTTTTACCTTTATAAGCTTGAAGCAATTTAGCCAATGGAAGGCAGCTACCCCTTGCATGGGGCCATGCTGACCTTCCGTATATGCATATTTGTATTCTAATACAGGGGCCTCAAGGCTGTCTGACTTAAAATCAACGGTGTGGTTAATTTTTCCACAACACTGTGAAGGAATCTACCTAAGGGTATGTCTACACTGGCAACTTCAAAACTTTGCCACGGAAACACATTGATGTGCGAGTGTGGTCATGCGTGAGCATGGGGGGAGAGCTCTCCCAGCACTCCTGTTAATCCACCTCCACGAGGGGAGTCGCTCCGAGCGACGGGAGCCTGTCTACAGTAGTGCTTTAAAGCACTCAGACTTGCTGTGCTCGGGGGGGTGGTTTTTCATACCCCTGAGCCAGCAAGTTAGAGCTCTATAAAATGTAAATATAGATAAGGCCTTAACCAATATCTAGGGTGAGGAATTACTGTTTGTAACGTTTCTTTAGTGAATGAAGCTTAGTTTGCGTGTTTTGTTTTATTTGCTTAGTAATCTGCTGTGTTCTGTTTGCTACCCCTTTAACCACTGAACATTCACCTTCTGTAGTTAATAAACTTATTTCTTCTTTGTAATATAACCCAGTTTCTGTAATTTCTAACTGGGGGGGGAAGAGATGTGCATATCTCCCTCCACATTGAGGGAGGGGACAAATTTCATAAAACCTTTGGGTTTGTACCTCTTAAAGGGAGTGGAGACCAGAGTGCTGGGGCAGAGACCAGCTCCGGTCCCTCGGCACTGCTGAGCCCAGATGGAGCAGGGCCCTGGCCAGAGACAAGACTCTCTGCAAAGGCCAAACGAAGAATTTCTCCTGACCCTGTGGGACGGGCAGGCGCGTCACACCCAGCCCAGATGACACCGACTGACAGGACACGGGGACTTGCTGAGCGGCTGCTTTATTCACCTGAGCACGAGCCCCACAGCCAGACTGGGGCAGTGTGACAGAGATGGTGGCCAGGAGGGGCAGCCCAGACCCCCAGCCTGCCCCCACCCATCCCCCGAGCAAGCAGCCCAACCAGCAAGTCCAGGGAGCCTCAGGGCAGGGACCCGGTCACTGGTTGTGCCCTTGTTGCCTGTGTTGTCTCCCGCCTGCTCCTTTGCCGACACGTCGTTGGTTACATCCTCGTTGTCTCCTGGTTTCTTTGCTGGTGTGGGGCTGGCTGCAGCATCCCCGACCGTCCCCTTGCTGGCGTGGCTCGGGCCGTGTCATTCTGTGTCGTTGTGGTGCCTTTGTGTGTGTCAGTCGCTGACTTGGTCTCAGCCCCACCATCTCCCCCTGCGTTGCCTTTTGGTGCCGTGTCACCTGCCCCCTCCTCCACCAGTGGGCTGGTCACGGCCGCCACCGCCGGGCTACTCGCGGGCTCCTCTGCTCGTCCCCTTTTCTGCGCTTTCTAGAAAACAAACCGAGTGGGGCGGGGGTGAGTCGCTGAGGGGGCCCCCGGGGTCAGTTCCTTTGGCAGCCCCCAGGTTACCCTGAGCCTGGCACGGCCAAAGGCTGCCCCAGCCCGGCCTGGGAACAGGGGGTTAATCCTGGCCCCACAGCCCCTGCCCAGGCCGGCTGAAGGAGTTTGTTTCTGTGGGGCCAGTCACTGCTGAGAGCCCCCAGCGAGGGAGGGGCACGCTCAGGGTCAGGGACGCTGCCAGACTGAAACTACAAACCAGCATTACCAGTTCCCAGCAAATCCCTTCTCCTGCCCCAGGCTGGGTCCCCGCAGTGTTACCCACCCCGGCTCCGCGGCGCTGCCCACCGGGAGCCCCTCTGCCACGGCCCAGGCCCCGAGCCCGGCCGGAGCCCAGCTGAGCCCGGTCAGTCACTGTCTGATCACTAGAGCCCCGCAAATCTGCGGATATCTGCATCGTGGACCATTTCTGCAGATAGGAGTGTGGATACAGATACAAATTTTGTACCCGTGCAGGGCTCTGATGGTAAGAGCCGAGTAGGCTGCTATGAGGAACCATGATGCCAACCCTCCACCTGCCCTGAGGTGGGGACCCAGGCAGTCCCAGCCCGTGTCCCTGCCCTGCACTTCCCTCGCCCAGTGTCCCCGCCCCCCAGAGTACCCACACAGGGCAGATGGAGGGGCCGAGGCTTCCCACAGCTGCCAGCGCATCTCTCCCCGACCCGGCTCTGTGGGGAGCCACCGCGGACCCTCCACCTGCCCTGGGCAGGGGGCCTGAGCAGCCCCCGGGCAGCTCCACAGGTTTCCCCCCTGCCCCACCTGGCTAGGCCATCATGGAGCCCAGCGGGGGAGCCGCATGGACCCTCCACCTGCTTGCAGTGCGGGGCGGGGGGTCAGCTGACAGCAGCCCCCGGCCCTGTCCCCACCCGCAGGCTCCCCACCCGGCAGAGGGCAGTGGGTGCAACTCCAGGCAGGCTCCCCTCAGCGGCTGCGGGTCTCCCTAACCCGGCTCCGGGTGTGGGGGTGGGGAGGGTACCTCGGAGCTCAGCCCAGCCCCCAGGGTAGACCCCTGCAAATCCGCGGATACGGGTATCCACAGACAGTGTGTGTAGATCCGGGTCGGATGCGGATACACATTTCTGTGTCCGTGCCGGGCTCTACTGACCAGACCATTGAGCTGTGGGCTCTCTCGTTCCCACCTTCCCCCAACAGCCAGCCGGGATCCTCCCCCACTTTCCATCCTCCCTGCTGGGCACTGGGCTCACCTGCCCCCTGAACCCCCACATTCACCCTGCCCCGCTGCTGAGCTCTGTGCCCCCACCTGGACAAGGGACCCTTCTGCCCCCACCCCTCTGCTCTCCCAACCCTTCCCCAGCCTCTCCTGAGCGCAGCATCCGCGGGGGCAGCCCGAGGGCCGGGGCCGTATCGCGGCGTTTGTCAGGGCAGGTGCGTGACCCTCGCCTCAGGGGTCTCTGCTCTGGGCACTGCGGTGCTTTGGGAGACACCCGTAGGGAACAGCCGGCAGCACCGGCTCTGCGGCCATGGGAGAGCTGGGCAGAGCTGGGCCTTGAAGGTGCTGCTGAAACGCCTGGTACACAAGGTTGCTCTCAGCTCCCGGACATTGATGTGCAAGGCCAGCTCTTGAGCCGACCGAAGGCCTTGAGTGCGAAACTGATCCAGGTGAGCCCCTCCCCCCTGAGAGATGGGGCATCCGTCATGAGGGACGCCGAGGGGTGAGGTGGATGGAACAGCATCCCTGCACACACCAGGGAGGGCGTCGACCCCCAGTCGAGGGAGCCTAGGACGCTCGGGGGTATCGAGGCGACCATGACTATGCTGTCTCTGCCCAGGTGGTACACCGAGGTGAGCCACCATTGAAGTGGACGGAGGCAAAGCCCGGCATGTTTGGTTACGAACGTACAGGCAGCCATGTGACCCAGGAAACCTAGTCAAGGGCGAGCCAAAGTGAAACCGAGGCTGAGGTAAGCAGGCTCTGGCGAGACTGGAGTCCAGGATGGCCCCAATGAATTCTATTCCCTGGGTGGGAATCAGAGTGGATTCCTCTATATGGATCATCAGGATGGGTCGGCAGGGGTATATATCCGGCGCTATAGCGGCGCCACTCCAGGGGGCGCCCAGCCGACCCACCGAGTGTTGCTAGGGTAAAAATCTTCCGACGAACGTGCACGCGGCGCGCACACACCTAACTGGAATGCATAGGAGCAATCACTCGAAGAAGAACAAGGGGTTAATCAAGGCCCCAGAGCCTCTGCCCAGTTCATTGAGCCGGTCTCCTGGTATTTCGGCCCAGACCCTCACCTGTCCCAGCGACCGTGGTGAGAACTGAAATGGTTTTAAGCCTGTTCCTGGTTCGGGGGGGCCTGACTCACGCTCGAGCCAGGGGGGCTGGTGGATACGGCTGGCCCCATGTGACCCCCTCAGGCCCCCATGCAGTGTCCCCCCATCCTCCCACCGTGGGATCCACAGGCACACGCAGCTGAAGGAGACGGACCCCATAGCGTGACCCCTCTGGAGTCGCTCTCCCCCCCTGCCCCTCACCTGTGCCCTGCGCCCCGTCCTGCTCCTGCGTCTCGCTCTGCTCCCGGCCCTGAGCAGATAACAGCGGCTGCTGCTCAGACCCCTCCCCGGCGTCGCTGACCCCGTCAGTCCCCATCAGCACCGTGTCCTCGCCGCGCGTCTTGTCGCTGCTCCCGGCTGGGACCTCGGGGGGTGTCTCCACTGCGCTGTATGGCCCTAGACAGAGACAAGGAGACAGACGGGGTCAGAGCGACATGTGGGGTTAGTGTGCAGGCATCTGGGAGACGCAGCACCGGCTCTGCGGCCATGGGAGAGCTGGGCACAGCTGGGAGCATGTGCTTACACGAGGCAGAGGGGGCAGATTGTCACCTAACCTGCCTGCACACGAGCCAGAGTGAGTGATGGGACCAGGGCTAGTGACTCCGGCCCCAGAGCGGGACGGCTGCCGTCACTGCTGGGCGGGACAGTGTCTGCCGGGGGGGACAAGATCTGCCGGGTCTGTGACATGAGCCTGTCTGGGCACTGCAGTATTGAAATGTATCCAGTGCTGGGGGGTCGCAGACCGCATAGCTTGTGTCGGCTGAGTGCCTCGCACCCAGCCAGGGGCTCCTCGCATCTCCCCCCACCAGCGCCCTGCTGCCCCCTTCCCAGATCAGCAGGGTCCTGGCCACCGCTGCGCAGGCCATTCCTGGCAGGTTTGGAATGGCGGGACGTGGTGTTCAGGTGTCACCGCGTTACAGACCGACGGACGCGCAGAGAAGTGCCGGTCAGTGTGGGGCCTCACCACCCCGGCCAGCCAACGTGTGACCGTCTGGGACAGCCCCTAGCTCCGATGGCCACAGAGCTCCAGCCGGGCTCCCCTCCGCAGCCGCTCTAGATTAGCCGGAGCTCAGCAACGCCGGCTTGTTCTGGGCGTGTCGGCCTGGAGCGCTCAGCCTGGCTGCTGCTGTTCCTACTGCCCGTTATCCTGCTTCTCAAAGCTGGGAGCTCACCGGCACCCCGGGCACAGACGCTGCCCCGGAGCCGGGCCAGGGCCAGGGGGAGAATCCCACAGAGGGACGGGCCTGGGGACCAAGGCCTGCAGTAGCACTTGTTAAAGGCAGCGCAGTGTGAGTGCGGATCCCGCTGGGCAGTGCTGGGTGGGCCTGGGGGCAGGAACCCCCTGTGGGCAGAGTGACGGTGACCCAAGGGGGTGGCTGTTCACTCCAAGGAGCGTGTTGATTGGCGTATCCCGGCGGCAGGCGAGCGGCTGTCAGAGGGTGACAGGGCGCAGGATTCCCCCTGTGCTCAGGGTCTGTTTTCAGGACTGGGGCCCAGCAACCTTGGCACAGTGGAGTGTGTGTGTAGGTCCCATCTAGCCCATCCTGTGCTCCTCACTCTCCGGTCGGGTCCCTGAGCCCTGCCACAGCTGGGATCTCCGGTTATGGACTCTGCAGCAAGTGTGTCTGGCTGGGAGCAGACTCCTGTCCCCGGGGGATCCTGGCCCCATCATGCCAGCGTTAGGGTCCCTGCTCCTCCCGATCTCCCACTGAGCCACACGAGGGGTGACACAGGCACCGTGCTCTAGCTGACATTTGGGGTTCACCTGTGAGCTCACTCTGCCTGAAAACCTGCCCAGAACACCACCTCTGGCCACGTTAGCAAGGAGCCGACCTGGACACGGGATGAGGTTGGGTTTGGATTTGCAGTGGGTGTGAAGATTCATCGAAATTGACCCGTGTGCCTAAGAGCAAGTGTAGATGCCCAAACGTTTAATGTGCAGATCATAACGGAGCTGATCCCAGCCCAGCAGGCTTCACACACAGACACAGTGAGGGTCTGCAAGGATATAAATTCATATCCGGAAACTGACCTGCTATCTGCAGCTGCCTGCTGTGTCTCTCCAGGCGGGCATGCAGGGCTTTGTGTCCCACCCGGCAGATGAACTCGGCCCCCTGGTCTCTCTGCACCGAGGGGGTGAAGCTGAGTCTCGTCTCCTGCTCGAAGCTTTTCCAGTCCCGTGTGCATGGAACTCCGGACTCAATTTTGTACTGATCAGAGTCCCGCAGAGGAACAGCAGCCCCGGCCCCCGTGTCCCTCCGGAGCCAGGTCACACTCAGCTCCGCAGGGAAATGCCCCGTCATGCGGCAGCTCAGGGTGATTTCCTCCCCCGCCGTCACTGACTCGGGCTGGGAGATTTCCGACACCTCCGGGGGCAGCAGGAGACCTGGGGAATGAAACATCCAGAGACAGTTACAGGCTCCGCAAGGGGGAGACGGGGCCGGGCGGGGGCTGCTCCCCCCTCCCTTCAGACAGGAGAGATCTGACCCCTCAGTGGGGCTGGTACCCCATAAAATCACCCCCGGGTGTGACACTGTTACACTCTGACCCACGCAGCCCCCCAAAACCTGCAGCCCCTGGGGTGTCTCTGTCCCCTCAACCTCCCCGGACTCTCTACTCCCTCTGGCCCTGCACTCCCCACTCCTCCCCCATGCCCCTGGGGGCCGCTGCTCTGCCCCTCCAGCCTCCCCTGTTTCTCCTGCCCCCTTTCCTCCCATATTACCCCCACACACACTCACCGTTGTCTCCTGTCGCTCCCTGGGCATCTTCCTCCTGTGCAGTAGCCGACTTCATGTTTCCAGCTGGCTCCCCCGTCCCCACTGCAGTGACACGGGGGGCAGCGTCTCTCCCCTGCTGCCCAGCCAGCTCTGCCGAAGCTCCTGCCGTCCCCGGCCCAGCCAGGCCTGTATCGGCTTTGGCTGAGCTGTCCCCGTTCGGTGCAGGGGCCCCGGGACCTGCAACAGCAGTGACGGCTTCTCCCCCTACCTGGGACTTGCTCACTCCAGATCCAGGAGAATCTGAACGTCCCAGAAAACAAACCAAGCGGGAGGGTGAGTCGCTGAGGGGCCCCAGGAGTCAGTTCCTTTGGCAGAACCGGAGCCCCCAGAGTTACCCTGAGCCTGGGGGGGCCACAGGCTGCCCCAGCCCTGCCTGGGAAAAGACGGTTACTCACCGTTGTAACTGTTGTTCTTCGAGATGTGTTGCTCCTATCCATTCCAGTTAGGTGTGCGCGCCGCGTGCACGTTCATCGGAAGATTTTTACCCTAGCAACACTCGGTGGGTCGGCTGGGTGCCCCCTGGAGTGGCGCCGCTATAGCGCCAGATATATACCCCAGCCGACCCACCCGCCCCTCAGTTCCTTCTTGCCGGCTACTCCGACAGTGAGGAAGGAGGGCGGGTCTGGAATGGATAGGAGCAACACATCTCAAAGAACAACAGTTACACCGGTGAGTAACCGTCTTTTCTTCTTCGAGTGATTGCTCCTATGCATTCCAGTTAGGTGATTCCCAAGCCTTACCTAGGTGGTGGGGTCGGAGTGAGATGTTGCAGAATGCAAAACTGCTGAGCCAAAGGCTGCATCATCTCTGGGCTGTTGAACCAATGAGGCAAAGGTGTGGACCGAGGACCAGGCAGTTGCACGACATATCTCCTGGATGGGTAAGTGAGCCAGGAAGGCAGCAGAAGAAGCCTGAGCCCTGGTGGAATGTGCAGTGAGGGAACTCGATGGAACATGGGCCAAGTCACAGGAGGTGCAGATGCACGACGTCATCCAAGATGAAATCCTCTGGGAGGAGACAGGTAGGCCCTTCATCCGGTCTGCCACTGCGACGAAGAGTTGGGGCGTTACGAAAGGGCTTTGTCCGCTCGAGATAGAATGTGAGCGCCCTACAGACGTCTAGGAAGGGCAAATGTGCTCCCCTTGCGATGAGTGTGGCTTCGGAAAGAAGACCGGAAGGAAGATATCCTGGTTGATATGAAAGGTTGACAGCACCTTGGGGAGGACGGCCAGACGTGGTGACAACTGCCCCGTGCCCTTGAGAAACACAGTATACCGTGGGTCCACCGTGAGAGCCTGAAGCTCGGAGACTCGTCTGGCCGATGCAAAGGCTACAAGGAAAAACTGTCTTTCAGGACAGGTATAGCAGCGAGCAGGTTGCCAGCGGCTCGAATGGGGCAGTCTGGTTAGAACCAGGTTGAGGTCCCAGGTTTGGGCAGGGTGGTGAACTTGGGGGTATAAACGCTCCAAGCCCTTGAGGAACCTAGAAACCATAGGGTGCGAGAATACAGAGTGGCCACTCTCCCCTGGGTGGAAGGTAGAGATGGCTGCCAAGTGCACCCTCAGTGATGACTCCGCCAGGCCCTGCTGTTTGAGAGACCAGAGGTAGTCCAAGATGGAATGGATCGGGGCCTCCATGGGAGTAACACTGTGCGTTTCACACCAGCAGGAGAAACGCTTCCACTTGGCCAGATATGTTAACCGAGTGGAAGGTTTCCTACTACCCAGGAGTACCTGTTGTACTGAGGCAGAGCAACGTAACTCGGATCGGTTTAGCCACGCAGCAGCCATGCTGTGAGGTGCAGGGATTGCAGGTCTGGCTGCCGTGATCCTGTGTTATGAGGTCTGGGCGAAGCGGCAGGGGAATCGGGTTGGCTATCGACAGGTCTAGCAACATGGTGTGCCAGTGCTGCCTGGGTCACGCTGGAGCGATCATGATCAGGTGCGCTCTGTCCCTGCGGAGTTTCAGCAGGACCCTGTGAACCAGTGGGAACGGTGGAAAAGCGTACAGCAGACGGCTCGTCCACGGCATCAGAAAAGCATCCGAGATCGAGCCCGGGGAGAGGCCTTGGAATGAGCAGAACTTCTCTCTCTTTATGTTCTCGCGAGAGCGAAGAGGACTATGTGGGGAAGCCCCACTACCGGAAAACGGAATGGATAACTGTCATAGGTTTATTCCCCACTTTGAACTTTAGCGTTCATAAGATGGGGACCTGCATGGACTCCTCTAAACTAAAATCCTAGTTTAGATCTGGTTCTTGCTGCCACCAGTCAAGTTTTAAGTGTCTGACACACTCCCTGTTCCCCCAAAAACTTCTCCTGGGGAACACAGATCCAAACACCTTGAATCTTAACACAAAGGGAAATAATCCATTTCCCCACCTTCTTCCCCTCCCTTGTCCTTGGGAGAGAGACCTTGATTCAAACTCCTTGAATCAAACAAAGAGGGATTCGCTTTTCCTCCTCCCCTTCCCTTGAAAATCCAAACAAGGGAAGAAATCACTCAGGTTCTAAAAGAAAAGATTTTATTAAAGAAAGAAAAAAAAGTACACTATCTCTGTATTACCAGGATGAAAAAATACAGGGTCTAACTTATAAAAACTGGAGAGACTTCCCCTCCCTCCTCCTCAGAATAATCAAAGTAACAACAAACAGAAATAAAGAATTTATCCAGCAACACACAATTGCAAATGCAGAAATAAAATTATAAGACTAGTCCGCCTTTCTAATACTTACTATACTGAATAGAAGAAGATACTTAAGAAAACCTGGAGAGATGGAAAATATGTCTGGTCACCCTTAAATCCAAAGAGAGACAAAGACCCAAACAAAGAAACACAGACAACGACTTCCTCCACAGAGATTTGAAATTATCCTGTCCCTTGATTGGTCCTCTGGTCAGGTGTTCCTCAGGTTACTGAGCTTGTTAACCCTTTACAGGTAAATGAGACCTTAACCCTGATCTGTTTATTTATGACATAACGTCCGGAGGAATCGACCGCTTGAGAGACAGGAAGGATCTGCTGTGGCGATCCGCCAGAGTGTTTCGGACCCCTGGAAGAAAGGACGCTACCAGGTCTATCGATTGGGCTGTGCAGAAGTCCCGGAGTTGGATAGCTCCCTGCAAAGAGGGGAAGACCGTGCTCCTCTGTGCTTGTTTATGTAACACATGGCCGTTGTGTTGTCTGTGAACACCGAGACACAACGGCCTTGCAGGTGCTGCTGAAACGCCTGGTACACAAGGCTGCTCTCAGCTCCCGGACATTGATGTGCAAGGCCAGCTCTTGAGCCGACCGAAGGCCTTGAGTGCGAAACTGATCCAGGTGAGACCCCCCGCTCCTCCCCCCTGAGAGATGGGGCATCCGTCATGAGGGACGCCGAGGGGTGAGGTGGATGGAACAGCATCCCTGCACACACCAGGGAGGGCGTCGACCCCCAGTCGAGGGAGCCTAGGACGCTCGGGGGGATCGAGGCGACCATGACTATGCTGTCTCTGCCCAGGTGGTACACCGAGGTGAGCCACCATTGAAGTGGACGGAGGCAAAGCCCGGCATGTTTGGTTACGAACGTGCAGGCAGCCATGTGACCCAGGAAACCTAGTCAAGGGCGAGCCAAAGTGAAACCGAGGCTGAGGTAAGCAGGCTCTGGCGAGACTGGAGTCCAGGATGGCCCCAATGAATTCTATTCCCTGTGTGGGAATCAGAGTGGATTCCTCTATATGGATCATCAGGCCTAGACGCAGGAATAGGTCCTTGTCGACGCCCACATGACTGGTAACTTGGGCCCCGGTGGTCCCTCGAATGAGCCAACCATCTAGATATGGAGAACGTGTATCCGACGGTGGCGGAGAGAGGTGGCGACTACAGCCATGCACTTTGAATACACTTGGGGCTGTATAGAGGCCAGCTGGAAGGACCGTAAACTGGAAATGACGGTTGGCCGCAAACCGGAGGTACCTTCTGTGTGGAGGATAAATGGCGACGTGAAAATACGCGCCCTTCATATCGAGGGCGGCATACCAGTCTCCGGGATCCAAGGATGGGATGACGGTCCCCATGGGTACCATGCGGAACTTCAGGTGTATCATGAACTTGTTGAGTTCCCGCAGGTCTAGGATAGGTCTGAGACCTCCCTTCGCCTTGGGGATTAGGAATTAGCGGGAGTAGAACCCTTTGCCCCTTTCGTCCTTTGGTACCTCCTCTATAGCTCCGATGAAGAAGGAGCGTCCGCACCTCTTGCAAGAGGAATTGCTCGTGAGAGGGGTCCCTAAGAGGGGCGAGGATGGATAGGCTTTTGCCCCGTTGGTGGTTAGAAGGACCCTGATTTTGGCCCCTTTGGGGTCCTGACTGATGCCTACGACTGCCTCAGCGACGCTTGCTGGCAAAGTCCTGTCTTTGTCTAGGCGCAGGGTAAGGGCGGTGAGGCTGGGGGCGGAAAGGTCGGCGCTGAGTCACCGGCGTGTGCATGCCGAGAGGGAGTGCATAGTGACCTTGCTGTCCTTTAGGCTTTGCAGACTAGGGTCAGGTTTTTTTTTTTTTTTTTTTTTTTTTGAGAACAGGCCTTTGCCATTGAAGGGCAAGTCCTGTATAGTGTGCAGCAGCTGCAAGGGAAGGCCCGATAACTGGAGCCATGAAATGTGCCTCGTGGCAACACCCGAGGCCAGAGTCGTGGCTGCGGAGTCAGCTACATCCAACGAGGCCTGGAGGGAAGCTCTCGCCACCTTCTTCCCTTTTTCCAGGACGGCAGCAAACTCTTGACGGGAGTTCTGAGAAACCGACTCCGTAAATTCTCCCACCGCCGCCCATAGTAGCGGCTAAGCAGGGCTTGCTGGTTTGCTACGCGAAGTTGCAGGGCCCCTGCCGAGTACATCTTACGGCCCAGTAAATCCATTCGCCTAGCCTCCTTGGATTTAGGGGCTGGTGCCTGCTGGCCATGGCGCTCCATCCCATTGACGGACTGGACGACAAGGGAGCAGGGGGGAAGATGTACATATAGGTACCCGTAGCCCCTGGAGGATACCATGTATATGCGTTCGACTCCCGTGCCCGCGGGCGGGATAGTAGCTTGAGACTGTCAGATGGAATCCGCATTGGCTTGGATCGTCCGAATGAACAATAGGGCCACTCTAGTGGGGGCGTCAGCCGACAGAATGTCTACGACCGTATCCTCTATCTCTGAGACTTCCTCCACTTGGAGGTTCATATTGAGTGCCACCCGTCTCAGGAGGTCCTGATGGGCCCCCAAGTCGATTGGAGGAGGGCCCGAGGAGTACGCTCCTGCCACCGCCTCATCTGGGGAGGAGGAAGAAGAAAGGCCGGGGACAAGCGGGTCCTGTGTGGGCTCGCGCTCCTGGACGACCTCCTGTTCCGGTGGGATGTGGGAGTCCAGTGGCTGAACCGGGGCTTCCTCCGTACCGGTCGGAGGGGGGCGGCTAACTGTCTCCTCTGGCACCCAGTGCTCTGACGGAACAGAGCGAGATGGGATCACAGGTAGGCCTTTGGCCTGATGGCACGCCCAAGATGTACAGGGTGACCACTGATGGGGTCAGGGTCCTGGGCCTGGGGCACCTGGAAGACTTTGGTGTGCACATCCGAATCACAGTCCTGCGCATATGAACTGCCCACGCAGGACGACACTGGTGCATGTCTGGATGGCCATGGAGGAGCTGAAAAGCCCTGGACAGAGTCTCCCTCTCTAGCTGACATCGCTCGACGCGGCACCGGGGAGAACGGGACCTGCGACCGGAGCGGTGCCGGGAGGTCGACCGAGATCTCGAGGCTCGACGTCGGGAGTGGCCGGGAGCTGGATCGGCACCGAATGTACCGGGCCGGCGAACGGGACGCTGATCGGTGCCGCGAGTATGACTGGTACCGAAATGGAGAACGGTGCCGGGACTGCAAGCGGCGTCGGCACCTGGATTGGCGACGGGACCGAGAACATCTGCGGGACTGCGATCATGAACGGTGCCGCTCTGCGGTGCTGACGCAGGGTGGTCTGATCAAGGCAGGCTTGCCGGTCGACTATATAACCTGCACCGGTGGTGCCGGGGGTTGAGGCAGCGCAGGCGCTGTCATTGCAATCAACTCCCTCGACGTGGAAATGTCTCCGGCGTGGAGGGAATAGTGAGCTCAACCACGGTTCGCACCGGGGAGCTTTCCGGCACCGGACTCGACGGCTCTTGCGTGGCCGGAGTCAACGGTGCCGATATTGTCGGTGCCACGGCAGGTATCGGCGCCGGGCGGTACGACTTAGCATAGCGCTCGGGCTGTGGAGCAGGCGGCTTGGACACAGCAGGAGTCTTGTGCCTCTTCATCCTCCAGGAGAGGGATCCGTGCCGAGCAGAGGTCGGTGCCGGCGACGGCCGGTGCTCTGAGGCCTTGGCGGTACCGGCGATCCGGTGCCGAGGGAGCACTTCTTCAAGACTAACCAGCGCTCAGTGCTGAGAGCGGAGGAGCAAGAGCTGCCTCCCTCAGGAGCTGCTTGAGACGAAAGTCTCGCTCCCCTATTGTTCTCGGCCTAAAGGCCTTACAAATGCGGCACTTATCTGTTAGGTGAGATTCCTCGAGGCACTTAGGAGAGGATCTCCTGTCGGCATCGGCTTGTGGCCGGCCGAGCACGGTTTGAAACCCTGTGAACCGGGCCTAGTATCCGGCACCGGGTGCGGGGAAGGGGATAATCCCCGAACCCCTGTGAACTATATACACTAACTATACTACAAACGAATAAAGTTAACTACAACTACATAAATCTGAACTATACACACAAGAATTAATGAGAGAAACTACGAGTAGCTAGGGAAGTGGAGGTCAGCTAAGCTGCGCTCCACTGTTCCAACGACCGACACGGGCGGTAAGAAGGAACTGAGGGGCGGATGGGTCGGCAGGGGTATATATCTGGCGCTATAGCGGCGCCACTCCAGGGGGCGCCCAGCCGACCCACCGAGTGTTGCTAGGGTAAAAATCTTCCGACGAACGTGCATGCGGCGCGCGCACACCTAACTGGAATGCATAGGAGCAATCACTCGAAGAAGAACAAGGGGTTAATCAAGGCCCCGGAGCCTCTGCCCAGTTCATTGAGCCGGTCTCCTGGTATTTCGGCCCAGACCCTCACCTGTCCCAGCGACCGTGGTGAGAACTGAAATGGTTTTAAACCTGTTCCTGGTTCGGGGGGGCCTGACTCACGCTTGAGCCATGGGGGCTGGTGGATACGGCTGGCCCCATGTGACCCCCTCAGGCCCCCATGCAGTGTTCCCCATCCTCCCACCGTGGGATCCACAGGCACACGCAGCTGAAGGAGACGGACCCCATAGCGTGACCCCTATGGAGTCGCTCTCCCCCCCTGCCCTCACCTGTGCCCTGCGCCCCGTCCTGCTCCTGCGTCTCGCTCTGCTCCCGGCCCTGAGCAGATAACAGCGGCTGCTGCTCAGACCCCTCCCCGGCGTCGCTGACCCCGTCAGTCCCCATCAGCACCGTGTCCTCGCCGCGCGTCTTGTCGCTGCTCCCGGCTGGGGCCTCGGGGGGCGTCTCCACTGCGCTGTAAGGCCCTAGACAGAGACAAGGAGACAGACGGGGTCAGAGCGACATGTGGGGTTAGTGTGCAGGCATCTGGGAGACGCAGCACCGGCTCTGCGGCCATGGGAGAGCTGGGCACAGCTGGGAGCATGTGCTTACACGAGGCAGAGGGGGCAGATTGTCACCTAACCTGCCTGCACACGAGCCAGAGTGAGTGATGGGACCAGGGCTAGTGACTCCGGCCCCAGAGCGGGACGGCTGCCGTCACTGCTGGGCGGGACAGTGTCTGCCGGGGGGGACAAGATCTGCCGGGTCTGTGACATGAGCCTGTCTGGGCACTGCAGTATTGAAATGTATCCAGTGCTGGGGGGGTCGCAGACCGCATAGCTTGTGTCGGCTGAGTGCCTCGCACCCAGCCAGGGGCTCCTCGCATCTCCCCCCACCAGCGCCCTGCTGCCCCCTTCCCAGATCAGCAGGGTCCTGGCCACCGCTGCGCAGGCCATTCCTGGCAGGTTTGGAATGGCGGGACGTGGTGTTCAGGTGTCACCGCGTTACAGACCGACGGACGCGCAGAGAAGTGCCGGTCAGTGTGGGGCCTCACCACCCCGGCCAGCCAACGTGTGACCGTCTGGGACAGCCCCTAGCTCCGATGGCCACAGAGCTCCAGCCGGGCTCCCCTCCGCAGCCGCTCTAGATTAGCCGGAGCTCAGCAACGCCGGCTTGTTCTGGGCGTGTTGGCCTGGAGCGCTCAGCCTGGCTGCTGCTGTTCCTACTGCCCGTTATCCTGCTTCTCAAAGCTGGGAGCTCACCGGCACCCCGGGCACAGACGCTGCCCCGGAGCCGGGCCAGGGCCAGGGGGAGAATCCCACAGAGGGACGGGCCTGGGGAGCAACGCCTGCAGTAGCACTTGTTAAAGGCAGCGCAGTGTGAGTGCGGATCCCGCTGGGCAGTGCTGGGTGGGCCTGGGGGCAGGAACCCCCTGTGGGCAGAGTGACGGTGACCCAAGGGGGTGGCTGTTCACTCCAAGGAGCGTGTTGATTGGCGTATCCCGGCGGCAGGCGAGCGGCTGTCAGAGGGTGACAGGGCGCAGGATTCCCCCTGTGCTCAGGGTCTGTTTTCAGGACTGGGGCCCAGCAACCTTGGCACAGTGGAGTGTGTGTGTAGGTCCCATCTAGCCCATCCTGTGCTCCTCACTCTCCGGTCGGGTCCCTGAGCCCTGCCACAGCTGGGATCTCCGGTTATGGACTCTGCAGCAAGTGTGTCTGGCTGGGAGCAGACTCCTGTCCCCGGGGGATCCTGGCCCCATCATGCCAGCGTTAGGGTCCCTGCTCCTCCCGATCTCCCACTGAGCCACACGAGGGGTGACACAGGCACCGTGCTCTAGCTGACATTTGGGGTTCACCTGTGAGCTCACTCTGCCTGAAAACCTGCCCAGAACACCACCTCTGGCCACGTTAGCAAGGAGCCGACCTGGACACGGGATGAGGTTGGGTTTGGATTTGCAGTGGGTGTGAAGATTCATCGAAATTGACCCGTGTGCCTAAGAGCAAGTGTAGATGCCCAAACGTTTAATGTGCAGATCATAACGGAGCTGATCCCAGCCCAGCAGGCTTCACACACAGACACAGTGAGGGTCTGCAAGGATATAAATTCATATCCGGAAACTGACCTGCTATCTGCAGCTGCCTGCTGTGTCTCTCCAGGCGGGCACGCAGGGCTATGTGTCCCACCCGGCAGATGAACTCGGCCCCCTGGTCTCTCTGCACCGAGGGGGTGAAGCTGAGTCTCGTCTCCTGCTCGAAGCTTTTCCAGTCCCGTGTGCATGGAACTCCGGACTCAATTTTGTACTGATCAGAGTCCTGCAGAGGAACAGCAGCCCCGGTCCCCGTGTCCCTCCGGAGCCAGGTCACACTCAGCTCCGCAGGGAAATGCCCCGTCATGCGGCAGCTCAGGGTGATTTCCTCCCCCGCCGTCACTGACTCGGGCTGGGAGATTTCCGACACCTCCGGGGGCAGCAGGAGACCTGGGGAATGAAACATCCAGAGACAGTTACAGGCCCTGTAAGGGGAGACGGGGCCTGGCGGGGGCTGCTCCCCCCTCCCTTCAGACAGGAGAGATCTGACCCCTCAGTGGGGCTGGTACCCCATAAAATCACCCCTGGGTGTGACACTGTTACACTCTGACCCACGCAGCCCCCCAAACCCTGCAGCCCCTGGGGTGTCTCTGTCCCCTCAACCTTCCTGGACTCTCTGCTCCCTCTGGCCCTGCACTCCCCACTCCTCCCCCGTGCCCCTGGGGGCCGCTGCTCTGCCCCTCCAGCCTCCCCCGTTTCTCCTGCCCCCTTTCCTCCCATATTACCCCCACACACACTCACCGTTGTCTCCTGTCGCTCCCTGGGCATCTTCCTCCTGTGCAGTAGCCGACTTCATGTTTCCAGCTGGCTCCCCCGTCCCCACTGCAGTGACACGGGGGGCAGCGTCTCTCCCCTGCTGCCCAGCCAGCTCTGCCGAAGCTCCTGCCGTCCCCGGCCCAGCCAGGCCTGTATCGGCGTTGGCTGAGCTGTCCCCGTTCGGTGCAGGGGCCCCGGGACCTGCAACAGCAGTGACGGCTTCTCCCCCTTCCTGGGACTTGCTCACTCCAGATCCAGGAGAATCTGAATGTCCCAGAAAACAAACCAAGCGGGAGGGTGAGTCGCCGAGGGGCCCCAGGAGTCAGTTCCTTTGGCAGAACCGGAGCCCCCAGAGTTACCCTGAGCCTGGGGGGGCCACAGGCTGCCCCAGCCCTGCCTGGGAAAAGACGGTTACTCACCGTTGTAACTGTTGTTCTTCGAGATGTGTTGCTCCTATCCATTCCAGTTAGGTGTGCGCGCCGCGTGCACGTTCATCGGAAGATTTTTACCCTAGCAACACTCGGTGGGTCGGCTGGGTGCCCCCTGGAGTGGCGCCGCTATAGCGCCAGATATATACCCCAGCCGACCCACCCGCCCCTCAGTTCCTTCTTGCCGGCTACTCCGACAGTGAGGAAGGAGGGCGGGTCTGGAATGGATAGGAGCAACACATCTCGAAGAACAACAGTTAAAACGGTGAGTAACCGTCTTTTCTTCTTCGAGTGATTGCTCCTATGCATTCCAGTTAGGTGATTCCCAAGCCTTACCTAGGCGGTGGGGTCGGAGTGAGATGTTGCAGAATGCAAAACTGCTGAGCCAAAGGCTGCATCATCTCTGGACTGTTGAACCAATGAGGCAAAGGTGTGGACCGAGGACCAGGCAGTTGCACGACATATCTCCTGGATGGGTAAGTGAGCCAGGAAGGCAGCAGAAGAAGCCTGAGCCCTGGTGGAATGTGCAGTGAGGGGACTCGATGGAACATGGGCCAAGTCACAGGAGGTGCAGATGCACGACGTCATCCAAGATGAAATCCTCTGGGAGGAGACAGGTAGGCCCTTCATCCGGTCTGCCACTGCGACGAAGAGTTGGGGCGTTACGAAAGGGCTTTGTCCGCTCGAGATAGAATGTGAGCGCCCTACAGACGTCTAGGAAGGGCAAATGTGCTCCCCTTGCGATGAGTGTGGCTTCGGAAAGAAGACCGGAAGGAAGATATCCTGGTTGATATGAAAGGTTGACAGCACCTTGGGGAGGACGGCCAGACGTGGTGACAACTGCCCCGTGCCCTTGAGAAACACAGTATACCGTGGGTCCACCGTGAGAGCCTGAAGCTCGGAGACTCGTCTGGCCGATGCAAAGGCTACAAGGAAAAACTGTCTTTCAGGACAGGTATAGCAGCGAGCAGGTTGCCAGCGGCTCGAATGGGGCAGTCTGGTTAGAACCAGGTTGAGGTCCCAGGTTTGGGCAGGGTGGTGAACTTGGGGGTATAAACGCTCCAAGCCCTTGAGGAACCTAGAAACCATAGGGTGCGAGAATACAGAGTGGCCACTCTCCCCTGGGTGGAAGGTAGAGATGGCTGCCAAGTGCACCCTCAATGATGACACCGCCAGGCCCTGCTGTTTGAGAGACCAGAGGTAGTCCAAGATGGAATGGATCGGGGCCTCCATGGGAGTAACACTGTGCGTTTCACACCAGCAGGAGAAACGCTTCCACTTGGCCAGATATGTTAACCGAGTGGAAGGTTTCCTACTACCCAGGAGTACCTGTTGTACCGAGGCAGAGCAACGTAACTCGGATCGGTTTAGCCACGCAGCAGCCATGCTGTGAGGTGCAGGGATTGCAGGTCTGGCTGCCGTGATCCTGTGTTATGAGGTCTGGGCGAAGCGGCAGGGGAATCGGGTTGGCTATCGACAGGTCTAGCAACATGGTGTGCCAGTGCTGCCTGGGTCACGCTGGAGCGATCATGATCAGGTGCGCTCTGTCCCTGCGGAGTTTCAGCAGGACCCTGTGAACCAGTGGGAACGGTGGAAAAGCGTACAGCAGACGGCTCGTCCACGGCATCAGAAAAGCATCCGAGATCGAGCCCGGGGAGAGGCCTTGGAATGAGCAGAACTTCTCTCTCTTTATGTTCTCGCGAGAGCGAAGAGGACTATGTGGGGAAAGCCCCACTACCGGAAAACGGAATGGATAACTGTCATAGGTTTATTCCCCACTTTGAACTTTAGCGTTCATAAGATGGGGACCTGCATGGACTCCTCTAAACTAAAATCCTAGTTTAGATCTGGTTCTTGCTGCCACCAGTCAAGTTTTAAGTGTCTGACACACTCCCTGTTCCCCCAAAAACTTCTCCTGGGGAACACAGATCCAAACACCTTGAATCTTAACACAAAGGGAAATAATCCATTTCCCCCACCTTCTTCCCCCTCCCCTTGTCCTTGGGAGAGATACCTTGATTCAAACTCCTTGAATCAAACAAAGAGGGATTCGCTTTTCCTCCTCCCCTTCCCTTGAAAATCCAAACAAGGGAAGAAATCACTCAGGTTCTAAAAGAAAAGATTTTATTAAAGAAAGAAAAAAAAGTACACTATCTCTGTATTACCAGGATGAAAAAATACAGGGTCTAACTTATAAAAACTGGAGAGACTTCCCCTCCCTCCTCCTCAGAATAATCAAAGTAACAACAAACAGAAATAAAGAATTTATCCAGCAACACACAATTGCAAATGCAGAAATAAAATTATAAGACTAGTCCGCCTTTCTAATACTTACTATACTGAATAGAAGAAGATACTTAAGAAAACCTGGAGAGATGGAAAATATGTCTGGTCACCCTTAAATCCAAAGAGAGACAAAGACCCAAACAAAGAAACACAGACAACGACTTCCCTCCACAGAGATTTGAAATTATCCTGTCCCTTGATTGGTCCTCTGGTCAGGTGTTCCTCAGGTTACTGAGCTTGTTAACCCTTTACAGGTAAATGAGACCTTAACCCTGATCTGTTTATTTATGACATAACGTCCGGAGGAATCGACCGCTTGAGAGACAGGAAGGATCTGCTGTGGCGATCCGCCAGAGTGTTTCGGACCCCTGGAAGAAAGGACGCTACCAGGTCTATCGATTGGGCTGTGCAGAAGTCCCGGAGTTGGATAGCTCCCTGCAAAGAGGGGAAGACCGTGCTCCTCTGTGCTTGTTTATGTAACACATGGCCGTTGTGTTGTCTGTGAACACCGAGACACAACGGCCTTGCAGGTGCTGCTGAAACGCCTGGTACACAAGGCTGCTCTCAGCTCCCGGACATTGATGTGCAAGGCCAGCTCTTGAGCCGACCGAAGGCCTTGAGTGCGAAACTGACCAAGGTGAGACCCCCCGCTCCTCCCCCCTGAGAGATGGGGCATCCGTCATGAGGGACGCCGAGGGGTGAGGTGGATGGAACAGCATCCCTGCACACACCAGGGAGGGCGTCGATCCCCAGTCAGGGGAGCCTAGGACGCTCGGGGGTATCGAGGCGACCATGACTATGCTGTCTCTGCCCAGGTGGTACACCGAGGTGAGCCACCATTGAAGTGGACGGAGGCAAAGCCCGGCATGTTTGGTTACGAACGTGCAGGCAGCCATGTGACCCAGGAAACCTAGTCAAGGGCGAGCCAAAGTGAAACCGAGGCTGAGGTAAGCAGGCTCTGGCGAGACTGGAGTCCAGGATGGCCCCAATGAATTCTATTCCCTGTGTGGGAATCAGAGTGGATTCCTCTATATGGATCATCAGGCCTAGACGCAGGAATAGGTCCTTGTCGACGCCCACATGACTGGTAACTTGGGCCCCGGTGGTCCCTCGAATGAGCCAACCATCTAGATATGGAGAACGTGTATCCGACGGTGGCGGAGAGAGGTGGCGACTACAGCCATGCACTTTGAATACACTTGGGGCTGTATAGAGGCCAGCTGGAAGGACCGTAAACTGGAAATGACGGTTGGCCGCAAACCGGAGGTACCTTCTGTGTGGAGGATAAATGGCGACGTGAAAATACGCGCCCTTCATATCGAGGGCGGCATACCAGTCTCCGGGATCCAAGGATGGGATGACGGTCCCCACGGGTACCATGCGGAACTTCAGGTGTATCATGAACTTGTTGAGTTCCCGCAGGTCTAGGATAGGTCTGAGACCTCCCTTCGCCTTGGGGATTAGGAATTAGCGGGAGTAGAACCCTTTGCCCCTTTCGTCCTTTGGTACCTCCTCTATAGCTCCGATGAAGAAGGAGCGTCCGCACCTCTTGCAAGAGGAATTGCTCGTGAGAGGGGTCCCTAAGAGGGGCGAGGATGGATAGGCTTTTGCCCCGTTGGTGGTTAGAAGGACCCTGATTTTGGCCCCTTTGGGGTCCTGACTGATGCCTACGACTGCCTCAGCGACGCTTGCTGGCAAAGTCCTGTCTTTGTCTAGGCGCAGGGTAAGGGCGGTGAGGCTGGGGGCGGAAAGGTCGGCGCTGAGTCACCGGCGTGTGCATGCCGAGAGGGAGTGCATAGTGACCTTGCTGTCCTTTAGGCTTTGCAGACTAGGGTCAGGTTTTTTTTTTTTTGTTTTGTTTTGTTTTTTTTTGAGAACAGGCCTTTGCCATTGAAGGGCAAGTCCTGTATAGTGTGCAGCAGCTGCAAGGGAAGGCCCGATAACTGGAGCCATGAAATGTGCCTCGTGGCAACACCCGAGGCCAGAGTCGTGGCTGCGGAGTCAGCTACATCCAACGAGGCCTGGAGGGAAGCTCTCGCCACCTTCTTCCCTTTTTCCAGGACGGCAGCAAACTCTTGATGGGAGTTCTGAGAAACCGACTCCGTAAATTCTCCCACCGCCGCCCATAGTAGCGGCTAAGCAGGGCTTGCTGGTTTGCTACGCGAAGTTGCAGGGCCCCTGCCGAGTACATCTTACGGCCCAGTAAGTCCATTCGCCTAGCCTCCTTGGATTTAGGGGCTGGTGCCTGCTGGCCATGGCGCTCCATCCCATTGACGGACTGGACGACAAGGGAGCAGGGGGGAAGATGTACATATAGGTACCCGTAGCCCCTGGAGGATACCATGTATATGCGTTCGACTCCCGTGCCCGCGGGCGGGATAGTAGCTTGAGACTGTCAGATGGAATCCGCATTGGCTTGGATCGTCCGAATGAACAATAGGGCCACTCTAGTGGGGGCGTCAGCCGACAGAATTTCTACGACCGTATCCTCTATCTCTGAGACTTCCTCCACTTGGAGGTTCATATTGAGTGCCACCCGTCTCAGGAGGTCCTGATGGGCCCCCAAGTCGATTGGAGGAGGGCCCGAGGAGTACGCTCCTGCCACCGCCTCATCTGGGGAGGAGGAAGAAGAAAGGTCGGGGACAAGCGGGTCCTGTGTGGGCTCGCGCTCCTGGACGACCTCCTGTTCCGGTGGGATGTGGGAGTCCAGTGGCTGAACCGGGGCTTCCTCCGTACCGGTCGGAGGGGGGCGGCTAACTGTCTCCTCTGGCACCCAGTGCTCTGACGGAACAGAGCGAGATGGGATCACAGGTAGGCCTTTGGCCTGATGGCACGCCCAAGATGTACAGGGTGACCACTGATGGGGTCAGGGTCCTGGGCCTGGGGCACCTGGAAGACTTTGGTGTGCACATCTGTGACGGAGCGATTCTGGCGGGACCCAACTGAGAGTGCCAAATCAGGACCAATTGCTTAAACAGGGCAGTCACAGCCCTAGGCTGGGGTTTTTCCACCTCTAAGGCAAACCAAACCAGCCAGACAAAAAGGACTTTGGTCTCACCCCACTGGCTAACCACAAGTCACACAAGCAATTTCCTTAGACACTCCAGTCTCCCAGTATCACCACCAGTGCACTCGTCCTGGGGATAAATGGTTATGAAAACCAACACCCCAATAAAAGAAAAAGGTTCCCTCGATCCCAAAGGACCAAGCCCCAGACCCAGGTCAATATACACATCAGATCTTACCCACAAATCACGCTGTTGCCAATCCTTTAGAATCTAAAATCTAAAGGTTTATTTACAAAGGGAAAAAGGTAGAGAAGAGAGGTAGAATTGGTTAAATGGAATCAATTACATACAGTAATGGCAAAGTTCTTAGTTCAGGCTTGCAGCAGTGATGGAGTAAACTGCAGGTTCAATTTAAGTCTCTGGAATGCATCCCCCGCTGGGATGGGTCCTCAGTCCCTGGTGTAGAGCTTCAGTTTGTAGCAAAGTTCCTCCAGAGGTCAGAAGCAGGATTGAAGACAAGATGGAGATGAGGCATCAGGCTTATATAGACTTTTCCAGGTGTAAGAATCCCTTTGTCTTCACTGTGGAATTTTACAGCAAAATGGAGCCTGGAGTCACATGAGCCAGTCCCTGCATACTTTGCTGAGTCACAAGGCGTGTCTGCCTTCTCTCCAAGGGTCAATTGTGTAGCCGATGGCCCTTTAATGGGCCATCAAACAGGCTAGGCAGAGCTAACACCAGCTTGTCTGGGAGGCTTCCCCCAGAAGCACAGCACCAACTTGAAATACTGACAGCATAGAGCCAACATTCATAACTGCAACTAAAAATGATACAGACATATAGACAGCATAATTATAATCAGCAACCCATAATCTGGTCTTAGACACCTTATATGACCCCCTTTACTTAGGATTTGGTGCCACTACAGGACCTTGGTTGCAACCCATGTTCTATATGGTCCCAATTTATATCAATAACGTCACAACATCCGAATCACAGTCCTGCGCATATGAACTGCCCGCGCAGGACGACACTGGTGCATGTCTGGATGGCCATGGAGGAGCTGAAAAGCCCTGGACAGAGTCTCCCTCTCTAGCTGACATCGCTCGACACGGCACCGGGGATCGGTACCGGGAGGCATACCGGTACCGGGAGCGAGAACGGGACCTGCGACCGGAGCGGTGCCGGGAGGTCGACCAAGATCTCGAGGCTCGACGTCGGGAGTGGCCAGGAGCTGGATCGGCACCGAATGTACCGGGCCGGCGAACGGGACGCTGATCGGTGCCGCGAGTATGACTGGTACCGAAATGGAGAACGGTGCCGGGACTGCAAGCGGCATCGGCACCTGGATTGGCGACGGGACCGAGAACATCTGCGGGACTGCGATCATGAACGGTGCCGCTCTGCGGTGCTGACGCAGGGTGGTCTGATCAAGGCAGGCTTGCCGGTCGACTATATAACCCGCACCGGTGGTGCCGGGGGTTGAGGCAGCGCAGGCGCTGTCATTGCAATCAACTCCCTCGACATGGAAATGTCTCCGGCGTGGAGGGAATAGTGAGCTCAACCACGGTTCGCACCGGGGAGCTTTCCGGCACCGGACTCGACGGCTCTTGCGTGGCCGGAGTCAACGGTGCCAATATTGTCGGTGCCACGGCAGGTATCGGCGCCGGGTGGTACGACTTAGCATAGCGCTCGGGCTGTGGAGCAGGCGGCTTGGACACAGCAGGAGTCTTGTGCCTCTTCATCCTCCAGGAGAGGGATCCGTGCCGAGCAGAGGTCGGTGCTGGCGACGGCCGGTGCTGAGAGGCCTTGGCGGTACCGGCGATCCGGTGCCGAGGGAGCACTTCTTCAAGACTAACCAGCGCTCAGTGCTGAGAGCGGAGGAGCAAGAGCTGCCTCCCTCAGGAGCTGCTTGAGACGAAAGTCTCGCTCCCCTATTGTTCTCGGCCTAAAGGCCTTACAAATGCGGCACTTATCTGTTAGGTGAGATTCCTCGAGGCACTTAGGAGAGGATCTCCTGTCGGCATCGGTTTGTGGCCGGCCGAGCACGGTTTGAAACCCTGTGAACCGGGCCTAGTATCCGGCACTGGGTGCGGGGAAGGGGATAATCCCCGAACCCCTGTGAACTATATACACTAACTATACTACAAACAAATAAAGTTAACTACAACTACATAAATCTGAACTATACACACAAGAATTAATGAGAGAAACTACGAGTAGCTAGGGAAGTGGAGGTCAGCTAAGCTGCGCTCCACTGTTCCAACGACCGACACGGGCGGTAAGAAGGAACTGAGGGGCGGATGGGTCGGCAGGGGTATATATCTGGCGCTATAGCGGCGCCACTCCAGGGGGCGCCCAGCCGACCCACCGAGTGTTGCTAGGGTAAAAATCTTCCGACAAACGTGCACGCGGCGCGCGCACACCTAACTGGAATGCATAGGAGCAATCACTCAAAGAAGAACAAGGGGTTAATCAAGGCCTCAGAGCCTCTGCCCAGTTCATTGAGCCGGTCTCCTGGTATTTCGGCCCAGACCCTCACCTGTCCCAGCGACCGTGGTGAGAACTGAAATGGTTTTAAACCTGTTCCTGGTTCGGGGGGGCCTGACTCACGCTTGAGCCATGGGGGCTGGTGGATACGGCTGGCCCCATGTGACCCCCTCAGGCCCCCATGCAGTGTCCCCCATCCTCCCACCGTGGGATCCACAGGCACACGCAGCTGAAGGAGACGGACCCCATAGCGTGACCCCTATGGAGTCGCTCTCCCCCCCTGCCCTCACCTGTGCCCTGCGCCCCGTCCTGCTCCTGTGTCTCGCTCTGCTCCCGGCCCTGAGCAGATAACAGCGGCTGCTGCTCAGACCCCTCCCCGGCGTCGCTGACCCCATCAGTCCCCATCAGCACCGTGTCCTCGCCGCGCGTCTTGTCGCTGCTCCCGGCTGGGGCCTTGGGGGGCGTCTCCACTGCGCTGTAAGGCCCTAGACAGAGACAACGAGACAGACGGGGTCAGAGCGACATGTGGGGTTAGTGTGCAGGCATCTGGGAGACGCAGCACCGGCTCTGCGGCCATGGGAGAGCTGGGCACAGCTGGGAGCATGTGCTTACACGGGGCAGAGGGGGCAGAATGTCACCTAACCTGCCTGCGCACGGGCCAGGGCGAGTGACTCCGGCCCCAGAGCGGGACGGCTGCCGTCACTACTGGGCGGGACAGTGTCTGCCGGGGGGGACAAGATCTGCCGGGTCTGTGACATGAGCCTGTCTGGGCACTGCAGTACTGAAATGTATCCAGTGCTGGGGGGTCGCACACCGCATAGCTTGTGTCGGCTGAGCTCCTCACACCCAGCCAGGGGCTCCTCACATCTCCCCACACACCCCACAAGCGCCCTGCTGCCCCCTTCCCAGATCAGCAGGGTCCTGGCCACCGCTGCGCAGGCCATTCCTGGCAGGTTTGGAATGGCGGGACGTGGTGTTCAGGTGTCACCGCGTTACAGACCGACGGACGCGCAGAGAAGTGCCGGTCAGTGTGGGGCCTCACCACCCCGGCCAGCCAACGTGTGACCGTCTGGGACAGCCCCTAGCTCCGATGGCCACAGAGCTCCAGCCGGGCTCCCCTCCACAGCCGCTCTAGATTAGCCGGAGCTCAGCAACGCCGGCTTGTTCTGGGCGTGTCGGCCTGGAGCGCTCAGCCTGGCTGCTGCTGTTCCTACTGCCCGTTATCCTGCTTCTCAAAGCTGGGAGCTCACCGGCACCCCGGGCACAGACGCTGCCCCGGAGCCGGGCCAGGGCCAGGGGGAGAATCCCGCAGAGGGACGGGCCTGGGGAGCAACGCCTGCAGTAGCACTTGTTAAAGGCAGCACAGCGTGAGTGCGGATCCCGCTGGGCAGTGCTGGGTGGGCCGGGGGGCAGGAACCCCCTGTGGGCAGAGTGACGGTGACCCAAGGGGGCGGCTGTTCACTCCAAGGAGCGTGTTGATTGGCGTATCCCGGCGGCCGGCGAGCGGCTGTCAGAGGGTGACAGGGCGCAGGATTCCCCCTGTGCTCAGGGTCTGTTTTCAGGACTGGGGCCCAGCAACCTTGGCACAGTGGAGTGTGTGTGTAGGTCCCATCTAGCCCATCCTGTGCTCCTCACTCTCCGGTCGGGTCCCTGAGCCCTGCCACAGCTGGGATCTCCGGTTATGGACTCTGCAGCAAGTGTGTCTGGCTGGGAGCAGACTCCTGTCCCCGGGGGATCCTGGCCCCATCATGCCAGCGTTAGGGTCCCTGCTCCTCCCGATCTCCCACTGAGCCACACGAGGGGTGACACAGGCACCGTGCTCTAGCTGACATTTGGGGTTCACCTGTGAGCTCACTCTGCCTGAAAACCTGCCCAGAACACCACCTCTGGCCACGTTAGCAAGGAGCCGACCTGGACACGGGATGAGGTTGGGTTTGGATTTGCAGTGGGTGTGAAGATTCATCGAAATTGACCCGTGTGCCTAAGAGCAAGTGTAGATGCCCAAACGTTTAATGTGCAGATCATAACGGAGCTGATCCCAGCCCAGCAGGCTTCACACACAGACACAGTGAGGGTCTGCAAGGATATAAATTCATATCCGGAAACTGACCTGCTATCTGCAGCTGCCTGCTGTGTCTCTCCAGGCGGGCACGCAGGGCTATGTGTCCCACCCGGCAGATGAACTCGGCCCCCTGGTCTCTCTGCACCGAGGGGGTGAAGCTGAGTCTCGTCTCCTGCTCGAAGCTTTTCCAGTCCCGTGTGCATGGAACTCCGGACTCAATTTTGTACTGATCAGAGTCCTGCAGAGGAACAGCAGCCCCGGCCCCCGTGTCCCTCCGGAGCCAGGTCACACTCAGCTCCGCAGGGAAATGCCCCACCATGCGGCAGCTCAGGGTGATTTCCTCCCCCGCCGTCACTGACTTGGGCTGGGAGATTTCCGACACCTCCGGGGGCAGCAGGAGACCTGGGGAATGAAACATCCAGAGACAGTTACAGGCCCTGTAAGGAGACGGGCCGGGCGGGGCTGCTCCCCTCCCTTCAGACAGGAGTGATCTGACCCCTCAGTGGGGCTGGTACCCCATAAAATCACCCCCGGGTGTGACACTGTTACACTCTGACCCACGCAGCCCCCCAAACCCTGCAGCCCCTGGGGTGTCACTGTCCCCTCAACCTTCCTGGACTCTCTGCTCCCTCTGGCCCTGCACTCCCCACTCCTCCCCCGTGCCCCTGGGGGCCGCTGCTCTGCCCCTCCAGCCTCCCCGTTTCTCCTGCCCCCTTTCCTCCCATATTACCCCCACACACACTCACCGTTGTCTCCTGTCGCTCCCTGGGCATCTTCCTCCTGTGCAGTAGCCGACTTCATGTTTCCAGCTGGCTCCCCCGTCCCCACTGCAGTGACACGGGGGGCAGCGTCTCTCCCCTGCTGCCCAGCCAGCTCTGCCGAAGCTCCTGCCGTCCCCGGCCCAGCCAGGCCTGTATCGGCGTTGGCTGAGCTGTCCCCGTTCGGTGCAGGGGCCCCGGGACCTGCAACAGCAGTGACGGCTTCTCCCCCTACCTGGGACTTGCTCACTCCAGATCCAGGAGAATCTGAACGTCCCAGAAAACAAACCAAGCGGGAGGGTGAGTCGCTGAGGGGCCCCAGGAGTCAGTTCCTTTGGCAGAACCGGAGCCCCCAGAGTTACCCTGAGCCTGGGGGGGCCACAGGCTGCCCCAGCCCTGCCTGGGAAAAGACGGTTACTCACCGTTGTAACTGTTGTTCTTCGAGATGTGTTGCTCCTATCCATTCCAGTTAGGTGTGCGCGCCGCGTGCACGTTCATCGGAAGATTTTTACCCTAGCAACACTCGGTGGGTCGGCTGGGTGCCCCCTGGAGTGGCGCCGCTATAGCGCCAGATATATACCCCAGCCGACCCACCCGCCCCTCAGTTCCTTCTTGCCGGCTACTCCGACAGTGAGGAAGGAGGGCGGGTCTGGAATGGATAGGAGCAACACATCTCAAAGAACAACAGTTAAAACGGTGAGTAACCGTCTTTTCTTCTTCGAGTGATTGCTCCTATGCATTCCAGTTAGGTGATTCCCAAGCCTTACCTAGGCGGTGGGGTCGGAGTGAGATGTTGCAGAATGCAAAACTGCTGAGCCAAAGGCTGCATCATCTCTGGGCTGTTGAACCAATGAGGCAAAGGTGTGGACCGAGGACCAGGCAGTTGCACGACATATCTCCTGGATGGGTAAGTGAGCCAGGAAGGCAGCAGAAGAAGCCTGAGCCCTGGTGGAATGTGCAGTGAGGGAACTCGATGGAACATGGGCCAAGTCACAGGAGGTGCAGATGCACGACGTCATCCAAGATGAAATCCTCTGGGAGGAGACAGGTAGGCCCTTCATCCGGTCTGCCACTGCGACGAAGAGTTGGGGCGTTACGAAAGGGCTTTGTCCGCTCGAGATAGAATGTGAGCGCCCTACAGACATCTAGGAAGGGCAAATGTGCTCCCCTTGTGATGAGTGTGGCTTCGGAAAGAAGACCAGAAGGAAGATATCCTGGTTGATATGAAAGGTTGACAGCACCTTGGGGAGGACGGCCAGACGTGGTGACAACTGCCCCGTGCCCTTGAGAAACACAGTATACCGTGGGTCCACCGTGAGAGCCTGAAGCTCGGAGACTCGTCTGGCTGATGCAAAGGCTACAAGGAAAAACTGTCTTTCAGGACAGGTATAGCAGCGAGCAGGTTGCCAGCGGCTCGAATGGGGCAGTCTGGTTAGAACCAGGTTGAGGTCCCAGGTTTGGGCAGGGTGGTGAACTTGGGGGTATAAACGCTCCAAGCCCTTGAGGAACCTAGAAACCATAGGGTGCGAGAATACAGAGTGGCCACTCTCCCCTGGGTGGAAGGTAGAGATGGCTGCCAAGTGCACCCTCAATGATGACACCGCCAGGCCCTGCTGTTTGAGAGACCAGAGGTAGTCCAAGATGGAATGGATCGGGGCCTCCATGGGAGTAACACTGTGCGTTTCACACCAGCAGGAGAAACGCTTCCACTTGGCCAGATATGTTAACCGAGTGGAAGGTTTCCTACTACCCAGGAGTACCTGTTGTACCGAGGCAGAGCAACGTAACTCGGATCGGTTTAGCCACGCAGCAGCCATGCTGTGAGGTGCAGGGATTGCAGGTCTGGCTGCCGTGATCCTGTGTTATGAGGTCTGGGCGGCGGCAGGGGAATCGGGTTGGCTATCGACAGGTCTAGCAACATGGTGTGCCAGTGCTGCCTGGGTCACGCTGGAGCGATCATGATCAGGTGCGCTCTGTCCCTGCGGAGTTTCAGCAGGACCCTGTGAACCAGTGGGAACGGTGGAAAAGCGTACAGCAGACGGCTCGTCCACGGCATCAGAAAAGCATCCGAGATCGAGCCCGGGGAGAGGCCTTGGAATGAGCAGAACTTCTCTCTCTTTATGTTCTCGCGAGAGCGAAGAGGACTATGCGGGGAAAGCCCCACTACCGGAAAACGGAATGGATAACTGTCATAGGTTTATTCCCCACTTTGAACTTTAGCGTTCATAAGATGGGGACCTGCATGGACTCCTCTAAACTAAAATCCTAGTTTAGATCTGGTTCTTGCTGCCACCAGTCAAGTTTTAAGTGTCTGACACACTCCCTGTTCCCCCAAAAACTTCTCCTGGGGAACACAGATCCAAACACCTTGAATCTTAACACAAAGGGAAATAATCCATTTCCCCCACCTTCTTCCCCCTCCCCTTGTCCTTGGGAGAGATACCTTGATTCAAACTCCTTGAATCAAACAAAGAGGGATTCGCTTTTCCTCCTCCCCTTCCCTTGAAAATCCAAACAAGGGAAGAAATCACTCAGGTTCTAAAAGAAAAGATTTTATTAAAGAAAGAAAAAAAAGTACACTATCTCTGTATTACCAGGATGAAAAAATACAGGGTCTAACTTATAAAAACTGGAGAGACTTCCCCTCCCTCCTCCTCAGAATAATCAAAGTAACAACAAACAGAAATAAAGAATTTATCCAGCAACACACAATTGCAAATGCAGAAATAAAATTATAAGACTAGTCCGCCTTTCTAATACTTACTATACTGAATAGAAGAAGATACTTAAGAAAACCTGGAGAGATGGAAAATATGTCTGGTCATCCTTAAATCCAAAGAGAGACAAAGACCCAAACAAAGAAACACAGACAACGACTTCCCTCCACAGAGATTTGAAATTATCCTGTCCCTTGATTGGTCCTCTGGTCAGGTGTTCCTCAGGTTACTGAGCTTGTTAACCCTTTACAGGTAAATGAGACCTTAACCCTGATCTGTTTATTTATGACATAACGTCCGGAGGAATCGACCGCTTGAGAGACAGGAAGGATCTGCTGTGGCGATCCGCCAGAGTGTTTCGGACCCCTGGAAGAAAGGACGCTACCAGGTCTATCGATTGGGCTGTGCAGAAGTCCCGGAGTTGGATAGCTCCCTGCAAAGAGGGGAAGACCGTGCTCCTCTGTGCTTGTTTATGTAACACATGGCCGTTGTGTTGTCTGTGAACACCGAGACACAACGGCCTTGCAGGTGCTGCTGAAACGCCTGGTACACAAGGCTGCTCTCAGCTCCCGGACATTGATGTGCAAGGCCAGCTCTTGAGCCGACCGAAGGCCTTGAGTGCGAAACTGATCCAGGTGAGACCCCCCGCTCCTCCCCCCTGAGAGATGGGGCATCCGTCATGAGGGACGCCGAGGGGTGAGGTGGATGGAACAGCATCCCTGCACACACCAGGGAGGGCGTCGATCCCCAGTCAGGGGAGCCTAGGACGCTCAGGGGTATCGAGGCGACCATGACTATGCTGTCTCTGCCCAGGTGGTACACCGAGGTGAGCCACCATTGAAGTGGACGGAGGCAAAGCCCGGCATGTTTGGTTACGAACGTGCAGGCAGCCATGTGACCCAGGAAACCTAGTCAAGGGCGAGCCAAAGTGAAACCGAGGCTGAGGTAAGCAGGCTCTGGCGAGACTGGAGTCCAGGATGGCCCCAATGAATTCTATTCCCTGTGTGGGAATCAGAGTGGATTCCTCTATATGGATCATCAGGCCTAGACGCAGGAATAGGTCCTTGTCGACGCCCACATGACTGGTAACTTGGGCCCCGGTGGTCCCTCGAATGAGCCAACCGTCTAGATATGGAGAACGTGTATCCGACGGTGGCGGAGAGAGGTGGCGACTACAGCCATGCACTTTGAATACACTTGGGGCTGTATAGAGGCCAGCTGGAAGGACCGTAAACTGGAAATGACGGTTGGCCGCAAACCGGAGGTACCTTCTGTGTGGAGGATAAATGGCGACGTGAAAATACACGCCTTCATATCGAGGCGGCATACCAGTCTCCGGGATCCAAGGATGGGATGACGGTCCCCATGGGTACCATGCGGAACTTCAGGTGTATCATGAACTTGTTGAGTTCCCGCAGGTCTAGGATAGGTCTGAGACCTCCCTTCGCCTTGGGGATTAGGAATTAGTGGGAGTAGAACCCTTTGCCCCTTTCGTCCTTTGGTACCTCCTCTATAGCTCCGATGAAGAAGGAGCGTCCGCACCTCTTGCAAGAGGAATTGCTCGTGAGAGGGGTCCCTAAGAGGGGCGAGGATGGATAGGCTTTTGCCCCGTTGGTGGTTAGAAGGACCCTGATTTTGGCCCCTTTGGGGTCCTGACTGATGCCTACGACTGCCTCAGCGACGCTTGCTGGCAAAGTCCTGTCTTTGTCTAGGCGCAGGGTAAGGGCGGTGAGGCTGGGGGCGGAAAGGTCGGCGCTGAGTCACCGGCGTGTGCATGCCGAGAGGGAGTGCATAGTGACCTTGCTGTCCTTTAGGCTTTGCAGACTAGGGTCAGGTTTTTTTTTTTTTTTTTTTTGAGAACAGGCCTTTGCCATTGAAGGGCAAGTCCTGTATAGTGTGCAGCAGCTGCAAGGGAAGGCCCGATAACTGGAGCCATGAAATGTGCCTCGTGGCAACACCCGAGGCCAGAGTCGTGGCTGCGGAGTCAGCTACATCCAACGAGGCCTGGAGGGAAGCTCGCCACCTTCTTCCCTTTTTCCAGGACGGCAGCAAACTCTTGATGGGAGTTCTGAGAAACCGACTCCGTAAATTCTCCCACCGCCGCCCATAGTAGCGGCTAAGCAGGGCTTGCTGGTTTGCTACGCGAAGTTGCAGGGCCCCTGCCGAGTACATCTTACGGCCCAGTAAATCCATTCGCCTAGCCTCCTTGGATTTAGGGGCTGGTGCCTGCTGGCCATGGCGCTCCATCCCATTGACGGACTGGACGACAAGGGAGCAGGGGGGAAGATGTACATATAGGTACCCGTAGCCCCTGGAGGATACCATGTATATGCGTTCGACTCCCGTGCCCGCGGGCGGGATAGTAGCTTGAGACTGTCAGATGGAATCCGCATTGGCTTGGATCGTCCGAATGAACAATAGGGCCACTCTAGTGGGGGCGTCAGCCGACAGAATGTCTACGACCGTATCCTCTATCTCTGAGACTTCCTCCACTTGGAGGTTCATATTGAGTGCCACCCGTCTCAGGAGGTCCTGATGGGCCCCCAAGTCGATTGGAGGAGGGCCCGAGGAGTACGCTCCTGCCACCGCCTCATCTGGGGAGGAGGAAGAAGAAAGGCCGGGGACAAGCGGGTCCTGTGTGGGCTCGCGCTCCTGGACGACCTCCTGTTCCGGTGGGATGTGGGAGTCCGGTGGCTGAACCGGGGCTTCCTCTGTACCAGTCGGAGGGGGGCGGCTAACTGTCTCCTCTGGCACCCAGTGCTCTGATGGAACAGAGCGAGATGGGATCACAGGTAGGCCTTTGGCCTGATGGCACGCCCAAGATGTACAGGGTGACCGCTGATGGGGTCAGGGTCCTGGGCCTGGGGCACCTGGAAGACTTTGGTGTGCACATCCGAATCACAGTCCTGCGCATATGAACTGCCCGCGCAGGACGACACTGGTGCATGTCTGGATGGCCATGGAGGAGCTGAAAAGCCCTGGACAGAGTCTCCCTCTCTAGCTGACATCGCTCGACGCGGAACCGGGGATCGGTACCGGGAGACATACCGGTACCGGGAGCGAGAACGGGACCTGCGACCGGAGCGGTGCCGGGAGGTCGACCGAGATCTCGAGGCTCGACGTCGGGAGTGGCCGGGAGCTGGATCGGCGCCGAATGTACCGGGCCGGCGAACGGGACGCTGATCGGTGCCGCGAGTATGACCGGTACCGAAATGGAGAACGGTGCCGGGACTGCAAGCGGCGTCGGCACCTGGATTGGCGACGGGACCGAGAACATCTGCGGGACTGCGATCATGAACGGTGCCGCTCTGCAGTGCTGACGCAGGGTGGTCTGATCAAGGCAGGCTTGCCGGTCGACTATATAACCCGCACCGGTGGTGCCGGGGGTTGAGGCAGCGCAGGCGCTGTCATTGCAATCAACTCCCTCGACGTGGAAATGTCTCCGGCGTGGAGGGAATAGTGAGCTCAACCACGGTTCGCACCGGGGAGCTTTCAGGCACCGGACTCGACGGCTCTTGCGTGGCTGGAGTCAACGGTGCCGATATTGTCGTGCCACGGCAGGTATCAGGGCCGGGCGGTCCGACTTAGTATAGCGCTCGAGCTGCGGAGCAGGCGGCTCTGACGCAGCTTAATAGTGAGCTCAACCACGGTTCGCACCGGGGAGCTTTCCGGCACCGGACTCGACGGCTCTTGCGTGGCCGGAGTCGACGGTGCCGATATTGTCGGTGCCATGGCAGGTATCGGCGCCGGGCGGTACGACTTAGCATAGTGCTCGGGCTGTGGAGCGGGCGGCTCGGACGCAGCAGGAGTCTTGTGCCTCTTCATCCTCCAGGAGAGGGATCCGTGCCGAGCGGAGGTCGGTGCCGGCGACGGCCGGTGCTGAGAGGCCTTGGCGGTACCGGCGATCCGGTGCCGAGGGAGCGCTTCTTCAAGACTGACCAGCGCTCAGTGCCGAGAGCGGAGGAGCAAGAGCTGCCTCCCTCAGGAGCTGCTTGAGACGAAAGTCTCGCTCCCCTATTGTTCTCGGCCTAAAGGCCTTACAAATGCGGCACTTATCTGTTAGGTGAGATTCCTCGAGGCACTTAGGAGAGGATCTCTTGTCAGCATCGGCTTGTGGCCGGCCGAGCACGGTTTGAAACCCTGTGAACCGGGCCTAGTACCCGGCACCGGGTGCGGGGAAGGGGATAATCCCCGAACCCCTGTGAACTATATACACTAACTATACTACAAACGAATAAAGTTAACTACAACTACATAAATCTGAACTATACACACAAGAATTAATGAGAGAAACTACGAGTAGCTAGGGAAGTGGAGGTCAGCTAAGCTGCGCTCCACTGTTCCAACGACCGACACGGGCGGTAAGAAGGAACTGAGGGGCGGATGGGTCGGCAGGGGTATATATCTGGCGCTATAGCGGCGCCACTCCAGGGGGCGCCCAGCCGACCCACCGAGTGTTGCTAGGGTAAAAATCTTCCGACAAACGTGCACGCGGCGCGCGCACACCTAACTGGAATGCATAGGAGCAATCACTCAAAGAAGAACAAGGGGTTAATCAAGGCCTCAGAGCCTCTGCCCAGTTCATTGAGCCGGTCTCCTGGTATTTCGGCCCAGACCCTCACCTGTCCCAGCGACCGTGGTGAGAACTGAAATGGTTTTAAACCTGTTCCTGGTTCGGGGGGGCCTGACTCACGCTTGAGCCATGGGGGCTGGTGGATACGGCTGGCCCCATGTGACCCCCTCAGGCCCCCATGCAGTGTCCCCCCATCCTCCCACCGTGGGATCCACAGGCACCCGCAGCGGAAGGAGACGGACCCCCTAGCGTGACCCCTATGGAGTCGCTCTCCCCCCCTGCCCTCACCTGTGCCCTGCGCCCCGTCCTGCTCCTGTGTCTCGCTCTGCTCCCGGCCCTGAGCAGATAACAGCGGCTGCTGCTCAGACCCCTCCCCGGCGTCGCTGACCCCATCAGTCCCCATCAGCACCGTGTCCTCGCCGCGCGTCTTGTCGCTGCTCCCGGCTGGGGCCTTGGGGGGCGTCTCCACTGCGCTGTAAGGCCCTAGACAGAGACAACGAGACAGACGGGGTCAGAACGACATGTGGGGTTAGTGTGCAGGCATCTGGGAGACGCAGCACCGGCTCTGTGGCCATGGCAGAGCTGGGCACAGCTGGGAGCATGTGCTTACACGGGGCAGAGGGGGCAGATTGTCACCTAACCTGCCTGCACACGAGCCAGAGTGAGTGATGGGACCAGGGCTAGTGACTCCGGCCCCAGAGCGGGACGGCTGCCGTCACTGCTGGGCGGGACAGTGTCTGCCGGGGGGGACAAGATCTGCCGGGTCTGTGACATGAGCCTGTCTGGGCACTGCAGTACTGAAATGTATCCAGTGCTGGGGGGTCGCACACCGCATAGCTTGTGTCGGCTGGGCTCCTCGCACCCAGCCAGGGGCTCCTCACATCTCCCCACACACCCCACAAGCGCCCTGCTGCCCCTTCCCAGATCAGCAGGGTCCTGGCCACCGCTGCGCAGGCCATTCCTGGCAGGTTTGGAATGGCGGGACGTGGTGTTCAGGTGTTACCGCGTTACAGACCGACGGACGCGCAGAGAAGTGCCGGTCAGTGTGGGGCCTCACCACCCCGGCCAGCCAACGTGTGACCGTCTGGGACAGCCCCTAGCTCCGATGGCCACAGAGCTCCAGCCGGGCTCCCCTCCGCAGCCGCTCTAGATTAGCCGGAGCTCAGCAACGCCGGCTTGTTCTGGGCGTGTCGGCCTGGAGCGCTAAGCCTGGCTGCTGCTGTTCCTACTGCCCGTTATCCTGCTTCTCAAAGCTGGGAGCTCACCGGCACCCCGGGCACAGACGCTGCCCCGGAGCCGGGCCAGGGCCAGGGGGAGATCCCGCAGAGGGACGGGCCTGGGGAGCAACGCCTGCAGTAGCACTTGTTAAAGGCAGCGCAGTGTGAGTGCGGATCCCGCTGGGCAGTGCTGGGTGGGCCTGGGGGCAGGAACCCCCTGTGGGCAGAGTGACGGTGACCCAAGGGGGTGGCTGTTCACTCCAAGGAGCGTGTTGATTGGCGTATCCCGGCGGCCGGCGAGCGGCTGTCAGAGGGTGACAGGGCGCAGGATTCCCCCTGTGCTCAGGGTCTGTTTTCAGGACTGGGGCCCAGCAACCTTGGCACAGTGGAGTGTGTGTGTAGGTCCCATCTAGCCCATCCTGTGCTCCTCACTCTCCGGTCGGGTCCCTGAGCCCTGCCACAGCTGGGATCTCCGGTTATGGACTCTGCAGCAAGTGTGTCTGGCTGGGAGCAGACTCCTGTCCCCGGGGGATCCTGGCCCCATCATGCCAGCGTTAGGGTCCCTGCTCCTCCCGATCTCCCACTGAGCCACACGAGGGGTGACACAGGCACCGTGCTCTAGCTGACATTTGGGGTTCACCTGTGAGCTCACTCTGCCTGAAAACCTGCCCAGAACACCACCTCTGGCCACGTTAGCAAGGAGCCGACCTGGACACGGGATGAGGTTGGGTTTGGATTTGCAGTGGGTGTGAAGATTCATCGAAATTGACCCGTGTGCCTAAGAGCAAGTGTAGATGCCCAAACGTTTAATGTGCAGATCATAACGGAGCTGATCCCAGCCCAGCAGGCTTCACACACAGACACAGTGAGGGTCTGCAAGGATATAAATTCATATCCGGAAACTGACCTGCTATCTGCAGCTGCCTGCTGTGTCTCTCCAGGCGGGCATGCAGGGCTTTGTGTCCCACCCGGCAGATGAACTCGGCCCCCTGGTCTCTCTGCACCGAGGGGGTGAAGCTGAGTCTCGTCTCCTGCTCGAAGCTTTTCCAGTCCCGTGTGCATGGAACTCCGGACTCAATTTTGTACTGATCAGAGTCCCGCAGAGGAACAGCAGCCCCGGCCCCCGTGTCCCTCCGGAGCCAGGTCACACTCAGCTCCGCAGGGAAATGCCCCACCATGCGGCAGCTCAGGGTGATTTCCTCCCCCGCCGTCACTGACTTGGGCTGGGAGATTTCCGACACCTCCGGGGGCAGCAGGAGACCTGGGGAATGAAACATCCAGAGACAGTTACAGGCCCTGTAAGGGGAGACGGGGCCGGGCGGGGGCTGCTCCCCCCTCCCTTCAGACAGGAGAGATCTGACCCCTCAGTGGGGCTGGTACCCCATAAAATCACCCCCGGGTGTGACACTGTTACACTCTGACCCACGCAGCCCCCCAAACCCTGCAGCCCCTGGGGTGTCTCTGTCTCCTCAGCCCTCCCCGGACTCTGTGCTCCCTCTGGCCCTGCACTCCCCACTCCTCCCCCGTGCCCCTGGGGGCCGCTGCTCTGCCCCTCCAGCCTCCCCCGTTTCTCCTGCCCCCTTTCCTCCCATATTACCCCCACACACACTCACCGTTGTCTCCTGTTGCTCCCTGGGCATCTTCCTCCTGTGCAGTAGCCGACTTCATGTTTCCAGCTGGCTCCCCCGTCCCCACTGCAGTGACACGGGGGGCAGCGTCTCTCCCCTGCTGCCCAGCCAGCTCTGCCGAAGCTCCTGCCGTCCCCGGCCCAGCCAGGCCTGTATCGGCGTTGGCTGAGCTGTCCCCGTTCGGTGCAGGGGCCCCGGGACCTGCAACAGCAGTGACGGCTTCTCCCCCTTCCTGGGACTTGCTCACTCCAGATCCAGGAGAATCTGAATGTCCCAGAAAACAAACCAAGCGGGAGGGTGAGTCGCCGAGGGGCCCCAGGAGTCAGTTCCTTTGGCAGAACCGGAGCCCCCAGAGTTACCCTGAGCCTGGGGGGGCCACAGGCTGCCCCAGCCCTGCCTGGGAACAAAGGGTTAATGCAGGCCCCACAGCCTCTGCCCAGTTCATGGGTCTGGTCCCCTGATATTTTAGCCCAGACCCTCACCTGTCCCAGCGACTGTGGCGAGAACTGAAATGGTTTAAAGCCAGTTCCTCATTCGGGGCGGGGGCTGACTCACACTTGAGCCATGGGGGCTGGTGGATACGGCTGGCCCCATGTGACCCCCTCAGCCCCCCATGTAGTGTCCCCATCCTCCCACCGTGGGATCCACAGGCACCCGCAGCGGAAGGAGACGGATCCCATAGCGTGACCCCTCCGGAGTCGCTCTCCCCTCCTGCTCTCACCTGTGCCCTGCACCCCGTCCTGCTCCTGTGTCTCGCTCTGCTCCTGGCCCTGAGCAGATAACAGCGGCTGCTGCTCAGACCCCTCCCCGGCGTCGCTGACCCCGTCAGTCCCCATCAGCACCGTGTCCTCACCGCGCGTCTTGTCGCTGCGCCCAGCTGGGGCCTCGGGGGGCGTCTCCACTGCGCTGGGAGGCCCTAGACAGAGACAAGGAGACAGACGGGGTCAGAGCGACACGCAGGGTCAGTGTGGGGGGGTCTGGGAGATGCGTCCGGCCGGAGCTCGGGGCCAGGAACGGCAGATCCCTGAGAGCAGGAGGGTGAAACCTCCCCTGGGGAGGGGCCCTGCTGCAGGGGGCTCAGTCTGTAGAGAGACTCCCAACCCCGCAGCCCCTGGGGTGTCCCTGGCTGTGCCCCTGTCCCCTCAAACTCCCCGGACTCTCTGCTCCCGCTGAGGCCACACAGACCCCCTCACTGGCCAATGGCACCGTCCCCCGTTACCTTCCTGCCTCTTCCTCCGGCAGTAAATGGCCATTGCAGCCGCAGCTCCCCCTGCGACCAGGATCCCCAGGGTCGCCCCGATCGCGGTGCTGGTGTGATCCACTCCTGTCCTTGGGACTAGGAAAGAAAAGTCAGATCTAGCTCATGGCGCTGCCCGCAGCCGGCAACTGGTTCCCCGTAGCAAGGGGACACTGGGGGCTCTTTGGCCGGGCTGGGCCGTGCCCCCAGCCTGCCAGGGCCGTTTGCTGTGCTGAAGATGGAGACTCCATCCGCTGGGAGCAGCTGCAGAACCAGCCAAAGCACAGGGTGCTGCACCAGGGGGAGGGGGTGAAATGGGGCCTCTCCCAGCACCCCTGAACTCAGATCTATGCAAGGGAGACCCCGCACCTAGCGGGCACTAGCACCCAGGCCAGGCTCCCCTTTCCATGGGGGATGGGGGGGAAGGTAGGGAGCAGCCAGCCAGAGACACACCTCCCCCCCGGAGCAGGGGTGTCAAGGTTCCTTCCCCACTCTGAGCTTTAGGGTACAGATGTGGGGACCTGTATGAGAACCTCTAAGCTTAACTACCAGCTTAGATGCGGTTTGGCTGCCACCACCCAAATCATTTAAGAGTTATCTGGGAAACTCTGTCTACCTTCCCCCCAGACTATCTCCCTCCCAATAGCCTTGAGAGACTTCTCCACCAAGTTCCTGGTGAACACCGATCCAAACCCTTGGATCTTAAAACAAGGACAAATTAACCATTCCCCCTCCTTCCCCCCCCCCCCACCAGTTCCTGGTGAGTCCAGATCCAATCCCCTTGGATCTTAACACAAGGAAAAATCAATCAGGTTCTTAAAAAGAAAGCTTTTAATTAAAGAAAAGAAAGGTAAAAATCATCTCTGTAAAATCGGGATGGAAAACAACTTTACAGGGTAATCAGATTCAGAGAGCCCAGAGGAACCCCCTCTAGCCTTAGGTTCAAAGTTACAGCAAACAAGGGTAAAATCCTCTCAGCAAAAAGGAACATTTACAAGTTGAGAAAACAAAGAGAAACCTAACACGCCTGGCCTGGCTGGTACTTACAAGTTTGAAATATGAGAGACTGGTTCAGAAAGATTTGGAGAGTCTGGATTGATGTCTGGTCCCTCTTAGTCCCAAGAGCGAACAACCCCCAAACAAAGAGCACAAACACAAGCCTTCCCCCCACCAAGATTTGAAAGTATCCTGTCCCCTTATTGGTCCTCTGGTCAGGTGTCAGCCAGGTTCCCTGAGCTTCTTAACCCTTTACAGGTAAAAGGATTTTGGTGTCTCTGGCCAGGAGGGGTTTGATAGCATTGTACACAGGGGGGCTGTTCCCTTCCCTTTATAGTTATGACAAGGGGCCTGTGGCCAGCCAGAGACTGTCCTGCAGCTCTGACCAGACTCTCTGTGCCCAGTTTGTTTCCTCCAGCCCTGCCCTCCCCCACAGTCTCTGCCTCCCATGCCACAGCTGCCCCTCTTCTCCCCTGCCTTGTCCCCCTTCCTCGGGCAAGCCAATTAGCCAATCCCCTCCTAACTAAACCCACCTCTCTCTAGCTGCCTGCCTGTCCCCATTCCCAGACACACCCGTCCGTCTGTCTGTCCTGGCACAACTGCACCAGCCGCATGCCAGTCACTCAATGGGGTTTGGTTGGATTTTACCCCTGAGGTTCCAAGTCCAGAAAAAACCACTGGGCTTATCTCATCTGGCCCCTTGGACACCACAGGCCAGAGACCTGCCCCCTAGTCCTTCCCCACAGAACAACATCCACATCTTGTCTGAAACCATTGTCCGTGCTGGAGAATCCCCCACGGCCCGGGGTCACCTGAGCAGGTAACCTGAGACCCCAGGAGGGGGGAGAGGCCAGGTGACACCTCTGCCCGGGGAGCTGAACAAAGGCTGGGGGGGGGAGATGCTGGGGAGTGGGAGGAGGTTCAGGGTTCAGGCTGGGGAATGGAGGGAAGCACAAACAGGGCTCTGACCCCCCAAGGGGGCTGTGGGGCTCCTGGGACCCCAACATGGGCCTAACTGGGGAGGATCCTGTTGTCTGTGCCTGCAAGACCCTGTCCTGGACTGTGTTCCTGGCGTCTGAATAAACCTTCTGCTTTCCTGGCTGGCTGAGAGTCCTGGGGAATCGCAGGGAGCCCGGGGGTGCAGGGCCCCGACTCCCCCACACTCTGTGAAAGTTTAGTATTGTTGTTATCCACCACAACCCCAACACTTTCGCAGAGTCACTGCTGCGCAGGACGGGGTCCCACACTCTTTGCTTGCGCCCAGCTGACCAAGTGACCCCGATGGGCTCTGTACCAGGGACCAGCGATCCCCTTCATTACCTACCACTCCCCTCATGGTGCGCTGCCCCCTTCCCCCGCCCGGGGTCTGTCTGCTCTGGTTAGACTGGAAGCTGCTCAGGGCAGGGACCGTGTCTGGGCAGTGCCTGGCACAATGGCCCCCCCAGGGGCGCCCATAATGGACAGGATTAGTCATGACCAAGGCTCCATCCCTGGGCAGCAGACTCTGTGATGGCAGGCGGGGGGCAGGGGGGATGTGCTGGCTGGTATTTTGGGTGCACAGGGATCTTCCTGCCCATTGGTTCCCCCAGCCCCTCCCCACTTCTCACCTCTGCCAGGCTGCCCCACACCCAGTGCCAGCTCCTCCCCCGACCATCCCAGCAGAGTCAGTCTGCTACTGCTTAGGGGGCATGGAGGGGACAAGGGACAATGTGAATCACTCCCAGTCAGCGATAAAGGGGGGCCTGGACCCCAGGATCCTGCCCTCCCCCCAGCCCAGACTCACCTGTGACAGCCAGGGGGAACTCCTCCTGCAGGGGCTGGGCCAGAGCCGCGTGGCTGACGCGGCAGGAGACGGTGCTGCCGGAGTCGCTCGCGGTGGGGGTGAAGGTGTAGGTCAGGGTGAGGTTAAAGGTCCCGTCTGGGTTCCTCTGGGGGGCAGAGCCGGTGGCGTCGGTCAGAACCCGCCCGTGTCTCAGCCACGTGACGGTGACGTCCTGGGGGTAGAATCCCCACACGTGGCAGGGGAAGGAGCTCGCTGTGTCTGTCCTGGCCGCTCTCCGGGGGATGGAGAGTCGGGGAGCAGCTGGAACGAGAGGCAGAGAACGTGAGTGCAGCGTTAGCTCAGTTACCATCACTGTCCTGCCCGGGGCTGAGACCCGCAGCCACTGCACCAGCACCCAGCCCATTCCTGTGGCTGGGGTAGAACACGCTGTGTCGGTGACGGGCGGCACCATTCTGAGACACACCGTGCACACACACACGCACACCAGGTCTTTCACATCCCCTTGCTCGCACACACACGAGCCTCTCAGGCCTGCCAGCCCGAGCAGCAGCAGGACAACGGCTACTCACGGTTTCTAGGCCAGGACTTTTGTGCCATCCTTACCGAACACACGGAGGGTCGTCTCGCTCTGCTGCCGCTCCGCACCGTAGCCGACCACACATTTATACTGCCCCTCGTCCGACACTTGTACGTTCTCCATCCCCAGGGAGGCGTTCCCGATCAGTAACTCCTGCTCAGAGATGCTCACCCCTGGTGCGAATATTTCCTTCCCCCGATCGTACTGCGCCATGCTCTGATCTGAGAAATACCAGTGAACCTGCAGGGCGGTTAGATTGATCGGCCCCCCGATA